>NW_027507718.1:75286369-76486369 GCF_037356315.1 Lithobates pipiens
CATTGGCTGTGCTCTAAGCCAAATTATCAAACCACCCAATAGCTGGTGTCATAACGAATCACATGTGCAGCACCATAGCAGTTGAGGATTAAACAGAGGCAAAGATGGCAGCTTCCTTGGCTGAAAACGATAGGGGAGTTTACTTCCACTTTAAAGCGGAGGTCCACCCTAAAATGGACCTCCGCTCATCGGAATCCCCCCCCCCCCCTCCGGCGCCACAATCGGCACCTTTCAGGGGGGAGGGGGGTGCAGTTACCTGGATAATCCAGGTAACTGCACCCACTTCCGGGCTAGCTCTCTGCGGAACGGGGCGTACGTTACGCCCCGTTCCGCAAGCGCCCGCCCCCTTCAGCAAGTGCCCCGCTGCCTGCTGGGAAACACACAGCTCCCAGAGGCAGCGGGGACCGTCCGGATTGCGCCGCGCGGCAGGGAACCGGGAAATGAAGCCGAAAGGCTCCATTTCCTGATTCCCATACCCAAGATGGCGGCGGGACCCGGCAGCCGAGCGAGCGATCGGCTTCGGGTGCCGACATCGCGGGCGCGCTGGACAGGTAAGTGTCACTATTTAAAAGTCAGCAGCTGCAGTATTTGTAGCTGCTGGCTTTTAAAAAAAAAAAATAAAAAAACGCGGAGTCCCGGTGGACTCCCGCTTTAAGATGATCACTATGTACAGTGTTTTAACTGAATAACACAACTTGCTTTGTGTTAATCCGTTAAAACGGTAAATGAGAATGCACTAAAATTAAAAAAACATGCAAAATTGGCTCGCTTATCACCTGACCTTCAATGTGCAATCCATGTGATCATCTTAGACGAGGCACCAGAAAAAAAAAAAATATATATTTCATTCACATTCGTTTCTGACTTGATGTATGCTGTAAGTTCTCTTCAATAAAGTGATTCTGGTTTTGTTTTTTAGTTAATCGGATATATGCAAATAGTTATTACATCTAGTGTAGTTAAAAATAGATGGCCCCAGTCTGCTCACACATTTTGGTAGAATAGGAGATGGCAATGAGCCACTTAACACCCCCGGCCAAGTCTGACATTTCTCTCATGCATGTAAAAATCAGGGGTGTGTGTGTGTATTAATTTAATATAATATTATGTATATGTTTTGCTGGTAATGTGGCTGTGACACAACAAGGTGAGGGATGTGGCCACAGCAGGTAAGTGGATTCCTGCTAACAGGTGCTATCAAAAACAGGAAGAATATCTGGACAGCCGCACTAAAAAAACAAAACATTTTTTGCCTTTTTATTCAAAAATTCTTGTCAACAAAAATACAAGCCACAGCAGGAACAGGCAGGAGCTAACACGACTCACACTTCAATGTAGTACTTAGTCATAGCTACTAACATGAATACTTTTTCATTATGTACCATGTGATTAGAAAATTAACTTTAATTGGTAGCTAATTAAAGTTAATTTCTCTTATATTAACCGACCGACATAGCTCCTCTCTGTAACTAAATGGGTTGTATAGCCTGCCATTAGGAGAACTAGGCAAAATTGTTACACAATACACAGAACTTTTAGTCCCGCCCCAGGGGGGTAGACCCTGTGCTATCAACCCTCCCCACTGCTCCCAGCAGATTCAGTTTTTTTATTTTGCCTAGTAAGAAGGACCAAGAGGGCCCGCAGGGTTCCTAGGTCAATGTGTTTGCTGCAGGTTTGATGTTTTTGCGCAAGATAGAAGATCCTAGGATCTTTCATCAACTGCTGGCTGGGTGACAGGCTGGTTAATGATTATCCTTGTAGTCTCCCCAGTCTGGCCATCGAGCGTGAGCAGGGCCCCAGCTGAGGCTCGGTAGGCCACGACATGCCTCGGCTCCAGAGGAGGTTGGTAAGCTTCAATGCTCTGGGGTATACATATGACCGGGCTACTGCTGTCTGGATCACAGTATAGCTGGCCAGCAGCTACCCTGTAACTGCTCAGGAGTAGGTCTGTGATGGAATGTCTCCCAGCTCTTCAGGACTGGTAAGTACGGCTCTCCCTGCTTTGATGGTGAGCAGCTGGGCATTCCCTGGCGGGTCGATTCAGCGGTCACCTCACCTCCCTATCTTCTCTCCCAAGTCCCCCCCCCTCGTGTTTGTGTGTGTGTGTGTGTGTTCGATTCTCACCTGTAGGGGCTCTGTGCGGCTGACGGTCCTGGTCTGGGGATCCCAAAAAGGGTCTGTGGAGGTTGTTCTGGCTGTAGGCAGGCAGCACTGTTCTAGGTTTGTTCTGTCGCCGCATGGTGCTGTCCGGCAGCCATCTTGGATGTGGGAAAGGCTGTATTCCCCTTGTGAGCTTCAGCAGCCATCTTCTTTAGGATCTCCTATTACATTGGCGGCCATTTTCTTGAAGCCTTGGCGCTCTTTTTGCCGCAGTTCTCTTGTGGCAGCATTACATGTGCTCTCACTTGCTGTTTCCTGTGTATACAGGATGCTGGATGGCTCTTTGCTGAGTTCTGAAGCTAGCTCTGCAGAACGTTTCGCCGCTGTTATAAGCAGCTGCTGCTGACAGTTTTCTCCTCTCTGCAACTGGGAACCTCCTAGGGACTACAGGCACTGCTAGTGGCATTCAGAGGCCCCAGGGTGGTGAGTCTAGTGTTAAGTACCCCCCCCACATGGCAGCAGCAGGAGGGTGGGACCTTCAATGTCCTAAGTCCCCTTGCAGGTGGCAGACAGGCTAGGGTCAGCATGGCTTCAGAAACTGGTGTTTCTTCCCCATCCAGGCTATTGCAACCGGGTCACCTGTGGAGGGCGCGGTGCACATGGGCACCCTGACGGCGGTCCTTGACTCTTTTGTTGCAAAGATGGGGGCGGTGCGGGCTATGAAGGGTGCACGTAAGAGGCCCCTGTCCTCTGGGGAGAGCTCTGATGCAGATGAAGCGCTAGTTGGAGCATTTATCACAGCTGTGCGTGATACTCTGAAGATACAGGAGCCAGCGGATCCCTCTGCTGATGTACTGGTCCCTTTTGGGTCCTGCAAGCCAGCACGTTCACCTAAGGTGTTCTCGTATTTGACTTACTTTGACAAACTCATCTACAGGGAATGGGGTCGCCCGCAACTGACCTTTTTCGTCCCCAAAGTGGTCGGCTCCTCCGGTCGTGGACCCCTCTATCTAGGTTAAATAAAGTAACCACGATCCCGGTTGAGGGGACTCCTGCATTCAAGGATCCCGCGGACAGGAAGGCCGAGGCAGTGGCTCGTTCCTTGTTTACGGTTGTGGAGGCAGCTGTGCAACCTGTACTGGCATCCGCACTGGTGTCGCAGACACTGACTGAGTGGGCAAAACTTTTGCACTGCGAATTGGGAGAACAGGACGCCTCCCTTGTCTGTGTGGAGCTAGCAGACCAACTAGTGCAAGGCCTTAAGTACGTTTGTGACGCGGCCCTGGATACTCTTCCTCTGTTATCCAAGGCTTCAGTGTCAGCTGTGGTGCTGAGGCGCCTAATTTGGCTAAAATGCTGGTCTGCTAACCAGGCATCCAAGAAAGCCCTGACTTATCTTCCTTGGCGAGCGGCTCTTTAGAGCCTTGTTGGATGACATTATTAAAAATGCCACTGGTGGTAAGATTACCCTACTCCTACAGGCTAGGGAGGCTAAGGAGCCTCGCCGCAGGCAAGGGCCCTCTTTCAGTTCACAAGCAGTTTTTTTTTTTTTTCGTCCGCCTGGTGCTTCGTCAAAACGCCCCCAGCCCAACAGGATGCCCCCCTGACGGTCAGAAGTGTCCCTGGAACCGCAAGCCTGCGACCAAAAGTGCTACTGCATGAAGGTTTGCCCCCACCCACTTATCGGGTGGGGGGGTCGTCTTTGGGAGTTTGAAGCCCGGTGGACCTCCTGATTATCCGACCAATGGGTCTGCGATGATTTCCACGGGCTACAAGATAGTTTCTCTCTTGCCCGCTAAACAGATTCTTCCCCTCCAGCATACCTGTGTCCCCGGTTTGCCGGGAGGCCCTGTTAAGGGCGGTAAGGGACTTGCTGAATTGGGGTGATTGTACCGGTTCTGGAATCTGAATGCTTCCAGGGGTTCTACTCCAATCTGTTTGTGGTTCCCAAGAAGGAAGGGGTATGTCCCATCTTGGACTTGAAAGCCCTCAATCACTTTGTAAAAGTGCAGAGGTTCAGAATGGAATTCGTTCGCTCAGTAGTCGCTATACTCAATCAAGGGGACTACCTGGCACCCTTGGACATCCAGGATGTGTACCTGCACATACCCATATGCCTTCAGCATTAAAGATTTCTCGAAGATTTGGCAGTAGGAAGCCCACTACCAATTTGTGGCTCTTCCTTTTTGGCCTGGCATCAGCCCCCCGAGTCTACCAAAGTTCTGGCTCCAGTATTGGCGTTGCGGAGGCAACGTGGGATCGCGATCGTGGGTTACCTGGACGATCTCCTGAGAGCATCTTCCACCACAGAATTGGAGGAGGATGTGGCGATCACCATGCAGACACTGCGAGAATTTGGGTGGCTGTTGAACCTAAAGAAGTTGGTGATTGTGCCGATTCAGCGTCTGGAGTACTTAGGCTTGCTATTGGACTTCAGGGTAGCGAGGGTCTGTCTTCCCTCGGACAAGTTGCAGACTCTCAGATCTGCGGTCAAGCTGCTGATGAACCGCAAGTGGTCGTCGCTCCGCTTTTGCATGCGAGTACTGGGGCTCATGGTAGCCTCTTTTGAGGCAGTACCTTATGCCCAGTTCCACACCAGAGTCCTGCAGAAGGAGATCTTGACAAAATGGGACAAATCTCCGTTGTCCCTTGATCGGCAGATCCAGGTGAGCCAGCCAGTCAGGGACTCTCTGATCTGGTGGTTGAGGTCCCTGGTGATTCAGTCCGGAAAATTGTTCCTTCCTCTAAAATGGACAGTGATCACTACGGATGCCAGTCTATCGGGCTGGGGTGGAGTTATGGGGATTCAGTCGGCTCAGGGCCTCTGGTCGATGGACGAATCCAAGTTGCCAATCGACCTACTAGAATTGAGGGCGATCAGGCTGTGCCTCCACACATGGTCGACGTGTCTTCAAGGCCATCCGACCAGGATTCAGTCAGACAACGACACGGCTGTGGCATACATAAATCACCAACGGGCGAACAAGAAGCTCAGCCGCTGCTCAAGTCGCTCACATACTTCGGTGGACAGAGTTACACGTTCCGGCTCTGTCGGCCATTTGCATCCCGTGGGTGGAAAATTGGCAGGTGGGCTATCTGAGTCGGCAGATGCTGGACCATGGCGAGTGGGCGTTGCATCCAGAGATATTCAGGCTGCTGTGCCTGAAATGGGGCACACCAGATGTGGATTTATTGGCCTCCTGTCTCAATCTAAAGGTGCCGAGATTCGTGTCCAGGACAAGAGGTCCGTGGGCGGACGTGTCAGACGCGCTGGTGGCTCCGTGGGATCGGTACCAGCTGATCTACGCCTTTCCTCCGCTAAAACTGTTGCCACGTCTGCTTCGCAGAGTGGAACCTGAGGGGATCCCAGTAATCCTGGTTGCCCCAGATTGGCCTCAGCGGACCTGGTGCATCTGGTGGCAGGCGCTCCCTGCCGCTGCATGAGGACCTCCTATTTCAAGGTCCAATCTTTCACTCTGCTTTACCATCGCTGGCTTTAACGGCATGGCTATAGAAAACAAGGTGCTGAGGAACCGGGGTCTATCGGACTAGCTGATTCCCACTATGCTCAGGGCGTGGAAATCTTCTTCACGGAAGATATACCATCGTACCTGGAAGGCCTACATCTCCATGTGTGCGGAGAAAGGGTGGCATCCGCGCTCCTTTTATATATTTATATATCCAGGATCCTGCTGTTTCTTCAGCAAGAAATAGACCAGAAATTGGTGTTGAGCACCATTAAGGGGCAAATTTCACCCCCCCCCCCCAAGCGACCCCTGGCGTCTCACTCGTTAGTGAGTACCTTTGTGCAGGGGGTATGACATGTAGTCCCTCCAGTGCGTCCACCGTTACCTCCGTGGGATTTGAACCTAGTGTTGTTGGCGCTTCAGAAGCCGCCGTTTCAGAATATCAGGGAGATTCCCCTGTTGACCCTTTCACAGAAAGTGTGTGTTTATTTTTGTTTTTCTAGTGGCCATCACATCGGCCAGGAGGGTTTCGGACTTGCTGGCCTTGTCCTCTAAGTTGCCTTATCTGGTCATCCACAGGGATAAGGTGGCGTTACGTCCGCAACCATCTTTTCTACCGAAGGTGGTCTCGGCCCTTCATATCGATGAGGACATTGTATTACCATTGTTGTGTCATAAGCCGAAGCACTCCAAAGAGGTGGCCCTTCATGCTCTCAATGTGGTTAGAGCTCTGAAGGTGTACTTGTCTGCCACGGCTCCCTTTCGGAAGTCAGACTCACTGTTTGTTTCGGTGGCTGGTCCAAAAAAAGGCATGGCGGTCTCGGCCTCCATTTCCTGGTGGATCCGACTGATTGTAGTCCAAGCCTATGCCTTGAAGGGGCAGGTGCCTCCCTTTCCAGTCCCGGCCCACTCTACAAGAGCAATCGCAACGTCTTGGGCCTTCCGACACCAAGCGTCTGTCACTCAGGTGTGTAAGGCGGCGACCTGGTCGTCTGTCTATACGTTTACCCAGTTCTGCAAGTTAGACGTCAGTGCATCGGCTGATGCCTGTTTTGCAGGCGGCCGTGTAGTTGCAATTTGAGCTTCTTTCCTGGTTTTTCGAATTAAAAAAAAACAGTACTGTTTGTTAATGCACTGTTGCATTACTTGCGCAAATAGGTTGTCGTGTTGGGATTTCTCCTGTTGAGAAAACCCGATTATGGTGTGTGTGTGTGTGTGTTTGTTTTTTTTTTTTTTTTTTTTTTTTTTTTTTTTTCTTCTTCTTCCCGTACACTGCTGTTTTTTTGTGGATTTAGTTTCACTAGTTCCCACTTGACATGCTGTTTTTTTTTCCTCACCCCTCGCTTGGCTCTGCTTGGGGACGTTCCATTTAGTTACAGAGAGGAGCTGTGTCTATTGGTGAATATAAGAGAAAATGGGATTTTTGTACTCGCCGTAAAATCCTTTTCTCTGTATTTCACCGACCGACACAGCACCCACCCACAGCATAACTAAACTCAATTTCATGCTGAATAAACAAAATTATTAGGTTTTCTATATAAAATACATTTTTTTTTTTTTAAATGCTAAAAGCTTTTTATAAAAATGAATTTGGATTTTTATTTTTTTGGTCCACCCTGGTCTCTGGAGCTGCTTCTTCTCACACACACATTGGAAAAAGACAAGTGAGATGGAGTTCCTCCTCACAAAAAGGAAACACGTTACCAGTAATTCCTTTAAAAGACAGTCCCTCAGGTCCCTAGTCAGTCTTAGGCCGCGTACACACGCGGGGACTGTTCGCTCAACTTTGTTCGTCAAACAGTTTCAGCGGACAGTCCGCTCAAAATTAGCATGGATGGACTTGCCCCCACACACGACGAACGAACAGTCCGCTGAAACCGTGCGCGATGACGTGAACGGCACGTACGACGGGACTAGAAAACGACGTCCTATACACTGCAATGCAACCTTCGGCGTGTAAATTCTTTCTGAGCATACGCAAGACTTAGTTTGACGAACAAGCCTACACACGGGCGGACTGTCCGCTCAAACCAAGTTTCAGCGGACAGTTTTTCGGAATTTCCGAAAAACTTTGTTCGTCAGACTGTCCGCTGAAACTGTCCGCTGAAGCCCACACACGAGCGGACTGTCCGCCGAAACACTGTTCAGCGGACAAAGTTGAGCGAACAGTCCCCGCGTGTGTACGCGGCCTTAGTGTTTCCCCCGTCCGGAGGAGACATGTCTGAGGGGCTCCACCTCCCAAGGGCTGACCAGGACAGGGGTCATGCATGTGCAGCAGCCATAGCACAGGAAGTGTGGACTGGAGTGGAGCCTCTGAGTGGCAGGGAGTCAGTGATTTGTCACAGAAGCTGCAGGAGGAAGATGAATTCTTATCGGCACAGGCTCCCATGGATGCAGGCACCAGCGAGTGACTTTTTGTCCATATAGGGAACAGCAGCCTAGTTGGTGGTGGTCTCTAGCAGGCTGGGGCACTACAGGGGGTTCAGATGTTGCTGGGTGTGCACGCTGTAATGGCTGAGTAAATGCTGATGCGTTTTTACCACCATGGGCCCCTGTGTTATGTTTTGGCAGGCAAAGCCCTCTAAAGACCCAAAGCCCGCTCCCAGGAAGCGATGTGAAAAAATGTGCTAACAAGATGCCCTTGGGATACACAGCACCACTATGTCAAGTTTGCATAGACAGACTGGTTAAAAAAAATCTGATACAATTTACACACAGGTTTTTGGATTTGTGTGGGATGACATGGCTACCACCATTTTTTAAGGCTTTTAAAAAATTAATTGCAGAGGTAAAACCTTCAACAGCTCCCTTTGGAAGTTCCTCTCCCATAGCCTTGCCAAGATCCATTGCCTCAGGGTCGCAGCAGATGGCAAGGGAACAAGCGGGTAGCAGCACGGTTAGTGCAATAGTCACCGACAGTTTATATTCAGAGCAGGCCGGTGGGGGAGAAGGGGGAAAAAAAGACTTATGAGACTTGATTGAGGGAAGAAAAAGAACATCCATCACAACATGACCTGATGTATCAAGGTCTTAGAAAAGGTCAAGTATTCCCGGTCCACCAGGTGATGTCAAACATTGTGAGGAATGAGTGGGCAGACCCAGAAAATAAGCCCTTCTTTGCAGCTAGTCATAATCTGTTCCCTTTTCAGGGACGAGCCACAGGAAGTGTGGAATAAAAATCCTAACTTGGATGCGCTGCTATCCAAAGTTTCCAAAAAGTCTTCATTGGCCTTTGTAGATATGGGGCATCTTAAAGATTGCATGGATAAGAGGGGGCAACATTATCCTGAAGAGCTTGGGAAATGAGTGTCGCCAGCCTGAAGCCGACACTCGCCAACCTGGAATTTTGGCTCTCCCAACTGCAAAACCATTTCAAATATGGAACGCCTAGGGAAGAAATTTTTGAAGGCCCTACCGGTAGTCTCTAAAGCAGTCAGCTACATAGATACATCCACAGAGTCCATCAAACTGGCAGCAAGATCAGGAGGCCTAGCCGTGGCAGTGGGCTATTTGGATGAAGACCTGGTCAGGGGACCCTGCATCCAAAATGAGACTAGGCAACCTCCCGTTCTCTGGAGACTGTTTGGGACAGGCTTAGGCGAAGCCCTAGAAAGAGAACGGCGGACAGGAAGAAAACCTTCCTGACTGAAAACCAAACCCCAAAACAATGACAACAGATCGCCAGTAGGAGGAAGGCTTGCTACCTTCCTTCCTCAATGACAGAAGGCGATGGCATATCAATTCATTCTAGATATCATCGCAAGGGATTACTCCCTGGAATTCAATTGTCATCCTCCAGAGAGATTTTTATTAAAACTTTCCAGGGATCCCAAAAAAGCAAGGGCTCTCCCGTTGCTTGGGGAGATGGTAGACCAGAAAGTCCTTACTTCAGTTCCAAAGGAAGAAAAACTAAAGGATCTTTAATCCTCACGTTTTTGTGATCAAACAACCTTCCGAGAAGTGTAGATTAATATTAAATCTAAAACCCTGAACCAGGTGATGCAATATAAAAATTCCGCATGGAACACATATTCTTGGTCAAAATTATCCTTCAACCAGGAACTTTCATGGCGACCATGGATCTCAGGGATGCCTATTGCCACATTCCCATACAAGAAGAATCCCAGAGCTACCTTAGTTTGGCGGTGGAGATATAGGGAAAGGAGTATAATTTCCAGAGCAGGGATTTTCCTTTCGGGCTATCCTCGTCGCAGGATATTTACTAAAGTCCTAGCAGAAGCACTGGCCCCTCTGAGGTTGACGATGACTGTAGTACCGTACCTAGACGACTTGCTATTCGCAGCACCATCAGAAGTACAGCTGGTAAAAGACCTCGCAGAAGCTCAACTAAGTCACTGAGCTGGATTTTAAACATCGAAAAATCCAACCTGTGTCCCACTCAAAACATCCGGTTTCTGGGATATCTGCTCAACGCCATAGAGCAGAAGACGTCCCTACCGGAGGAGAAGATCTGAGGCCTCGTCAAGAGTAAGTTCTGTACAGAACAACCTCCTGATATCCATCAGGGAGCTGATGTCTGTTCTGGGTCTGATGACCTCAATGATACCAGCAGTACAATGGGCCAAATATCATCTAAGGCCACTTGCAGGGGCTTTCTCCTGAGAAATCTTACTCCCAGCCTCTTACTTGCAGCCTCCGTCAAGAGGTTGTTCTGGTGGTGGAGGATCCACACAAATTTTAAACCAGGGTCTGGCATGGTCTTTCCCAACCTCCACGGTTGACCAAAGATTTAAGCAGTTGGGGGGTGGGAGCCCACCTAGCAGGATTACCTGCTCAGGGGAGATGGTCCCTGGAAGAAGCCCAGACGTCTTTGAATTGGAGGGAGCTTATGGCAATAGCCATGGAACACTTCCAAGACCAACTAAGGAGTCGTCATACCCTGATCCTGTCAGACACCGTCACGCAGTGGCTTATGTAAACAAACAAGGGGGCACGAGGAGCCCCTCCTTAAGCTACATCTCCAACCAGATATGTTGATGGGCAGAAGGAAACCTACTGTCATTGGGAGAGGTCCATCTAAAGGGGGAAAACAATCAAGTGGCTGACTTCCTCAGCCACCAGGAGATCTCCCAAGAGGAATGGGTATTACACCGAGAGGTGTTTAGGTAAATTACAGCCCGATGGGGAGTACCAAATATAGATCTATTTGCATCCTGGAAACACTCGGGTGAAGCGTTTCTTGCTAAACCCGCAAGACCGGCCTCTACGGATAGACGTACTCCAAAACCCATGGAGTTTCAAGATGTGCTACGCCTTCCTCTGGTAGATCTGATTCCTCGGGCAGTGAAGAAATTCCTACAACAGCAAACAAAGCTCATACTGATAGCACCATATTGGCCCAAGAGAGCCTGGTTTTCGGCTCCTCAGTCTCTTAGCACAAGAATCATGGCTACTTCCTCACAGGGATGACCTGATGTGTCAGGGACCCCTAACGGGCCTAAGATGAGTGCTTCAAATGGGTGGTCTGGTTACTGAGGAAGACATCTTGAGATCTAAAGCACTCCGACAAAGTAGTGGCGTTGCTTCTGAGCGATAGGAAGCTGAACACCATGGCCATCTACAGGAAGACCTGGAGGAAACAGCTGGTGAGCTGACAATAAGGCCGCGTACACACGCGGGGACTGTTCGCTCAACTTTGTCCGCTGAACAGTGTTTCAGCGGACAGTCCGCTCGTGTGTGGGCTTTCAGCGGACAGTTTCAGCGAACAGTCTGCTGAACAAGGTTTTTCGGAATTTCCGAAAAACTGTCCGCTGAAACCTTGTTTCAGCGAACAGTCCCCTCGTGTGTAGGCTTGTTCGTCAAACTAAGTTCCGCGCATACTCAGAAAGAATTAACAGGGCGGAAGCGCTCGGTCTTGTAAAACTAGTGTTCGTATTGAAGCTAGCATATTCGTCATGCTGCTAATTTTGTGTTTTTTTAATATAGCCTGTTCTTTTCTTCTTCGTAATGCAAGAAAAGTGAAGTAGCTTTGCTGCTTATATTCACACAGAGTTATACTACATGTTTTTATTCATCCTCATCCTATGATTAATCTTCCAATTATAGAAAAAATATATTCCAAATTAAAAAAAAAAAAAAAGAAAAAAAAAAAAAAAATATATATATATATATATATATATATATATATATATATATATATTTTTTTTTTAAATTTATTTATTTATTTATTTATTTATTTATTTATTTCAGAAAAAAAAAAAAAAAAATTTATCTATTACTATATATTTTTGGAACTACTATTGTCATTTTTTTTTTTTTTTTTTTTTGGTGGGGGGTTTGAAACAAGATGGACTTTTTTTGGGCCAAGCAGGACTATGCAAGTAGAGATAGATAGATAGATAGATAGATAGATAGATAGATAGATAGATACCCAAACCAGCATTTTAGCCTACACATGATTGCATGTTCAAAATCAGCAGAGCTTCCCCTCATTTCAAATGTTAAGCCTCAAATTTACAGTGACTGCACTTCCAAGTGCACTTGCAGTGCTTTAAAAATTGCACTTGAAGTTAGCATATTTACATGAACGTGTGTTTTGTAAATAACCCCCAGAGTCTTTTGACATGTATCTGCCTACTCACAAATAAAGTTTGTTTTTTAACCCAAAATTATACAAAAATATTGAAAAAAAAAATAAAAAAAAAAAACATACAAGATTTTTTGGAAATAATACATTTTTATTTTTCCTCAGAACCAAAATAAATCAAGAGGGAGGCAACACTGGAGACAATTTTGACGTTTGTGAAGCCTTTTGTCCCCCAGGCACACATCAAGTGAGTGGACACCAAAATTCCGAACCTGCGTAGCATGTACATAGGGAGCACAACCAGGTCCTAGAATCCCAAAGACCAGGAACAGCAGCAGATGAGATCTATGTCCCCAGACTGTGGTACTACAACAGCCTGCGTCTTCTTTCAGAGCAGACTGAAGCCAGGCAGTCACTTGCGACTCTTCCGTCTAGCCTTCCCTCCACGCGCCGCTGGAGGCTGTGCCTCTGGTGGTGGAGTTGTGGTAGGAGGAGGAGGAGGAGGAGGAGGAGCAGTAGGGTCTGTGTTGTAAAGCTTAGTGGTGGGTGTGAGCTCACCCTTCAGACCCCGTTGGATGGCATCAAAAAAGATTGCCTCACACAAGTTTCTTTGTGGTTTGTCCATTTCTTGGAGCTTGCTAGCCAGATAAGTGGCATAGGCCTCCTCCGGATTGGGGGGTTTGGACAAAATCTGTGTGGCTTGCCGTATCAGCACCAAGGACTCCTCCTCTGTACGGCCCATCCTCCTGGGCCTTTTGCTGGCTAGGCGGAGGGGAGGGACCTGGCTCTCAGTCTGACTCCTGCTGGGCCCAGCTAGCTCCTGCGTGTGGCTGGTCCCGGCCTCCTCCTCCATACCACTGGTCCCGGCCTCCTCCTGGGTGAGCTCATCCTGTGTAAAAAAACAAAGCAATCAATAACTAAAATATGTCTATATTTAGAAATCATCAATCACTAACAATTTTACAGTTCTCACTTGCAAATACATTTGTCTTGAAATACAAAAGGCTATCATTTTGACACCATCATTTTTCCATCAGTTCACCAAGATTTGAGCCACATTTGTGTAAACTACTGTATCCTTCTATCTAATTTAATTTGTGATGAAATCCTAGATTTGGAAGCAATTCAAACATTGAACTTGACATCATTAATATTTGAGCAATCCAAACGTTAGAAACTAAAATATACCTGGCTCCAGCTGGGCGCATCAACCTCGTCCAGCAAGGAAGGGTCTGGATCTTCCAGGGATGGCTCACCTGAGGCGGAGGGAAGGGTGGAGGGACGGGTAGACGGAAGAGTCGAAAGTGACGGCCTGGCTTCTGACGTGTCATCCAGAAAACGCAGCCTGTCATAATACCACAGCCTAGGTACATAGACCTGACCTGCTACTGCTCCTGATGTTTGGGACTGTAGGATCTTTCTTTGCTCCCGCCTATACACACTACGCAGGTTCTTAATTTTGGCGTTCACAAAGTCAGTGTCTGTCTGGGGGAGTCGGGTTTTCACAAACGCCAATACTGTCTCCAGTGTCTTCTTCCGGGCAGTACGGCTTGGATATTGGGGGTGTTTTGTATCCCACAGATTGCTGTGCGACTCCACTAAATCAAGAAAGGTTGAGAGGAAGGCCTCCTCCTTAAAGGGGTCTGCAGTATACTTTTGCATTTTCTGAAAAAAAAAAAAAAAGTCAGACCAAATGCACACTATATTGTGACAATGTAGGCGAGACACACACTACTACACACGCTACCCCACACACACACACACACACACACACACACACACACTACCCCCCCCCACACACACACACACACACAGTACCCCCCCCCACACACACACACACTACCCCTCCCACACACACAAACACTCCCCCCCCCCCACACACACACACTCTACACACACTACTGCCCCATACACACACACACACACACACACACAAACACACTACCCCCCCCCCCACACACACACACACACACACACACTACCCCCCCCCCCCACACACACACACACACACACACTACCCCTCCCACACACACACACACACTACCCCCCCCCCCCACACACACACACACACACACACACTACCCCCCCCCCATACACACACACTACCCCTCCCACACACACACACACACACACAGTACCCCCCCCACACACACACACACTACCCCTCCCACACACACAAACACTCCCCCCCCACACACACACACTCTACACACACTACTGCCCCATACACACACACACACACAAACACACACACACACTACCCCCCCCCCACACGCACACACACACTACCCCCCCCCCCCCCCACACACACACACACACGCACACACACTACCCCTCCCACACACACACACACTACCCCCCCCCCCACACACACACACACACACTACCCCCCCCCACACACACACACTACCCCTCCCACACACACACACTACCCCTCCCACACACACACACACACTACCCCTCACACACACACACACTACCCCTCCCACACACACACACACACTACCCCTCCCACACACACACACACACACACACTACCCCTCCCACACACACACACACACACTACCCCTCACACACACACACTACCCCTCCCACACACACACACACTACCCCTCCCACACACACACACACACACTACCCCTCCCACACACACACACACACTCTACACATACTACTGCCCCATACACATACACACAAACACACTACCCCCCCCCCCCCCCCCACACACACACACACACACACACACACACACACTAGCCCCACCCCCCCTATACACCCACCCCCACACTACCACACAAAACACCAAGCCCACTCAACCACCAACCCACATAGAAATCAATTAAACATCAATAAGAATAAAATTCAATACGCAGGCTTTAAATTAACCAAAAATAAAATGATAACTATCTTACCATCGCGTGTAGCACTCGCTGCTTCCGTTCGGACAAGCGTACGGCCTCGTGGTAACGCTTTATATACAGCGCATGCGCACAGGCTCCGCCTGCGTCGCCCGCCCCTGACGTTCCTTGCGACCGTGTTTCCCCGCCCCTTTTACCCTCCTTCCGCTGTGGGTGTATGAGAGTAGAAAATGGCGGACGCAAATTCTAGGAGCAGCGTGAGCAGCGCGGAGGAAAGCCATGGGCCCCATGCTACAGGAGCAAGGAGGAGATATAAGGCCACCAATATGGCCTTCGAAGAGATGGTGGAGATGGTGGCTATCTTAAAAAGGGAGGATTATGATGGGGAACATGGCCCTTACCCAAAACCTAATGTCCGGAAAAGCGCCATCTTGGACGAGGTAGTCACAGCCTTGGAGACAAAATTTGGGGTACGAAGAGGAAAGGACCTGCTGCGGAAACGATGGTCGGACATCAAGTCCAGGGAGCCGGACCAATATTACCGCATCAAAAAGGTCCTGAAAAAAAGTGAGTAAACTCCGCGTTTCTCGTGACTGTCGGGCATAATCGTTTGATTTGATCGTAATCGTTCGTGTAGATAATGTATGTAAATCTTGCGGATTTGAGCGTAATCGTTCGTGTAGATAGTGAATGTAAATCTGGCGGATTATATATAAATCGTTCGTGTAGGCGGTGTATGTTAATCTGGCGGATTAGATCGTAATCGTTCGTGTAGGTAGTTTATGAAAATATGGCGCATATGGTTGTTCGTATATGTGGGCGTAAATAGCATGAATTTGTGTATGGTGTAAATTTATCTGGTGTTGGATTCGATTTTAATTAGTTATTATTTTTTTTTGTATTGTTCATGATAAACTGAATTGTCACGCTCAGTTTATAGGATATACATTTTTACTAAAGTTTCATAAATTTATTCAGTGCAATGTAGACTCAATTAAAAAAATGAGATAGATAGATAAAATGCTGGTTCAACATCTGGACTAGGAAACTTTTATAAGTGTAGTTTGGGCCTTCATAGAACATTTTTGACATAATCACACACAGGTACTCCGCATGCGAACTGCGCATGCGATGCGTGAAACCACAGTAGATTTGCAGCGTTCACACATCGCAGCAGTCTGAACACAGCCTAACTAAAAAAAAGTCATTTTAAGGATGTATTAAACTAGAATCTTGTAATAACCAGCTAATAATTTTACACCACTTCAAACCAATGTTTCATATTCAAATTTCTGAACTCAAATATCACTATGTTTATTAGTATTTTTTATTTTATTTTTTTTTCATTCTCATAGGGGAACAAAGACTCAGACAAGAGGCGGAGCAGCCCAGGACCCCCCGACCTCGCCAGCCTGATTGGGCACTTAGCCCCAGCCCCGTGTCGGTGATGGAGCCATCCAGCCCCGTGTCGGTGATGGAGCCATCCAGCCCCGCATCAGTATTGGAGCTGCCCAGCCCAGTGTCCTCGAGGGAGCAGCCAAGCTCGGTATCCTCCGCTGGACCAAGCTCCGTAGCTCCACTGGATGAGCCCAGCCCAGGGCTAGATGTGGAGGAGGAAGAGCAGGTGGAGTTACACACCCCACAAAGTGAAAGTGAGTGTCTGACAACCCAGCTTAAGGTAAACAATTAATGGCTGTATACGTTAACCAATTTTTTATCTACACATGTTTTTAGGTGATGATCTGGTTGTGGAAGGACAAGCCGAGCCATTTACCTCGGACAGTGCCCACAGGCTGATTGGGCAGGTCATGGCCTGGAATGCAAGAATGGATTTGATGGAGAGCAACATCCAGGCCACGCTACAGCAAATCCAGGCTCTACAACAACAGCTGGTCCCTATGAGGCAGGAAATGAAGGACATGATCGATGTTTTAGGGAGAATCTAAGCCCCTTTTCCCTAAAACACAATCGATCATGTCCTTCATTTCCTTGCCAAAAAGTTTTTAAGGTTTTTACTTGATTTTTAGAGGCCAAATTTTGAAGATGCACACGGTGTGTCAACATGTGCTATGTGCCATCAGAGGATCGCAATGGACGCATTTGGTGTTTGCAAACCCTTCCTCATTCTAGTATGTGAGAGGAAGGGATTGCACACACCAAACACGTCCATTGATCACTCATGATGGTACATAGCACATGTTGACATTACCAATTTTTGGTGTGCATCTTCAAAATTTGGCTTTACCCCTTGTTTTATGTAAATAGTTAAAAATCTGATTTTATTTTTTTTATTTTTGTGATAATTGCATTTTTGATATATTTATATATTTCTATGTTTACCAAAAAAGAAAAAAAAAAAAGAAGAAAAAAAAAAAAAATTTGATAAAAACAAAAAAAATATATAAAAAAAAAGAATTTTAAAAAACAATTTCCCAAAAAAAAAAAAAAAAAAAAAAGAATTTGAAAAAAAAAAAGATCTAAATAAGAGGCACTGGTTGGAATGTGCACTATTAAAAAATAAAAAACAAAACAAAAAAAATGTGTGTGTCTACTTCTTTCAATACTCAATACTAGTTTGGGAAGTCATTTTGTGTTTTCTGTCACAAAGGGCCTTATTTCCTATTGTCAAAAACCACTTTGCTATACAAATGCACTAGGACAGGAATATGCAATTAGTGGAAATCCAGCTGTTGCAGAACTACAAGTCCCATGAAGCATAGCAAGACTGACAGCCACAAGCATGAGACCCAGAGGCATGATTGACTTGTAGTTTTGCACCAGCCGGAGGTTGGCCAATTGCATATCCCTGAATTAGGACAATGTAGGATACAAGCAACGTGAAAAGCAAACAAGAACCAAACTTCAAAATTTGAACAGACAAGACATATTTCAAGAAAAAGATTTTTTTATTGGTCAGCTGGCATTGGAATAGCCCCCCTACCATTAAAATAGCTGACATAGCGGTCACGCACCTCACGTGCTGTTTGGGGGGCTAAGCCAGGAAGGGCATGATCCAGCCCTGTCAGTTCTGGAAGCCTGAGTCCGGCCTCAGGCCCAATAGGCTGCAGGTACTGGTTACCTGAAAATTTCCTTAGAAAATTGTGAAGAATGCAGCAGCACAGAATAACATAGTTGAGTTTATATTCTGCCAGGTTGATGGCTGTCAGTAACAGACGGAACCGGCTGGCCATAATGCCAAAGGCACTCTCCACAACCCTTCTTGCTCTGGCCAGCCGGTAATTAAAAATCCTCCTCTCTGGGGTGAGGGTCCTTTGGGGGAGCCCCTCCACATTTTCGGCATCCGGTGGCAAGTCCAGGCCACCAGTGGTAAGACGGTGGCAGAACTCGGTCTGCCTAAAGACTCCTCCGTCAGACATCCGGCCGTTCTTCCCCACATCCACATAAAGAAAGTCACATTGTGCCGACACCACCGCCATTAGCACCACACTATGGAACCCCTTATAATTCCAATAGTAGGACCCCGAATGGGGTGGGGGCACAATCCTCACATGTTTCCCGTCGATGGCCCCTCCGCAGTTGGGGAAGTCCCAACGGGCAGCGAACTGGGAAGCCACAGTCTGCCATTCCTGTGGCGTTGAAGGAAGCTGGGGAGTCAAACACATGAAACAAAAAAAAAAAAAATTAGTCATTAAATAAAAACAATTCATAACAAATAAAATTCAAAAACATTTTGGAACAACAGTTAAACAGAAATCTTGCAAATTTGTTTTCTGCCAAAAAAAAAAAAAAAAGTAGGCGGACCAATTCACAGATTAATCAGCCTTCTGATGGACCAGGGGACATAAATTAGGTGGGTAAGTGGGGGGGGGGGGACTAATTACTAAGTATACAACACATGAAACAAATTTGAGTGGGGTGGGGGACTAATCTCTCTCTCTCTCTCTCTCTCTCTCTCTCTCTCTCTCTCCCTCTCCCTCTCCCTCTCCCTCTCCCTCTCCCTCTCCCTCTCTCTCTCTCCTGGACAGACAAGCTCAACTGAACGCACTGAAGAACAGCCAGACCTATGAAGAACGACCTGAAACCCAGAAACGAGCGGACCAGAAGCTCCTAATAACAGGTACAACTGATCCACGTGTACCAAAAGACAGATACAAACCTCACAGGTAGACTGCGCCGCAGCGAACGGACAAATTAAGCTGAAGTCTGAAAAGCGCAAATCGTCTCTAACCAAACTTCTACTAACGCAAAGTCAGCAGAAGGAGCCCAAAGGGTGCTTTGCTGTGTCTTGGACCTCCTATTTCTAGTCCCGTCGTACGTGACATACGTCATCGCGCACGGTTTCAGCGAACTGTTCATTCGTCGTGTGTGGCCAAGTCCGTCCATGCTAATTTTGAGCGGACTGTCCGCTGAAACTGTTTGACGAACAAAGTTGAGCGAACAGTCCCCGCGTGTGTACGCGGCCTTAGACAAAAAATGGATACACAGACTATTCTTGAGTTCCTACAGCAGGTTGCTGATAAAGGTCAAGCACTCAGTATGCTGAAGGTCCAGATAGCAGCACTGTCAGTGTATCTAGAATAAACATTACAAGAAGACCCGTTGGTCTCTGGCTTTTGTAGAGCGCTGGCAAAATACAGACTACCCAAGAGACATGTTCTCATGGGATCTGTCGGTGGTACTGAGGGGGATCATCAAGTCCCTTTTGAACCGCTAAAAGAAACATCTTTATGCCTGCTGACACTCAAAACAGTTTTCCTCGTGGCTATCTCTACAGCAGGTAGGATAGGTGAAATCCAGGCTCTGTCTGTCGGAGCCTTTTCTCAAAATTCATGATGGAATCGTCCTTCAAACAGATCCAGGATTTACACCAAAAGTGACGTCAACTTTTCATAAATCACACAGGATGGAATACTATCTTCATCTTGTAATTTAATGGCAAAGAGCAAGAACTAAGCCTTCTAGATGTCAGAAGATCCTCCTTCAGTATCCGGAAGTCACCAATGAGTTCAGAGCATCGTACCCTGGCAAACTGAACAGTAAACAAGCGTCCAAGAAAATGCTAGCCAGATGGATCAAGGCATCTATACTGGAATGCTAAGGAGTTATGGAGATAATGCAACCAAAAGATCTAATGGCTCATTCAACAAGGGCTTCGCAGCCTCGTGGGCAGAGAAGATATGAGCCACTCCGGAGCAATTTTGTAGGGCAGCAACTTTGTCAAGATTCTCGACCTTTGTTCAGTATTACAGGCTGGATCTGATATCTAGCCAGGACAAGGCTTTTGGTAAGAAAGTCCTTCCTAAGTCTGGTGAGTACTTCGTTATCCCCTCAAGGGCTGACCTAGAAAACGACTGGGGGGAAAGCAGAGTTGGTTCTTACCAGTAACTCTTTCCAGTAGTCTTCCAGGGCAGCACGATCCCACCCTAATGTCTAACCTTGTAAGGGTTGTGTTGTGTTTTTTTGTCTTTCAGATTCTGGCCTTCAGTTCTCTTGGATGACTGACCGGGGACCTGAAGGACCACCTTTTAAATAAATTACTGTCAAACGCTTTTGCAAAATCCAAGTATGCCACAGCCACCCCTCTGTCCAAGGCTTTACTTACCGTCTCATAAAAAGAAATTTGGTTTGTGTGCCAACTTCTGTCTTTCATGAATCCATGCTGTCTGTTGCTTAAAATATTTTTTTACCAGCAAAAACGAATCTATGTGGTCTTTTATTAACCACTTCGCGCCAGGAGGACGTCCTGGGATGGCCTTGACTTTGCAGGGTTATATCTGAATGATGCCTGAGGTTACAGATATCATTCAGATATCTGATTTCAGCCGGCGATTCCCTGCACCATAAGAACGATCATAGGGGCTGTTCCGCCGCTTGATCGTTCTTACTGGCGGCAGGAGGGGACGATCCCCCCCCTACCACCCTCCGGTGCTTCTACCGACTCACGTGTTCGAAAAATTGCTGCGCAAATACCGTGCAAGATAAAAAGTTGCAACAACCGCCATTGTATTCTCTAGGGTCTTTGCTAAAAAAACATATATAATGTTTGGGGGTTCTATGTAATTTTCTAGCAAAAAAATTATGACTTTTACTTGTAGGAGAGAAATGTCAGAATTGGCCTGGGCGCGAAGTGGTTAAACTCTGCAGTATCTTCCCGACTATAAAAGTTAAACTAACAGGTCTATAATTACTTGGTAAAGACTTTGATCCCTTTTTAAATATGAGTACCACATCGGCCCTATGCCAATCCAATGGTACCATTCTAGTCATTAATGAGTCCCTAAAAATTAAAAACGATGGCTTTGAAATGACAGAGCTCAATACCAATACCAGTATCCATGGGTGGATGCCATCTGGTCCAGGTACTCTATCCACCTTTTTATTCTGTCCAAATATTTCTGGACCATATCACTTTTGAGCCATTGTGGATCATTTGGGGCTGTGCCAGTACCACCCCCATTATGGACATGAGCTCCCCCATGCTGTTTGTATACACAGAGCTGAAGAAAGTATTTACATTTAGCATTCTTTTTGTCCCTAGTCCTACACTCTAGATTATTTTGTAAGGGGGCTGCATGCTCAGACCTGACCTTTTTACTATTAATATATTTGAATTTTTTTGGGGGGTTTGTCCTATCTTTTGCAATCTGTCATTTTTTTTGTTTTGAATTTTTGTGTTTTAAACCTATTGCCCATAGAAATCTACTTTGCAGTGAGTTCGCATACAGTCTTTTTGAACAATTCCCATTGCTGTTCTGTGTTCTTTTGATGCCAATATTCCCTCCCAGTCTAAGTCTTGGAGAGCAGCCTTCATCCTTGGAAAATTTGCTCTATTAAATATGTTATATAGTTTAGTCAGGTTGAAAAGACATTTGGTTCAACCAAAGAAAAAAAAAATGACAAGCCTATATACACAAACCTTCACCCATAGCTGATCCAGAGGAAGGCAAAAAACCCCAGCAAAGCATGCTCCAATTTGCTACAGTTTTTTTTATCTTTCCCGTATGTGTTTGTTGCTTACAGCTAACATTAAATGAAATCATGTTATGGTCACTGCTACCCAGATGTTCTTTTTTATGAATATTGGTAATAAGCTCTGCATGGTTTGAGATTACCAGGTCCAGCAGAGCGTCATTCCTAGTCAGGGCCTTAATAAACTGAATCATTAATTTTTGTTGAGAAAAGGTGGTAAACTTCTCCCAGATCCTTCGGTAGGTGCTGTTGGTAGTCGGCTTCCTAGCCTGAAGTTATGTCTCCACTACCCTCTGAGAACAGCCCTGTTCTAGATACCTAGTCCATCAGATTTAACCTCTCCGGGTTCGGATGTAGAAGCTGGTCCTGGTCCTGGGAGAGCAGGTCTGCTGACAGCGGGAGAGGAATCAGATCCGCCGTGTTCAACTAAAGGAGAGTAGTGAAACATGGCCTCCACGGCCAAAAGGGGATCACCGCCACTACTAATGCTGCCGACCTCTTGAGCCTCAGAAGAAACCTCGCTATGAGGAGAGTCGGAGGTAAGATGTAGCCGAGGTTGAAGTACCAGGGATGTTGAAAACAATCTATTCCCTCCGCTGAAGGGAAGGGGATTCTTGATAGGAACCTCTGACATTTTGCATTCGCTGGTGTAGCTGCTAGATCTATGTCCGGTGAGCCCCAGGTCTCAGTTATGAGCGTAAAACCCTTGGGGACCACTCATTGTTAGAAACAAAACTTCTGCTGAGTGAGTCAGCTAGGAGATTCTCGGCCCCCGGGATATAGGCCGCTCTCAGATCCAGTAAGTTCAATTGTGCCCACTCCATCACAGAGCGAACTTCCCGCATCAGGGAGGAGCTTCTGGTGCCCCCCTGCCTGTTGATATAGGCGGTGGACACTTTGTTGTCCATCTTCAGAAGGACTCGTTTCCCCCTCAGGAAAGTACTGAAGGCCCGGAGGACCTGAAAGGCTGCTTTCATCTCCAGCACGTTTGAGACTGCATCCTGGATCCTGAATGGCCAGCGGCCCTGAGCTGCATGATGTTGGTAGTGTGCCCCCCATCCCTCCAGGCTGGCATCCGAGGTTACAGATTCCTGAGGAAGGGGAACTATATGCTTGCATCTTGTCAGATTGCAGGGACGAGTCCACCACTGCAAAGATTGTTTGACCTCCGAGATGTAGATCGGTTGGGTCATGGATGAGCCATCCCATTGACGCAGAAAGGAGGTCTGATGGGGTCTCGTGTTCCATTGGGCCCACTGGACCATAGGAATGGTCGCAGACAGAGTGCCTAGAAGACCGAGACATGCTCTGGCTGGCAGGGATGTTGCTGAGATTGCTCTTCTCACCCTCTGAATCAGTAGGGAAATCTTCTCTACCGGTAGTTCCACCGTGTATGTCCAAGTATCCAACTCTGCACCCAGGAAGATCATCCTCTGGGTGGGATGAGCATTGCTTTTTTTCTAGTTTACCAACCAGCCCAGTCCTTGTAAAGTGGCAACTAGGACCTCTCGATGTTGGATAAGGGACTCCTGGCTGCTTGAAAGTAGGAGGATGTCGTCCAAGTAGTGATGGACTCTCAATCCTCTCTCCCTTAAGGACGCTATCACTGGTAGCAGGACCTTCGTGAAGGTTCTGGGGGCGGTAGAGATCCCGAACGGGAGACTCTGAAACTGGAAGTGGCCCTGATTCACGAGAACCGAAGGAACTTCTGAAAGGCAACATGGATCGGGACGTGAAGATAGGCGTCCTGGAGGTCTATGGAGAGCATCCAATCTCCAAGATGTATGGCTTGGAGGATCGATTGTAAACTCTCCATCTTGAATGTCTCCACTCGAATGGAGCGATTGAGGTTTTTCAGATCTAAAACTGGGCGAAGGTCCCCTGATTTTTTCTTGACCAGAAACAATGGGGAGTAGAATCCCTGTCCCCTCTGTGAAGTAGGTACTTCTATTATTGCTTTCTTCTGGAGAAGCTCTTGAACGTAACTGGTCAGTAGAAACCGTTTTTCCCCTGATGGAGGAAGCCTGGTTGGACAAAAATGATCCCCTGGGGGACGTCTGTCCATGGGTCCTTAATTGCTTCCGCCCAATCCAGCTTGAATTTTGAAAGCCTTGCCCCCACTACTGCTGCCTGGGAGGGCGCACCTTTAAAAAGACTTTTGGTCACCGGAAGAGGAGTCTAGGGGTTTCTGGAATTTCTTAAAAGAAGTTTGGGGGTTCTTCCAGCTCCTCCTGTATTCTTTCCCTGGCTTATAAGCTTTCGCATCCCTGTATCTGACTGGCAGATTACTCCCAAAGGGAGGAGGTCTCCGCTGCTTTGGTTTCCTGTCTGATGGTATCAGTCCCGATTTCCCACCAGTCACGTTTGAAATTGCGGAAACCAGCTTTGCACCAAAAAGATTCTCGCCGTCATATGGAATGTGGCACCAATTGGATTTAGAGACAGGATCCGCCGACCAGGGTTTCAGTCACAGTGCCTGCCTGGCCATTACAGATGCCACCATGGCCCTTGATGCTGATTTAATCGCATCCACGATGCCTCTGCCACAAAGTCCCCTGCGAGACTTAGCTCCTGTAGAGCCTTCACTATGCTCTCCTGATCCACGCCTTCTGAGACCAACTATCTAGAATAAGATCTGGAGCGACTCCCTCTGTGGCCTGAGTGACCTCTCCTGCGACTGGAGCGGCTCCGTCTGTAGCCGGAATGGCATCCCCTGCGCGAAGTCTCTCTGTACCTTGGTTCGGGTGAATTTTCGGACCTGGTAGTGCTAACCATATAGGCAGCGTTAGGATTGCTCTCTTTTTTAAATCTTCACTACTTACCAAAGTCCTGCCCCCTTACCTAATAGGCTGATGGTGATCTGCTAGGGCAGTGGTCTCCATGGAAAGGAGAAAAGGGCAAGCCTAAGGAGATACACAGTACAAACGATTGGCATAGAAGAGTACAGGGAAGGAAGAAACAGCAGTAATACAAAGAAAATACACTGACACGGTAATGATCAGCCACTTACCTCAGTATGGTGGATGAGGGGTTTGAATAAGGAAGGCAGGAAAAAAACTACAGCAATCTAGGCTCTGGATACAAAGTACAAATGCAGCTTGATTCAATCAGCTTTTAAATTTGCCGCCGGAGCCATGTCCCGCTCGCGCATGCGCAGTAGCGCCGTGCGGTGGTCGGCGCCATCTTGGGTACTGGCAGAGCTAATAGAATGCCCAGAGCTGCCGTACTGCGCATGCGCGGAAGCGCTGGGACGCTCAGAACACGTCCCAGCACAGAGCCCAGGAGAATGCCCAGGCACAGAGGGAAAAAATAAAAGAAAATAAACAGGTACACAGGACAATAATGATATGGAGACCACAGCATTTTGGCTAAGCCTGTTTAAGGCTTATATGCCAGAGCATTTAATGGCACACTGCTAAGCCTGTTTAAGGCTTTATCACGGCAACTGGGCAGCAATACCAGAGTCTATTTAAGACTCAAACCGAAGATGACTGAAGCAATTTAAGCCTGTTTAAGGCTTTATCCAAGGTCACAGAGAGAGTTGTAACATACCCCTGAGATCACCAGAGTGGGGTTCCTTCCATTTAGCTTCGTTTAGAGGCTGTACCGGAAAGGACTTCCACCCAGGAGAGGCTAGAACCTGGCTGGGGCATAGCGGTAAGGAGGTGCTGATCCGTGCGGTCCCAACAGGTGAGGAAAAGTAAGAGAATGCTGGGGCGGGGGCCGTATCGTCATCTTATAGCTATGTGGTCCTATCAGATTGTGGAGGCGGAGTCACAACCCAGAGTGTATGCTTTGAAGGAATAAAAACTTTTGGGAAATTGGGGGATTGGGAATGAAAATAAAAAATACAAATAAGAGAACCTTCACATAAAAGACCTCAAGGAAAAGTGTGGGTTCAATTGGACTTTTTAGGCATAAAGGACAGTTGTGGAGACAACCGACATGCTCAAAAAAATATATATCTCTGTTTATTATCAAAAATATATATATATATATATATATTGTGAACAATCAAAATTTAAAAGAAAAACAAGAAATTTTTTCTCCTTATAAATACACATTAAGTCCCATCTGATATCCTATCAAGGTTAATATAATCCAGTCAGAATTTACAGATAAAAACTAACAGTTGTACATATATAAAATAGAGGATATCAAATATATAACCGAAACTTAAGTATGTTCTGGTGCTCTACATGTTTCGTGTTTATTGGATAACGCTTCTTCAGGAGCTTATAGCAATGTTATTTGCCAATGTAATGTCCCAGGAGGGGAACAAAGCCACAGAAGGAAACAGGAAGGTTGAAGAAATTAGAAAAAGGCAATTTTTCCAAAAAGGTTAAAAATAAAAGTGTAGATTTAGGTTGGTGAGACCACTTCACATTGTGTTGAGCCCTAGGGCTTCAACTGTAAGATTTAGGTAGATATTTGTGATATGTTCTAGCCGAAGGGCGTGTAGTGGTAGATAATCTGGTATCCCGTGCACTTTAAGTGAAGTGGTCCCTTCCAATGATTGCAGCAAACCGATTTCCCGCAAAGTAAAAAGCGAGGGGGAACATAAGAGGCAGCCTGTTCAGCCTGTTCACCCCTATAGTGCTTATTGTTTGAGTTTTTTATGGCCGCTGTATCTTGACCTTTTTAGTGTATCCACAGACACCACCCTGTGATAGATACACACCTTTATTCATTTTAACCAGAGTGTATGCTGTCACGATGCGACAGCAAAAGATGTTAAAAAGCTGCAAGGAGAGACCCCAAAAAGAGCCTAAAAATGCAAACACAACAATCACCAGCAGTGAAAAGCAAAACTGGTCTTCACTCTCCACTCAAATTTCCCACTCTTCAGCTTCCAACCAGTGTGTGTGTGTGTGTGTGTGTGTGTGTGTGTATATAATATTCATAAGTTTACATACCCTGGCAGAATTTATGAATTTTTTTGGCCATTTTTCAGAGAATATGAATGATAATTGACTGAAGCCATTTATTATCAATCAACTGTGTTTATGTTTTAAAGAGGAAGTAAACCCTTCCAAACAACTTGGACCTATAGGTAAGCCTAGATTAAGGCTTACCTGTAGGTCCAAGCAATATCTCCTAAACCTATATGGTTTAGGAGATATTTGCCCGAAAATGGGCACCGCTGTCTACGGCGCATGCGCCGTAGACAGCGGCGCGCAGGCGCACTAAATGCGGCAAATCCAAGAATGGATTTGCCAAATTTGTCGACTCCCGTGCGCATGCGCGGGAGTGACGTCATCGCGGCTTCGCCGTATGACAGCAACGGAGCTGCGAGGCGCGACTCCCGTGCGCATGCGCGGGAGTGACGTCATCGCGGTTGCGCCGCTGTCATTGGTCGGAGCTGCGAGACGCCACCAGCAAGATGGACGCGGCGGACTACAGGGATCAGCGGCGACTTCGCTGGCTCCTGTGTCAGGTAAGTGACACATAATGAGCTACTATGCGATGCATAGTAGTCCATTATGCTTTACCTTTGCAGGGAAAAAAAGAGGAAGTAAACCCATCAGGGTTTACTTCCTCTTTAAATCATAATGGCAACAGAAACTACACAAATGACCCTGATCAAAAGTTTACATGCACACAAGTTGACACAAAGGGGTTTGAATGGCTATTAAAGGTAATCATCCTCACCTGTTATCTGTTTGCTTGTAATTAGGGTGTGTGTGTATAAAAGGTCAACGAAATTCAGGACCCCTGACAGACCCTTGCATCTTTCATTCAGGGCTGTACTGACGTTTCTGGATTCTGAGTCATGGGGAAAGCAAAAGAAATCAAAGGATCTGCAGGAAAAGGTAGTTGAACTGTATAAAACAGGAAAGGGATATAAAAGATATCCAAGGAATTGTGAATGCCAATCAGCAGTGTTCAAACTCTAAATCAAGAAGTGGAAAATGAGGGGTTCTGTTGAAAAACCAAACCATGGTCAGGTAGACCAACTAAAATTTCAGCCACAACTGCCAGGAAAATAGTTTGGGATGCAAAGAAGAACCCACAAATAACTTCAGGTGAAATACAGGACTCTCTGAAAACATGTGGTGTGGCTGTTTCATAATGCACAATAAGGAGGCACTTGAAGAAAGATGGGCTGCATGGTTGAGTTGCCAGACGAAAGCCATTACTACGAAAATGCCACAAAGCATCCTGCTTACAATACGCCAAAAAGCACAGAGACAAGCCTCAAACCTCCTGACACAGTCATTTGGAGTGATGCGGCCAAAATTGAGCTTTTTGGCCACAACTATAAACACTACATTTGGAGAGGCATCAACAAGGCCTATGATGAAAGGTACATCATTCCTACTGTGAGACACGGAGGTGGGTCGCTGATGTTTTGGGGATGTTTGGGCTAGAAAGGCACAAGAAATTTGGTCAAAATTGATAGTAAGATGAATGCAGTATGTTATCAAAAAATACTGGAGGAACATTTGCATTCATCAGCTAGGAAGCTGCCCATGGGGATGTGAAAGAAGAGGGGATGCAGAGTGGGAAAGAGAATCCAAAAGAAAAAGAGAATAGTAGGTGAGGGTGTATTTAATTTAAGTGGAAAGACCTTAACAATAGAGGAATTGTCAGTACTGGATAAAGGGCTTAACCACTTCCCGACCAGCGCACGACGATGTAGGTCGACAGAATGGCACGGGCAGGCATATTGGCGTACGGTGGCGCGCTCCCGCGCTGGTCCGGACCCCCCATGAGTCCGGTCGCGGGACCCGCGGACTCGATCGCCGCGGGCATCCCCCGCGATCGTCTCACGGAGCGGCCAAATGGAGGAAATGCTGTGTAAACAACATTTTTCCATTCTGCCTAGCAACTAGTGACGCTGATCTCTGCTCCATGTGATTGGAGCAGAGATCAGTGTACACTAAATGAAAGCCCAACCCCCCCACAGTTAGTAACACACCCCTAGGAACACTTAACCCCTACACTGCCACCCACTGGTTAACCCTTTCACTGCCAGTGTCATTTACACAGGAATCACTGCATTTATATAGCAGTGTTTACTGTATAAATGACAATGGTCCCAAAAATGTCCGATGGGTCCCCCACAATGTCGCAGTCACAATAAAAATCGCAGATCGCCGCCATTACTAGTAAAAAAAAAAATAATAAAAAATTATTAATAAAAATGCTATAAAACTATCCCTATTTTGTAAACGCTATAACTTTTGCGCAAACCAATCAGTAATTGCTTATTTCGATTTTTTTTACCAAAAATATGTAGAAGAATACGTATCGGCCTAAACTGAGGGAAAAAAATGTTTTTTTATATATTTTTGGGGGATATTTATTATAACAAAAAGTAAAAAATAATGCGTTTTTTTCAAAATTATCGCTCTATTTTTGTTTATAGCGCAAAAAATAAAAACCGCAGGGGTGATCAAATACCACCAAAAGAAAGCTCTATTTGTGGGAAAAAAAGGACGTAAATTTTGTTTGGGAGCCACGTCGCACGACCGCGCAATTGTCAGTTAAAGCGACACAGTGCCGAATCGCAAAAAGTGGTCTGGTCTTTGACCAGCAAATTGGTCCGGTCTGAAAGTGGTTAAACATGCCCCAGTTAGGAACCTTAATAAATTTGACGCATATATAGGCATTCAGAAATCTGTTTGAATATATTTTTTGATCTTTATCTTTCTAAGTAACCCAACACAGCACATTGCCAAACAATTCTCTATATAACCTTCAAGTGAACAACAATCAACACATAGAGGTGTTTAAAAAATTTATGTTGCAAGATCTTGCTGCATTAACCACTTCAGCCCCAAAAGGATTTACCCCCTTCCTGACCAGAGCCCTTTTTACGGTTTGGCACTGCGCCATTTTAACTGACAATTGCACGGTTGTGCGACGTTACACCAAAACAAAATTGACGTCCTTTTTCCCACAAAAAGAGTTTTCTTTTATTTGCATTTGATCAGCTCTGCAGTTTTTATTTTTTGCGCTATAAACAAAAAAAGAGCGACAATTTAAAAAAAAAGTAATCTTTCTTACTTTTTGCTATAAAAAATATCCCCCAAAAATATATAAAAAAACTAATTCTTTCCTCAGTTTAGGCCAATGTATTCTTCTACATATTTTGGTAAAAACAAAAATCGCAATAAGCGTATATTGATTGGTTTGCGCAAAAGTTATAGATCTACAAAATGGGATATAGATTTATGGCATTTTTATTAATAATTTTTTTTATTATTAATGGCGGCCTGCGATTATCGTGACTGTGACATTGTGGCGGAAACATCGGACACTTTTGACACTATTTTGGGACCATTGTCATCTATACAGCGATCAGTGCTATAAAAATGCACTGATTACTGTGTAAATGACACTGGCAGGGAAGGGGTTAAACACTAGAAAGCGATCAAGGAGTTAATTGTGTCCTAGGGAGTGATTCTAATTGTGGGGGGATGGGCTCCCAATGACAGGGAGCAGTAGATCTGCCATGTTGCTAGGCAGAACAGGGAAATGCCTGGTTTACATAGGCATCTCCCCATTCTGCCGCTCCGTGACACGAACTGCCACTCCAGGACACCGGCAGACATTGAATCCGCAGGCATAGTCATGCAGTACGAGGTGCGTGCTTGCCCACTAGCCTGCAAATTAAAGGGGACATACAGGTACACCTATTTGCCCACCGCTGCCATTGTGCCAACATATATATCGGTGTGCGGTGGTCGGCAAGTGGTTAAAACTCAAAAAGGTGTCTGATCCCATACACATAAAAAGGGGATACAAACATTGACCAAGATGAAAGACATTGTGATACACTCAGCAAACAAAGGCGGGGTGTAGTAATTCAGTCAAAAGAATAGTATCAGGAAGAAATTAATCGCCAACTGCAAGATGAGACGACCTATACTAAACTGTTGGGAAATACCACCATTCAATATAAAAAGGAGCTAGAAAAAATGTGTCCATTTAGGAACGAAAATGGAGATTTAAAAAAGAAAAGAAGCCAAATACCTGATCCCTGAGTAGCGCAGAATTCCAGTCATCTATATTATCCTTTAAGATTCATAAAGACAGAGTTAATCCAAAATTTTCACCCAGCGTTGCCAGTGCCTACTCGGCACAGTGGGAAGAGACTGCAGTTTATAAAAATCTTCCGGTTGAATTAACCTATAAAAGGTACATTGATGATTTCATAATCATATGGAATGGGAGTAAAGATACATTAGATAATTTTTTTGTCACGTTAAACAACAACAATAAGAATATAAGGCTCGGTTCACACAGGGGGCGATGCGAGGCGACACGACTTGCCTCGCTGCGACCTGCCGCGACTTCAGCGGCGACTTGCAAATGACTTCTGTATAGAAGTCAATGCAAGTCGCCCCGAGGTCGCCCAAAAGTAGTACAGGAACCTTTTTTCTGAGTCGGAGCGACTCGAGTCGCTCCTCTTAGAACGGTTCCATTGTACAGAACGGGGGCGACTTGTCAGGTCGCGGCACGGCCAGTCATGTCGCCTCGTGTCGCCCCCTGTGTGAACCGGCCCTTAGACTTATGTGGAACATCAATGAGAAGCATATTCATTTTTTGGAGCACACTTCAAGGGAATAAATTATTTACCAAAACCCATTTCAACAACGTAGATGCCAGAAGTTATCGATCTATGAACAGCTGCCATTTTAAACCGTGGCTATATAATATTTCAAAAGGTCAGCTCATAAGGATTAGTAGGAATTGTACAAAAGAGGAGGATTTCATGACTCATGCAACACGGATGTATTTGTACAGAACCAAATCGACCTTATTAGCAAAATGCACAGGACAGCTATGCTACAAAATAACAGGAAGTCCCAATATAACTTGGAAGCCCCTTGTTTAATATTGGATTACAATATCCAACACAAGGAAAATAGAAAAGTTGGTAAAAAACACTGGCATATACTGAAGAGCAATAGACATCTAAATAGCATCCTTCCGAAGAAACTCAACATCGTCTATAAGAGAGCATCAACTCTTAGAGATCATTGTAAAAAAATGTAGAATCACCTCGAATTAGGGGGATTCACCTTGATAGGGAACGTTTTTTTTTTCCTTGCAAATATTATTTTGCCTGTCAACACTCTAAGAAACCACAAAGGAAACAATCAGATTTTGTAGCCATCAGTACAGAACAATCCTACCCGATTGGGGATTTTATAAGTTGCCACACTGAAGGTGTTGTATATGTTCTTCAATGTAGCTGTAACCTACAATATGTGGGAAGGACTAAAATAAGTTTAAAGGTTAGAGTTAGGAAGCATGTTCAAAATATTATATAGGGCTTCCCTAAACACAATATATCGAGACACTGAGCAGGTCCGCAAAAAAGACCCCACAGGGTGAGAACTATAAGCCATAAGGAATCCGAATGGATCCACACCTTGCAAACTCTTATGCCGTGTACACACAACCGGTTTTCCCGTTGGAATAAACGCCAAAGGTTTTTCCGATGGACTTCCGCTGAAACTGTCTTGCGTACACACAATCACACCATAGTCTGATCGTCAAGAATGTACAGCATGTACAACGAGACTAGAAAAAGGAAGTTCAATAGCCAGTAGCCAATAGCCTCTGTCTCGTACTTGCTTCAGAGCATACGTCATTTTTGGTCCGTCAGAACAGCATACAGTCAAGCAGTTTTCCTGATAGGAATTGGTTCCATTGCAAATATTTAAAACATGTTCTATTTCTAGGTCCATCAGATTTTTCGTACAAAAAAAAGTCAGATGAGGCATACACATGAGCGGAATATACATTCCACTCGTGTGTATGTGGCATTACACCCAAGGGCTTGAATGTTGAATTTGATTCAATTCGAATTGTTTTATGAGCAATTATTAATTTTTCAATGTATATGTGAACTTTTTTATGAATATCTATCTGTGATAGTATGTCTTGATACCTCATTTCCGGAGCACAAATTGTTAATTTGCCCTCTGCAGTACTTGGTGACACCCTTATGTATACACATCTATAATTAGATTGTGTATATTTACATTTTTCAGCCTATTTTTTGTAACTTGATAAGGTTTAATTTTTTTTTACAGGTTACAGAGGAGGGCTGTAGCTAGCATGACAGGACCTCTTTAATATGAGATCTGGGGTCAAAAAGACCTCAGATCTCACATTTACACTTTTTTTTTTTGCTTTTGTTAAATAAAATAATTGTCCCTTTAAGGCAGTTGGGTGGAAGTGACGTTTGACGTTGGTCCCGTTGTCCAATGGCATAGTCGAATGGGGGCCACTCTCCCTCGCTCTACTACAGGGGAAAGGATCAGATCATCTCCAATGCTACGGACAGATCCGATAAGCTGCAGAGATGACCGGGTCATAGCGGGACGGGAGTGGGGTGGGCTGCCTGCCGTTGAAAAAATACCAAGGTTATGGCAGCTATCTGCTGTCATAACAATGGTATTTAATGTCAAAGTAGCGACGTAAATCCACGGTGGGTGTTCTGAAAGTGGTTTAACCACTTGCCGACCGCCGCACGACGATGTACGTCGACAGAATGGCACGGGCAGGCATAAGGGCTTACATGTACGTCCTTGCCTGCCCGACGGTCGGGGGCCCGATCGGGCCCCCGCCCGGTGCCTGCGGCGGTCGGTATTCGTTCGGGAGCGATCCCGGACGAGGGGACGGCCATTCATTCATGGCCACCCCCTCACGATCGCTCCCGACGAATGAAAATGTCCCGTGACATCATTTCCTCTCCTGTAATCTAAACACAGGAGAGGAAGTGATGTAATCTCTCCTCCGTGTCGGTATTTTTCGTTCCGGCACCGAGGAGAGAGCATCGGTGAGTTGCACAAGCACTACACTACACAGTAGAACATGCCAGGCACACTCACACCCCCCCTTTACCCCCCGATCACCCCCCAATTACCCCTGCCCCCCCAGTCACAGTGACACCAATTGCTTTTTTTTTTTTTGCATTGGTGTCATTTGTGACTGTAATAACTGTTAGGGCAGTTAGGGTTAGCCCCCTTTAGTTCTAATGTGCCCCCCTAACCCCCCCAATAAAGGTTTAACCCCGTGATCACCCCCCGTCGCCAGTGTCACTAAGGCTGGGTTCACATTGCAGTGGTTTATGAGAACGAATGTGATTCGCACCGCACTGCAGTGCAAATCACATCCGATCTCTGTGCGATTCGAGTTCAGCCATACAGATAGTATGGCTGAATTTGTGTCGCACCCGCCGCACCCGCCGCAAATTCGCACGGGACCCTTTTTTTGGCCCGCAGCAGAATCGGATCGCATGGGTGTTCACACCATGCGATCCGAGTTTGCAGATCGCACTGCGATATGCGAACTGATCTGGGGGTGTCATTAACATTTCACTGACACTCCCAGCAGTTCGCATAGGGCAGTGTGAACTGCCGCCGGGAGGCATGCGATGCGGGAACCCGCCGCGGATTCATGGCGTACCCGCATCGCTCCAGTGTGAACCCAGCCTAATAAGCGATAGTTTTTCTGATCGCTGTATTAGTGTCACAGGTGACGCTAGTTAGGCAGGTAGGTATTTAGGCTCGCCGCAGCTTTTTATAGCGCCAGGGACCCCCATATACTACCGCATAAAGCCCCCTGATTGCCCCCTAGTTAACCCTTTCACCAGTGATCACCATATAACTGTTACAGGTGACGCTGGTTGGTTAGTTATTTTTTTATAGTTTCAGGGCACCCGCCATTTATTACCTAATAAAGGTTTAACCCCCTGATCACCCGGCGGGTGTCATTTGTGACTGTATAACTGTTAGGGCAGTTAGGGTTAGCCCCCTTTAGTTCTAAGATACCCCCTAACCCCCCCAATAAAGGTTTAACCCCGTGATCACCCCCCGTCGCCAGTGTCACTAAGGCTGGGTTCACATTGCAGCGGTTTATGAGAACGGATGTGATTCGCACCGCACTGCAGTGCAAATCACATCCGATCTCTGTGCGATTCTAGTTCAGCCATACAGATAGTATGGCTGAATTCGTGTCGCACCCGCCGCACCCGCCGCAAACTCGCACGGGACCCTTTTTTTGGTCCGCAGCAGAATCGAATCGCATGGGTGTTCACACCATGCGATCCGAGTTTGCAGATCGCACTGCGATATGCGAACTGATCTGGGGGTGTCATTAACATTTCACTGACACTCCCAGCAGTTCGCATAGGGCAGTGTGAACTGCCGCCGGGAGGCATGTGATGCGGGAACCCGCCACGGATTTGTGGCGTTCCCGCATCGCTCCAGTGTGAACCCAGCCTAATAAGCGATCGTTTTTCTGATCACTGTATTAGTGTCACAGGTGACGCTAGTTAGGCAGGTAGGTATTTAGGTTCGCCGCAGCTTTTTATAGCGCCAGGGACCCCCATATACTACCGCATAAAGCCCCCTGATTGCCCCCTAGTTAACCCTTTCACCAGTGATCACCATATAACTGTTACAGGTGACGCTGGTTGGTTAGTTATTTTTTTTATAGTTTCAGGGCACCCGCCATTTATTACCTAGTCTCACTAGTGTACCCCTAAATTTAGGGGTGTCTACTTTCCAAAATGGGGTCATTTGGGGGGGGTTTGTGCCATCTTGGCATTTTATGGCCTTCAAAACTGTAACGCCCTTAGAAAGCCTGAAGGCGGTGCTTGGTTTTCGGGGCCCCGTACGCGGCTAAGCTCCCAAAAAGTCCCACATATGTGGTATCCCCGTACTCAGGAGAAGCAGCAGAATTTATTTTGGGGTGTCATTTCACATATGCCCATGGCATGCGTGAGCAATATATCATTTAGTGACAACTTTGTGAAAAAAAAAAAAAAAGTTTGTAATTTTCCCGCAACTTGTGGCAAAATATAAAATATTCCATGGACTCAACATGCCTCTCAGCAAATAGCTTGGGGTGTCTACTTTCTAAAATGGGGTCATTTGTGGGGGTTTTGTGCCATCTTGGCATTTTATGGCCTTCAAAACTGTAATAGGTAGTGAGGAGTGAAGTCAAATATTTACGCCCTTAGAAAACCTGAAGGCGGTTCTTGGATTTCGGGGCCCCGTACGTGGCTAGGCTCCCAAAAAGTCCCACATATGTGGTATCCCCGTACTCAGGAGAAGCAGCAGAATTTATTTTGGGGTGTCATTTCACATATGCCCATAGCATGTGTGAGCAATATATCATTTAGTGACAACTTTGTGAAAAAAAAATAAAAAAAAATTAAAGTTTGTAATTTTCCCGCAACTTGTGGCAAAATATAAAATATTCCATGGACTCAAAATGCCTCTCAGCAAATAGCTTGGGGTGTCTACTTTCTAAAATGGGGTCATTTGTGGGGGTTTTGTGCCATCTTGGCATTTTATGGCCTTCAAAACTGTAATAGGTAGTGAGAAGTGAAATCAAAAATTTACGCCCTTAGAAAGCCTGAAGGCGGTGCTTGGTTTTCGGGGCCCCGTACGCGGCTAGGCTCCCAAAAAGTCCCACATATGTGGTATCCCCGTACTCAGGAGAAGCAGCAGAATTTATTTTGGGGTGTCATTTCACATATGCCCATAGCATGTGTGAGCAATATATCATTTAGTGACAACTTTGTGTAAAAAAAAAAAATATTTATTTTTTGTCATTATTCAATCGCTTGAGGCAAAAAAATAAAATATTCAATGGGCTCAACATGCCACTTATCAATTTCCTTAGGGTGTCTACTTTCCAAAATGGGGTCATTTGGGGGGGGTTTGTACTGCCCTGCCATTTTAGCACCTCAAGAAATGAGATAGGCAGTCGTAAACGAAAAGCTGCGTAAATTCCAGAAAACGTACCTTAGTTTGTAGATGTGACAACTTTTGCGCAAACCAATAAATATACAATTATTGACTTTTTTTTTACCAAAGACATGTGGCTGAATACATTTTGGCCTAAATGTATGACTAAAATTGAGTTTATTGGATTTTTCTAATAACAAAAAGTAGAAAATATCATTTTTTTTCAAAATGTGCGGTCTTTTTACGTTTATATCGCAAAAAATAAAAATCGCAGAGGCAATCAAATACCATCAAAAGAAAGCTCTATTTGTGGGAAGAAAAGGACGCAAATTTTGTTTGGGTACAACATTGCATGACCGCGCAATTACCAGTTAAAGCAGCGCAGTGCCAAATTGTAAAAAGACCTCTGGTCATTTACCAGCAAAATGGTCCGGTCTGAAGGTGGTTAAAGAGCAACTACTGAAGTAGCAAGAAGATGAGTGGCATATTTGATAAAGGTAGATCAGCAACAAGAACATGTAAAAAAAAGTTTTTTCCCAGAGTTCTTTTTTTCAAATGTTAAAGGTTACCTTCATCCAAAAAACAATATTTCAGCTTTTCGAAGGTGAATCACATGCTGGCTTCTTTGAAAGAGTTTAGAGAAATCTTTTCCCCTATACCTCTTTCTGTAATAATTACAAACCTAAATGAGGTGTAATTTATTTATTACAGATATTTATATAGATCAAAAAATGTACACAGGGCTTTACATACTGTATATGCTTTGTACATTTGTCACAGTACTGAATACCTTTATAGAATCTTTTTGGCAAGAGATTAAGGGCAGTCGGATGTGTTTTTAAACATCGTATAAACGCTTATGCAAGAAAGTTGAATGCATTTCAATAGGTTTTGTTTACACTATTGTGTTGCTTTCACGTGCATTTAAAAAAGTGCAGCATGCTAAATTTTTTGTTGCATGTAAACCCACATGAATGCACCACAAACACCTGTAAATGCAAAGCACAAAAAGAAACAAAGCTTAAATAATGCGTAAGAAACGCACCACAAATGCACTGTGCAACAAAAATAGACTGCAATTGTGCTGTACGCTCATGAGGAAACAGCACACTGAATGTAACGTTTGTAGCATAAACAAGCCCTAACTTGTGTGAGATGCACATTACTGCAAGAAAATCTAGCCACTGAAGTTCTTGGTACATTAACAAAAAACATTGAAATATAAATGCTCACTTACAGTATAAATGTAACTTTGTCCTGTGTCCACTAGATAGCAAAACATAACCGCAGCATACAAATGCATTTGTGTTTGTATCAGCATGAGCAGGGTGTCCACATACAGTAAATGGCAAATTGTCATTATTATTGCGCTCTGCCGGAAGTAACAATGGCTTAAAGCCCAACTTTAAACCGCAACTATTTAAGTTGTGAATAGGGAAATAGGGAAGGGTTACGTTGCCAGAATTATGCTTCTGTCTCAGACATTTTTAACCACTTGCTACCCAGGTCAATTCTGACATTCTGTCATACATGTACAAATCTTTTTCTTTTTTTTTTGCTAGAAAATTACTTGGAAACCACAACAAAAAATGTATTTTTATTTTTTTCAGCAGAGGCCCTGGAGAATAAAATAGCCTGTGTTAGTCACGGTATTTGCACAGTTTTTCAAATGCAAATTATTGGGAAAAAATGCAATTTAATGAATTTTAGTGTACACAAAATATATTGCCCAATTTTTTGGTAAAGTATAAATAATTATGTTTTATGGTGAGCAAATAGATACCAAAGATGTAACGCTTTAAAATTACATACGCCTGTGGAACGGTGCCAAATTATGGTACCTACTTCTGTTAAAAAACTAAAAAAATTTGATGGTACCTACAAATCTTCACAGGTGACTCTTTAAAAGCCTTTACAGGTTACCAGTTTAGAATTACAGGAAATCTGGAGCTACAATTAATGCTCTTGCGCTGACATTTGTGGCGATTCCTTACATGTGTGGTGTGATCAGTGTTTACATATGCATGCGGGACCTATGCATTTCCATCTAAGCATGGGGCACGTTAAAATTTTTTAAAATGGTAATATTTTTTTTATTTGAAACTTTTACATTCTCCCTTTACTTTTTTTTTATTATTAACATTACTGCTAGCAAAAGGGATAAACAAATTCCTTGTGATAGCTTGGGCTGCGACAGGTCAGCTTTATGGAGAGATTTGGGATTCATTAGACCAGAGTTCAGCTTTAAAAAATAGAAAATTGTATCAAATTACCGTAATTTTCCTTTCCTGACGTCAATACATTATTATTATATTATACTCGATTTATATAGCGCCAACAGTTTACGCAGCACTTTACAATGTAAATACATGGCAATATACATGGCAATACATGGCAGCATACATATGATATAAAACAATAAAACAAATTTCTATCAGCGCAAATAACCTTAATCACTAAATAGTGATATATGTAGTAGGTGGTATAACAAAAAAATCCCACCAAAAACCACCAAAAAATGTTTTTTTTTAAAAATACCCCCCACCTAGCTGCTGTACACACAGAAAATGTCTTCACTTCACATATAAAACATACATAACAAAACAGTGTTGCACTTCCTAACTAACTACCAATAAATCCTTAAATAAGAATATGTGATTAGGGGGCATGGACAAGATGGCAATGTGAGCGGCTGCTTTCTTAGTGAGCTCCGCTCTTCTCACATTAATCCGGATCCAGGGGCAAATTTAATTTCCACATTTAGCCCTTCCAGAGAGTGGGGACTGGGGCTGACAAGGGCGTGGAGCGGGGAGAGAAGTTTGGGGCCGATGCGCTTCCCCCAGACGCTTCTCGGCCTCCCTCGAGAATTTAGCCCATAGCCGCGGCCTTTCCTGGTGGCCTCCGGGCCGGACAGCGGCACTCGGCGTACCCAGCAACCATGAGTGGAGCCCTCCATAGCCCATGGACCACGCACATCGGCGGAGAGGTCCGTTCCCCGGCGGATGCCAGCAGCCCTGACAGCGCATCCAGACCTCCAGCGATGAGTAGGCCGCAGCCACGGCCTATCCTGATGGCCTCTGGACCGGACGGAGGCTCCAGTCTCCTCCTCCACTGACGAGCGTACCCCTCCATAAACCGCAGACCATACACAGTGGCGGGAGTGCCTGTTTCCCTGGCGGACCCTGGCTCCCCCTGGGGCACATCGAGGCCCCACATGTGTGACTAGGCCGCAGCCGTGGCCTTTCCTGACAGTCCCGATGGAGCCAGACCGGGCCGGAGAATCTTTCTGACCCCTGCTTCTGGGAACTGCTGGGTGACCCCCAGCCCACGGACAGCGGGCCGGAAGGTGGCCCTCAGCACACAACCAGGCCTTTCTGCCCACACAGGCCTCTTCTGACGGCCCATAGACACCCGGATTCTGCTGCTCTGGCCTCCGGAGACTGCCGGTAAGGAGGACGGTTTGCCTGAGGGGGCCCCAATTGTTCCTGCTGACTCTCCCTGATATCCCCTGGCCCCACCTGTACTTACTGTACACTACCAAAGCCATACACAAAACAGCGAGGGCCCTAACCACCTGAATGAGGTGCCGGAACTCGGGCGCAAAATTTAACAAAGGGGGTAAGCGACTGACTTTTCCGTCTCAGCCGGACCCCCCCAGACCCCCACGGACCCCCAAGAGGAGGCCCGCACTCCACGGAGTGCCCACAGAGCCTCCCAGACGGGCCCCATGGACCCAGCCAAGTCCCGACGTCCCTGGCTGGCGGAGGTCATGGCGGCCATTGCCACTTGCCGAACCACCCTAACAGCAAAGATAGAAGCGGTGCAGCTGGATATGGGTCTCATCCAACAGGATATAGACAAACTCAGATCCAGAGTCACTGAGAGACCGAGAAAACGGTGAGCAATACTGAAGATACAGCATTAGAACATGGAGCAGCACACCGCATAACACCTAAACCGGGGCCTCCTGGATCCCCCCCACGAACCTTCATCCTCCGCCTCCTCAATTTCAGAGACAGAGATGAAATTCTCCATGCTTCTAGAATTGTTGGGGACCTCCGATATCAGAATGCCAGGTTGATGATCTTCCCTGACTATTCGGTGGAGACTCAAAAGCTCAGGAAATCTTTTGACCATGTTAAAGCGGTTTTGAGAGCACGTAACATTCGGTATAACATACTATGTATACCAGGGGTCTCAAACTGGCGTCCCTCCAGCTGTTGCTAAACTACAAGTCCCATGAGGCATTGCAAGGCTGACAGTTACAAGCATGGCTCCCACAGGCAGAGGCATGATGGGACTTGTAGTTTTGCAACAGCTGGAGGGCCGCCAGTTTGAGACCTGCGATGTATACCGTTTCCCTTTTGGATACATTTTACTGAAGGGACACATCACAGGATTTTTTTTTCTTCTCCTCCCAGAACTGTGTCCCTTACAGCTTCCTACGTCGAGTGGGCGGCTGTCTCACGCTTACTGAGCTGCTCAATTTGTTGCCTAACCCCCCCAGGAAGTTTAGGGGGGCGGAACTCGCCTCTTGCACAGACCCCCTGTTGCAGCCGGCAAGCTGACACGGTTTGGGATGTATACCCTCCTCAGTTTAAGAGGGTGGGAGGTGGGGAATGTTCTGCTAACGGGCCAGTGGTTTTGATTTCTTTTTTTTTCTTTTCATTATGGTTATTTGGGGTTATGCTAATGTTCTTAGTTTAGTTTTGCTATGTTTGTAAATCTTGATATTTCAGCGTTGCATTGTCCTCGAAGATGTATGTCTCGGGTCCAGCGGTCAGATCCGGGAGCCGAGTTCCATAAAGATCCTGACCCCTCTATTGCACCCAGAGTCCATGTCTACCCTTAACATCCTCTCATGGAACACCAGGGGGTTGATTTCCCCCGGTTAAACGATCTCTGGTGTTCCAATTCCTTAAAGCATATAACCCACATATATGTGTGCTCCAGGAGTAGGGATGAGCCAAACACCCCCCAGTTCGGTTCGCAAGAGAACTTTCGAACGGACCCCAAATTCGTACGAACTTTAGAACCCCATTGAAGTCTATGGGACTCGAACGTTCGAAATTAAAAGTGCTAATTTTAATGGCTAATATGCAAGATACTGTCCTAAAAAGGGTTTGGGACCTGGCTCCTGCCCCAGGGGACATGGGTCAATGCCTAAAATGTTTTTAAAAATGGGCGTTTTGGCGGGAGCACTGATTTTAATGACGATTAAAGTGAAAAAAAAGTGAAATATTCCTTTAAATATGGTGCCTGGGGGGTGTCTATAGTATGCCTGTGAAGTGCCACATGTTTCCCGTGTTTAGAACAGTCCCTGCACAAAATGACATTAAATGGAAATAACATCATTTAAAACTGCTTGCGGTTTTAATGTTATACAGTGGTGTGAAAAAGTGTTTGCCCCCTTCCTCATTTCCTGTTCCTTTGCATGTTTGTCACACTTAAGTGTTTCGGAACATCAAACCAATTTAACCACTTGGGATCCGCGCTATTGCCGAATGACGGCATTAGCGCGGACCTAGATTGCCGGGACAACGTCTATTGACGTCGTCCCGGTTACGAGCGGCCTGCGCGCTCTGTGATCGGCGAGTCCGTGAGACTCGCCTGATCACCGATCCGTGTAAGGGGTCGATCCCGACCCCTTATCACGTGATCAGCTGTCAGCCAATGACAGCTGATCATGTGATAAAACGGAGCCGGTAATCGGCTAGTATTCCTCCTCGCGCTGACAGCGCGAGGAGAAAAAAAAAAAGCCGATCGCCAGCGGCCGTGTTCGGGACATCAGTCATCACCACCCACAGTGCCACCCAAAATCTGCCTCAAAGGTGCTGCACCCCAGTGCCGCCCATCAGTGCCCAGCAGTGCCGCCCATCAGTGCCCAGCAGTGCCGCCCATCAGTGCCCAGCAGTGCCACCTATCAGAGCCACCTATCAGTGCCACCTATCAGTGCCCATCAGTCCCATCTATCTGTGGTACCTATCAGTGCCCATCCGTGCCACCCATCCGTGCCACTTATCCGTGCCACCCATCCGTGCCATCTTATCTGTGCCCATCTTTGCCCATCAGTGCCGCCTTATCTGTGCCCATCGGTGCCGCCTTATCTGTGCCTATTAGTGCCGCCTTAACTATGCCTATCAGTGCCCACCAGTGCAGCCTATCAGTGCCCACCAATGCAGCCCATCAGTGCCCACCAATGCAGCCCATCAGTGCCCACCAATGCAGCCTATCAGTGCCGCCTAATCAGCGCACTTCAATGAAGGAGAAAAATGACCCGTTTGCAAAATTTTATAACAAACTATTAAAACATGATTTTTTCTTTTTTTTTTTTTGCATCTTTTTTTGTTTGTTTAGCAAAAAATAAAACTCCGAGCTGTAACTAAATACCACCAAAAGAAAGCTCTATTTGTGGGAAAAAAATGATAAAAATTTCATTTGGGTACAGTGTTGTATGACCGCGCAATTGTCACTCAAAGTGCATCAGCGCTGAAAGCTGAAAATTGGTCTGGGACTGAGGGGGGTTTAAGTGCCCAGTAAGCAAGTGGTTAAACAATAGTCAAGGACAACACAAATAAACACAAAATGCAATTTGTAAATGAAGGTGTTTATTATTAAAGGTGAAAAAAAATCCTAACCATCATGGCCCTGTGTGAAAAAGTGATTGCCCCCTAAACCTAATAACTGGTTGGGCCACCCTTAGCAGCAACAACTGCAACCAAGCGTTTGCGATAACGTGCAATGAGGCTTTTACAGCGTCCTGGAGGAATTTTGGCCCACTCATCTTTGCAGAATTGTCCTAATTCAGTTACATTAGAGGGTTTTCGAGCATGAACGGCCTTTTTAAGGTCATACCACAACATCTCAATAGGATTCAGGTCAGGACTTTGGCTAGGCCACTCCAAAGTCTTCATTTTGTTTTTCTTCAGCCATTCGGTGGTGGACTTGCTGGTGTGTTTAGGATCATTGTCCTGCTGCAGAACCCAAGTTCGTTTCAGCTTGAGTACACGAACAGATGGTCGGACATTCTCCTTCAGGATCTCTTGGTAGACAGCAGAATTCATAGTTCCTTTTATCACGGCAAGTCTTCCAGGTCCTGAAGCAGCAAAACAGCCCCAGACCATCACACTACCACCACCATATTTTACTGTTGGTATAATGTTCTTTTTATGAAATGCAGTGTTCCTTCTATGCCAGATATACTTGGACACACACCTTCCAAAGAGTTCCACTTTGTCTCATCGGTCCACAGAATGTTGTCCCAAAAGTCTTGGGGATCATCAAGATGTGTTGTGGAGAAATTGAGACGAGCTTTGATGTTCTTTTTGCTCAGCAGTGGTTTTCTCCTTGGAACTCTGCCATGCAGGCCATTTTTGCCCAGTCTTTTCCTGATGGTGGAGGCATGAACGCTGACCTTAACTGAGGCAAGTGAGGCCTGCAGTTCCTTGGACGTTGTTGTGGGGTCTTTTGTGACCTCTTGGATGAGTCGTCGCTGCGCTCTTGGGGTAATTTTGGGCGGCCGGCCACTCCTGGGAAGGTTCACCACTGTTCCATGTCTTCGCCATTTGTGGATAATGGCTCTCACTGTGGTTCGCTGGATTCCCAAAGCTTTGGAAACGGCTTTATAACCCTTTCCAGACTGATAGATCTCAATTACTTTCTTTCTCAATTGTTCCTAAATTTCTTTGGGTCTCGGCATGATGTGTAGCTTTTAAGGATCTTCTGGTGGACCTTACTGTGTCAAGCAGCTCCTATTTAAGTGATGCCTTGATTGTGAACAGGTGTGGCAATAATCAGGCCTGGGTGTGGCTAGAGAAATTGAACTCAGGTGTGGACAACCACAGTTATAGTATGTTTTAACAAGGGGGGCAATCACTTTTTCACACAGGGCCATGATGGTTTGGATTTTTTTTCACCTTTAATAATAAACACCTTCATTTACAAATTGCATTTTGTGTTTACTTGTGTTGTCCTTGACTATTGTTTAAATTGGTTTGATGTTCCGAAACACTTAAGTGTGACAAACATGCAAAGGAACAGGAAATGAGGAAGGGGGCAAACACTTTTTCACACCACTGTATCTGGTTCCTGCAATATGGTTGAAAATCATTGAGAAAAATGGCATGGGTAGCCCTCCCTGCCCATTACCAGCCCCTTTGGGTCTTGTACGCATATTAAGGGGAACCCAGTACCCATATTAAAAAAAGGAAATGTGTGTGGCCCCCAGGCCCTATATACTCAGAACAGCAGTATACAGGCGGTGCAAACAAGACAGGGACTGTGTAGGTTTGTTGTGTTAAGTTGAATCTGTTTGTAATTTTCAACTGGTACATTTTTAAAGTGTAGCTCCAGTCAAAAAAACTATTTTTAAGCATTTTGGAAAACATAGGGAAGGGTTATCACCCCTGTATAATTTGTTTTGTCGTCCATCTTTTTTCATCTCACTTGCTGAAGGTCAGTCGATCAACTGATTCGGTGGACAGGCGCACCCTGTGATCGGTAACAAAGCCACCATCAGCGCTGAAGGTGCGTTCCGAAAGAACGCTGGATGCAGGACAGGCCAGTAGCTCAATTGCATACTGTGCAAGCTCTGGCCAGTGATCCATCCTCAAGACCCAGTAAGCCAGAGGATTTTCGGTGGGAAAGGTGTCCAAGTCTGACCTTGCCCCTAGGTATTCCTGCACCATGTAAATCAGACGCTGGCGATGGTTGCTGGAACCGATCATACCTTGGGGCTGCGGACTAAAAAATTGTCTGAAAGCATCAGTCAGACGGCCACATTCTCCACCGCTCCTTCTGACCAATGCTTCAGCAACACGTTGTCCAGGACCAGGAGTTTGTAACCTCCCAGTCTCTGGGAACGCGTTGCACAGACCTTTCTGCAAGGCCTCCCGGAGATGTCTCATCCTCTGCTCCCTCTGCGATGGCAAGATAAGGTCGGCAACCTTACCCTTGTACCGTGGATCAAGGAGAGTGGCCAGCCAGTAATGGTCCCTCTCCTTGATCCGAAGAATACGAGGATCCTTCCGCAGACTTTGCAGGATCAGGGAGGCCATGCAGCGTAGGTTAGCTGAGGCATTCGGTCCGGAGTCCTCTGGGTCACTAAGGACAACATGATCCGCAGCTACCTCCTCCCAGCCACGTACAAGTCCACGAGTTTCTTGTGACTGTAAATCATCCCTACAAGACTGCTGCTGCGGATGCTGAGTGCCAGCCTCCACCTCCATGCTGACACAATCATCCTCCTCCTCCTCTTCCTCCTCCTCATCCTCTTCCTGTGTGATGGGTGACACAGCAGGAACACTGTCTGGATAAAGGGGGCCTTGAGAGGCAAGGAAGTCCTCCTCTTCCTGCCTCTGTTCTGCCTCAAGTGCCCTGTCCATTATTCCACGCAGCGTATGCTCCAAGAGGTGGACAAGAGGTACAGTGTCACTGATGCATGCACTGTCACTGCTCACCATCCTTGTGGCCTCCTCAAACGGTGACAGGACAGTGCATGCATCCCTGATCATGCCCCACTGGCGTGGTGAGAAAAAACCGAGCTCCCCTGACCCTGTCCTGGTGCCGTAGTCGCACAGGTACTCATTGATGGCCCTCTGCTGCGTGTGCAGCCGCTGCAGCATGGCCAAAGTTGAGTTCCACCTGGTGGGTATGTCACATAAAAGGGGGTTCTTGGGCAGGTTCAACTCCTTTTGGAGCTCAGCCAGCCGAGCACAGGCATTAAATGATCGGCGGAAATGCACACATACTTTCCTGGCCTGCTTCAGGACATCCTGTAAGCCGGGGTACCTGCCCAAGAACCGCTGCACCACCAGGTTAAGGACGTGAGCTACACAGGGCACATGGGTCAGTTGTCCCTGTCGGAGGGCGGAGAGGAGGTTGGTGCCATTGTCGCAAACCACCATTCCTGGCTTAAGCTGGCATGGCGTCAACCACCTCTCGGCCTGCCCCTGCAGAGCTGACAAAACATCCGCCCCAGTGTGGCTCCTGTCCCCCAAACAAACCAGCGCAAGCACGGCATGGCATCGTTTTGCCTGCATACTTGCGTAGCCCCTGGAATGCCTACGGAGCACCGCTGGTTCTGAGGACAGAGCACTGGAAGAGGCCATGGAGGAAGAAGAAGAGGACGGGGTGGAGGAGAGAGGTGTGTCACAACCAATAGTAGCATTTTGGAGGCGTGGTGGCGGAACAACCTCCAACACTACTGCACCTTGTCCTGCATCCTTCTCAGCTGCCAGAAGAGTGACCCAATGGGCCGTGAAAGACAGGTAACGTCCCTGTCCATGCCTGCTGGACCATGAGTCAGCGGTAATATGCACCTTACCGCTGACCGCCCTGTCCAGCGAGGCAAGGACATTGCCTTCCACATGCCGGTAGAGAGCCGGAATCGCCTTCCGTGAGAAAAAGTGGCGTTTGGGGACCTGCCACTGAGGAACCGCACATTGTACAAACTCACGGAAGGGGACAGAGTCTACCAACTGAAAAGGCAGCAGTTGAAGTGCTAGCAATTTAGCCAAGCTAGCATTCAACCGCTGGGCATGTGGATGGCTGGGAGTGAACTTCTTTCACCGGTCCAGCAGCTGGGGCAGGGACATTTGCCTGCTATAATCGGACGTGGGTGTACTGCTAACAGAGTGCCCGGAAGCACTTGGCTGTGACACACCTAATTCTACACATTCATTCCTCTCAGAGCAGGTTTCAGAGAGGACTGAAGGTCTAGTGGGGTTGGAGATGCCACCTGATGAGGAGCAAGGAGAGGTCCGCTTTGTTCTTTGGTGTGGGTCTTTGAGGTACGCTTGCCAACGAGCTGCATGGCAGGTCAACATATGTCTGGTCAAGCATGTGGTGCCCAAGCGGCTGATGTTTGGCCACGAGAGATACGCTTGAGACATATGTTGCAAATAGCAGCGGTGCGATCTGATGCACTCGTCTCAAAAAAGGCCCACACCAAAGAACTTTTAGAATAACGCGCAGAGGCAGCGCCCTGCACAGGCGGAGCTCTGCGGTGTGATTCAGTCGGTGTGCTGCCCCTAAGCTGGCCCCCGGAGGGCATCCTGCCTCGTTGGACATGTGCCTCCTCCTCCTCCTCCTCCTCCTCTCTCCTACCAGGCACCCACGTGGAGTCAGTGCCCTCATCATCCCCTCCCTCTTCATCGCTGTAGCAAACCTGGTAATATGCTGCAGCTTGTGGAACATGACTGCCAGATTGCTGTCTTTCTTGAGCATCCCCTCTCTCTGCATTCACGCTACTGCCTTCCTCTAGCTGAGTGTCATCATCAGAGGCTACAAAACACTGGGCATCCTCCTGGAGCATGTACCCAACACTGTGCTCAAAGAGTTCAGGAGACTCCTCAGGAGGACGTGGTGGGTCTAGGGAAGGAGTCACTGATGATGGCATTGAGACGAGGGAAGACGATGCGTTGGCAGCTGCTTTGCTAGTACCCTGAGACTGGATGAGAGAGGATGAGGAGGATGAAGAGGGCTTGGTCATCCACTCTACCAAGTCATTGGCATGTTGCGGTTCAACATGTCCAGCTGCCGAAAAGAAGGACAAGCGTGTCCCATGGCCACGTGCTGATGACAATGCACCGCATCCACGACCAGCACTGTTGTCTCTAGACACAGAACCTGCTTGCCCTCTTTTATCGGCTTGCGCCCGTCTGCCTCTCCTTGCTGGCCTTCCAGACATGGTAATGGCCTGAAGGGAGTGGGGTAAACCAGCAGTTGGGTAGTGTATATTGTGCTGGAGGCACACAACACCCACTAACTCCTGCAGATGCCTTTATTATAGAACACCAGAGATAAAGGGGTATACTGTAATGGAGTCACACAACACCCACTAAGCCCTGCAGATGGCTCTATTAGAGAACAGCAGAGATAAAGGGGTATATACAGTGGTGTGAAAAAGTGTTTGCCCCCTTCCTCATTTCCTGTTCCTTTGCATGTTTGTCACACTTAAGTGTTTCGGAACATCAAACCAAATTTAAACAATAGTCAAGGACAACACAAGTAAACACAAAATGCAATTTGTAAATGAAGGTGTTTATTATTAAAGGTGAAAAAAATCCAAACCATCATGGCCCTGTGTGAAAAAGTGATTGCCCCCCTTGTTAAAACATACTATAACTGTGGTTGTCCACACCTGAGTTCAATTTCTCTAGCCACACCCAGGCCTGATTATTGCCACACCTGTTCACAATCAAGGCATCACTTAAATAGGAGCTGCTTGACACAGTAAGGTCCACCAGAAGATCCTTAAAAGCTACACATCATGCCGAGACCCAAAGAAATTCAGGAACAATTGAGAAAGAAAGTAATTGAGATCTATCAGTCTGGAAAGGGTTATAAAGCCATTTCCAAAGCTTTGGGAATCCAGCGAACCACAGTGAGAGCCATTATCCACAAATGGCGAAGACATGGAACAGTGGTGAACCTTCCCAGGAGTGGCCGGCCGCCCAAAATTACCCCAAGAGCGCAGCGACGACTCATCCAAGAGGTCACAAAAGACCCCACAACAACGTCCAAGGAACTGCAGGCCTCACTTGCCTCAGTTAAGGTCAGCGTTCATGCCCCCACCATCAGGAAAAGACTGGGCAAAAATGGCCTGCATGGCAGAGTTCCAAGGAGAAAACCACTGCTGAGCAAAAAGAACATCAAAGCTCGTCTCAATTTCTCCACAACACATCTTGATGATCCCCAAGACTTTTGGGACAACATTCTGTGGACCGATGAGACAAAAGTGGAACTCTTTGGAAGGTGTGTGTCCAAGTATATCTGGCGTAGAAGGAACACTGCATTTCATAAAAAGAACATTATACCAACAGTAAAATATGGTGGTGGTAGTGTGATGGTCTGGGGCTGTTTTGCTGCTTCAGGACCTGGAAGACTTGCCGTGATAAAAGGAACTATGAATTCTGCTGTCTACCAAGAGATCCTGAAGGAGAATGTCCGACCATCTGTTCGTGTACTCAAGCTGAAACGAACTTGGGTTCTGCAGCAGGACAATGATCCTAAACACACCAGAAAGTCCACCACCGAATGGCTGAAGAAAAACAAAATGAAGACTTTGGAGTGGCCTAGCCAAAGTCCTGACCTGAATCCTATTGAGATGTTGTGGTATGACCTTAAAAAGACCGTTCATGCTCGAAAACCCTCCAATGTAACTGAATTAGGACAATTCTGCAAAGATGAGTGGGCCAAAATTCCTCCAGGACGCTGTAAAAGCCTCATTGCACGTTATCGCAAACGCTTGGTTGCAGTTGTTGCTGCTAAGGGTGGCCCAACCAGTTATTAGGTTTAGGGGGCAATCACTTTTTCACACAGGGCCATGATGGTTTGGATTTTTTTTCACCTTTAATAATAAACACCTTCATTTACAAATTGCATTTTGTGTTTACTTGTGTTGTCCTTGACTATTGTTTAAATTGGTTTGATGTTCCGAAACACTTAAGTGTGACAAACATGCAAAGGAACAGGAAATGAGGAAGGGGGCAAACACTTTTTCACACCACTGTACAGATGTATACTGTGCTTGAGGCACACAACACCCACTAACTCCTGCAGATGCCTTTTTTATAGAACACCAGAGATAAAGGGGTATATACAGATGTATACTGTGCTATGCTGGAGGCACACACAACTTCCAATAACTCCTGCAGATGGCAAGTGGGCTCAAATAGAGAAGAGCTATGTAGGTGGATATAGCGGTGTGTACTGGGTACAGAGCACGCAGACAGCACGCACAAGCTCCTAACACTACTGACTGCAAGCTCTATTTTAAAAGATAGATCACTAGCTATATAGATGAGGTGAATATAGCGGTGTATACTGCGGTCAGGGCAAGCAGACAACAACCACTACAGAAGAGCAAGATCGAAAATCGGCCGATAACGATCGGTGTGTACTGTGTTGAAGGTACACAGAACACCCACTAACTGCTTCAGACGCCAACACACTACACAAGGCCGCCGCACTGGCGGCCTTTTATAGTGTGGGGCGTGTACTACACAGCCTGAGCTATTATTGGCCACAGGCATCCTGCCTGTGGCCAATCATGGCTCTCCTCACTGCTGGCGCTGTTATTGGTCAAGCATGCGGGGTCACAATGCATGCTTGGCCAATCATGAGCCAGCAATGCACTGCGATGACGCAGTGCATTGTGGGCCGTGAGCGCCACACGAATTTGGCGCGAATGGCCCATAATGTTCGAATTCGCCGAACCGGCGAACAGCCGATGTTCGACTCGAACGTATGTTCGACTCGAACACGAAGCTCATCCCTATCCAGGAGACACACCTAATTGGGAGCAGGCTTCTCTCCCTCAAAAGACCCTGGGTGGGATACCATTATCACTCCACTTATTCTAGCTTTGCCAGGGGTGTCAGTGTCCTGGTATTGAAGTCCCTCCCCTTCAGGCTCTTTGATCTGGCCTTGGACCCGGACGGTAGGTATGTCATTATTCACGCGACAATCTACTTGATGACCTGGACCATTGTGGGTTTATACTTGCCCCCGCCGGCCTCCTTGCTGGTGCTGAATCAAATCACTAGGAAGATCGCCTCTGACAATACTCTCATCCTGGGTGATTTCAACCTAGTTCCTGACCCAGACATGGATAGACTGACGCCAGGGGGACGTCACTGCCCTGGGCTGGCTGAATGGGCAGACACCTATGGCCTGACAGATGTCTGGAGATGGAGACACCCCAGATCTCGGGTATTTACATGTCACTCTGCCTCCCATAGAACATTCTCTCGCATAGACTTGGTTTTTGCAGGAAGTCCAGTTCTTCCAAGAGTCACGGACATACAAATATTGCCCAGGGGAATATCAGACCATGAACCTTTGTTCCGGACATTTGTTCTTTCCCTGGGACCAGCTTTTAGAAATTTTGGAGGCTATCCAGATTCTGGATTTCAGACACTGCTGTGGATGTTCAATTCAGGACTGGATTGAATGGCTATTGGGCGGTGAATGCAGGCTCGGCAGAGGCCACGGTTGTGTGGGATGCATTCAGAGCTACGACGAGAAGACACTATCAGACCATCATTGCCAGAATACGCAGGGAACGTAAAGCAGAACTGAATGGGGTTGAGGGGGAGGCGGTCAGCGCAGAGGCTCTCTTTGTCCACACATGGGGCCCCCAACACTATTCGCAAATGCAGCCCCTGACTAAGAAGGCTATCTGCCTCCGTACTTCTCTCACCCAGAAGAAAATGCTAGCACAGTCCTAACGGATCTTTCAGCAGGGGGAGAGGTCGGGGAGACTGCTGGCCTGGCTCTCCAGGGAACAGGCAGGGGGGCTGAGCATTTCGCACATCAGGGACCCCTCCGGTCAGCTGACTCATACCCCAAACGGGATTAATCACTGCTTTGCGGAATTTTACAAATCTCTGTATACCTCTAGGTCAGACTATAGTAAGGAAGACCTGATGACATACTTGGCTGACATTGATGTACCAACCCTTACGGAAACATACCGAAATAGGCTGGACGCCCCTATCACAGTTTTGGAGATTCTCCAGGAGCTTAAATCCATGCAGGCGTGGAAGACGCTGGGGCCTGATGGAATCCCGGTGGAATTCTATAAATACTACGCTACAGAGCTCGCTGACAGACTCCACCATCTGTTTTCCGCGTTGATGCGCATCGAGAAACTTCCTGACACCATGAGCGAAGTGATCATAGTTGTGATCCCCAAGCCGGGAAAAGACTCCACCTTATGTTCATCATGCCACCCTATATCTCTGTTAAATGTGGATGCGAAAATATTGGCCAATATCCTGGCCAACAGACTAAGCTTGGTCATTATGGCTCTTGTCCACAGTGATCAAACAGGCTTTATGCTGGGAAGAGGCACAGACACTAATATCAGATGCCTACTCACACACATAGAGCGGATGGGGGGGGGGGGCATCAGGCACGGTTGCCTTTACTCGACGCGGAGAAGGCTTTCGACTCCGTTGAGTGGGATTACCTATGGGAGGTGCTCTCGCGATTTGGATTTGGCCCGGGATTCACAAACTGGCTCCGCATGCTGTATCACAGCACCACAGCAAGAATCCGCACCAACGGCTGTCTCTCTGGGCAGTTTCAGTTGGCCCGGGGCACAAAACAGAGGTGCCCCCTCTCTCTGGCCTTATTTGCTCTCGCAATGAAGCCCCTGGGATAAAGGGACTAAAGGTAGGGCCAATTGAAGAAAAGCTGTCTCTGTATGCAGATGATGCTCTGCTCTATCAAGCAGACGTGTCGTCTTCTTTACAAACTGCACTGGAACTGATTAACTGATTCGGGCGATATTCAGGAATCCATATTAACTGGGAAAAATTGGTCCTTTTCCCGCTCCTCTCCTCGACCCATTGATTGCCTCATCCGCAGCTTAAATGGGTAGAAAGTTTTACACACCTGGGGATTAAAATTAGTGGTAAAGTTCAGAACTATATCGACAACAATCTACAGCCACTCATGACACAAATAGGGGCCAGATGTGCGGCATGGCGATCCCTGCCCTTGACCCCAGTGGGCAGAGTGAATCTGCTTAAAATGATTAAAATGATTCTTACTTACCCAAAGTTGACCCTTACCTTGTATTGTGGTGGTCTTGGTTATGTGGCGTTAGGTTCATGCTGGCAGAAGAACCAAAAGGTGCAAGGAGGAACTGCATGGCAGCAGAGAGAAATAAGGGAAGAGAGAGAGAGAGAAAAAATACCTTTATATCCCCCCCTTTTTTCTGGCAAAGAGTAACAAATTTAAATAAAATAAATCCGGGCAAACCCCCCTCCCATCCCCTAGTAATACATTGCTCCTCCCCACTTCTATCCCCATTACTAGGATAGCAAGACTTACCCCTCGTTGACTGTTCCTCAGAATGAGATGCTTCCTCTCTGGATGCCTGAATAGCAAAGCCATCCATTACCTGGCCATTTGTGCTCTGTAAGTAGAGCACCTGAGAGAGAGGTGCTCTATTTACAAAGCACTCAGCCCTCTCTCACCTCTGTTCTAATCAAAAAAGGGCTAGTACAATCAAAGGGAATCCAATGGCTACACAGCATACAATCCTCTGCAGATTTTTTTCCCTCAGATTTACCAAAACCACACAATATGAGGTCAAACCTTAAGAGCCTCAATTTGTATGCAATCAGGCAGGCCCCTGCACCACATGATCCCGGAAAATCTAAAGAAAATCGGACAACAAAAGCTGCACAGTGTGCATGGGGTATTTAGAGATTTGAGAGCGAGAAAAAAAAGTTTTATAGAAATTGACAGACCTGGAAAGAGTTCCATAGGAGAGAAGGCATCATGCAATCCTAGCTGCTGGATCCAGACTCCAAAGTAGGCATGCCACAAGAGGCTTGTTGTCTCTGAATAGAGAACACCTCAACCCCAAAAGACCACCAGAAGGGGTTCCCCACCTTGTTGGTGCGTTTAGCAGCCTAAGATGTGCGTACTGGGAGAGGCTGAACCAAGATGGACCGGACATAGTCAGCAGGTAAGAGCTTTATCCTGAGTGTTATGGTCTGTAGGTGTTGATCGTTTGAGGGCAAAAAGGAGAATGGTGGAAGTAGCTCTCAGTCAGACTTTTATAGAGCTAAACAGGTCCTATGGGTGGATATAGGGGTGGAGCTATATCATATGTATGCTGCCATGTTGGCGTCACGAAAAAAATCTCATGGGTATCAGTTGGCTTATAAAATACATCCTGCCATTGTTGTCAGTGGACATAAAATAAATCCTATTTGTGTAAATATGAGCAAAAATAAACCCTGTCAGCGGGTGTTGACATAAACCCTGTTGGTGTCAGTGGGCGTAGTAATAAAATTCCACAGCTGGTGTCAGTAGAAGCAATAATAAAACCTTATCGTTGGTGTCAGTAAGAGCAGTAATAAAACCAAATCATTGGTGTCAATAAGAGCAGTAATAAAACCCTATCCTTGGTATCAGTGGAAGCAATAATAAAACCCCATTGTCGGCGTTGGTAGGAACCGTAATTAAACCCCATCATTGGTGTCAGTAAAAGCAGTAATAAAACCCCATTGTTGGTGTCAGTAGGAGTAGTAATTAAACCCCTATCGTTGATATCAGTGGGAGCAGTAATTAAACCCCATTGTTGGTGTCTGAGAAGTAATTAAAGCCTTTTGTGTATTAGTTGGAGCAATATTATACTCCCAATATTGGTGTTCAGTGATTTTGCTTACCTGAACACACATTCTGGTACTGCTCCTTCTCTACTGACCCCAAGCCAGAACAGGTTTGACAGTTTGAAGGCAAAAGTGCAGTGCAGGGTGTACAGAGTGCAAGGTTTAGGAATGCATTATGCAGGGTTCACCAGTATATTACGCTCAGAATGCAGGGTTCAGGCATGCGTTTCGCTCAGAATGCAGGGTTCAGGAGTGTGTTGTGCTCAGAATGCAGGGTTCAGGAGCGCTTTGCGCTCAATGTAGGGTTCAGGAATGGGTTGCACTCAGAATGAAGTGTTTAGGGGTGCGTTGCGCTTAGATTTCAGGGACTAGGAGTGCGTTGCACTCAGAATGCAGGGTTTAGGAGTAGAGATGGACGAACTTCCGATGGGACGTTTCGCGAACGCGAACCGCGAATGCGGGCAAAAGTTTGCGAACCGCAAAGTTCGTGGCAGGCCCCATTGACTTCAATGGCAGGCGAACTTTAAAAACCTACAGGCCATATTTTCAGCCACAAAATACTTACTAGCTGTGCACACATAGTCCCGCCATATGGCCACTGACATAACACATGTATGAAGTGAATCTGAGATCGACAACTACAACCATTCTTTTTTTATCTGTGAAATTTTGACAATTCAGGACTCAGGTGCGCATGAAGGCAATGGAGGAGAGGAAAGGTCAGGGTAGGCTATGAAGAGGGTGCAGGAGATGATCACCAGCACCGTGATATAGAGCACTGACACCAGCACCGTGATAGAGTGCACTGACACCAGCACCGTGATATGGAGCACTGACACCAGCACCGTGATAGTGTGCACTGACACCAGCACCGTAATAGAGTGCACTGACACCAGCACCGTGAGAGCACTGACACCAGCACCGTGATAGAGTGCACTGACACCAGCACCGTGATATAGAGCACTGACACCAGCACCGTGATAGAGTGCACTGACACCAGCAGCGAGATAGAGAGCACTGACAGCAGCACTGATACCAGCTCAACCTCTTCAAACAGGAGGGTACTGGCATATAATATGGTGTGCTTTTTTGTGCAAGGAAGTGAGCCAAATTTAGAAAAAAGGTCTGTGTGCTCGATTAAATAAATCGTTTATAGAGATATACAGGGTCTACTGGTCACATGTGTTGAATTCCTCCGAGATCCATGCCTCATTCATTTTTATAAATGTGAGGTAGTCAACACTGTCGTGAGCTAGACGAGTGCGCTTATTGGTCACTGTTCCCCCTGCTGCACTGAACGTCCTTTCGGACAGGACACTGGACGAGGGGCAAGCCAACAGTTCCATTGCAAATTGGGCAAGCTCTGGCCAGAGGTCAAGCCTGCCCACCCAGTAGTCCAGGGGTTCATCACACCTCAGAGCATCCACATCGGCCGTTAACCCAATGTAGTCAGACACCTGTCGGTCTAGGTGTTCCCTGAGGCTGGATCCGGTTGAGACCTGTCGATGGGTCGGCTGAAAGAATGACCTCATATCAGAAGTCACCAACACATCTTCAAACCAGCCTCTTCTTGCAGGTGCTGTTGGATTGGTACCCGCAACTCTTTCTCTGGAAGTGGGAATTCCTCCTCTGCCAGAGCACGCAAAAACAGAATGCAGCATTTCTCGACGCAAGGCCTGGAAGTGCTCCATTCTGACAGTCCTCTGTGACGGTGGTAACATTTCCACCATTTTGTGTTTGTACCTGGGGTCTAAGTACGATGCCACCCAGTACTGGTCCTTGACCCTTATGCTTTTTATACGGGGGTCCCTGTTAAAACACTGGAGCATGGAGGCCCCCATTTGCACTAAACTGGAAGCGGTGTGGTGGCCTTACTCCTGCTCATCATCCAGGATAATGTCATCCTCCTCGTTCTCCTCTCCCCATCCACGCACAACAACAGGGATCCCAGAAAGGTTTAAAGCATGCTCTTCTTGCTCCTCCTCATCCGCCCCGTCACCATCCTCCTCTGACTCCTCTTCAGACTCCTGTTGTTGACTTGTCTCAGATAGAGTAGCCCCCCCTGGGAATTCCACCAGCATTGGGACTTCCTCATCTTTCTGCTCCTGCTCCTCCACGGCTTGATCAATGACACGATGCAATGCACGCTCCATAAAGAAAGCATATGGTACCATGTCACTGATGGCGCCATGGCTGCGACTGACCAGTTTGGGGACCTCATCAAATGGCCACAGAAGTCTGCATGCGTCGTGCATGAGCAGCCACTGGCACGGTGAAAAACCCCCCAGCTCCCCAGAACCTGTTCTGCCGCAGAGTTCGTACAGGTAGACGTTAACTGCACGTTTCTGCTGGAGCAGCCTATCAAGCATATAGAAGGTTGAGTTCCATCGCGTCGGGCAATCGCAAATAAGACATCTGACTGGCAGATTGTGTCACCCCTGAATGTCAGCAAGGCGAGCCATGGCCGTGTAAGATCTTCTGAAATGGGCCGAGATTTTCCTTGCCTGCCGCAAGATGTCCTGGACCCCAGGATATTTGACAACGAATCGCTGCACGACCAAGTTTAAGACGTGTGCCATGCATGGCACGTGCGTAATTTTGCCCTGTTTCAATGCGCTAAGCAGATTGGCACCGTTGTCACACACCACTTTACCAACTGTCAAATTGAGCGGTGTTAGCCACTGATCTGCCTGTGAACGCAAAGCTGAAAGGAGTGCAGGGCCAGTGTGGCTCTTGGCTTCCAGACACAACAGACACAGCTCAGCATGGCAACGTCTCACCTGGCATGTCGAATAGGTTCTGGGGAGCTTGGGTGGCGCAGCGGAAGAGACGCTAGCAGCGGAAAAGGAGGAGTCAGCCGAGGAGGAGAGGGAGCCCGCAAACAGTTTGCTGAAGACAAGCAGACTAAAGTCATGGATTACCCAGGATGCCCTACCCATGGACACCCTCTCTGACAGTGCATGCTGGGTAGGACTTAAAAAGAGCCCGATCGGTCATCTTAGGTCTCTTGGGAATGCATGGCCTGCCTGTGAGGACTTGTGAGGAGGCCTTCCTGATGAAGCGGCCTATTGCATTTGCGGAGCGCAACCCTGCTCGGTTGTGTGAGTGACCTGAAGTGCCAGAGACACAGGAATCGGATTGGGAAGACACTCATTTGAGCATCGGAAGGCCAGGTCTACCTATCGGAACCGGACGGAGTGACGGAGCCAGCTGACATAGTAGCAAGCTGCAAACACTGGACCAGAGTTACCATACCGAGCTTTTGATCCAGTTGGTGAGCGGGTTGCGGCCCACAGTTTACTAAACTTTGCACCTAGTCAGACTTATATACAGGCCTCGCTGGGATCCATAGTCCCACAGAGGAGGAGCATAGCAACTGACGCTAGGCAGGCATAAGCCCTACTTACTATCGCATCTCAAGTATTGTATTATAATTACGGAAGCAACACTAAGATCATCCTTAACGCAACTTAATTACTTTAACCCTTGGATTACAAATTATAAGGAATTATCATTGCTAGCGAAGACAAGAATACCAAAAAGACTGAGTACTTTAAGTGAGATCTCACACATAGCTATAAAAGTAGGGGGAGCTCCCTTGTAATTATATTGCTTATAATTGTTATATCAAAAGTCATTGTTCTGTCATTCTATGTTGGGAAGACAGCACAATTATTGCAACCACCTGTTTGCCAATACTTATAGTAAAATATACTTTGGTTAAGTACCCCATTGTGTGGAGCATTGTTTTCTTCCAGCAGGTGGAGCCAGTGGATCCAGAAGTGTCAATACAGGTATATTGTGTTGTATTATATTGTACTGTATTGTATTGCACCACAGCTGTGTCAAGGGGACTGAGTCAAGTTAGTGGGGTTTATTAGCAGAGTGCAGACCCAAGTCAAACCAGCAGCTCCTTCGGGAGTCAGTGCTACACCTATAAGACATCATTTAGGGCCACATGTTAAAACATCTGTCACCCCTGGGACAAACAAGAAACAATTGTTTCCTATGTGTCCCTTTTACATTACAACGCAGTCTAGACATGCTGCATTTTATCACAGCGCACTGGCCCGAATCGCACTGGGATGTCAGGCAGAGCATTAGCATTGCACCGCCCAACATTGCAGTGAACATTGCAGTGAATGGAGTCTACATTTTGTACACTTCAAATAAAGCCGGTACAGAAGAAAAAAGCGCGGTATGGTGAATCGTGCACCACACTGCCCCCTAGCCAGCTGGCAACACAGAGCAGGCAGAGCGCTGAATTGGTCCAGCTGCTCTGAGATTTAACAGCGTTTTAGTGTGAATTGGCCCTTACTGCAGGAAAAAAGCACAAGTTTTAACTGACCTCAACAGGACAATATGGTTATTGTGTGAAGATGTTTTTCCCGAAGACCACTTAATAAATTAGTCCCATTATTTACTAACCTCCACTCTTGGACTCTGATTTGGGCTCCGTGGAATCCTCCCTCACCTTTTGAGATTGCTTGCTAAGACCTTAGATTCTGATTTAGACTTGTCACTAATGTTGTGGCAAGTGTTTCCTTGTCCAGATATTAGTCTGGCTCATAAACATAAAAAATTTGGGTTGTGACTGTAGTGAGAATCTAAGCCAGGTCCTGGTGTTATAGTAATATGTACATAGCTTTAATATTATACATACAGTATTTGTCAAGCACTGTTTAAGTGTGTGTGTGTTCCTGAAGAAGAAGGGTTTCAAGATGAATTTGCTTACAATTGCTAAATGATTCTTGTTTCATGGAAATTTATTTGATATTGACAAAGCTATGTTTACTTGTCTTCCAAGTGTTACAGAGTTTATTGCTCTAAACAGCACTCTGCAAGAATTGCTGCATATTGCCTTGACAGGGATAGCTGTTCTGGGTCTGTCTATGGAACATAGCTAACTTGGCCACAGCCTTTGCTGGACGGAATCAAAGAATGCTGAAAAGTTTTGGCCATTGTGAAGAGTAATGACCTGATTCTTTCTGTGCACATGTACGGACTTTTACAAAAATAGAGGGCTGACAAATAAGAAAGGATAATCAATCTGAGTCAAAGATTTTACAAAATGTTTGAAGTCTATATCTTTTTAGGAGATGATCATGTCTCCAGTGGATTAAATTTTAAGAGACTTGACTAATTTTGTGTAAGTTGTATACAAATTCTTTTCCAGCTAAATTTCCTTGTAGGTAACACGCAGTACTGTTTCACACAGTCAAAGGGTTAGTATAGAGATGTAGCACCCTCCTAGTTTAGATTGGGCTGCTAGGTAAATTTAATTTAGCACCTCTGTAAACAGTGGAGCAAGGGTTGATTGCTTAGGGCTTCTCAGTGTTTCAAAGGCTGCTGTTCTGCTACTTATTTCTGTCTTCTAGAAGCATACTGTAGTAGCAGGAGAGCAGAATTTTAAAGAATTTTAAAGTTTATGGAACTCCAGCCAATCCCTGGGAAAGGGTTTGTCCAGAAGGTGGAGGGAGAGCCCATAAGTAGTCTGAGGCCTGAGTAGCAAGAGTGGTGTTCCTGGGTCCAGTCTTGTAGGAGGAGATCCCTGAGCAGAGGCTCTGTTCCTGGAGCAGAAGCCAAGGAGGAAGCCTGCCTAAAGACACTGAGGCCCCAGCTAGGCTTAGCTGGGGGGATATTTGCAAGACTTAGTTCAAGGATACAGTTGGGTCAGCAGGAAGCTCATAGGAGAAAGCAGTGGGAGACAGCCCAAGTTGACAAGAAGCAATGTGAGTCTTCATCTCCCTCACTAGGAAGATCCTGGTGGATATTGGCTTGAGACAACCATGATCCTGTGGCTAAGTGAGTACTAGACCTCAGTGCTGAAAGCAGGGCTCAAGTCCTGCGGGAACACATGGGTACTTTTTCCACAACAGGAACTCAGTTCCCGTTAGCTGCAATGTCCTGCAAGACTTTGAAATATGAGAGCTGTGTGGCAGGTGATACACCAGCAGCTGCCAACACAGCTCGCAATAGTATGTGCCGCACACCTGGCCATTCAGGCATTGCCAGTAGGGGGCCCCATGACCGCTTCCGCTTCAATCTATCTGTCAATCACAGCTAGCTGATGGGTCGACCAGGTCCCTGCTGCTAAGAGATTGTATTTAGTCAGACCTCTCGTGATGCCCTCCTCCCCGTCGGCCACTCCTGATTTTCTGTCTCCTCATCTTCCCCCCCTCCAGTCTCCTACATACCTGCTCTGTGTGTCCCGCTGAATCCCTCCCTCCTCTATCTTCAGTGCCATATGATGAGAGAACCCAGAGGAGGAGCACAGCTATTCTGCTCACAGGACATGCAGGGGGAGAGGTGAGCTGAGGGAGCAACATCAGTTTGGGGTGGTAAGCTGAGCACAATACCTGGCAAAGTTTAATGCCAGGAGGGAAGTTTATGTGGAAATATGTGAAGGGTTGGAATAGCAGCAAGTGTGTGTTGGAGCCCTGCAGAGTTTGCAGTCCCCCAAGCTAACATACATCTCCTAAGCAGGAACACATCACTATCTCCCCAAGCATTCTGTCCAGATAATGTGTAGTTAATTTATGACCTTTCCGTTTAACCCTGTGTTATCCAAACTCTGTTCAATGAAAAGTGTAAACTCACCACATAAAAACTCTATATACAAAATAACATTCCCCAATAAAGATCAGAACATGATGATTATTCAGAGAATTACCGTATTTATGTTTATTGAGGATTGTTTTTTTTAATGTACTAACAGTTAAGCTTCATACACACCATACGAAAATTGGATGAAAAATACCACTTTTGAAGCGTTCCTGCATATGAGTGTATAATTTTTTTTTTTTGATGGGCGAGTGGATCTTGGGTGGGAGTTCCCACAGTTTTTTCCCCAGGACTTGACCCCTGGCTGAAAGTGTGGTGCTTTGAGACTCTGGAAAGAGTACAGATTACAGTCAGCCTAGAGATCCAGTGGAACATTTCTTTTTCGAGTGCCAGGAGTTGTGCAATACAGCCAAGAGTAGTGCAGTGCAGCCAAATGTTGTGCAAAACAGACAGATGTTTGTGCATAGCAGCCTGAAGTCATCAGTCTTCAAGTTGTACAGTTTTGAGTTTCAGGGCATCCCATGTTCCCCATCCCTATCCAGGTTCATAGCTCCCCAATAAAAACACAAAAAACAAGCCCCTAGCCTGATCTTTGAGCCATCGTAAGAATTTGGAAAAATGCCGTGTGCCTGGCTGTGTGTGCTGGGAGGGGGGAGAAATAGGAAAAAACTAGCAGCGGCTCTTGCTGTGGTAGCGCTACATGGGATATTTCCACCCCCACAGCTGTTGCTAGTAGCAACCGGGAGGAAGCAAAAAGTTGGTGGACTGTAGTGCATCCAAGCTATTCTTGTGTCAGTGCCTGGATTTGAACTTGGAACCTCTGGTGTATCGGGCAATGTCTCTTCTTGCTGAGCTACCTGAACTGTTCCTGGGACAATTCCTTAAAAGATCCTGTCTTGAACCTTGTTTATCTTGAACCCTTAACTCCCTGCTCCTCCCACGAACTTCCTGATTTAAGCCATGTCTCTGCACCTTCCTGTTTGTCAGATTATTGTGCTCTCCCTCCAGCCAGTATCTAAGAGTTTAGAGTTCCCAGTGTTCCTCCTTACATTAGAGGACAGGGATCACCCCGGGAGAATCAGAAGAAAGGGATCCCTGCTGGAGAATCAGAGGGCAGGGACCCCTGGCAGGTCATTTGGCAGAGCTCCTTTCCGATTCCAGCACTGTAAACAGCTCCCCCCCCCCCCCACAATACACAAGGCTGAAATCACATTCCTTTACACACAATCTATCAGCCTTCAGAGGGTGTATCTGGCTTTTATGTTCCCGTTCTGACCTGTGAAATACCCTGGTTGGAACGGCGGTGTAGTTACAGTAGGCAGATATACCCTGTGCAGATCATGGCTGACTGGCTGTGTTGTAAAGGAGTGTGATTTCTTTCCTGCGGAGGAAGAGCAGTATAGAGTGCTGTACTGGGAAAGAAGCTCAGCAGCGGGCATAGCATTCAGGGTGGGTGGGGGGGGGGGGGTGGTCAGGGGTGCTCTGGGGGGGTGCAACTTAGATCTGGGGGGCAAATCCATGTGACACGAAATCTGGAGCCTGCAGCCCCTCAGGAGGTGTTAAGGGATTTGTTTTAGCAATTTCTGAAGGTTTCTCTGTCAGTGTTGGCAGGTGTTGTGGGATGGTCACTTCCCGGAGGTGCATGTCTTTTCCCTAGTTGTTAGGGAAGTGGGGTAAGCAGACATCTCTGGGTGGGGGGATACAGAGAATCCCAATTAGTGACTAGAAGACACTGAGCAGTGTCTTTCCTCTCCGATGGCATTGGTCCCATCGTAGCTACAGGACGGCACTCTCCTCCTCTTGCCTCGCTGAGCTTGGTTACCATTCTATGTTGCCAGCACACAGCACAGACACTTCCCCATCCTGGGCTGTTCTCACTCCATGCTCCTCTCCATTTAGGAAATGGCTCACAGCTTCTCCCCAGCCAATGAGGACAGAGGGGTGTGGACTGTGTAAGGCCAAATGTAAGGCCAGTACTGGAGCGTGGCTGTGGGGCCCTAGGGTAGATCGGAGCTGGACTTTGTGGAGGATATGATAATATGACAGGGAGGCTGCAGGGTCCCCCTGGAGCTAGGAGTGAGGTTGCGATTATGACCCCTGCAACCCCTTATGCTACGCCCATGGTCACAGCCTTACAGATTTGAGAATGGGACACCTGATGATAAAAAGCTCAAAAAGTATTCACTGCTCTAGTGAAGTGGTCTTTAACAGGAAAAGAAGGCTTTTTTTCTCGCAACTCATAGACCCGCACAAAAACTTTAGCAATGGTGGATCTGGAAACTGGAGATGATCCCCTCTGCCCTCCATCCACCCCCCCCCCCCCTTAATTACCCCCTCTCCCAATCTTTTCTTCTTTCATCCCCCCTTCCCCTCCTTTTCATTCCACTTCACAAATATGTGCCACTTTTATGTTTTTGGTTGTAACATGACAAAATGTGGAAAATGTCAAGGAGTATGAATACTTTTTCAAGGCACTGAACATTGTGAACTTAACATCCCCCTTTTTCCATTTTGTTATTAGTATTCAAGATTTTATATATGCTTATATATGCTTTATTACTTATATTTTCACATCTAAAGTCTCCTCAGGATTTGTGAAACCTGAATGAAGAATGTTCAGTTGAACTGAGTTGTATGGCTATGGGATTCTTTATTTCCTCTGATAAAAAGATAACTGGCGTTTATTTATTTTGCTTTCCATCCTTCGCCTATTTTGTACAGCTATATGATCGGTACATTTGTAACCTATGTAGTGCTACCCCCATAGGGGCTGCTTATTTATGTGGTCATCTCCCACTTTGCACAGCCAGGCACACAAATTTCCACTCATTTCAATGAGAAGCAGTCCTTGCAGCTTCTCATTGTTTGTTTTTTTGTTTTGTTTTTCAAGAGGATTGAACTTTGATAGGGAGGGTTGAGATGGGATGCCCATTCGATCAGTAGAACTCTTTAGGGACTTGAACTATATACATCCAGTATACACTTTCTTTCCTCTTCCACCTCCAGCACAACTTTCTTGCAGACTGTTACTCCCAGGACCAGCTAGCACAGGTTCTAGATAAAACACAGACTCAGCTAGATCTTAGCAGAATGCCCTTTTCTGGCAGGGACCTTGGGCCCCTTTTGGTGTAGCAAAAATTGAGAGGTCTTTGATGCTAGATGTCTTTTCCTGTGGCTACTGATCCCAGTACCACTGCTTCAGGCACTGCCAGCTGCCCCTTTCACTAGCCCTCCTGGCTACTTTTTCACAGTCCCAGAATGCTTGCACCCAGTCCCTTCAGTCATGCCTCTCAGTCCTCAGACTGTATCACTCACCAGTCCACGTGGCTGTCTGCCTACCTGTAGATTTGCCCAGCAGTGTTCTCCTGCTGTTCTCTCCTTGCTCCTGTGCCTCCTGGTCAGGATCCCCCTGTGTGCCATGAAGAGGAGTCCCTTCTGCACCTGAGCCCAGGCCTGAGTTTACCCCCCCCAGACTGGGAAGTTACTCTCGAAGGTCCTGACAGCCTAACACTCCATCTCCATCTTCCAACCGAACTCCACACATTGCCCCTGCTGGGCTGCCTCTGAGTATTTGAGGGTGCCTGCTGCCTGCCAATCCTTTTTGGGATTGGCCAGGGCCCTCAGAACACTCCAGCTAACTCCTTCTGGATTCCTCCTATCTGCTTCTGGAACCTTCTTCAAGTTTCCAGCTAGCAGAGTGGGGTTCACAAGAGAAGCTGCTGATGAGTCATCCAGCCTACCAGAGTCACTCAAACTCTGACCCAGAAAAACACACAGGTTTGGCTGCCAGCCAAGCCTGAAATTTACCTAACAAACAAAAGTCATAGCACTCTAGCAAACACCCCCCCCCCCCAACATCCAACCAGTCTTTTGGCTGGGAAGTTAGAAAAAATAAAGCAAGGGGGAAAGGAAACAAACTGGGAGGGTGCTATATTGCAAAAAAAAATACTGTATCAAAATAAACACCATATCTTTACAATAAATATTTACACCATATGTACAGCCCAACTACAGGTCCCTGCAACTAACACAGCAACATCAACAAATATACAATGTCAGATGGGAGCACCTCCCTCTCGAGAAATCCTCCCACAGCTGTAATTCTTGAATCCACCTGGAGCAGGATGAACAGCCTTTCATACCGAAACCTGCAAACAAAGACAAAAGACAAAAAACACCTTCCTACCACTAACAACTAACTGTACATGTTTTCTGTCAGTAGGGGTTATGATCACCCCACTCCAGAGCTGTTCTGCATTAAATTTTCCACTGGAACCTGTAAAACATGGGCAATTCTCTTGTCTTCCCTTTTCGTGGAAGGACACAAGTGTTGGGGGACCTCGTGACCCACTGCTTGAACTCAGGTGCTTTGGTCTGGGTGGTGGAGGGTCTGTTGTAGAATAGCTTCCTTGCACTGATAGGAAATCCTCCAGTTCCCACAGCACAATCTGGCACAACTAACACCACGGACTGGATCTCTTCCTGGACCAGGAAGGCTCCCATCTCTCATTTCTCCTCTGTGTGATGACCAATCCGCTATCTCTTCCAGGGACCTGAATTCTGCTTGCAGTCTGGAGGAACCCCAATCTATGGCTCTGTCTCCACTTTTCCCTTCTGACTCACCTGAGGGCACATCTCCCTCCTGCACTGGCTCCTTCCAGATGGGATCAGCAGAGCACATAGAAGCAGCTGGCATTTCAGGCACATTATATGCTTCCTGCTGGACAGCACTTACAGTTACCAGATTCCTGAACCAGCTGCAGGCTGTGGCAGATCTGCATTCTTCTTCCCCAATGTCACTGACTTTCGCAGGGGAGTCACAAGGCTCCAACTCGACCACGCCTTGCTCGGAAGATTCAAGGCCCTCACCGGCCTTCCAGAACTTCCGCGGCTGTAATTGGCACAGTCCTGATTGCAGGTCCACATGACAGTACTGTGTCCCCTGCTGGCTAGATACTAGCCTGGTAAGCGGCTCTTTGCAGTGCCTGCACCGGATCCAAACACTGACCACCATAGTCGGTATCTGGCATTCTGAACACAGCAGGCACAGCCTCTTCATCCCCTTGATCATCCCGAGGGTGAATTCCCTGCGATGCTCCCACCGGACACTGGTGTCCCCCAGCGTCCTCTCCTGCAGATCAGGCAACTAGGTCAGCTCTGGAAACACATGAGATCACTCTGCCATCTTGCTCCTCTCTGCTATCAGGGTACACTGGATTTTCTCTGGGGGGTAGCTCCACCCCCAAGCTTCCAGACAGGCTGTTGCCCGCAGAACTGATAGGCAGGTCTCTTCCTGCGCATGTGGCTGTTACCCCTTGTTAGCTGTACTGAAGTTTGCAGGCCTCCTGGTGCTTGCAGAACTTGTCCGGACAGGCTGCTCCACACCAACTGTGCCAGAGCAACTGGGAGCAGGTGGTAATAGCTGACATGCACAGTGGTTGCCGATAGTAACAAGGTTTTTAGCCCATGCCCCACTGTAAGGTGCAGAATGAGAACAGTCACGCCCACAGGAACCCACTGGCTTACTCTGATCACCCCGGGCAACAGTAGACATGGCTCTATCATCACTTTTCCCTTCTGACTCACCTGAGGGCACATCTCCCTCCTGCACTGGCACCTTCCAGGTGGGGTCAGCAGGGCACATAGAAGCAGCTGGAATTCCAGGGACATTATCTGGTTCCTGCTGGGCATTACTTACAGTTACCAGATCCCTCACTGGATTGCAGGCTCCGGCAGATCTCCACTCTTCTCTCCTGCGAAAGTCAATAACATTGGGGGAGTCACAAGACTCCGACACGACCCCGCCCTGCTCGGAGGATCCAGGGCTCTCACCGGCCTTCCGGGACTTCCACGGCTGTAGTTTGCACAGTCCTGATTGCAGGTCTACACGATAGTCCTGTGGCCCCTGCTGGCTGCATACTAGCCTGGTAAGCGACTCATCGCAGTGCCCACACTGGATCCAGGTACTGACCACTGCGGTTGGTGTCCGGCATTCTGGACACAGCAAGCAGAGTCACTCTGTCTTCTTGATCATCCCAAGGGCGAAGCCCTTGCAATGCTCCAACCGGACACTGGTGTCCATCAGCGTCCGCTCCTGCAGATCAGGCAACCAGGTCAGCTCTGGAAACACATGAGCTCACTCCACCATCTTGCTCCTCTCTGCTAGCAGTGTACACTGGATTTTCTCTGGGGCATAGCTCCACTCCCAAGCTTCCAGATGGGCTGGTGCCTGCAGAGCTGATAAGCAGGTCTCTTCCCGCACGTGTGGCTGTAACCCCTTGTTAGCTGTACTGAAGTTTGCAGGCCTCCTGATGCTTGCAGAACTTGTCCGGACATACTGCTCAGCACCGACTGTGCCCAAGCAACTGGGAGTAGGTGGCCCCTGACCTGCACTGTGGTTACCGGTAGTAACAATAAAGTTTTTAGCCCATGACTCGCTGTATAGAGCAGAATAAGAACAGCCCTGCCTGCAGGCATGCACTGGCTTACTCCGATCATTCCAGGCAACAGTAGACCTTTCCAGGCACATGTTATTGTAAAAAGCAGGAGTTTGGAGCATAAAGCCACTACATCCAGCATTGGCAGATAGCTGGACAGGTGACAGCACATGGTAATAGTCAGGGCTGGACTGGGACAGAAATTAGGCCCTGGACTTCATCCAGACTGGCCCACTTACATTTTGAGTGTCCCATTAGCATTCCCTTACATCAGAATGTCCCATCACCAGCCCCCTTACAACAGAGTGTCCCATCACCAGCCCCCTTACAACAGAGTGTCCCATCACCAGCCCCCTTACAACAGAGTGTCCCATCACCAGCCCCCTTACAACAGAGTGTCCCATCACCAGCCCCCTTACAACAGAGTGTCCCATCACCAGCCCCGTTAAAACAGAGTGTCCCATCACCAGCCCCCTTATATCAGAGTGTCCCATCAGCACCCCCTTACATCAGAGTGTCCCATCAGCACCCCCTTACATCAGAGTGTCCCATCAGCACCCCCTTACATCAGAGTGTCCCATCAGCAACCCCCTTACAGCAGAGTGTCCCATCAGCAGCCCTCTTACATCAGAGTGTCCCATAACCAGCCCCCTTACATCAGAGTGGCCCACTGAGCCATCGGCCCACCGGGAAACCCCGGGTAGTCCCGATGGCCAGTACATGCCTGGTAATAGTTACCGAATAGCAGATTTAAGCATGTTTAAGCAGGTTTAAGTGTCTGTCCCAGTGTCTGTCCCAGCCATGGTTGGGGCAACTGGGTAAGCAGGGCAGCAAAAACTTGGTGGGCAGCTCCTGCTGGTTGCTATGGACAACAGCACTTGGGTTTTGCAATTGCAGTCACACACAGGAAGAGCACATAAGTACTTCCTGGTTCCGTCTCTCATGGTCTTTTAGAAACAAGGCACAGACCGTTCTCTGACTCGATGAAAACTCAGGTTGCTAGGAGTTTGGCTGGCAGGTTACCCATGGGCAGACATGCCAGAATGAGCCCCCAAACATAGCGCTATCCCCGCTGGTTTATGTGGTCATCTTCCACCCTGCACAGCCAGGCACACAAATTTCCATTCACTTCAGACACAAGAAGCAGTCCTTGCAGTTTTTTATTTTTTTATTAAGGCGATTGAACTTGGATAGGGAAGGGTTGACATGGGATGCCCATTTGATCAGTAGAACTCATTAGGGACTTGAACTATATACATCCAGTATACACTTTCTTTCCTCTTCCACCTCCAGCACAACTTGCTTGCAGGCTGTCATTTCAAGGACCAGCTAGCACAGGTTCCAGATCCAACACAGACTCATTGGATCTTGGCAGAATGCCCTTTAGCAGAATGCCCAGGGACAGTGCCCCTTTTGGTGTAGCAAAAATAGAGAGGTCTTTGGTGCTAGCTGTCCTTTGCTGTGGTTACTGATCCCAGTACCACCTCTTCAGGTACTGCCAGCCCGCCTAGCCGCAGCTGCCCCTTTCACTAGCCCTCCTGGCTACTTCTCCACAGTCCTCCCAGACTGACTCTGCGTCCACCCCATGCTGCTTGCACCCAGTCCCTTCAGGCATGCCTCTCAGTCCTCTAACTGTATCATTCAACAGTCCACGTGGCTTTCTTTCTCCGATGAGATTTGCCCGCCCCTGAGATGTATGCCCTAGAATATCGCCATGGATCCACCAAGTAGTCTTCTTGTGGTTGAACACATCAGGAAGTGACCCAAAGAACAAACATGTGCTTTACCCTTCTAAAACCTGATTGTGAACAGTGCTAAAAATAGTTTTCGTTTTTTAACATCATAGGGTTCAAGCTAAGGATGTTTGATGTCTAATGTGTGTCTTATTGTAGAAATAAAACTTAACTAGCAATAATTTTCTATTTTCGAAGGATGCCTTTGCCACTCATAAACTTCAATATGTATTATATGTGAAACAATCAGAATAAAGTAAAAAAAAACTTGGGACATGATTAAAATTTGGCTGGAAGCTCCCCCTGTTGTAAAGGAATGACATCACGTTAAATCTTATACTGTTTATTTGAAGCTTAGCCCAATTATTCATGGATCTCCATCAAACAGTTCAGTTCAAAACTATTCTTGTGGTTTCCTATATTGTTTGTATACAGATTTTATATGAGATCTGTAATGACAGAGGCTTTTTTAGGGCAATGAAAATTAAACAGTCTACAGAAACTGATCTTCATTTTATATTAAAAAAAGCAAAACATTTTATTAAGCTGCCACTTACCTTGCTGTGCTTATAAAATATGCAGTTATTTTAAATGTGAACCAGCTGGAATGTCATTTTGTATTACTGTAATCTGCAAATGCAGCTCTGATTAAAATCATTATAATACTGTGTTTCATTGACTGGAATACAACTAGCAAACATGGTAACATGAGTAAGCTTTCATTTATAATTTTAAATAAACTCGTAGACTTGCCTTACAATGTAAAGTGGCCACAGGTCCACAAAGCAGGCTCCAGGTGCCTGCTCTGTATTATCATCATTTACCCAGAGTTACTCAGGATCTCCAAAACCTTGAACGTTCTAATACAGATCAGATTTAAAGCAGTAATAAATACAAAAATAAAAATGTCACATAGCCGACGGTGGACTCCCTCTAGTGCCAGGCTTCAGTAACTGACATCTCTGTGAACCAAGCTGGGAGGATTATGGGACTAGTAGTCTTTTGATCAGCCATTCTGATTTTGTGATTATTTCCCCTGAACTACACATCTTAGAGGGAAAAAAATAAAAAGACAAAACCACGCTGTCTAAAAAACACAACCGCAATTAGCTGCCTGCACAACTGAAAATCTATGTGGTAAAAGCAATTAAAGTAATGGTCAAGTGCAGCGCTGTTAATGAAATATAGGTAAAATAAGGAAGAAAATGAATGTGGTAGAGAAATAATTATATGTGTGGAGAGTGCCGAGTGTGATCTCAGTGCACAGACTCCTTTCTGTTCACCAACACCCATATTAAACACCTCTCCTCCAGGTGGAGGAAAAGTAGGAGGCGTTGGGGTTTGTTTTGTTTTTGTTTTTCTGTTGGAGAACTGTTCCGGATTTGTAATCAGTCAACTATTTATTGAAAAAGGGTTTTTTTTTTCTCTTTCTCTCTCTCCCTCTCCCGCCCCTCCCCCAGATCTGACCGACCTTAAAAAAAGACTGGGAATCCTGGGGCCTCTCCTCTACCCATGTCTATACTTGTAAAGCTGCATTAATGGGCACTGATGAGCCAGGCAGCAACCAGAAAGTGTTCTCTACCCCTAAGTTCTGCCCTAAGCCCATGGTCTTTGGCCCACCCCTGTCTATGGCTAAATGAGTGATTTTGAAGTTGGCACTTATGTTTTTTGGGGGAAGATGGCCTTGTTGCCTTCCTTGTTAGGACCCAAGTGAGGGTAGCCTCCCTTCGTCCCTTGTGGTGGCTTGGCTGAAGCATCCTTTTTTTGGGCCTCCCTGTTGAAAGGAAAAAAAAAATACAAAAAAATGCATGTCCAAAAACATGACCAAATAAGAGTGTTTATATTTACCATCATCTTCGGAATCCCAAGTCATACAAAGATTTTATAAAAGTTTACCGTATTCACCAGCGTATAACACACACTTTTTTTCCCTTACAATCAAGGGAAAATGGTGGGTGCATGTTATACGCTTATCCTCACCAATCCCCGTCGATCTCCACTGATTGTGAGTGGAGTGGAGCGATCGCCGCTGATATACACCTAGCCGAGTGTTCTCAGCTCCACTCACATTGGACCTGTGTTATGTCCATCATAGGGCGGGACTGTGAGTGGAGAAGAGAAGAGCCGAGTACACTGCGATCTTGGCGGCGTTCGCTCCGCTACCGCCTAGTCTCGGCGGCACCAATTTTAAATTCAACCAAGGCTGCAATGACAAGGCTGCAATAGACACTGGGGGCAAGGCTGCACTGGGGCAAGGCTGCACTGACAAGGCTGCAATGGACACTGGGGGCAAGGCTGCACTGGGGCAAGCCTGCACTGACAAGGCTGCAATGGACACTGGGGCAAGGCTGCACTGACAAGGCTGCAATGGACACTGGGGCAAAGGCTGCACTGACAAGGCTGTAATGGACACTGGGGGCAAGGCTGCACTGACAAGGCTGCAATGCAAGGCTGCAAATGACACTGATAAGGCTGCATTGATGGGCATTTAAATGTAAGGTTTTTTTTCCTTAAACTTCCCTCCTAAAAGTTTTTTTCCTTAAAATTCCCTCCTAAACTTGGGGTGCGTGTTATATGCCAGCATGTGTTATATGCCGATAAATACAGTATATAAAATTCTCTAGAGCTACTTGGAGAAAGAACATATACAGACAGCTAATTTACACACATACATATTGTTTAGATCCAAATATTGCTTACTTTTTTATGATCTGATGTACGTACTGCATTTGGTCTTGTTACTGGTGTTTTAGATCAGACCATCTTTTTCGGATTTGGTCCTTTGATTGGTCTATTGAAAATTGTCTCTGCAAAACGGAGATGGCCATCTCCAAAATGCTGTCCTTTTGGCTGTTGGGCCTTTTGTAATTGCGCAGCTTGCAGTCATAATCAAGCTTCTCTAGGATGCGCACCATCTTCACCATCTCACCCTTGCTCACGGGGGTTGCTTTGTGCCTTCTATGAGCTCCACCATCACGGGGTTGGCTGCAATCCACCAAATTCACCATGTTGTCCCTCCTGAAGGTTCCGCCGTGTGTGTTGCATGCAGAAGAGAGATTTTCACGCCCCAGCATCATGACACACTGAGAGTGGAGTTTGACACATGTGCAGTGTGTATAAAGTCAGAATGCATAGTCGATGGAACAGCCGTAGGAACGATCTTGGAGTGGAGGAAGAATGATCGCTAATGCATGAAAGGAGCAGAAAATGAACAATTGGAAATTGGGGAATAGGTGGTTAGTGGCCTATACTGCTTATATTGAGGCCTTTATTGGGACCAGCTTATGGGTTAAGCCAGACACTATGGTCTTTTTGTGTTCTGTCTTGCAGGCATCATATCATCATGACTGATAAATTCACTTTGCCAGAATTTCTCCCCCATTTCATTGACATGTACCGGGAGTGGCCTTGTCTCTGGAGGGTGAAGAGTAGAGACTACTCAAATAAAAAACCGAGGAAGGCAGCTTTGGAGAAACTGGTAGAGTTGTGCAAACCTGTGTACTCCAGGGCAGACACCAACTATGTCAAGCAAAAGATAGCCAACCTTCGGAGTACATTTAAAAGGGAGATGAACAAGGTTCTGGACTCTGAGAGATCTGGAGAAGCAGCGGATGACCTATATGTCCCCAGGGTGTGGTATTACCACAGCCTGCGTTTTTTGATAGACCATAGAGAACCTAGGCCATCGCTGTCTACGCTCCCTTCGACGTCTGCTGAGGCCACAGCTCCTGAAATTCACACAGGTCCTGATGCACAGGATGAAGATGTGGAAGAGTCCAGCTTGACCCAGGTATAGCATTGTTGAACATATTTGTAACAAAAAATACAATGATGATAACTAGACATTATTGGGAAAATATTTCTGCCTTAACAAAGTGGTTTCCATATCAATAGACAGTAGGGACCAAAAATTATTTGGACAAGAATGAAAAATGTTGGGGTCAGAATGATAGTCTTTTCTATTTTTCCACATTCAAATTTCAGCAGTGAGGAGATCAAAATTGTGTGTGATTGATGACCAAACCAAAAAAAAGATTCTAATTATTTCTCATTTTCATACACAGGAAAGTGTCAGTCTGGAGGAGCCAATGGCCAGCAGCCAGACAGAGTCCCAGATCCCTCCCCTACAAACTACTGCTAAAAGGGCCAGGAAGAGCAAGAATCTGGTGGAGGCCACAGCTGCCTTCCTCAGCCAGGCCACTACTGCCCTCTGGACAGACCCAGATGAGTGCGAGGAATTTGATGTGGTGATGGTCAATAGGTTAAGGTGATCTCCGGTTACCAAAAGGGAGAGAACGAGGATCTCATCCTGCAGTTCCTCAACAGGGGGGTGACGGGCAAGACCTATGCCACCACCCACCTGTGTGATTTTGTGGGCCCACATACACCACCTCCACAGCCAACCCACCCACCACAGCCACCCTACCCTCCACAGCAGAATGGCGGTCAGTGGCAATACCAGCCGCAAGAACCCCAACAACCCTGCTGGTCTAGGGATTTTTCACCCTCTTCCCACTTACTAATTTCTATTATTTTGTGTTTTTTGGGATAATTTTTTTTGTTTGTTATATTTTCTATATTTTTGTATGCATGGAATGCACTTTTTTGTTAAGTTCTTTGTATTCGAATGGCAGTTAGCATGTCTAATTTAATTTGTTATTTTTTTCTGCACAATAAACAAAATGTGTAGAATAATACTTGGCTATGTGTTTTACTTCAAATGACAGTTTGGGAGTAGTCAGTTGCATTAAAAACAATACAATGTAAAATTAACAAGGGACACCAACATAGTTGTATCTTTGATCTTAAAATCTCAGGGATAATGGTGTTGTGGTAACTTGCCCAAAAAAATCAAACAAGCATAATAATAATATTCTTGACATCACTAGAAAACAAATGCCTTTTAAAATACGTTTGGCATAACTCCATCAGTATCACCAGCAAAGCAGCTTCATTATTATTCCATAAAAGAAGAAGAGAATGGGCGCTGCATTTCGACATTTCAGAATTTGCAGCATCACGAATGTTAATAATCCTTTGCAAACGCTAGTTTACAAGACCGATCGCTTCTGGCTCGTTCCTTGCTTCCGATCATGCATGTTTGTACTTTCGACTTTTGTGTGATGGATTTGTATTCTGACCATCCGAAAATCAGATGTGGAGCCATCGTCCGGCAAAAATTGACTAGCCTGTCGTCCAACATTTGCTGTCCGAAAATGGGAAAACAATTGTCTAAAGAAGCGTACTAACTGTAAGAATTTAGGACAACAGCCTGTCAAATGACAATCCCCTTCTGATTTTCGTACTGTGTGTATGAGGCTTAAAACTTCATGCACACTGGGCTTAAAAAAAGTCTGTTCTCTCAGGAGTAAAAAATGCTCATATACAGTGCCTTGCGAAAGTATTCGGCCCCCTTGAACTTTTCAACTTTTTGCCACATTTCAGGCTTCAAACATAAAGATATAAAAATTTTATTTTTTCTGAAGAATCACCAACAAGTGGGACACAATTGTGAAGTGGAACGAAATCTATACTTTGTAGAGCCACCGTTTGCTGCGATTACAGCTGCAAGTTGCTTGGGGTATGTCTCTATCAGTTTTGCACATCGAGAGACTGAAATTCTTGCCCATTCTTCCTTGCAAAACAGCTCGAGCTCAGTGAGGTTGGATGGAGAGCGTTTGTGAAGAGCAGTTTTCAGCTCTTTCCACAGATTCTCGATTGGATTCAGGTCTGGACTTTGACTTCGCCATTCTACCACCTGGATATGTTTATTTGTGAACCATTCCTTTGTAGATTTTGCTGTATGTTTGGGATCATTGTCTTTTTGGAAGATAAATCTCCGTCCCAGTTTCAGGTCTTTTGCAGACTCCAACAGGTTTTCATCCAGAATGGTCCTGTATTTGGCTGCATCCATCTTCCCTTCAATTTTAACCATCTTCCCTGTCCCTGCTGAAGAAAAGCAGGCCCAAACCATGATGCTGCCACCACCACCATGTTTGACAGTGGGGATGGTGTGTTGAGGGTGATGAGCTGTGTTGCTTTTACGCCAAACATATCGTTTTACATTGTGGGCAAAAAGTTCAATTTTGGTTTCATCTGACCAGAGCACCTTCTTCCACATGTTTGGTGTGTCTGCCAGGTGGCTTGTGGCAAACTTTAGACAAGACTTTTTATGGATATCTTTGAGAAATGGCTTTCTTCTTGCCACTCTTCCATAAAGGCCAGATTTGTGCAGTGTACGACTGATTGTTGTCCTATGGACAGACTCTCCCACCTCAGCTGTAGTTCTCTGGAGTTCATCCAGAGTGATCATGGGCCTCTTGGCTGCATCTCTGATCAGTCTTCTCCTTGTCTGAGCTGAAAGTTTAGAGGGACGGCCAGGTCTTGGTAGATTTGCAGTGGTCTGATACTCCTTCCATTTCAAAATGATCGCTTGCACAGGGCTCCTTGGGATGTTTAAAGCTTGGGAAATCTTTTTTATCCAAATCCGGCTTTAAACTTCTCCACAACAGTATTACGGACCTGCCTGGTGTGTTCCTTGGTCTTCATGATGCTCTCTGCACTTTCAACAGAACCCTGAGACTATCACAGAGCAGGTGCATTTATACAGAGACTTGATTACACACAGGTGGATTCTATTTATCACCATCAGTCATTTAGGACAACATTGGATCATTCAGAGATCCTCGCTGAACTTCTGGAGTGAGTTTGCTGCACTGAAAGTAAAGGGGCCGAATAATTTTGCACGCACCACTTTTCAGTTTTTTATTTGCTAAAAAGGTTTAAAATATCCAATAGATTTCGTTCCACTTTACAATTGTGTCCCACTTGTTGGTGATTCTTCGCAAAAAATAAAAATTTTATATCTTTAGGTTTGAAGCCTGAAATGTGGCAAAAGGTTGAAAAGTTCAAGGGGGCCGAATACTTTCGCAAGGCACTGTAGGTCATTTTTTGTATAAAATTTACACAAGTTTAGGAGTTTTATGTTTTTCTGCCTCCAAGCTCCAATCAAACACAAACCAGAAGATTTTTTTTCTGCTTTTAAGCATTAAACTCAAAATATACCTCTTAGTGTCCTAATGTGCATGGACATATAGGATAACATTGAGCTGCTTCTATAGGCGGAACACAAAACTCCTGTTTAAGCCAGTGTGTATGGAGCCTAAACCTTATATTCTACTGTTTTGTAAAGCTGAGGTCGGCTCTTCTACGTCTCCCAAGAAAGGTGGAAATATAAGCGTAACACCCATTCTTGCATATGTGGTTTTAGTCTATAGTAAGATACATAACTTCTCCTAACATACTAACATATGCGTGTCTTCAGGAATCTGAACCATCCGGTTTCAGTTTTTCCCTGGGCCAGGTTGAGGTGGTGAAGAATGCTATTGCTTGGGAGGACCTGGAAGAGCCACCTCAGAAATCAAAAACATATTTTCCTTTTCTTAAAAAAAAAAAAAAATTGTCTTCCTATTAATGGGGGAAATCAGAGAAATTATAGAGGACGAATGGAGCAAAACAGACAAAAAGTTTTCCCTAGCCCGTTTGACCAAATTGTTTACTTTAGCAGATACGGATACACAGTCTTTAAGATTAATGCCTGTGGTTGATGTGGCAGTAGTAGGTCTAGCAAAAAACATAACCTTACCCATGGAGGATTCTGTGTCATTCAAGGATCCCCTGGATAGACAAATTGATCTAGATCTCAAAAGGAGCTATCTAGCAGCAGGAGCGACTTGTAGGTCGGCCATTGCACTGACATCTGTGTCTAACGCTATCGGGTCATGGGCAGAAAATGTAGAGACAGCCCTATGCCAAGATGTCCCAAGGACAACATAATCAAAGCTCTAGAGGAGCTTAAGCTGGCGGTGGATTTTGTAGGGGAAGCAGCGATTCACACAATTCGCATTCGGTTATGGCAAAACGAGCCCTATGGCTGAAACCTTGGACAGCCGATCTTGCATCAAAACAAAATTGGTGCAAGATTCCATTCAATGGAAAATCCTTATTCGGCAATAAACTTGATAAAGGTATTTTCTGAGTAACAGGGGGCAAATCTGGCTTACATCCCCAGGACAGGAAGGTCTGGAGAACAAGAGCCTATTTTTCTCGATTTCGACAATCAAGCTCCAAGGACTTCAGGCAGTCTCGTCCCTTTAAAGATAATAAAAAGTCATAGAGATGTACTAAGATGTCTTTTTTGGGAGCCAGAAGAAACAAGGCCCTCACCGCTCCCCAGGCGAGGACAAAGTCCTTTTGATGCCAGAGGGGTGGAGACACCCCCAGTAGGGGCCTGGCTAAAGTTTTTTTTCCCAGTCTGGGCTATCAGATGCCAGGACCCATGGATCCTATCAACAGTTCGGTATGGTCACTTCTCGACCTTTTCTCATCAGCCCCCTCACTGCTTTACCGTCGCTGGCTTTAACGGCATGGCTGTTGAAAGCCAGGTGTTGAAGGATAGGGGCTTACCTACGTTGGTGATTCTGACACTATTCAAAGCTAGGAAGTCTACTTCCAGGAAAGTATATCATCGGACGTGGAAAACATACATTTCTGAAGGCATATAAACGTATATTTCTGAAGGTACTGCTTGTTACATAACTGAAGGCCTATAGCAGAGACGGGGGTGTATATCATCTAGGACTGTCCATGGGCATAGCCAAGTCTTTTTCTGCCTAGTGTCCTACTCCTGTAGGGGGTGATATAACCCTATTATTCTGAATAAAGAAGGCTGTGTCTGTCAAGGAACTCAGAGAAACTGATTTTACGGTAAGTGAAAAATCTTTTATCCAGTCATCCATTTGCATCTGTAGAAGAAATTTCAATCTGGGATCTAACCCTGAAAACAACTTTTCTTCTGGTTATCACATCCAGCAGAAGAATTTCAGAACTCCACTCCCTGGGCATGGGGGATGAACATATCTCCTTTTTTTCCGGAAAGGGTAGAGCTTCGCTCTCTCCAAGGGTTCATACCTAAAGTTACCCCAACAGTACATCTATTGGAGCCATGGGCATTACCAGTTTTTTCTGACTCAGAATCAAGAAACTCCTGTCATGAGTTATCCAGAGTCCTCAGAGCCTACTTGGTAGCTACAGCAAGATTCAGGAATTCTGAAAGATTATTCATTGTCCCATGGGGCAGAAATAGAGGAAGGGAAGCTTCTGCCAGAACTTCGACATCCTGGGTTGTCAAGTTAATACAAAAAGCTTACAGGGTGAAGAACATGGATCCTCCATCTCAAGTGAATGCTCATTCAATGAGAGCGGAATCAGCATCTTGGGCAGAGAGGGCGAATGTTTCTTTAGAAACAGTATGCAGGACCGCCACTTGGTCTTCTCGGCATACATTTCTTAAACACTACCGTACTGACCCAGAGGCTCTTACAATGGTAGAGTTCGGAAGAAGAGCAGTTCATGCTGCTATGTCAGTGTTTAATTAAAAATTGTTTTCATTAAAGCATTTAACCCACCCGCATGAGCTAGTTATTTATCACTGGTATACTGCCATGGAGGCACTGGTTAAAAGGAAAATTGTATCATATTTACTGTAATTTTCCTTTCCTGGTGCCTATCCATGGCAGCATACACACCCACCCTCAGTATTCTATATTATAAAGAACGTTGGGGGAGGGGCTATGCCTTTAATTTATGCTATTCAGTGGTCCTGAGGGAGGAATCAAGGCGGAGCTCTTTCACTGGTATGCTGCCATGGATAGGTACCAGGAAAGGAAAATTACAGAAAGTATGATACAATTTTCAGTTTTTCTGTGAATGTCAAAGACATATTGAAGTAACCTTCAAAACTGACATCATTACATTATAACATTCATGTTTCAGAAACGTTTATCACTTAAAATAATATTAAACTCTAAATCTCTAACAGTGGCTGCATTACAATTTATTTTTATTCTTTTTTAGGATTTTCCTTTATTTGCACCTAGTCATACCACCAGGAAGTCTATTATGTTTCAACTTCATTTACCAGATTAAAATGCCCAGAAAAAATTATTGTTGAGGCAAACCCTTTAACACTGAAATGGGTGCATACAACTGTCAGTTTTTATTTATTTATGTAAAAACCTTTATCCCTAAAAGAAAAAAAAAGGTTGCTGGAACTGCTTAAAAAAAGTGTTTGCTGGGGTTTGGCTTTAAGGCTCCATTCACATTTGGTGTTTTGGGATCCTGAGCAGAATAGCTTTGATTCTGCCTGCGATCGCAAATCGCACTAAATTCACAAAACGCATATTCGGGTGCCATTCATTTTCAATGACACCTAAAATGTGTTACAGTTTTGCGGTGATCATCGCAAAATAAATCACGCAGAAACTGGGGCAAACTGCTGCTTCTTTTTGGGCAACAAGCTTTGCACATTGTAGTTTGCCACGATCACGATTGCTGTGTGATAATTGTTGCAAAACTGCACTGCAATTTAAGTGTTATTTAAATGGCACCCAAACCAGCATTTTGCAATTGTAGAACAATTTGATATTACTCAGGCGATTCTGCCTGAGATCCCGAAACACCAAATGCAAATGGAACCTAACTTGTTAGTCAAGTCCATATAAATATACTAATGCATCTACCCTCTCCCCAGATTGGTGCTGTGCAAAAGTGTCTCTGTTGCTCTTTCATTGAGAATGAAGAGGCTCTAGGACAGAGAGGGGTATCTTTACAAAAGGTAAATCCACTTTCGAAGTGCGATTGGAAGTGTAGTCGTCGTAGATCTGAGGAGGACATGCAAAGAAAATAAAAAAAACTGCATTTTTGCTTGTACATATGTAGCACCCTGGTTTTTAGGCAGGGTTACTCCTAAATTTGCCTGCCAGGTATAGCTACCATGGCTAATTGTTGAAAATCAATTGATTTCACTCTAAGTCTGTAATTGCTGCACGTCTCTCTTTTGATGCTAGGTGGCTGGGCACTTGGTGGCATTAGATAAGACAAGGGCAATGCAAGGTCAGATTATGTGTATATGGGGTATATCAGCCAATGGGCAGGGGTTTTCTTAAATCCCTTGGCCTGCTGGGAGTACCTATATATATGGGTGGAGTCAGGTGATCACTGTTCTGTGCCAACTGGACGGCTGTCTGGGTGGACATGTGTTGTATTGCCCAGGCTGCTAGGCCGGCGTTTGAGCCTATCCCGGGCACATATGGCTGCTAGGCTGTCTGAGGGCCTATCCAGAAGCAAGAGAGCAGCACAGGGTTGGGATTGGGGCTTGCAGTTCAACCAGAAGTGCCGGTTCTGCCAGCCTGAGAGCCTGTCATGGTCGGAGGTAGAGGGGAAGCTGACACCACTAAGGCACTAACCACCTTATTACCAGGGACCACTGTGAGTAGCTAGAGCAAGTACCAGAGCAGAATTCTCACCAACTGGGGACAGTGAAGAATCGAGAAACTTCAGCAGATGCCAAGCCAGGGACCCAGCCAGCAGAGGTGACACTTGCAGAGCAGCCTTGTGTGTCAAGCCAGAGACCAAGCAGGCCAGTGGGGAGAAGCTTGAGAAGCCAAGCTAGAGACCCAGCAAAGAAGTGGGGGTGAGGCTTGAGGAAGATACTACAGTGAAGATTGGAGGAGCTCAAGGAATTCAGTGGCAGGGAATCAGCTAGTCTAGTGAGAGAGAGTGGGAGCTCAGTGGGCTGAAGAACTACAAGAAGTGATTGTAGTGGAAATGAACGAACTTGTGCACTTTGTGTTAGAAACTGTTAAAGACTGTTGCCATAGAAGACATCATTCCTACAGATGTGGTGTCTTGCTGGATGCCTTTCCCTGCATGGCTGTCCTCCTGTAGAAGTATTGGCTGTCCTGGCCCATACCCTCTCTCCCAAAGTTCTGTTCAAGAGAAATAAAATCTCTTTGCATTCAAGAAGTGTCTGGCACCCAATGAATCTAACTTGCATTACAATGTTAAATCTGATAAAATATTAGTGCGCTAAAATCAAACCTGCGTGATCAAAAATCAAACAAATATCACTGTGTCTATACTTTATATAGATTCGCAATAGTCCAATATACTGTGATACCCATATAAAGTGCTCTTGTGCATACATATGTGCAAGAAACGAATTAATCAATAAAGTGCTTATGTGCATGGAAATATGTGCAATCCACATTAATCCTCGTGCTAAGCTATGTAAACTTCATATAAAAAATAATAAAGTGCTATGAATGAAGTAAAATACTATCCCAAAACTTCATACAAGGAATAAAGTGCTATAAGTACTAGAAGGATGGTAAAATAATACCCCAAAACCTTAATCCTTCTAATTGTTTGCATATGAATGGATAAGGTGCCTTTGTGCGTGAAAAAAGACAAAAAGCCAATTAAAACAAATTCATTAATAGCATTAAAAACTAGTGTTTCTGCAGTCAGATCCGGGTTAATATGTTATACACCAGTCTCTTTAAATCATAGTGCGCTGATCCCTTGGCAACTATGTACATTTTCCTTCCGCTTTAACTGAAGATCACTCCACCATTAGCGGACATGCAAAAGAAAAGAGAACCCACAATAGTGTGTTACTGCAAACACGGGATACTGCTACACTGTTTTTAGTGATCCTACTCACGAAACCAATCGGATACACAAGCCTCAGATAGAGCGTCAGATTGTACTCCTCCTCACAGCCTCCTTGCAAACCGAAGGCTCCACGCCACTTGGTTCCTCCTCCCGATGCGTTGCGTCACAGGTCACGTGACATTCTCAAGGGAAATGTCCTCATGTCCTCATCCACCCATTGGTAACTATACCTCTATATGCATGGAGATACAATTTTGCTCAATTTGAAATGCTATACTTATATATATTTATATTGTCCAAAGTCTTTAATTAGATATTTTGACATTTCCCTAGAATATAAATCCCCCTGAAGAGACCGGAAATTGCAAGGGTCGAAATGCATCGGGGTTTTTCATGTAGATACATATGTTACAAATACAATTGGCAAACCATGCCTGTACATAAGAGTGTTTTTTGCTATGAGTGATGTTCCATGTTTGTTTTTGTCACACTATATGATTGATTCATTATTGTTCATTGGGAATTACTATTGTCTGTTAAATAAATGATTTTTCTTTACATCAATTATTTTCACACCAACTCTCTGCTGCTAAAAAATCCCTGGGGAAATTTCCTGTTTTTTTTGTATACTTATGGGTTATGCAGCTTTGTGGGCTCCCTTGTGTTTTTTCCTTTCTACATATTTGTGTTTACGGTTGCCATAGTGACTGGATGGAATCATGGTATCATCATACTTCCCATTCTGACAGCTTAAGCCACTATGCGGGACAGAGACACAAAAGTATACAGACTATACATACAAGTGAGTAAGGATGCAATTATTATGCCAATATTACAAAGAAATTACAAAAAAATTCCATTACAAAAAAACTCCCACCCCCCATCATACACAATGCTTACTAACAATATAAAACTTTTAATTGTATGTATTAAAACCAAAATATAAAATCTATATTATTATAGCAGCATTTTATCTTGCACATGATTGGATGATAAAATCAGCAGAGCTTCCCCTAATTTCAAATCTACCCCTCAGATTTACAGCGACTGCACTTCCAAGTGTACTTTCAGTGCAATTTCAAGTGCACTTTGCACTTGTAGTTTGCACTTGTAGTTTGCCTTTCGTAAATAACCCCCAGAGTAGGGATGAGCTTCGCGTTCGAGTCGAACATATGTTCGACTCGAACATCGGCTGTTCGCCCGTTCGGCGAATTCTGAACGTTATGGGCCGTTCGCGACAAATTCGTGTGGCGCTCACGGCCCACAATGCACTGCGTCAGCGCAGTGCATTGCTGGCTCATGATTGGCCAAGCATGCACTGTGACCCCGCATGCTTGGCCAATCACAGCGCCAGCAGCGAGGAGAGCCATGATTGGCCACAGGCAGGATGCCTGTGGCCAATCATAGCTCAGGCTGTGTAGTACACACCCCACACTATATAAGGCCGCCAGCGCGGTGGCCTTGTGTAGTGTGTTGGCGTCTGAAGCAGTTAGTGGGTGTTCTGTGTACCTTCAACACAGTACACACCTATCGTTATCGGCCGATTTTCGATCTTGCTCCTCTGTAGTGGTTGTTGTCTGCTTGCCCTGACCGCAGTATACACCGCTATATTCACCTCACCTATATAGCTAGTGATCTATCTTTTATAATAGAGCTTGCAGTCAGTAGTGTTAGGAGCTTGTGCGTGCTGTCTGCGTGCTCTGTACCCAGTACACACCGTTATATTCATCTACATAGCTATTCTCTATTTGAGCCCACTTGCCATCTGCAGGAGTTATTGGAAGTTGTGTGTGCCTCCAGCACAGCACAGTATACATCTGTATATACCCCTTTATCTCTGGTGTTCTATAATAAAGGCATCTGCAGGAGTTAGTGGGTTTTTTGTGCCTCCAGCACAATATACACCTGTATCTACCCTTTATTGCTGTTCTCTAATAGAGCCATCTGCAGGGCTTAGTGGGTGTTGTGTGACTCAATTACAGTATACCCCTTTATCTCTGGTGTTCTATAATAAAGGCATCTGCAGGAGTTAGTGGGTGTTGTGTGACTCCAGCACAATATACACCTGTATCTACCGTTTATTGCTGTTCTCTAATAGAGCCATCTGCAGGGCTTAGTGGGTGTTGTGTGACTCCATTACAGTATACCCCTTTATCTCTGGTGTTCTATAATAAAGGCATCTGCAAGAGTTAGTGGGTGTTGTGTGCCTCCAGCACAATATACACTACCCAACTGCTGTTTTACCCAACTCCCTTCAGGCCATTACCATGTCTGGAAGGCCAGCAAGCAGAGGCAGACAGGCGCGAGCCGATAAAAGAGGGCAAGCAGGCTCTGTGTCTAGAGACAACAGTGCTGGTCGTGGACGCGGTGCATTGTCATCAGCACGTGGCCATGCGACACGCTTGTCCTTCTTTTCGGCAGCTGGACATGTTGAACCGCAACATGCCAATGACTTGGTAGAGTGGATGACCAAGCTCTCTTCATCCTCCTCATCCTCTCTCACCCAGTCTCAGGGTACTAGCAAAGCAGCTGCCAACGCATCGTCTTCCCTCCTCTCAATGTCATCATCAGTGACTCCTTCCCTAGACCCACCACGTCCTCCTGAGGAGTCTCCTGAACTCTTTGAGCACAGTGTTGGGTACATGCTCCAGGAGGATGCCCAGTGTTTTGTAGGCTCTGATGATGACACTCAGCTAGAGGAAGGCAGTAGCGTGAGCGCAGAGAGAGGGGATGCTCAAGAAGGACAGCAATCTGGCAGTCATGTTCCACAAGCTGCCGCATACTGCCAGGTTTGCTACAGCGATGAAGAGGGAGGGAATGATGAGGGCACTGACTCCACGTGGGTGCCTGGTAGGAGAGAGGAGGAGGAGGAGGAGGAGGAGGAGGAGGCACATGTCCAACGACCCAGGATGCCCTCCGGGGGCCAGCTTAGGGGCAGCACACCGACCTAATCACACCGCAGAGCTCCGCCTGTGCAGGGCGCTGCCTCTGCGAGTTATTCTAAAAGTTCTTTGGTGTGGGCCTTTTTTGAGACGAGTGCATCAGATCGCACCGCTGCTATTTGCAACATATGTCTCAAGCGTATCTCGCGTGGCCAAAACATCAGCCGCTTGGGCACCACATGCTTGACCAGACATATGTTGACCTGCCATGCAGCTCGTTGGCAAGCGTACCTCAAAGACCCACACCAAAGAACAAAGGGGACCTCTCCTTGCTCCTCATCAGCTGGCATCTCCAACCCCACTAGACCTTCAGTCCTCTCTGAAACCTGCTCTGAGAGGAATGAAGGTGTAGAATTAGGTGTGTCACAGCCAAGTGCTTCTGGGCACTCTGCTAGCAGTACACCCACGTCCGATTATAGCAGGCAAATGTCCCTGCCCCAGCTGCTGGACCGGCGAAAGAAGTTCACTCCCAGCCATCCACATGCCCAGCGGTTGAATGCTAGCTTGGCTAAATTGCTAGCACTTCAACTGCTGCCTTTTCAGTTGGTAGACTCGGCCCCCTTATGTGAGTTTGTACACTGTGCGGTTCCTCAGTGGCAGGTCCCCAAACGCCACTTTTTCTCACGGAAGGCGATTCCGGCTCTCTACCGACATGTGGAAGGCAATGTCCTTGCCTCGCTGGACAGGGCGGTCAGCGGTAAGGTGCATATTACCGCTGACTCATGGTCCAGCAGGCATGGACAGGGACGTTACCTGTCTTTCACAGCCCATTGTGTCACTCTTCTGGCAGCTGGGAAGGATGCAGGACAAGGTGCAGTAGTGTTGGAGGTTGTTCCGCCACCACGCCTCCAAAATGCTACTATTGGTTGTGACACACCTCTCTCCTCCACCCCCTCCTCTTCTTCTTCCTCCATGGCCTCTTCCAGTGCTCTGTCCTCAGAACCAGCGGTGCTCCGTAGGCGTTCCAGGGGCTACGCAAGTACGCAGGCAAAACGATGCCATGCCATGCTTGCGCTGGTTTGTTTGGGGGACAGGAGCCACACTGGGGCGGATGTTTTGTCAGCTCTGCAGGGGCAGGCCGAGAGGTGGTTGACACCACGCCAGCTTAAGCCAGGAATGGTGGTTTGTGACAGTGGCACCAACCTCCTCTCCGCCCTCCGACAGGGACAACTGACCCATGTGCCCTGTGTAGCTCATGTCCTTAACCTGGTGGTGCAGCGGTTCTTGGGCAGGTACCCCGGCTTACAGGATGTCCTGAAGCAGGCCAGGAAAGTCTGTGTGCATTTCTGCCGATCATTTAATGCCTGTGCTCGGCTGGCTGAGCTCCAAAAGGAGTTGAACCTGCCCAAGAACCGCCTTATATGTGACATGCCCACCAGGTGGAACTCAACGTTGGCCATGCTGCAGCGGCTGCACACGCAGCAGAGGGCTATCAATGAGTACCTGTGCGACTACGGCACCAGGACAGGGTCAGGGGAGCTCGGTTTTTTCTCACCACGCCAGTGGGGCATGATCAGGGATGCATGCACTGTCCTGTCACAGTTTGAGGAGGCCACAAGGATTGTGAGCAGTGACAGTGCATGCATCAGTGACACTGTACCTCTTGTTCACCTCTTGGAGCATACGCTGCGTGGAATAATGGACAGGGCACTTGAGGCAGAACAGAGGCAGGAAGAGGAGGACTTCCTTGCCTCTTAAGGCCCCCTTTATCCAGACAGTGTTCCTGCTGTGCCACCCATCACACAGGAAGAGGATGAGGAGGAGGAAGAGGAGGAGGAGGATGATTGTGTCAGCATGGAGGTGGAGGCTGGCACTCAGCATCCGCAGCAGCAGTCTTGTAGGGATGATTTACAGTCCCAAGAAACACGTGGACTTGTACGTGGCTGGGAGGAGGTAGCTGCGGATCATGTTGCCCTTAGTGACCCAGAGGACTCCGGACCGAATGCCTCAGCTAACCTACGCTGCATGGCCTCCCTGATCCTGCAAAGCCTGCGGAAGGATCCTCGTATTCTTCGGATCAAGGAGAGGGACCATTACTGGCTGGCCACTCTCCTTGATCCACGGTACAAGGGTAAGGTTGCCGACCTTATCTTGCCATCGCAGAGGGAGCAGAGGATGAGACATCTCCGGGAGGCCTTGCAGAAAGGTCTGTGCAACGCGTTCCCAGAGACTGGAAGGTTACAAACTCCTGGTCCTGGACAACGTGTTGCTGAGGCATCGGTCAGAAGGAGCGGTGGAGAAGGTGGCCGTCTGACTGATGCTTTCAGACAATTTTTTAGTCTGCAGCCCCAAGGTATGATCGGTTCCAGCAACCATCGCCAGCGTCTGATTTACATGGTGCAGGAATACCTAGGGGCAAGGTCAGACTTGGACACCTTTCCCACCGAAAATCCTCTGGCTTACTGGGTCTTGAGGATGGATCACTGGCCAGAGCTTGCACAGTATGCAATTGAGCTACTGGCCTGTCCTGCATCCAGCGTTCTTTCGGAACGCACTTCAGTGCTGCTGGTGGCTTTGTTACCGATCACAGGGTGCGCCTGTCCACCGAATCAGTTGATCGACTGACCTTCATCAAGATGAATCAGTCTTGGATCACCCACAGCTACCAAGCACCTGAAGCTGATGTAACCGAATAATTTTTTTTGAAATATCACATCCCTTTAAGACTGCCTATGCTGATGCTGAGTGACTGTCCTGTTATGTTGATTGTCTATCCTCTTCCTCCTCCGCTGATATGTTGGAAGAACATTTCTGGTTCTGGGTGATGCCATCAGCCCAATTTTTCTGCCCCTGTTTAACAGGGGCGTTTAAGTACAAATTTAGATGCAATGCTTTGCAGCAGGGCTAATTCCTGCAATAAAACTAGAGTATATGGGAGAGGTTGCAGTGTGGTGGCACCAGCACCAGTGCCTAAGGCCCAATTTTTCTGCCCCTGTTTAACAGGGACATGTAATTACAATTCTTGATATAATATTTCACAGGAGGGCCCGTTCCTGTGCCCACCCAGAGTAACTGTGAGGACTTATAGTGTTGTGGGACCAGCACCACCACCACCAAAGGTCAATTTTTCTACCACTGTTCAACAATGGCATGTAATTACAATTCTTGATATAATCGTTCACAGCAGGGCGCTCCAGCGCCCACCAAGAGTCACTTTGAGGGCTTACAATGTTGTGGCAAAACCAACACCTTGTTCCGCCATTTCTGCAGAGCATATAGGGCAGGCCCCTACTTTCAAACATCCAACTTACAAACATCTCCTACTTGCAAACGGAAGGAGACAACAGCAAGTGAGATGAAAAAAGATGGACTACAAAACAAATTATACAGGGGTGATAACCCTTCCCTATGTTTTCCAAAAAGCTTAAAAATAGTTTTTTTGACTGGAGTTACACTTTAAAAATGTACCAGTTGAAAATTATAAACAGATTCAACTTAACACAACAAACCTACACAGTCCCTGTCTTGTTTGCACCGCCTGTATACTGCTGTTCTGAGTATATAGGGCCTGGGGGCCACACGCATTTCCTTTTTTTAATATGGGTACGGGGTTCCCCTTAATATGCGTACAAGACCCAAAGGGGCTGGTAATGGGCAGGGAGGGCTACCCATGCCATTTTTCTCAATGATTTTTAACCATATTGCAGGAACCAGATATAACATTAAAACCGCAAGCAGTTTTCAATGATGTTATTTCTGTTTAATGTCATTTTGTGCAGGGACTGTTCTAAACACGGGAAACACGTGGCACTTCACAGGCATACTACAGACACCCCCCAGGCACCATATTTAAAGGAATATTTCACTTTTTTTTTTCACTTTAATCGTCATTAAAATCAGTGCTCCCGCCAAAACGGCCATTTTTAAAAACATTTTAGGCATTGACCCATGTCCCCTGGGGCAGGAGCCAGGTCCCCAAACCCTTTTTAGGACAGTATCTTGCATATTAGCCGTTAAAATTAGCACTTTTAATTTCGAACGTTCGAGTCCCATAGACTTCAATGGGGTTCTAAAGTTCGTTCGAATTTGGGGTCCGTTCGAAAGTTCTGGTGCGAACCGAACCGGGAGGTGTTCGGCTCATCCCTACCCCAGAGTGTGCTGTGCTTTTTGTCTCCCCCTACAGTACAATACCCGGGAAAGAGGTAAGGTAAAGCACTGACGATTTTTAAAAGGCTATCTGTGTGTATGTGTGTGTATGTGTATGTATGTAGATACAGTTTGTAAGGGCGCTCTGAACTTCAGGACCAAGCAAAAAACAGATGTCTTTATGAACCAGAAAGTCTATAATAGGGTATCTTCCACACTTAGGGCTGCACTTATGGAGAGAAGCAATCTCTGAATAGGAAACAGAAAAACAAAGAAAAGGCGCCTCTAAGTGTAGAATTAAAAGCTGTTTAATTTCCCCAAAAAGGGTTAAAAACACTTACAAGATATGTAGACTGGCAGAGCATATCATTAATATCCATGTAGGTGGTCCGGCATGAATGCAGTGGTCACTGGCATATACCAGTTCTTTAGGTTGATAAAGGAACCAATGAGATGTTCCGAAACGCGTCCCTCTTTGATGACTGCTTCCTGTTTTGCTTCCTGTTTGTGGTCCACGCTGGTTGCTGGTTATTGTCTCCTGCCGCTGACGTCACTTCCAGGATCCTCGTGTTTTGAGACTGTGATTGCGGACTGGCCTGTCAGTTCTCTTGGAGCTCCCTGCTGTTTTTCCTGTTGGCATCCCCTGGACCTCCCTGCTACTGGACACACACAGTCTAAAGAACTGGTATATGCCAGTGACCACTGCATTCATGCCGGACCACCTACATGGATATTAATGATATGCTCTGCCAGTCTACATATCTTGTAAGTGTTTTTAACCCTTTTTGGGGAAATTAAACAGCTTTTAATTCTACACTTAGAGGCGCCTTTTCTTTGTTTTTATGTGTATGTATGTGCATATGTATGTATGAGTGTGTGCGCATGTATGTAGGTGTGTGTGTGTGTGTATGTGCATTATGTATGTATATCATGTAAAAAGTGAAAAAACAGCGCTGTCTATAAACAAATAAATAAATATCCGTGAACAAATAAAGTTTTAGAGAACTCCTGCTGCAACTTAATGTGAGATACACACAATGAAAACCAATTAAGAAAAAGAAGTTTCACTGAAAGTCATAAAAATGTGTGATATATACTCATATACCATATAGTGGTACTAAAATAAATCATTATCACCATGAAAAAACATATTTCCCACCATATATACAAAATTATTAATATTACAAAAATGAAAGTAAAAAACAATAGTGAAAGACAAATGTATATAGTCCAAAAATAGATGAGAAATCGGTGGTTAAATATAGAGGCAGGAGGATAAGGAAATAAAACTTCAGTCCTCTTAGGTGACACCGCACACAGCACCCTCAGGATATGAAACAAGTGCACCAAGAAAAGAATCCTCTACCACTAGATCCAGTGAGGCTTACCAGCTAGCCAGATCTCTTTTTAAGGAGATCAAACATGCCTGCAAATTTAACCCCCAGTCTGGACCTTTGTATCAAATTACACCGCTGGTAACTACGATCTGTATATTTCCTCCTTAGAGCGTCTTTCATCCCAGCCACATTGATAGATATTAATGGGATAAAACAAACAGTCCCATAGTGTAACTCCACAAAAGACTTTTATTAAAACATATAAATATCAAGAATTCAAACTCACAATTTAGCCGTATACAAGCGTGTGTGTAAAATAATGAGCCAGCCGGCTCTCTCTCTTTCTCACTGCCTGTCCTTCCTAGACAAACGGGGAATGGCGGTGACGTCAGCACGCCGCTCAACCCTACGTCGTTTCGTCAAAAATGACTTCTTCCTGGGGTACCTGGGGTACATATGTATGTATATGTATGTGTGTGTGCATATGTGCATTTATATATATATATATATATATATATATATATATATATATATATATATATATACAGCATATATGTGTGTATTATATGTTTTTTTATTTTTATGTATGTGTTTAGAAATATGTATGTACGTTTAATCCTGACCCCCTGTATATGTACAATCAGAACAGATTTTTTTTTTCTTGCTTGTTCATAATACCAGCAAAAAAAATTATGTTTCTCTGAAAAGTGATCCAGGCTCAGATCGCTTTTCAGAGTCGTTAGAACTGTTGGTAAAGAGGCAATATGTTGCCTCCTGACAGCCTGTTTTAACCCCTTAATTGCATTATCACTATGCTGCAACTGCATGCAATGCACACAGTTTCAGAGTGGTTGCAGTGCAGCCCCATTCACCTAGGGGTATACTTCAAGGGTGCCCTGACCTCAAAAAGATTGTAAAACATGGGCAGGGAGGAACCAGTCTCTTCATTTTCCTCCCGCAGCCAATGAATGCCTGTGGAAGGGAGAGGAGAAGAAGCAGGGGGGAAATGGAGAAATCGATTCCTTTATATGTAGCCGTCCACTTGTGACTGGGAAAGAAAAAAATACCACGCTAGAAATTAAATAAGATTAACAATACAAAATAACCCCTCCCAGCAGCAGCTCTAAATTGTGAGATATGCACAAAACAGAATATGGTAATGGGAAAAAGCTGTGCTAAAATATATATATGTGATATTATATATAACCCCTATTAGTCATGTATAAATTAATAAAAGGACAATGTATAACATAAATTAATAAGTAATCAAAAATAAAGTCCAATGAAGTCCAAATGAGTAAGGAGTGAATGGAAATAATGAGTGCACAAACACCACCAATGCATGATCCACCACATAGATATCACGCTTACCAGAAGGCAAGCTTTGTTAAAGCCTGTATAGTAGATACCTATCCAGGTATCAACCCAGCAACAGCACCTTCCGCAGACCACCTTGGTATAGCCTGTGTAGCAAGAGACCTTCCGGGTATCAAATCACTAGCGTCACCTCTCCTTGGCCAAGCATCAATGGTAAACAAGGGACAGCAGCAGCCGCACAGAACACACATCAGTCATAGGTTCATAAAGATGAAAAAGAGGCTAACCATAGTGTGAATCCGTAGGATAACATTTAATAAGTAATAAAACTGCACTTACATGTGTTCAATAAAAGCATCGCGACCTGTTTGTGAACGGGTGTATGCTAGCCGGCCGGTGAAAGATTTTTTACAGATGCTTGCTTTTATTTTATTATAGTTGCCTGTATAATCTTGCCTTGTCTTTCTCTTTTTGTTCCTGCTTACTGGTGTTGATGTGGCCGTTTGTGTTTCATTGCCAAATAGATCCTGTATAATAAAGCAAAATAAAAAAATGTATCTAGAATTAAGCCTTACATTTTTTTTAACATGTATTTTTACCTTTGCACAGCTATCAGCATCTGTGGAGGAATGGAAAGCAACAGCTAAACAATTTAATGACTATTGGAATTTCCCCAACTGTGGTGGTGTCATAGACGGCAAACATGTTCACATAACACCACCAGCAAAATCTGGCTCCTTCAATTATAATTATAAAGGCTACTTTAGCATCATCCTAATGTCAATCGTGAATGCAAAGTATGAGTTTATCTTTGTGGACATTGGCAAAAATGGACTAAATTCCAATGGGGGAATAATTGAGAAAACAAAATCTACTAAATCTACCATCCCAAGAAGACACAGTGGAAGGACTAAACTTCATATTTGTTGCAGATGACGCATTTGCATTATCTGAGCATGTGTTGAAACCATTTGCCCTTAAAAACCTTACACCTTTAATTACAGGTTAGCTTGTGCTAGACGAGTTGTTGAAAATACTTTTGGTTTTATGGCCAACCGCTTTCGTATCTTCCATACAGCAATAAATGTAGCCCCCCACAAAATTGACACTATAGTTCATTGCTGCTGTGTGTTACATAATTTCTTAAGGCGTACTAGCTCCACCTACATGCCACAATCCCTGGTGGACTGGGAAGATACTCTGTCTGGGGATGTCATGCCTGGTGAGTGGCGTAATGATACAGAAGGGCTATTAAACCTAGGCCGTGCCCCACCACATCTCTCCAGTCAACTCGCTTGTCAGAATCTCCTGGATTATATGCAATATTTTCTGGGTCGTGGAGCAGTAGATTGGCAAAATAATCTTTAAATGATATATGTATATTTGAGTGGCTGCATTTATATCTTATTTCAGTAATAAACACAGGTGTCATGTTATTTTTTTGTTAAAAATTTAAAAAAAGTACAAAGGTACATGTGTTTTCAATTTTGATGTGTTTTGCATTTTTTTATGTATTATCTACAATTTTTATTTCATGATCTGTACATATAAAAGTATATTCTGAAAAATAATATGATGACTTACCTGACTGTCTGCCATTTCCTCAAATGTTCCTTCTTCTTCATCTCCTGAAATATTTCCACGGATACTGTCTAAACTTGACACAGAGGGTCGCGCTTCCTCCTGGTCAGTTAGAAATCGAAGACTCTCAAAATACCACAGGCGTGGCACGTATACTTGATCTGCACCTGCACCAGATTTTTTGGATTCATGAATTTAGTTCCGCTAATTTAGTATACGCTGCATTACATTTTTGACGGTCTGAATAGTCTTTGGAGCATACTTTCCATAGGCATGGAAGGTCTCGGTACATTTCAAGGAATTGTGGCAGAAAATGTGGTGAAGTAAATTTGTCTACCATTGCTCCTGTAGTAAGAAACAATGCATCATTGTTCAGTTGCCAAACTACACCTAACAATTAATACCCTAGAACACAGGTGACAAAAACAAGGCCCGTGTGCCAAATCCGGCCCTCCAGGCCATTTCATGTTGCCCTCGCACCTTTCCTGCAGCTGCAGGAGAGCTTCAGTCCTCCTCTGGTCCTCCTCCAGACCCTTACTTTCTGCTTTCAAGCAATTCATCCAGCTTCTTCCCAGCAGCAGCATAAGGAAGGGGTGGTGCACTGTGATGTAGGTGATGTAAGGGAGAGTGGGGGACTCAACTTCTAAAGGTGGGGTGGCTCTTGACATCTAATGTAAGGGGAGGGGATGAGCTGGACATCTAATCTTACAGACACAACTGGCCCTTTTGAGGGCAATAATATTGCTGATGCTGGTCTGGTATGTACTGGTCTGCTTACCTTCAGTTGTTACGAATCTTCTGTGTATTGGTCAGTGTAATCGTTTGGCTGGTCAGTGGCATCGAGCAAGAGTATGTTCTCTGTTCGTACGTGACAACGTTCTGTGTGCCGGGTCAGACTGTACCATGGTGCATTATGGGAGTTTCTAAGCTCCGCCCCTCTTCATCCAGCACCATTTTTAGCAACAGAACGATGGTTGAAGAAAAGAGGCATGTCGTTCCCAACCGATTTAGCCTGGAAAGTTTGAAAAAAAAAGGCAACACCTATGTCCCTGGATGAGATGAAAACTATGGTGTAGATTCTGGAAAAAAATGATTATGATGGGAGGTGCAAAAACTACCCCAGGCCTAATACAAGAAGAGACAACATCATTGAGAAGGTTGTCCATGTGCTGGAGAAGAAGTATGGTGTGGAGCAAACAAAGGACCAGCTGTGCAAGAGATGGTCTGACTTGAAGCATAGGGAGGAAGCACAGTTGCATAAAATACATAGAATTATCCAAAAAAGGTATTTTAGCTTATTTTATGCCATGTCTGCTCTCTCAGCTAGGCATGCAATCCATGTAGTCTCTCTGCAATGTCTTCATCAATGCAAACTATATTCTTTAGCATGCATGCTTTTTTCATGATTTTTTCTTTCATAAACCTAGAAAGACCCAAGAAAGCACACTTTAAGAACAGAACTGTGACAACAGGAATGGATATTGTTCTGGTTGATGACACAGCTCCAGCTACTGCTATAGGACCAGATGATGATGCAGAACCATCCCAAACTATAACAGATGTTGAAGGAGACCAGACCCAGTATTCCTCTGAGACCATCACAAGCAGCACAGGTAATCCACTACACATACACTTTAACATCAACTCCATTTCCCATTTTTTTCTTATCATCAACGGCACATCATCTGTCTGAGAAACAGGGATTAAATTCCCTCACTGCCCAAAGATTGGTATCTGATATTTTGAAGTGCCCATAGTTAAGTTCATGTGGTCATTGTTTGCACAAATTTGCACCAAAACGTCAGCTAGTTCTACTGTTGAGGACAAGCACTTTATTGTGGAAATACACATGGGATAACAGACAGGAAGGCAACTTGCCAAAAAGAAAACACCAGACACAGAGTTTATCACACAATATCGGTTGCCAAAAAAATAAAACATTTTTAAAATGTTGTGTGGGAGGGTGGGTAGCACCATGGCTATGCCTTCTGAGGTGAATGAGCTCCCCTTCACGGAACACCCTTTAATAGGCAGGCTCAGGTGGTTTATGGAAGGTTCAGAGGTAAAATTAACACGGCCTATCCTACTCTGCCATGTGACAGTACCTCAAATTTGCCAATCCAACCTAGTATTCTCCCTGCCTGTATACCTCTGACCTGACTCACATGGCCTAAGGGCCGGTTCACACAGCGAGGCGCGGCGAGGCGTCTCCGACTTGCCTCGCCGCGACCTGCGGGGACCTCAGCGGCGACTTGCAGAGGACTTCTGTATAGAAGTCAATGCAAGTCGCCCCCGAAGTCGCCCCGAAGTAGTACAGGAACCTTTTTTCTGAGTCGGAGCGACTCGAGTCGCTCCTCTCAGAACGGTTCCATTGTACAGAACGGGGGCGACTTGCGGGAGCGAGGCGAGGCGAGCCGTGTCGCCTCGCATCGCCTCGCTGTGTGAACCGGCCCTAACCCCTACAGGCCATGTGACCTCACCTCAGTGCACTTGACCTAACAAGGCACCTGTGGGACTCATTCACACAGGAGGGGGGAGGCCTTGAAACTGCTTCCTGCCGTAATCTCATGACAAAAGGGGTGTTCTTAGAAACCTCTTTCCCTTTCCTTCTACTCTATTTGTAATGTGGGTACTTCATGCACATTTAAACTTCAGGCCTGCCATGTAAAAACATGGTTGGAGCAAAGCTGTTTTTCAAGTTTGTGCAGCCAGTCACCTCTACTATAGTTGTGTTCAGACACAACAAGTCAAATATGTATGGACACATATGGTAGTGTTTTCATGCACACAAATATCACATATGTGGACATGCACTTATAGTAGGGGTGACTGCCATTACAAATTTCAAACAGAAACTCAAACCATGTTTTTTATGCAGGCCAAAATCTCAAGACTGATAATGTTTGACAAAAAATAACATTTTGGAAAACCATGAGAGATACCGGTAATTAAAAATCATTGGTTGATGGATGTATAATGTTCAGTAGTAAAATGTGAGAATAACATTTTTCGATGCTATTTAAAAAAAAAAAGATGCACAAAAAAAGTACAATATTTCTTTACTTTTATTAAAAAAATTACATTTGCAATAAAGTTTGAATATTGCATATTTGGTCTGTTGTACTATTTTTTACAAGATAGGTATATTACGATTGACCAGGTTGCAGGTTATGTAGTTGTTAGTGTGGACGATTTGTCATGACATTTTGACGTGAACGTTCTTTGGCACGAATATTTACCTTCCGGGTTAAATGTTTTTTCACACATGCGCAGTAGCAACCATTTGTTTTTTTCACGGATGAATAATGCAATAATCTTGCAATTTATTGTTCCTTTGGCAGAAGTTTTCCAAACTTGTGGTTCGTTTTTTTCCCACAAAAACGGCACCAACGATTAACGATTTGTGCCCATTAACTTGCCGAAAAACAAACGAAGTGTCTACATGATCGATTTTCTGAAGATTTTTTGTATAGTGTATGGCCAGCATAAGTCTCTTGTTACTCTTTTTCATCTTACTTGGGGAATATCTCCCAGTCTGAGGGTTATTGTTTATATCATCAGTCCTGCAAGACGGGTGAGCACACCTTAAAGGGGTATTGTTCTGTATTGCATTGTTCCTGTGCCGAAATGTATTGTTTGTGATTAACGCTTGTCAACTGTTGAATCACTCCTGTACACTTTATTAATCTCAATACAATTTACTCATTTATTTTCTAACAGTGTGTGTGTGTTTTTATTGGGTGACAGCCAGGAGACTTCCTGGCCAAGGTATTTTGGTGGTGTGAGCAGGGGTGAATCTCTGTCTAGGACCTAGTGATGAACAGAGGACACAAATATACAAGCACCTCCCATGGTGGTAGCGCTACAAGGATATGAAAATATGATTTTCAAAAACTATGAGCAGGTTGGGCTCTTTATTGCACAACAGCCATGCAATGTGTTTTCTGCAATAAATAAATAAATAAAAAAATTACCCTACCTGCCTGCTTGCAGTCTGCTTTGGAATGTACAATGAGCTGCACAGCTAGGATTGCCACCTGTCCGGAATTCACCTGGACAGTCCAGGGTTTTGAACCATGTGTTTGGGTTTCAGATGGACTGCAACCCGCACACACTATTCAGACAGGGTTGGGGCTCCCCAAGTCACCAAGATAGTCACACACAAATCTGTTGCAGTCCGGGAGCTGTGGGCAGCTGTCTGGGGGCAGGTTCAGCATCACTGGGGAGCTGGGCGAAGATGTCAGCAAGAGTGATCTGGCCACGCCCACTGTTCACTGTGGCACGCTGTGCGCACCGGATTACCACTCTCCTTGATCCAAAGGTGTCCCAGACCGCTAAAGTGTTTGGGTTTGGCTTGAAGAAAAGGTGCTAACCCTATGCATAGCAACTGTGTATGGGGATGGCTTTACTCCTCTGCATGTGCAGGAGTGACAATTCCACACTGACCATTGAAGACACCCAGAAGAAGGCAGGTAGAAGATGCTGGCACTGTCTAAGGGCATTAGACCATTAAGTATAGGCAAGTATTATGGAGTTTATCTCTGCTTTAACTATTTTTTTTTTTTAGTTGCATGCACCTACACTGATATGTGTGATATGAAATGTCACCACTAGATGTCACTCTGTGACAGTTTACATTGCACATACTGTAAAACAGAGTTACTCCAATGTACTGAATGGCATCATAAAATCCATTATGTTCCAAATTGACCCCTGGAGAAGGTGAGCTTAGCCCAATACCCCTTTTGGCATGTTTATATTTATTATTCAGTGTGTATCACTTTTAATCAACGCCTTCTGTTTTTAAGATACATTTCCTGTTTGTTTGCAAATAGAAAGTACTTTTAAGGGTCCTTTCACACGGGGCGGATCAGTGCTGATCCGCCCCGTGGATATCCGGCGATCCCCGCTGAGCAGGAAGATGACAGGTCTGTCTCTGCACACTGCGCAGGGACGGACCTGTCACAGTGCCGCTCTCCCCTATGGGAGATCGGGTGACGAAGGACACTGCGGTCCGATCCGATGACGGATGGAAAAATAGCTTTTTCCTCCGTCACACTTTTTCGGATCGGAGCGGGTCGGATGTCAGCGGACTTGTCACCACTGACATCCGACGCTTCATAGACCTCTATGGAGCATCCTTTCAGGCCTGCCTGAAAAACTGACAGGCGGACCTGAACGGATCGTCCATGTGAAAGGGGCCTTATTTCATTAGGCAGATATACCCATTTAACCTGTCAGAAGCCCCCAGGTACCACCAATTAAATTGTGACATTACTTTTTAATTCAGAAAATCCATAAAAAAATCTTAGTATAGGTCTAAATCTTTATTATTTTTTTAGCAATAACATGGTGTGGGTAGATTTCTGCCAGCCACAGGCTGCATCACGCCCCTAACGTGTCTAATGCTGTATACACATGACCGAACTTTCTGGCAGAAAAGGTCAAACGGAATCATTCCGTCGGATATTACGATTGTGTATGGGCTTCATCTGACTTTTTTCTTAAAAAATTGAGACGGACCTAGAAATAGAACATGTTTCAAATCTGTCCGACAGAATCAATTTCTATCGGGAAAACCGTTCGTCTGTATGCTGGTCCGACGGACCAAATACGATGCAAGGACAGCTATTGGCTACTGGCTATTGAACTTCCTTTTCTAGTCGGGTCATACGTCAACACGTTCAAAACAAACGGACTTTGGTCCGTTCGTGTGTGGGCAAGTGCGTTTGTTCGAAAGTCCATCAGAACTCCGTCGGGAAGACCGTTGGACCTTTTCTGCCGGAAATTCCGGTCGTGTATATGTGGCATTAGAATAACAAGGAAATAAAGCCTCCATCAATCAAGATGTAATATCCTCTCCATTGTGTTTAGCTGGTTGGTGAGCATGGAGGAGGAGGAGGGAGGGAGGGAGGGAGGGAGGGAGGGAGGGAGGGAGTGGGCTGCCATTTACCAATGTATATACACATGGGTGATTCTTTGGTCACATGGGCTGCTCAGATGTAATAGGGAGGAAATGTTCAGGGTAGAAATACATCAAAAACTGAGCATATGCACTAGCTGCCAACACTGCCCTGCAAAAAAAGTAAACTGCAGTGGAGGCATGGACCGGAGGGGGAGACAGAGAACAGCAGGATCAACTAGGTTTTTTGCAGAATACAGAAAAGGAATCTCATAGTGACTGAGAAAGTATGAAAAGCATGCAATACACCATTTATTGATAGTTTTTAATGATGTGGGTTTAATGACACTTTGGGGGTTATTTACTAAAGGAAAATCCACAGAAAGTGCACTTGGAAGTAAAGTCACTCTAGATCCGAGGGGGACATGCAAGGAAAATAAAAAACAGCATTTTATCTTTCACATGATTGGATGATAAAATCAGCAGAGCTTCCCCTCATTTCAGATCTACCCCTTAGACTTAGAGCGACTTTCAGTGCACTTTGAAGTGCGCTTGTAATGCAAAGTGGATTTACCTTTCGTAAATAACCCCCTTTAAGTTTGTTAAATGTTAAACATAAATTTATATCACCACACCAGTAAAAATAAAAACCCTTCCTTGCTTTAGTCCAGGGGCAGTGGATTAATGAGTGAAAACGTACCTTACCTCTCGCACCAGAACGCTCCGTCCAGTGTTGCGAGCAGTCCCCCAAAGCTGTCCTCTAAGCTACAATCTGTTCCGGTCATACTCCAGCCTCCTCTGTGTATCATACAGGGTTAAAGGATAAGTTCACCTTTGGAACATGTTACATGTTTCACCCATGTTTAGGTCTTTAATGTAAAGTTTTTGTTTCATTTTTTTCAATCTTTTGTAAACAGTTTAAGAAAGCTTCATTGTAATTTTCTTTCAAGATTACATCAATATTATTTTGATCCATTGTTCCAGGGCCCTTGAATGGCATGGGGCCCATAGGCCGGTGCCTACTCTGCCTTTTTGGTAACTACTTTTATGGAGTTCTTATGAAGCTATGAAGCGGAGTGAAGCCAGTTCAGTATACTGTAGATCTTCAGCAGGCTTCCCTTCCTGCCCACCCTGAAATCCCTTTAATTGGGATATTACGCCAGGATAGGGAAGGGGAGCTTCTAATCATGTGACCAATGATTGTTTGTCTCAGTGGTCAGATGATCAGAAACCTGTGGGACTGGCTTCTGATCATCTAATCACTGATTAGTACAGACCGAGAGCTGCTAGACGTTTCTTACACACCTTATTTGGCTCAAAGTTTAGTACTTAGGACTGGTTCACACCATGAATCACACAGGAAGGCTGTGCTTTCCTGTGTGAATCACATGCGATGCGGGTGCAGTGCGATTTCATGTTGGAAAAGTAGTGCTTGCACTACTTTACAAAAACCCACAGTAATTGGATCACATGGTACAACTGTACCATGTGATCTGGTGCTGGAAAACACACTGTGTTTGCGACCTGCGTTTGGGGTGTCATTAACCACCTCGCGCCCGCCCTATGGCCGAATGACGGCCGTAGAGCAGGCGCGTTCGTCCGGGTGGTCGTCCCTGGACGTCCTGATGTTTACTTCCGCAATGCGCGCCACGCCGGCGCGGGCACGCATCGCGGAAGTTCTGTGTTCGCCGTGTCCCCCGGGGACAGGCAAACACAGATCGCTGTAAACGGCCAATCACAGCGGCCGTTTACAGCGTGATCGGCGTGTCCAATGGGAGATGATCTCATATGTAAACATGTGAGATCATCTCTCAGCGCCGCTCTCCCTCCTCGCACAGACAGTGTGAGAGGGGAGAGATGAACGGCTGCAGCGGCAGCCGTTCTGCCTGTAGTAAAAAAAAAAAAAAAAAGTAAAATAAAAAGTGCCATCCTCCCCCAGCAGTGCCATCCGCCCCCAGCAGTGCCATCTGCCCCAGTGCCATCCGCCCCAGTGCCATCCACCCCAGTGCTACCTGCCCCCAGTGCCATCCACCCCAGTACTACCTGCCCCCAGTGCCATCCACCCCAGTGCTACCTGCCCCAGTGCCATCCACCCCAGTGCTACCTGCCCCCAGTGCTACCTGCCCCCAGTACCACCTGTTGTCAGTGCCACCTGTCGTCAGTGCCATCTGTCATCAGTGCCACGTGTCATCAGTGCCACGTGTCATCAGTGCCACATAGTGCCATCTGTCATCAGTGCCACGTATCAGTGCCATTTGTCATCAGTGCCACCTGTCAGTGTCACGTGCCATCTGTTGTCAGTGTCACGTGTCATCAATGCCACTTATCAGTGCCATCTGTCATCAGTGTCACGCGTCATCTGTGCCATGTATTAGTGCCATCTGTCATCGGTGGCACGTATTAGTGCCACGTATTAGTGCCATCTGTCTTCAGTGCCACGTATTAGTGCCACCTGTCTTCAGTGCCACGTATTAGTGCCACGTGTCATCAGTGCCACGTATAAGTGCCACGTGTCATCAGTGCCACATATTAGTGCCATCTGTCATCAGTGCCACATATTAGTGCCATCTGTCATCAGTGCCACCTGTCATCAGTGCCACGTATAAGTGTCATCATTGGCACGTATCAGTGCCATCTGTCATCAGTGTCACGTGTCATTGTCCTGGTGCTTCAAAAGTGTAATAAATAGTCAACAAGTTAGATGTGTAATTTATGTTCCTAGAACACATGATGGCGCTACCTGCATGTTGGGCCTCTTTATGTGGCCAGGCTGTGAAAAAGTCACACACATGTGGTATTGTAATACTCAGGAGGAGTAGCAGAATTTTTTGGGGGGTGCCATTTGTGGTATACACATGCCACGTGAGAGAAATAACCTATTACAATGACAATTTTGTGGAGAAAAAAAAATGAAAAATCTTAATTTTGCAAAGAATTGTGGGAAAAAAATGACAACATCAAAAAGCTCACTATGCCTCTTACTAAATACCTTGGAATGTCTACTTTCCAAAAAGGGGTCATTTGGGGGGTATTTGTACTTTCCTGACTTGTTCGGGTCACAAGAAGCGAGATAGGCCACCAGTACATCAGATGTGATCAATTTTGTGCGATTCGCACCACACCTTGTAGACTCTCTAACTTTCACAAAGACCAAATAATATCCACTAATTTGGGTTATTTTTACCAAAGATATGTAGCAGTATAAATTGTGGCCAAAATGTATGAAGAAAAATTAATAATTTGCATAATTCTGTCACAGAAACAAAGAAATATGCGTTTTTTTTCAAAATTTTTGGTCTTTTTTCATTTATAGCGCAAAAAATAAAAACCCCAGAGGTGATCAAATACCACCAAAAGAAAGCTCTATTTGTGGGAAAAAAAGGACAAAAAATTAATTTGGGTACAGTGTTGCATGACTGAGTAATTGTCATTCAAAGTGTGAGAGCACCGAAAGCTGAAAATTGGTCTGGGCAGGAAGGGTGTTTAAGTGCCCAGTAAGCAAGTGGTTAAGGTAACACTGACATCCACTGTAGATTAAGTGAAGTGCATTTTGAACCCAGTGTGGGAAACGTACAGGGAATGCAGGTTTCCCACTCTAAAAAAGCTCCCTTTTCTGTTTCATTTTTCGTTTGCTGCAATCTAATCTCATCTAAAAGGCACATTGCTTTTGTGCAGGGAATCTAACTAGGGAGGGGCGAAAGGTTTAGCCCAAGCATAAGTTCAGTCCGAACTTTCACTGTTCAGTTGTTCGACGAAACAGCCAAACAAGCGGGTCGTTCGACTGTTTGTTCGGCCCCCCAAACCAACCACAATGCATTGCGGGGCTGAACAGTGCATTGCAAGCCCTGATTGGCTGAAGCAGTGAAAGCTTCAGCCAATCAGGGCAGAGAGCACTGTCAGAGTCATGATTGGACACTGTCATCATGACTTTATCCAATCATGGCTCATTCCCGCCTCACAGTATAAAAGTATTCTTTCAATGGCAGCCATTTTCAGTGTGATTTCGGAGTGGAGAGTGATAGAACAGGGCTCTGTTCAGTGCTATCAGTTGGTTAGTGTGTTATACTGTGCTATTTTGCTTCAGTTGTGAGTGTAGAAAATTAGTTTAGTGTCATTCTAGGGGTAGTGTGAGTGTAGTGAGGAGGACCATCCTTCAGCTTTGCATAGTGCACAGCTAGAGTAGGGACAGCTCAGATAGTTTTTACTGTAATGTAGTGAGACCATGACATTAGTGTATAGCTAGAGTAGGGACAGTTCAGATAGTATCAGTGTAGTTGAACATCGTCTATTTAATTGTGTTACTGCCATTTACTTCTGTGCGAGTTAACGCCAGTTTAAAACAATTTACTTCTGTGTGCGTTACTGCCAGTTGACGCCATATTGTTTTGCATGCGTTACTGCCAGTTTAACTAGTTTAACACCATTTACTTCTGTGTGCGTTACTGCCTGTTTAACTCCATATAGCTTTGCGTGCGTTACTGCTAGTTTAACGCCATATAGTTCTGGGTGCGTTACTGCCAGTTTAACGCCATATTGTTTTGTATGGGTCACTGCCAGTTTAACGCCATATCGTTTTGTGTGTGTTACTGCCAGTTTAACGCCATATAGTTCTGTGTACATTACTGCCAGTTCAACGCCATATCGTTTTGTGTGTGTTTCTGCCAGTTTAACGCCATATAGTTTTGTACATTACTGCCACTTTAATGCAATCTACTTCTGTGTGCGTTACTGCCAGTTTAACGCCATATAGTTTTGTGTACGTCACCACCAGTTTAGCGCCACATCGTTTTGGGTGTGTTACTGCCAGTTTAATGCCATATAGTTTTGTGCATTAATGACAGTTTAATGCCTTATAGTTCTGTGTGCGTTACTGCCAGTTTAACGCCATATCACTGTCAGGGCTAGCTTAGCCCTTCCTTCTCTGGGCTGGCTGCTCAGCTGTCGGCTAATTGCCAGCTCTCATTTCTCTCCACAGTTACCAGCTGTTCCTGATCATGCTTGTCTGACCTGCCTACTTAAAGCTGTCCAGCTCACTCCACCTCTGCCTTCGCCTTGGTCATATCACAAGAAACCATCTCCTGCGGTTCTGTTTAACCACCTCAATACAGTGCAGTTACACCCCCTTCCTGACCAGACCAATTTTCAGCTTTCAGCGCTCTCACAGTTTGAATGACAATTACTCAGTCATCCTACACTGTATCCATATGAAACTTGCGTCCTTTTTTCCACACAAATAGAGCTTTCTTCTAGTGGTATTTAATCACTAGAGGGTTTTTTATTTTTTGTGCTATAAATTAAATAAAACGTAAATTTTGTGAAAAAAATGCCTTTTTCTTTGTTTTTGTCATAAATTTTTGCTAATTAGTAATTTTTCTTCATAAATTTTGGCCAAAATGTATACTGCTACATATCTTTGATAAAAATAACCCACATTAGTGTATATTATTTGGTCTTTGTGAAAGTTATAGAGTCTACAAACTATGGTGCCAATCACTGAAAATTTATCACTTCTGATGAGGCCTTCAGTACATCAGGTGTACCTCATTTCTTGAGACACTAACAAGTCAGGAAAGTACAAATACCCCCCAAATGACCCCTTTTTACAAAGTAGACATTCCAAGGTATTAAGTAAGTAGCATGGTGAGTTTTTTTAAGTTGTCATTTTTTCCCACAATTCTTTGCAAAATGAAGTTTTTTTTTTTTTTATTATTTTTTTTTACAAAATTGTCATATTATCAGGTTATTTCTCACACACAGCATATGCATACAACAAATTACACCCCAAAATACATTCTGCTACTCTTCCCGAGTATGGCGATACCACATGTGAGACTTTTACACAGCCTGGCCACATACAGAGGACCAACATTGATGTAGCACCTTCAGACGTTCTACGAGCAAAAATTACGCATCTCATTTCTCAACCACCTATTACACTTTTGAGGGCCCTGGAGTACCAGGACAATGGAATTTCCCATTTTGGAAAGCAAACACCCCAACGTATAATCTGTGAGGCATAATGAGTCTTTTGAATAGTTAATTTTTTTCCAGAAGTTTTTGGAATATGTGGGGAAAAATTTAAACGCATTTTTTTTTTACACAAAATTGTCAATTTATAAGATATTTCTAACACATAGCATGTATATAGCAAAAATTACACCCCAAAACACATTCTGCTACTCCTCCCGAGTATGGCAATACCACATGTGTAGGACTTTTACACAGCCTGGCCACATAGAGAGGCCGAACATTGAAGTAGTACGTTCAGGCGTTCTAGGAGCATAAATGACATATCTCATTTCATTCCTACCCATCACACTTTTGAAGGTCCTGGACCACCAGGACAGTGAAATTACCCACAAAATGACCCCATTTTGGAAAGCAAACACCCCAACGTATATTCTATGAGACATGGGCTGCAAATAGGTACTCGGGTACTCTGATGGGCTGGAGATAGGTACTCGGGTACTCTGATGGCCTGGTGACAAGTACTCAGGTACTCTGATGGCCTGGTGACAGGTACTCTGATGCTTTGGTGACTGGTATTTGGGTACTCTGAAGGGCGGTGACAGGTACTCATATGGACTGTGACAGGTACTCGGGTACTCAGATGAACTGTGACAGGTACTCGGGTACTCAGATGGACTGTGACAGGTACTCTGGTACACAGATGGACTGTGACAGGTACTCGGGTACTCAGATGGACTGGAACAGGTACTCAGTACTCTAATGGACTGTGACAGGTACTCGGTACTCTAATGGACTATGACAGGTACTCGGGTACCCTGATAGACTGTGACAGGTACTCGGGTACTCAGATGGGCTGTGACAGGTACTCGGGTACTCAGATGGGCTGTGACAGATACTCGGGTACCCTGATGGACTGTGACAGGTACTCTGTACTCTAATGGACTGTGACAGGTACTCGGGTACCCTGATGGGCCGTGACAGGTACTTGGGTACCCTGATGGGCCGTGACAGGTACTCGGGTACTCTGATGGGCCATGACAGGTACTCGGTTACTCTGATGGGCCGTGACAGGTACTCGGGTACTCTGATGGGCCGTGACAGGTACTCGGGTACTCTGATGGGCCGTGACAGGTACTCGGGTACTCTGATGGGCCGTGACAGGTACTCGGGTACTCTGATGGGCTGTGACAGGTACTCGGGTACTCTGATGAACTGTGACAGGTATTCGGGTACTCAGATGGGCTGGGACAGGTACTCGGGTACTCTGATGAACTGTGACAGGTACTCGGGTACTCTGATGGGCTGTGACAGGTACTCGGGTACTCTGATGGGCTGTGACAGGTACTCGGGTACTCTGATGGGCTGTGACAGGTACTCAAATACTCTGATGGACTGTGACAGGTACTCTGATGGACTGTGATTGACAGGTACTATGAGGGGTGGTGACAGGTCCTCTTTATTGGGGGGGGGCAGGCAGGCAATCAGTGTGATTGGTGTACACTGTAGGCGGTACCGAGATGTTACCGCAATCTCCTCCTCACACACGATCGGTGTGTGAGGAGAACAACCCGGTAACATCCCGTTACCGCAGTTTGTTTACATTTTAGTGATCGGCTGTGAAAGGATCACAGCCGATCATGTGGGTAAACAGCCGGCCAATGGCTGTTTACCAGCGTCGGTGACGAGCAGTGTTCTCGGGGAACACGCCACCACCGACGTGCACGCGCAGCGCGCTCATGATCGCGCGCATGCGCCGTGCACAGCCGGGGTGTGACCATCTGTGATCGGCCGTGACTTCATCACGGCCGATCACGTGGTAAACAGCCATAACCAATGGCTGTTCACCCCCTTCGGTGGCGAGCGGTGTCTCCGTGACGCGCCGCCACCGAAGAAACAGGGATGTGCGCGCACGATCGCACGCATTCCCTGTTTAAACGGGAGGACGTCATATGACGGCCTCCCGCCGCAATAGGTGCGCCGCCTGGCCGTCATTTGACGGCCGGCGGTCAGCTTCTAGTTAAAGACTGGCTTGCTGACATCCCTTCTGGCTCCTTATCCTGCTTGCTGTTGCTCTACTTGGATCCCTGACTTCTGGCCTGGCTGATTACTCGATCTGGTTATTGAACTCTGGCCTGGCTGACTTCTCAATCCAGTTACTGGACTCTGAGTATGCTTTGACTACGTTTTTTCTATTTACCTTTTTTATTTTTATTTAATAAACAAGTGTGATATAATTGTACTTCTGTCTCAGTCTGATTCATGGTTTCTGACAATCGTTTTGCGTGCTTTACTGCCAGTTTAACACCATAACATTTTGTGTGTTACTGCTAGTTTAACGCCATATAGTTCTGTGTGCACTACTGCCAGTTTAACGCCATATCATTTTGTGTGCGTTACTGCCAGTTAAACGCCATATAGTTTTGTGTGCATTACTGACAGTTTAATGCCATATAGTTCTGTGGGTCACTGTACGTTTGGCGCATTATATTTCAATACATTATAGTGTATCCGTGGAGTGTGTCTGTGTAGCTTGAGTACTCAAATTAAAGTGCACCAAAGACCTCATTACATTGATTAAAGTGCATTTACGTACAGATTTCAACTTCTTCTTTACATTTGCTTATAAGCACCGCCCCCTCCATCCTAATAATGTCAGGACAACAAGGAGAGGCAGGCGTTCCCTTGGCACTGTAAGAGGGTCTGCAACAAATGTGTCCACAGGCAATGGTGGACATGGTGGTCACTCCTCAGGCAAGGCATCATTTCCTCTGGTTAGTGAGTTTGCCTGTGCTATCCAGCCACAGCTTGCAGAGGAGGTGGTGTCATGTACTGGCTTACTAAACCCTCCTTATCTTCCTCATACTTTGTCACGCAAGCCGAGACAAGTGTGCAGTCCCCTGCAGTTGCCAGAGTGGATAAACCTGCCTCCTTGTTCACATCTATTCCTGCCATAGCCCCCACATCAGCCATTGAGGAGTCAGCTGAGTTATTTGACCACAGCTTTAGCCACTTGCTCCTTGATGATGCCCAGCCATTACTGGATTCAGATGTTGGTTCTGATGTTGAGGATGACAGCAACATGAGCCTAGAGAGAGAGAGAGGGAGAAGCACTGGTAGACAAATTGGTATTCATGTTCCCCAAGCCACAGCGTATTGCCAAGTTGACTCCAGTGATAATGACGAAGATGGAGGAGATGGAGATGATGATGATGAGGTCACTGATGCAACTTGAGTGCCAGATAGAGCAGAGGAGGAAACTGAAGGTGAGGCGGCACAGCCCCAAGTAGGCCGACATCAAGAAAGAGTAGAGAGCAGCCACCCTATTCCATCACATTCTGCAACTGTTATCTCCCAACCCACTCCCCAAAGCTCAGCTGTCTGGGCCTTTTTCAGCACATCTGCAGCAGATCGCACTGTTGCTATCTGCAAACTGTATCTCAGCCACATCAAACGTGGCAAAAACACCAACCATTTGGGCACCACATGCCTAACAAGGCATTTAACGTCCAACCACTCAGCCCATTGGCAAGAGCACCTAAAAGCCACATAAAAGGGACACAAATCTGTCCCTCCTCCTCCTTACACACTTCAGTCTGCCCCGCCATACTGAGTCATTAGCTCTCAGCAGCCTCCGCTGACAGGGATGATGGTATAGCACAGGGTGTCCCAGGTCCTAGCAGCACATCTGCCAGCTGCACACCACCAGCTGTAGACTGTAGCCGGCAAATATTTTCTGCCCCATCTGCTGCAGGGAGAAAAAAAATACAGTCCCTGACACCCACATGCCCATCATCTAAATGCAAGTGTGTCAAAGCTGTTGGCTCTTCAACTTCTGCCTTTCAGCCTGGTGGATTCTGCCCCTTCCGTGAATTCGCACCACAATGGCAGGTTCCCAGTCGCTTACACTTTTCACGTAAGGCTGTTCCATCTCTCTACCATCACATGGAAGGGAATGTTCTGGCATCGTTGGGCAAGGCAGTCAGCTGTAAAATCCACCTTACTGCTGACATGTGGTCCAGCAAGCATGGGAAGGGACGATATATTTTGTTCACAGCACACTGGGCAACGCTGCTTGAAACTCGAAAGGATGCAGGACAGGGCTCGGTGCTGCAGCTTGTTGTGTCCCCACGTCTCCATACAGCTGGTGGTGATGATGCTAGACCCGTGAGCTCTACCCCCTCCTCCTCATCCACCTCCATGCCCTCCTCTGCAGAATTGTCCTATGAACATTAGGTACCCCCTTGGCATGCAAAGGGCTATTCCCAGGCTAAAAGATGCCATGCAGTGCTTCAGCTGGTGTGTTTAGGGGACAGGAACCACACCAGAGCAAAGTTGCAGGGACAGGCCCAGAGGTGGTTCACACCACGCCAGCTAGAGCCAGGAATGGTGGTGTCCGATAATGGCTCAAACCTCCTGTCAGTCCTTAGACAGGGAAAATTGACACATGTGCCATGCCTGGCCTCAGTTTGGTGGTGCAGCGTTTCCTAAGTACGTACCCAAGGTTGCAAGATATACTAAAACAGGTCAGAAGAGTCTGCAGCCATTTCAGGTGGTCATACACAGCCAGGGCTCGGTTGGCTGGAATTCCACCTGCTCGTAAACTGCATGATTTGTGACATGCCCACCATGTGGAAGTCAACTTGGGAATGCTGCAGCGGCTATACATGCAGCAGGGCTGTCAACGAGTATCTGTGCCAGTAGGGCACGACAACAGGCTCAGGGCACCTCAGCTTTTTTTCCTCATGCCAATCGCTGATCATTAAGGATGCATGCACTGTATTATCACCATTTCAGGAGGCCACAAGGATGGTGAGCAGTGAAAGTGCATGCATCAGTGACACTGTTGTGTTCCTGTGGGAGCAGACTCTGCATGGCATTATTGATAGGGCACTGGAGGTAGAGCAGCAGGAAGAAGAGGAGGACTTCCTTTCCTCTCAAGGCCCACTTTATCCAGAAACCATCATTCCTATGTCACAGAACACACAGGAGAGAGGGGAGGAGGATGAGGAGAAGGATTCTGGCACTTTCCTAGGCTTCGAAGAAGAGGAAGACATGCGTAAATCTGTAAGCAATGGCTTTCCAACCCCAGGGCCCTTGGGAATAGTATGTGGCTGGGAGGAGGAAGTTCCAGATGCTGTCATCCTGAGTGACCCAGAGGAGTCTGCTTCTCAAGCCTCAGCAAATTTGAGGCACATGGGCAACCTCATGCTTCATAGCCTGCGAAAGGACCCAAGAATACATGACATAAAGGAGAAGGATGATTACTGGTCGGCAACCCTCCTTGACCACCGTTATAAGGGGAAGGTCTCAGAACTCAACCCGTCCCCACAGAGAGTGCAGAAGATAAAATCTCTTGAGGACACATTAAAGAGGATTTTATTGAACTTTTTTCCTGACTCCAGTAGGTTACAGTCTGGTGGAAAATTTAGTTTTTAGTCCTCTGTTGGTCAAGAGAGGAGCGTTGTAGAAGGTGTCCACCTAAGTGCGGCATTTCTGAATATTTTTAGTCCCCGCCGCCCAGGGCTGTCAGCTACCACATCCTACCGCTAGCATTTGCATCACATGGTGGACAATTACCTCAAGGCCAGAACAGAGATGAAGAGCTTTCCAGCTGATGATCCACTGACTTACTGGGTCATGAGACTATACCACTAACCAGAACTTGCCCAGTATGCTATTGAGTTGCTGGGCTGCCCTGCATCCAATGTGCTTTCAGAACGGGTATTCAGTGCTGCAGAAGGTTTCGTTACTGATCATAGAACGTGGCTGTCCACAGACATCCATGGACTGTTTGACTTTTATAAAATTGAATCAGTCTTGGATTACCAGCTATGAAACCCCTGATGCCAATGTCACTGATTAAGTCTTTTTGGGATGTGGAATCTCTGCAGGACTTCAAGGCTGCCAAGCTTTGAGCGTGTTCAATAATTTCAACTGGAAGAATGTTTTTGGTATAGGTTTCATGGGCACAATTAACACCCAAAGACCAATTTTTCTGCACCTGTTTGACAGGTGCATATCATTGCATTTTTTTTACAGCAAGGCCAATTCTTGCTTTTGTCAAGAGTACCTTTATAGGGTTACGGTAGGAAGGTGCCAACAACACCCAAAGACCAATTTTTCTACACTTGTTGGACAGGTGCATATCATTTCATTTTTTTTACAGCAAGGCCAATTCTTGCTTTCATCAAGATTACCTCTATAGGGTTACGGTGGGAAGGCACCACCGACAACCAAAGACCAATTTTTACGTACCAGTTACTCCTATCCAAAGTCAAAGCGACACCAGAATGTATCCAAAAAATTTCTAATCTTGTTCCCAGTGGCCTCATCATACACACTGGCTCCCCAGCTGTTGCTGAGCAAAATAAAGGCAGCTTGCAGGGAAAATGTCTTTTTTTTTTCATATGTCATGTCATAAATGCAATTATTGCTGCAGCAGATTCTAGACATGGTATACAGTGGGGAAAAAAAGTATTTAGTCAGCCACCAATTGTGCAAGTTCTCCCACTTAAAAAGATGATGTCTGATTTTTGAAAGAATTTATTTGCAAATTATGGTGGAAAATAAGTATTTGGTCAATATTAAAAGTTCATCTCAATACTTTGTTATATATCCTTTGTTGGCAATGACAGAGATCAAACGTTTTCTGTAAGTCTTCACAAGGTTGTCACACACTGTTGCTGGTATGTTGGCCCATTCCTCCATGCAGTTTTCTATGGGGGTGAGATCTGGAGACTGGCTAGGCCACTCCAGAACCTTGAAATGCTCCTTACAAAGCCACTCCTTCGTTGCCCGGGCACTGTGTTTGGGATCATCGTCATGCCGAAAGACCCAGCCACGTTTCATCTTCAATGCCCTTGCTGATGGGAGGAAGTTTGCACTCAAAATCTCATGATACATGGCCCCATTTATTCTTTCATGTTCACTGCAGGATCTGAGTCCCTGGCAGAGTAGTGTGTTACTGATGGTATCCTTTGTTACGTTGGTCCCAGCTCCCTGCAGGTCATTCACTAGGTCCCCCCGTGTGGTCCTGGGATTTTTGCTCACCGTTCTTGTGATCATTTTGTCCCCATGGGGTGAGATCTTGCATGGAGCACCAGATCGAGGGAGATTATCAGTGGTCTTGTATGTCTTCCATTTTTTTTGCTCCCATGGTTGATTTCTTCACACCAAGCTGCTTGCCTATTGCAGATTCAGTCTTCCCAGCCTGGTCCAGGTCTACAATTTTATTTCTGGTGTCCTTTGACAGCTCTTTGGTCTTCACCATAGTGGAGTTTGGAGTGTGACTGTTTGAGGTTGTGGACAGGTGTCTTTTATACTGATAACAAGTTCAAACAGGTGCCATTAATACAGGTAATGAGTGGAGGACAGAGGAGCCTCTTAAAGAAGAAGATACAGGTTTGTGAGAGTCAGAAATCTTGCTTGTTTGTAGGTGACCAAATACTTATTTTCCACCATAATTTGCAAATAAATTCTTTCAAAAATCAGACAATGTGATTGTCTGGATTTTTTTCCACATTTTGTCTCTCATAGTTGAGGTATACCTATGATAGCAATTACAGGCCTCTCTCATCTTTTTAAGCGGGAGAACTGCTCATTTAAAAATGAATTTTTTTACAAACTTTTTTTATTGATACATGCCCCCCAGGGCATGACCCGGACCCCTATGACCATTGTATGCCCAATTACTTTCATATAAGCCTTCTAAATGGGCACTTTTGATTTTTTTTTTTACGTTCGGGTCCCATTGACTTTAATGGGGTTCGTTATTCGGGTCCGAACTTTTGCGGTGTTCGAAAGTTCTGGTACCAACTGAACAGGGGTCTGCTCGGCCCATCCCTAATTCTAACTTGGTCCTCAATACAAGATTTGATCAGTCCTCTTTTAGTCCATCACACTCAGACAACTTTTCTAATGCATACCCAATCTTTTGGATAAATATGGCCTAGTGAACATCTGAAAGGCACTTCATCCAATAGCCAGAGACTATACCTTCTTTTCCCACCCACATACAAGTTACTCCTGCATCGAATATGTGTTTACCCAAAAATATTTCCTTCCTCAAGCTACAACTGCCTCTATCCTGATGGTACCTTGGTCAGACCACGATCCTATCCTGGTCACATGTAGGTCTCTTTTGCTTAAGCCCCCATTGACGTCCTGGTGTCTCAATGATTCTCTTCTGTCGTGCTCCTAAATAGTGGAAGAGCTTAGCACTAAAGCACTAAGAGTATTTCACTCTTAACACAGGCTCTTTTTCGTTCCTCAGTTACTTTGTGTCTCTCCTGCCCAAAAAACTATATTTAGGCTTTCCTCTCATGTCATTCGTATTTTACAATACTGTATCTTAAAATGTATCTGGGGTAGAGCTAGACCGTGGCTTAATGGATCCCTCCTATACACACCAAATATTAGGGGTGGGGGGGGGGTTGAAAGTCCCCAACATGGCTCACTATTACAAAGCTGCCCATATCGCTCCAATTTCTCAAGTTCATGGCACCTCTATGGACCCTTACAGACATTTTGGATGTCGACCCAATTCCTCTTTCACCCATACCAAGGATTCCTCTTGTGCACAGTCCTAAATCGCTAAACAATTTTGGCCCATACCGTCACAGTCTGGTATTCCATTAGATATTCCACACGCATGATATCCCCCTACCTCCCTCTTTTAACACTGCTTGACTGCCCTCTGTTCCCTTCTTGGTTGGAGAATCCTTGTAGCTTTCAATGGCAAAAAGAGGAGTCTGCTCATATCAATACCTACGGGACTCTTATGAGATCCCCGAATTGGAACATTTTCGATATGTATGCAAATTCGTCACTTCATGGAGTTTCTTACGAAACATCATGAACATCCATTATTGTCCACTGCTTTTGAGACCAGATGTGGAACCAACCCCACTACTCAGGGACTGATCTCTTTGTTATATTCTTCTATATTGAACAATGCTGGACCACAAATCCTTATGTAATGTGACAAATGGACAGCAGACCTTGGTCTTGCTCCACAACCAGGCAACTGACGTAAAATGTGGGAAGCCCTGTTTAAGTCTTCTTGTAATGTCCTGGCTCTTAAAAATTCTTTCAAATTTATGTCTTGTTGATATTTTACCTCAGCTAGGATCGCAAAATGTCTATCATCATAGCCATCCAACTGCTTCCTGAGGTTGCCCAGATTTGGGCGATGTGAAACATATACAGTATGGTACCTGCCCCAAGGTTCGGAGGTTATGGAATAGGCTATACACATTGGTCAATACGGTTCTTCATGTAAATTTATGGAAAGACCCGTGGGAAGCACTTTTACATAAGCCTATCGCAGATCTTACTCGTCGGGAATTACTCACATTTTTATGGTGATGAAGCAAACTATAGCGCGGTCATAGAAGACATTGTTTCTTAGCTTTGAAGAGGTTAACAATGGGGTTTACAGTACGCTCATTAACAAAAGACTGACAGCGGTCCTTAAGGACAAGGATGACAAATTCCAATGGACAGGGCAGCCCTGGATAGACCATTTCCCACCTTCTCAAATGACCTTCCGATTATTAGAACTGTAAAGGTTTCATGTGGTGTAGTTTAAAAACCCCTGGGGTACCCATATCCCTCCCCTTTTTATTTCCCTTCTCTTTCTCTCTCTTTCTTGCTCTATTTTTCCAGCTGATTGCTATTAGATGCTTCCTCCCCTCTTTGTTGAACTTCTGTGGGCTCTGGGTTTTTTTTTTTGTGCCAGGGCTTCCACTCCTATGCCTTTGTTTTTTTGTTTGTTGTTTTTTTTTTAATGTCACAGAATTGCTAGGATATCAATGACTTAAATTACATGATATTGATTTGATTGCCTGGATGTTGTCCTTTTGACATCTATCGTGAATAAATGACCCTTATATCTTGAATGCTTATTTTACTCTTATAAATTGATGTTTTGTATGTCCTGCCTTTTCCACGCTCTATTACGGCATAAGAGTGTTGCTGCTCTCACTTTTTATTCTGGGACCAATGTCTATACAAAGTACATTGATATCTTATGTTTACATTTTCAGTAATAGAAAAAAGGTCGGTCTTACTGTTTTTTGGGGGGGGGGGGGGGGGGTCAGAATTTCCTGCCTATAGGCTCCTGAGATGTAAATCCGGGCCCTGGCTGCAAATTGCATCAGACTGCACAAAAAGTAGTGCATGCACAACTTTCAAAAATGATACGCAGTAGACACTGATGACTGGGAACAAGCTGAATGTCATGATGGGTTGATGATATGGATAGCTAGGAACAAACTTGAACCCCCCCCCCGGTTCCGTTCATGCCAGAACTCTTGAACATTGCAAAAGTTTGCACCCGAACTGCGAACCCTATTAAAGTCTATGGGACCCGAACTTGAAAAATTAAAATGTGCAAGTTATTGGCCATAAAAAGGTATGGGGGCATGGGTACTGCCCTGGAGGACATCTATCAATGCAATTTTTTTTTTAAAAGATCGCTTTTAAAGCAGTGATTTTAATGATGCTTAAAGTTAAACAATAAAAATGAAAACTTTCTTTAAATATAGTGCCTGGGTAGGTCCCCTTAGTTTGTCTGCAAAGTTTCGCATCTGTACCGCGTATAGAACCCGCTGCAGCAAAACTGACATTTATAAAGAAAAAAAATGCCATTTAAATTGATTTTCCCTGCGAGCTTTCTTTATTTGGACAAGCTGGAATTTAGACACTGGGCAAGTGAGTGGCAGGGAGTGTTTTTTTTTTTTTAATGCAGCAGCTGTGGCAGAGAAATTTGCCTACTTTGGAGCTGATGGGGTGCTGCCAGCAGACATGTTGCAAGAACCTGTGACACCCTTTGCTATACCATCATCCCTGTCAGTAGAGGCTGCTAAGAGGTCATGAGATACAGTGGTGGTAGACATGAAAGGCGAGGAGTGAGGAGGAGAAGAATTGTGTCCCTTTTCTGTGGCTTTCAGGTGCTGTTGCCAAAGGGCTGAGTGGTGGGAGGTTGAATGCATTGTCACGCATGTGGTACCCAAATGGCTGGTGCTTTTGCCACCCTTGATCTGCTTACAGCAGTGATTGCAAATTGCAACAGTGCAATCAGCTGCACATGTGCTAAAAAAGGCCCTGACAGCTAAGCTGTGGGAAGTGGGCCAGCAGACAGCCCCTGGCCATTTAGGAGCCAAGAGGACTCTTCAATTAGTAAGAGACAGGTTCTACTGGCCTTACATGAAGAAAAAAGTGGAAAGTTACTGTCATTCCTGCCTCGGGTGCATACAACGGAAGACATTGCCCCAGAGGGCTGCCCCAATGGGCCATCTGGAAAGCCAGGGCCCAATGGACCTGGTCTGCATAGACTTTCTTTGTTTAGAATCTGACCTGAGTGGGCAGGATGACATCTTAGTGGTAACAGATCACTTTACCCGCTATGCACAGGCATTCCCTACTAGAGATCAGCAAGCAACCACCGTGCCAAAGACTCTCGCGGAGAAGTTCTTTGTACATTATGGCTTACCCAAAAGGATACTTTCGGACCAAGGAAGGGACTTTGAGAGCAGATTGATCAAACGACTGCTGGCTCTATTGGGCATACAAAAGTCCAGGACTACTCCTTATCATCCACAAGGGGACCCTCAACCGGAAAGGTTCAACAGGACCCACTTATATATGTTGGGGACATTGACTGCAGAGCAGAAACCCCATTGGAGTAGACACATCACTGCACTGGTCCATGCCTACAATAGCACCAAAAGTGATGCCACCGGTTATTCACCTTACAGATTAATGTTCAGCTGTGAAGCCCGATTACCAGTGGACCTGGCTTTTAGTACCTCCTTGGATCACACATCAGAGACCTCCCATAGAGGTATGTGGATAGACTGAGAAGGAACTTGAAGATAGCTTATGAGCAGGCACAAGCCACCTCGAACTCTAGAGAAAATAGGAAGAAGTTTGACCTGAAAGTGAGAGTTCAAGATCTTCAACCAGGTGACCAGGTGTTGCTGAAGAATCTAGGCATCCCAGGCAAACATAAACTGGCTGATCGCTGGAGATCAAAGCCTTATGTGATGTGTAGGAAACTTCCAGGGCTCCCAGTGTATGAAATTAAGCCGGAAGGAAACACTGGGCCAATGAAGACCTGACATCGGAATTACCTCGTACCTCTCACTGAGGCAGTTAGAATAAGCACAGAGGAGGAACTCCTATCCACATCAACTGATGTGTGTAGGCCAATAACCAGATTGCAGCTTGCACCCTTCTGTAGATGAAGATGAAGAAGTAGAGATGAGTTGGCTGTGGCCTAAAGAAAGTTCAGAAACAGACGCTGATATCTTTTCAGAAGTGGAGGAAGATAATAATGGGACTCTCAGGGCGGAAGCCCCAGAATTTGTGCCGTCAACTCATCCTACAGAAGAGCCCAATACTCTTGTTCACTCTCCACCTTTAGACACTGAGAGGGGGGATGAAGCTATTTGTCAAAAAGAAATGGATACCCTGAAAGTGCAAAGAGAAAAGAGAGACATTTTTCCACCACGCAGACTGACTTACGATACATTAGGTGAATGTTCTGAAGCGTCTCAGTTTGTTAGTAAAATAAACTTTGAACTGTCTGGTCCCTCTACTCTGGATTCAGTAAAGCCCCGTACACACGAGCAGACTTTTCAACATCCAAAGTCTGACGGAATGATTCCAGCAGACTATTCGATCGTGTGTGGGCTGCAACGGACTTTTGATTCGCAAAAGTCTGACAGACTTTAGAAAATGGAACATGCTTCAAATTTTTCCGACGGAACTCCGCCGGACCCAGTTCCTACTGAAAAATTCGCTCGTGTGTATGCTATTCCGACGGACTAAAACCGACGCTAGGGCAGCTATTGGCTACTGGCTATGAACTTCCTTATTCGAGTCCAGTCGTACGTCATCACGTTCGAATCCGTCGGAGTTTGGTGTGATTGTGTGTGGCCAAGTCCGCTCATTCGGAAAGTGCATCAGAACTCTGTCAGAACTCCGTCAGAACTCCGGCAGAACTCCGGCAGAACTCCTTCGGAAGTCTGTCGGACATAAGTCTGGTCGTGTGTACACGGCATAAGGGACAACTCCACCTCACCCCTTGGCACATTTGTACCAGACATGGTAGTATCAGCTGTGATTGCACAGGATAGCTCCCCATCATATGACAACTGGTGGGAAGCTCCTCTGTCCGTATTATATGACCGTATAGAAGCTAAAATACAGGATAGAGCTAGCAATTTGAACCTCTTTGGGGACCAAAGAGATAAAGTGGGGGGAGTGTGTAGCGCTGACATCCTTGTCTATTGATGTGGTTATGCATACTGTAATATAAGGTTAATGGACATTGCTATGGTTCCGTATCCAGAGCCATCTAGTGACAAAATATGGGTAATGCACTTGTGTATTGTTACCTCTGACCCAAAAGCCTTATACAGGAACTGTTGTTTTGATTCAGAAGGTTGAACTTGTTACCCAGGAGTCTATGTGACCTACCCATGAACACTCTCTTACGCAGTGCATGCCGTGTAGGAGATAAAAGGACCATTTTAGGTCTCTTGGGATCGCGTTCCCAGCCTGTGCAGATCTGTAAGGAGGTTTCCCGGAGACAGCGGCCCACAGCCATTGCGGAGCGCAACTCCGTTTGTTTGTGGAATGACCTGACAGTGCCTGAGAGATGGTGACCAGATTGAGAAGGTCCAGCGACACTCATCAGAGCAGTGGAGGACCGGATACATCCAGTGGAGTGGTACAGAGCGACTGGCCCAGCTGACAGAGAAGCAAGCTGCAGTCACCGGACCCAAGTTACCACACGGAGCTCCGATCCAGTTGGTGAGTGGGTTACAGCCCACCGTTTGTTAACTTTTACACGCAGTAAGACTCACATACAGGCCTCACTGGAATTTATAGTTCCACGGAGGAGGAGCAGAGCAACTGACACTGAGCAGGCCTGAGGCCTATCTACTCTGGTGCCTCAAACGTTGTAAATTAGTTATTGGAGCCACACCAGGAGCACCTCAACCTAACTTTTCATAGACTGTGGATTACAAATCACAAATTAGTTATTTCAGCTAGCGAAGAAAGAAGATCATGGACTAAGTACTTTAAATGAGATCTCAGTCATAGCTTTTAACCACTACAATACAGGGCACTTTCGCCCCCTTCCTTCCCAGCCCAATTTTCAGCTTTCATCGTTCTCACATTTTCAATGACAATTGCGCGGTCATGCTAAGCTGTACAAAATTAAATTGTTATCATTTTGTTTGCACAAATAGAGCTTTATTTTGGTGTCATTTATTAACGACTAAAGAGCGGAAATTTGAAAAAAAAACTATATTTTCTTCTTTCTATTTTAAAAGAAATCCAATAAAATCGAATTTTGTCATAAATTTAAGCCAAAATGTATTCTGCTACATGTCTTTGGTAAAAAAAATTGGTTAAGTGTATAATAATTGGTTTGTGTGATCACGGACATATGTACGCAAATGATCATGTACATATGTGTGCAGGTGATCACGGACATATGTGTACAGATAATCATTGGGACATGTGATTTTAGTGGGACATATGTGGGGGACATGTTTTTATTATTAGGGACATGTGTTTTTATTATTTGGGGACATGTATGTTTTGGGGACATGTGTGTTTTGGGAACATATGTGGGGACATTGTGTTTATACTGTGTGGTGTGTTGTGTGTTTACACTAGGCTGGTGATTAGTGAGTAAAAAGCTGTAAAAAACAGCTCATACTCACTGATCATCAGCCGGCTGCAGCGATCTGCTCTCCTCTCCTCAGCGATGACTTCTGTGTGAGGAGAGGAGGAGCCGATTGCCTAGCAACCGGCTGTTTGTTTACATCACATGACGGCCGTGATTGGACATGGCCGTCATGTGATCAGGAGGGCCAATCACAGAGCCCTCCTGCCGATCCGAGATGAGCCGTGTCCGGGTGACACGAGCGCATCGGGATCGCACCGTTGCGCGGGCACGCGCGCGCGTGATCCCCCTCCTTCTGAAGGACCTTCAGGAACATCCACTCAGAAGTAGAGAGCTCCCACCCGGCCGTATATGTACATTGGCCGGGTGGGAAGTGATTACAGTGAGGGGAGCTCCCAGGTATTCATCCGGATATATATATATATATATATATATATATATATATATATATTGTTTTAAATTGTTCCTATTGAAATATATTGGTTGTCGTCCTATGTTGGGATGACAGCACAATTTCTGTAACCACCTGTTCTACAATAATATTCTACAGTAAAATATATTTCTGGTTAAGTATCCAGTGTTGTGGCGTACTGTTTTTCCCCACCAGGTGGAGCCAGTAGATCCTGAGATTACAATACAGGTACTTTGCATTTGTATTGCACCACAGCTGTGCCAAGGGGATTGAGTCAAGTTAGTGGGGTTATTGGTAGAGTGCAGGCCCAAATCAAATCAGCAGCTACTTCAGGGGTTAGTGCTACATGTAATTTAATGTCCTTTATTTAATGAAAAGTGGTGTTTGGTGCACTTTAAATTGAGGACTGATGTTGACAAAAATGTAAAAACTATAAAGAAAACACAAGCATCGCAGTCAGTAACACTGCGGCTGACAATTTAAGAAAAAAGGGCCAGACAAGGAACAAAAAAAAGACTAAAAAACTCCCAAAAGCAACCAAAAAAAGGTTATACAGAACTAAATGTTATGTAATGCTGTGTAGGGATGACTCGAACATCAGCTGTTCTCCCGTTCGGCGAATTCCGAACGTTATGGGCCGTTCGCGCCAAATTCGTGTGGCGCTCACGGCCCACAATGCACTGCGATGGCGCAGTGCATTGCTGGCTCATGATTGGCCAGGCATGCACTGTGACCCCGCATGTTTGGCCAATCACAGCGCCGGCAGCGAGGAGAGCCATGATTGGCCACAGGCAGGATGCAGGATATTTTTTGAGACGAGTGCATCAGATCGCACTGCTGCTATTTGCAACATATGTCTCAAGCCTATCTCGCGTGGCCAAAACATCAGTCTCTTGGGCATCACATGCTTGACCAGACATATGTTGACCTGCCATGCAGCTCGTTGGCAAGCGTACCTCGAAGACCCACACCAAAGAACAAAGCGGACCTCTCCTTGCTCCTTATCAGCTGGGATCTCCAACCCCACTAGACCTTCAGTCCTCTCTGAAACCTGCTCTGAGAGGAATGAAGGTGTAGAATTAGGTGTGTCACAGCCAAGTGCTTCCGGGCACTCTGCTAGCAGTACACCCACGTCCGATTATAGCAGGCAAATGTCCCTGCCCCAGCTGCTGGACCGGCGAAAGAAGTTCTCTCCCAGCCATCCACATGCCCAGCGGTTGAATGCTAGCTTGGTTAAATTGCTAGCAATTCAACTGCTGCCTTTTCAGTTGGTAGACTCGGCCCCCCTGAGATTGTACAATGTGCGGTTCCTCAGTGGCAGGTCCCCAAATGCCACTTTTTCTCACGGAAGGTGATTCCGGCTCTCTACCGGCATGTGGAAGGCAATGTCCTTGCCTCGCTGGACAGGTCGGTCAGCGGTAAGGTGCATATTACCGCTGACTCATGGCCCAGCAGGCATGGACAGGGATGTTACCTGTCTTTCACGGCCCATTGGGTCACTCTTCTGGCAGCTGGGAAGGATGCAGGACAAGGTGCAGTAGTGTTGGAGGTTGTTCCGCCACCACGCCTCCAAAATGCTACTATTGGTTGTGACACACCTCTCTCCTCCACCCCCTCCTCTTCTTCTTCCTCCATGGCCTCTTCCAGTGCTCTGTCCTCAGAACCAACGGTGCTCCGTAGGCGTTCCAGGGGCTACGCAAGTACGCAGGCAAAACGATGCCATGCCGTGCTTGCGCTGGTTTGTTTGGGGGACAGGAGCCACACTGGGGCGAATGTTTTGTCAGCTCTGCAGGGGCAGGCCGAGAGGTGGTTGACGCCACGCCAGCTTAAGCCAGGAATGGTGGTTTGCGACAATGGCACCGACCTCCTCTCCGCCCTCCGACAGGGACAACTGACCCATGTGCCCTGTGTAGCTCACGTACTTAACCAGCGGTTTTTGGGCAGGTACCCGGGCTTACAGGATGTCCTGAAGCAGGCCAGGAAAGTCTGTGTGCATTTCCGCTGATCATTTAATGCCTGTGCTCGGCTGGCTGAGCTCCAAAAGTAGTTGAACCTGCCCAAGAACCGCCTTATATGTCACATGCCCACCAGGTGGAACTCAACGTTGGCCATGCTGCAGCGGCTGCACACGCAGCAGAGGGCCATCAATGAGTACATGTGCGACTACGGCACCAGGACAGGGTCAGGAGAGCTCGGTTTTTTCTCACCACGCCAGTGGGGCATGATCAGGGATGCATGCACTGTCCTGTCACCGTTTGAGGAGGCCACAAGGATGGTGAGCAGTGACAGTGCATGCATCAGTGACACTGTACCTCTTGACCACCTCTTGGAGCATACGCTGCGTGGAATAATGGACAGGGCACTTGAGGCAGAGGCAGAGGACTTCCTTGCCTCTCAAGGCCCCCTTTATCCAGACAGTGTTCCTGCTGTGCCACCCATCACACAGGAAGAGGATGAGGAGGAGGAGGAGGAGGATGATTGTGTCAGCATGGAGGCGGAGGCTGGCACTCAGCATCAGCAGCAGCAGCAGTCTTGTAGGGATGATTTACAGTCCCAAGAAACCCGTGGACTTGTACGCGGCTGGGAGGTGGTAGCTGCGGATCATGTTGCCCTTAGTGACCCAGAGGACTCCGGACCGAATGCCTCAGCTAACCTACGCTGCATGGCCTCCCTGATCCTGCGAAGCCTGCGGAAGGATCCTCATATTCTTCAGATCAAGGAGAGGGACCATTACTGGCTGGCCACTCTCCTTGATCCACGGTACAAGGGTAAGGTTGCCGACCTTATCTTGCCATCGCAGAGGGAGCAGAGGATGAGACATCTCCGGGAGGCCTTGCAGAAAGGTCTGTGCAACGCGTTCCCAGAGACTGGGAGGTTACAAACTCCTGGTCCTGGACAACGTGTTGCTGAGGCATCGGTCAGAAGGAGCGGTGGAGAAGGTGGCCGTCTGACCGATGCTTTCAGGCAATTTTTTAGTCCGCAGCCCCAAGGTATGATCGGTTCCAGCAACCATCACCAGCGTCTGATTTACATGGTGCAGGAATACCTAGGGCCAAGGTCAGACTTGGACACCTTTCCCATCGAAAATCCTCTGGCTTACTGGGTCTTGAGGATGGATCACTGGCCAGAGCTTGCACAGTATGCAATTGAGCTACTGGCCTGTCCTGCATCCAGCGTTCTTTCAGAACGCACCTTCAGTGCTGCTGGTGGCTTTGTTACCGATCACAGGGTGCGCCTGTCCACCGAATCAGTTGATCGACTGAACTTCATCAAGATGAATCAGTCTTGGATCACCCACAGCTACCAAGCACCTGAAGCTGATGTAACCGAATAATTTTTTTTGAAATATCACATCCCTTCAAGACTGCTTATGCTGATGCTGAGTGACTGTCCTGTTATGTTGATTGTCTATCCTCTTCCTCCTCCGCTGATATGTTGGAAGAACATTTTTGGTTCTGGGTGATGCCACCAGCCCAATTTTTCTGCCCCTGTTTAATAGGGGCGTTTAATTACAATTTTTGATGCAATGCTTTGCAGCAGGGCTCATTCCTGCACTACAACTAGAGTATATGGGAGAGGTTGCAGTGTCGTGGCACCAGCACCAAGGCCTAAGTCCCAATTTTTCTGCCCCTGTTTAACAGGGGCGTTTAATTACAATTTTTGATGCAATGCTTTGCGGCAGGGCTAATTCCTGCACTAAAACTAGAGTATATGGGAGAGGTTGCAGTGTCGTGGCACCAGCACCAGTGCCTAAGGCCCAATTTTTCTGCCCCTGTTTAACAGGGACATGTAATTACAATTCTTGATATAATATTTCACAGGAGGGCCTGTTCCTGTGCCCACCCAGAGTAACTGTGAAGACTTATAGTGTTGTGGCACCAGCACCACAACCACCAAAGGTCAATTTTTCTACCACTGTTCAACAATGGCATGTAATTACGATTCTTGATATAATCGTTCACAGCAGGGCGCTCCAGCGCCCACCAAGAGTCACTTTGAGGGCTTCCAATGTTGTGGCAAAACCAACACCTTGTCCCGCCATTTCTGCAGAGCATATAGGGCAGGCCCCTACTTTCAAACATCCAACTTACAAACAGCTCCTACTGCTAACGGAAGGAGACAACAGCAAGTGAGATGAAAAAAGACGGACGGCAAAACAAATTATACAGGGGTGATAACCCTTCCCTGTTTTCCAAAAAGCTTAAAAATTGTTTTTTTGACTGGAGCTACACTTTAAAAATGTACCAGTTGAAAATTACAAACAGATTGAACTTAACACAACAAATCTACACAGTCCCTGTCTTGTTTGCACCGCCTGTATACTGCTGTTCAATCAATGATTTTCAACCATATTGCAGGAACCAGATATAACATTAATACCGCAAGCAGTTTTAAATGACGTTATTTCCGTTAAATGTCATTTTGTGCAGGGACTGTTCTAAACACGGGAAACACATGGCACTTCACAGGCATACTATAGACTCCCCAGGCACGATATTTAAAGGAATATTTCACTTTTTTTTTTTTCACTTTAATCGTCATTAAAATCATTGCTCCCGCCAAAACGGCCATTTTTAAAACGTATTTTTGCATTGACCCATGTCCCCTGGGGCAGAAGCCTTGTCCCCAAACCCTTTTTAGGACAGTATCTTGCATATTAGCCGTTAAAATTAGCACTTTTAATTTCGAACGTTCGAGTCCCATAGACTTCAAGGGGTTCCAACGTTCGTATGAATTTGGGGGGGTTTCGAAAGTTCTGGTGCGAACCGAACCGGTGGGTGTTCGGCTCATCCCTAATGCTGTGTTAAACACTACACTGAGCTAACACACTACACTGGCACTACATTACACTGACACTATACTGACACGCTACACTATCTCACACTATACTGACGCACTACACTATACTCACTTTGTACTGACACTATACTAACACTACACTAACACTCTACATTCAGAGTCACAATAAGTGAACACAGTAACTTACTAAGTGCAAACGGAGCCCTGCTCTATCTATCGCCACTCCAACAACACACTACACAAGCTTTCTGTGGGAAGGAACCTTTTATAGTGTGGGGTGGGACTATGAGCATTGAGCAAAGGCATCATTACTTTGTCCAATCAGGGCTCTGACAGTGCTCTCTGTCCTAACTGGCAAAGTCTTGTACCTGACCAGCCGTCTGTGCAGTGCATTGTGGGGCACTTGGCAGGATGTTCGCCTATAAATTTGCCTGCAAATTCAAACTTTTAGAGTCCGCCCAACTCTATGGAAGATCAAGATGGACAGAGGACACAGGTAACCAGGAACAAGTGAAAGGTCAGGGCCAGCAACAGACCTAGATAATCATAACAAGCTGAAGGTCAGGATGAGCAGCAGACATGAAGAGCCAGGAATATTATTTAGTTATTATACATTTTTTACTTTATTGCTATCACAAGGAGGCTAACAAGCCCCTTATGTGATTGTACGGGCAGGTGACAGGTTCGCTTTATGGAGACATTAGGTGTCTATTAGACTCCCGATGTCTCCCATGCCCTCTATTTTAGCTAATCAAGCTAAATTGTGCTTGATTAGCTGTTTCCCTGGCTACAGTAATGTGATTAGGAATGGCATGTTCCTTAATCTGTTCCTGCTTAACAGACTGTGAATTTTCCAGTTTTACAGGGGAACAGGAGCACCCAGGAATCACCAGGGGCAGCAGCAGTGGTCTGCCCTTCTCACTACCCTAAAAGTGATCAGACTACAGTAGAACTGCTTGTCTCAATTTTACTAAACAACTGATTGCTGGCTGAAAAACTACACAAAGCTTGTGGCTACAGCTGCCTACAGCATGTTTTTTCTTGGGTTCAAGCCTTTGCTCCGAGTTCAATTTAGGCTAAGTCCACCTTGCCAGGCTTGCCTGATGCCGGTACTTGAGTCTGGATGGTCTGTATCCTGCCAAAGTCGGAGCTAAACTCCAGAGGTGGACTCAACTAGCATTGGAAGTTTGCTTGAACGGGTATGCTGGGGCAGCCCCAAGCATGTAGTTAGGGACTAAGGACATTAGGAAATATTGGCACTTTATCTTGGACTGTCAGTTGTCTCTGTCATCATGTTAACTTTTTCTTTATGTACAGTGTTTGAGACTTTGACCTTGCCTGTTCTGAAGGAATGTAATGCAAGGAATCGGCACATATAGTTCACAGCTTGAGTCACTAAGCACAATGAGGTATGATAGAGTATGAAGATACAGTGTTTTTTCCAGTTAATTGAAGTGCAAGCATGGAGTCGATACTAGGTACCCGGCAGGACCCAATACCATTAGTGGGAGTGAGGTACCGGTGGTACGCTGAACAGGCGGTGAAGGCATTGGCTCTGCTTGTCCCTCCTAATGGCACAAGTGACTGTGGTGATCAAGGAAGTTTAGTATTCAGTTACGTTTACACATCTGTCCGGGTCCTGAGCTGAGCATGGCTCAAGTAAAGGTATCCCATGTGTACGAATGTCCCAGTGACCCAGTACAAAGTGCCTAATGTAGGCCCAGGAGAACCCACCTTGGGGTAGGTCTCTTATGTGATCCTTGCTTGGCGCCCAATGAGGAGGGACACATGGAGGATGTTATGACCACCCTGTCACGCTGACCTGCTCACAGCCCTGCATGTGATTAGACCTGGAGCATTCCCTGTCTGGATACAGGATGGAGTTCAAGAGAAACTGGTTGACTCTGCTAGGAGAAGACTGGATACAGCGGGGGTATGTAAACTCGGCCCTCCAGCTGTGGTGAAACTACAAATCCCATCATGCCTCTGCCTCTAGGAATCATGCCTGTGATTGTTAGGGTCTTGCAATGTCTCATGGGACTTGTAGTTTCAAAACAGCTGGGGGGCCGAGGTAGCCTACCCCTGGGATATAGGATAGAGTCCCAGGGCAGCTAGTTGACCCTCCTGGAGATAGTTGCTATCCACAATATCTACTGAATGATTCTGAACACGAGTGTTGGTCTCGACTTAAATGTCCCTTTCTGTGCAGTAACATGTGAAGTACTGGAGTTCTGCTGAACATTCAGAGCATTTGTGACCTTTACCCTCTCTCCCTGAATTGGCACCAAGTTCTTTACAGAACTCCCTACACTAGCCATGGATCCAGCTCTAAGGTGAAATGTCAGCCCTCCTTGTCTCTGAGGCTATCACCATGCCCCTGGAACCCGAAGGGGGATAGGGATGCTATATACTGTATTTATACTGTATATCTCAAGCAGAAATTTAATATGTGGTATAAAGATTTTGGATTAGCCATTCCATGGGGATGTTACATATAGATCTTTCTTCTCAAATGCTAAACATAGTACAGTTCTTTGGAATATTTGTGTTAGGGAATCCATGGAATTCGGGTTTTAAGCTTGGTATGTAAAGCAGCAAAACAGAACACATATTTTCTCTTGATATTTTTGTAGTCATGCAAGCTTAGATTCTACAGTATTGCTTTGTGCCTCTTAACACAGATTCCTTGGCCCAAAAAGTCTGTTTTTCATCCCTCTGCATTCCACATTCCTTCTTACACACTATTCTGTATACACTGTACATTGATGGACAGGTGAATTCAAAGACATTTCATAACAACCAGCTCTGCTGATTAAACATGAAATTGGCTCCAGATCCTGACTGTGGTGTAAGAATTGTAAGTATTTGGAGGAACATATTTTTGTATGTGCATTTTGCTGCTTCAGGTAAAAGAATAACAGGTATTAAAAGAGGGCCTGTCATCAACACAACTCAGCAAATTGCATAGCTAACTGAAAAGCTGTTTTATATACTGTATATCCAGATCTATATCACATTAAATGTGCATTGCAGCAGTACAACGTCTATGTTCATCTTTTTGTATGTGTGAACATGTCATAATCTATTGGGCCTAGGGCCAAATAAATTCTTCCAAAACCTTCCATGCCTCAACAGTAAAAAAAAAAAAAGAAAAAAAGAGCTTATACCTTATACTCACACAATAAAAGAATGGAGATAAAAAATGTGTATTAAAAAGTTGAAAGGCTCTGCATGAGGCTGGGTTTCACTATGGGTGGATGGAGGTAGTGCTGTAAGAGTTAGATTTCTGGAGGGATCTTGGGCAACTAAGGTGGCGGGGTCTCTCGAGAAGGCTGGCTACTCTGCAGGGGCATTATGGGAGATTGGAGGGTGCTATAGGGGCTAGGGTGCACTGTGGGACACTGTTGGATATTGGGGGCACCATGGGGATCTGGAGGCTTTGTAGCAAGCTAGGGAGACTCCAGGAAACTGGACAGCCCTCTGGAGGTTCAGTGGCATGGTGGAGACTGAAGACTTAGAGGGACTCTGGGGTCATCTGACCTGGCTCAACCAGAAAGTCACGCTGAATCACTTTTACTTAGATCACTTGGCTTCAGTATTTGGGGGCATAGCCTTCCCATTAAGTGCCTAATGTGTGCATCATCTATCAGACTGCCACTAAATTCAACTTCAATTGAAAGACTAGCTTAATCCAACCAAACATAACCACATCCACAATTGTAGATAAAAGGTAACACAATCTAGAGAGGGAGTCAAAGCTCTGACTCCCTCACTACCGGAGAATCTGTCACCTAACCAGGTATCACACCAATGACTGGTTGTTGTTTGTCCTTGTGATTACTTATGGCAACTACCTCTTCCTTCTTGTCTGGTTGAATGAACCTCTGCCGTAGTGATATTATACATACCTCATTTTGTGGTTATGGACCCAAGTTCTCTAGTAATACAGGTGAGGTCATAACCTCACCTGTGGTACACTCCTTGAGTAACTTCAGACCAGGCTCTGAGCAGTTGAATCAACTTTTACTTTTATGTTGTTGTAGTGAGTGTGTTGAATGCTCAACCAGTAGGTTTGACTGGGGTGCATATGCCCTTATTTTTTATGTGGCTGTTCTCTTTTATGTGGTGACAGTGAGTATGGTCCAGGCTCAACCATTAGGTATCAGTTACCTGGTAAACCCTCCAACTGTATTGAGTCATGTATAGATTACACACTACTGATTGGCCTTCTTTCAGGCATGTTGATAAATGAAGTTTTTTTCTGAAATCTGTAACTATAATGCAAATTAACAATGCCTAGCTGTCACCTTGTTCTTCTTTTGGTTTAGGGCTTCATAGATGAATCACTAAGTAACTGATATGGTGCATATGAAAGATAAAGTGACCTATTAGTAACCCCATGCTCTCAGGTAGAAAAAGTGACAGAATGGTTTGTGTTCACCTCTAAGTTACATCTACTCTGCACATTCCAAGCTTTTTTTTTTTAGTAACGTATGACAGGTCCTACAGTGGTTTCGAAACTCATCAGCAGATAAAGCTTTGGCTATTGTGTCCTTTGGAGAAAGACCAAGTAGAGAAAAGGATCATATTCTATTTTCTGTACTTGATACTGACTGCTTTGTGTGCTGTGATTAACAATAGAATCAAAAGCCTTTGGTTTTAATCTTTTTCCTCCTTTTCCACTGTTACTGAAACTTTGTGTGACATATGTTTGAACATTGAAGTATGTTCTTATTTAAAAGCCAGGCCTACCCTCCAAATTGTAACATTACCATTCTCAATAGGAGCAAACAAAAATCTTTTGTGCTTTGTGGGAATTATAATCAACCTGCTTGGGCTTTCATATTAAAATTCTCTGTGTAACTGTAATCAAAAACTCCACAAGTATTTCTTCCCTGGGGAACAGTTGAATTTTTTATGCATGTTGGTTGCATTTATTTGAAATATGTTTTCCATCTCAAGCAGAAAGCTTTGACATACGATCACTGACAATATGGTTTCGTTTTCTTACTGTTATTCTCACCTATTTGCGACTGATAAGGGTTGATATGTTACATGTGTAATATCTGTTCCTCAGCCCAGTATCTCGTAGTCATTTTAATGGCTACTTAGGTGGTCTGCAATAGATGTGGTAATGCTTTTTGTGTCATAGAGCAAAATTCAAGTAGACCAAATGGAATGCCCGAAGAATGGGCTGGTCTTAGCCAAGAACCACACTTAAAGAGGAAGTAAACCCTGATGACTTTACTTCCTCTTTCATTCCCTGTAATGGCAAAGCATAATGGACTACTATGCATCGCATAGTAGTCCATTATGTGTCACTTACCTGACACAGGAGCCAGCGAAGTCACCGCTGTCCCCTGTAGTTCCGAGCGTCCATCTTCTTGGTGGGTCTCCGTGGGTCTCGCTGCTCCGGCGCTGTGATTCGCTGGAGCAGCGATGACGTCACTCCCGCGCATGCTCGCGGCATTGCCATCATCGACGATGCCCTGCTCAGTGCGCCTGCGCGCCGCTGTCTACGGCGCATGCACTGTAGATAGCGGTGCCCGTCTTCAGGCAAATATCTCCTAAACCGTATAGGTTTGGGAGATATTTCTTGGACCTACAGGTAAGCCTTAATCTAGGCTTACCTGTAGGTCAAAGTGGTTTGTAAGGGTTTACAACCACTTTAAAGCAAAACTCTGCTATGCACTGTCTGTGCATAAAAAGGCCACAAGTGCTTGACCTTTCAAGTTGGACACATCTTTGGAAAGATCCTGGGAGCTCCTGGGAGCTAAAGAACACTCACACTAAAGAACACTCACAAGATAGTACCAAGAACTGAGATGAGATGTACTACAATTTTAGGGATGATTTTGTAGGTGGGGTGCAGCTTGTGCGGTGGCAAAAATTCACAGTTGCAAGGCATAACCTGTATTGAAGTAATTCAGCGATAGTTACAACAAACCCGGGGGCTGGTGACTCAACCGGGTGCACTTATGGATTCCAGTGACAGGAGCAGACTCCAGGCAGTCTGACAGCATCTAATGAGAAGGGCAGAAAGCGGCCTGGCCACTTCATGCCCAATCAGAAAGGTGCCCAGAAGAGTTGCACCCCCATGCTTTCCATGCTCGTTAGCAGCCTTTCCCTAACACTAGTAATGTCCCTTAAAGGAGGTGTATCCGACCCTACTCTATCAACTCGCAAAATGCAAACCAAATCTAGGAGCCAGGGTCTTAAATAGGCTCTCTTACCCAAGATGGCCACTAGAGTCACATGGGGTGGCAATGTCCAATAAAACAGCTTCCCCAGTGACACAGGAAACTATAGAGGAGCCCTGTTCCTTTTGACTTCCTCTCCAACAACACTGCTGCTGTGGAAGAGCACCACCTGCCATGGAGAAAGTAGACTGCACCTGCTTACATTTTCCTTAAGCCTTGCTTCATGTCTTCTATATTTTTTTTTTTTAATTCTTTCATAGATTGCTGTGATCTGGAGTTTCTCTGCAAATTTCCTTGTAACATTTTTTGCTAGATTCTGTTGAGTAGCCTTCCAGGTGCTGTGTTAGAAGTGGACATGAGCAGCTAATGCCAGTTTGTTGACTGGTCAGTTACTAAGGAGTAGGGATGAGCTTCGTGTTCGAGTCGAACGTACGTTCGACTCGAACGTACGTTCGACTCGAACATTGGCTGTTCGGCTGTTCGGCCGTTCGGCGAATTCCGAACGTTTGGGCCGTTCGCGTCAAAATTCGAGTGGCGCGCGCGGACCACAATGCACTGCGGTGGCGCAGTGCATTGCTGGCTCATGATTGGCCAAGCATGCACTGTGACCCCGCATGCTTGGCCAATCGTAGCGCCAACAGAGAGGAGAGCCATGATTAGCTCAGGCTGTGTAGTGCACGCCCCACACTATATAAGGCCGCCTTTGAGGCGGCCTCGTGTAGTGTGTTAGCATCTGAAGCAGTGGGTGTTCTGTGTACCTTCAACACAGTACACACCAATCGTTTTTGGCTGATTTCCTATCTTGCTGCTGTGTAGTGGTTGTTGTCTGTGCCCTGACCGCAGTATACACCACTATATTCACCTCACCTATATAGCTAGTGATCTAGCTTTAACTACTTAACAACTGCCCATTGCCGATTAACGGCTTCAGGGCGGTTGTTTAACTCTGAGAGGCCGTTAATTAACGGCCTCCCAGAATTCTGCTCTCGTGCGCCCCCTGGGGCGCGCACTCGAGAGCATCCGTGACCGCCGGGTCCACAGGACCCGGCGCATCACGGATCACGGTAAACGGCCGCTCGTCGCGGCCGTTTACCACCTGATCGCTCCGTCAAATGACGGAGTGATCACTTGTAAACAAACCGGCGTCATGTTATGACGCCGGTTCCTCCCTCCCCTCTCTGTACCGATCGGTACAGCGGAGGGGAAAGAGATCGGTGTCAGCAGCGATGTGGGCTGCATCTGCAGTGCCCACATCACTGCTCACCGAATTTAACCCCTCAATTCCCTGCCAATACTCTGCAATACCAGTGCATACTCTGCAGTACCCTGCCATTACTCTGCAGTACCCCGCCATTACTCTGCAGTACCCCGCCATTACTCTGCAGTGCAGTACCCTGCCATTACTCTGCAGTACCCTGCCATTACTCTGCAGTACCCCCATTACTCTGCAGTACCCCCCAATACTCTGCAGTACCCCCCAATACTCTGCAGTACCCGCCATTACTCTGCAGTACCCCGCCATTACTCTGCAGTGCAGTACCCTGCCATTACTCTGGAGTACCCTGCCATTACTCTGCAGTACCCCCCATTACTCTGCAGTAACCCCCATTACTCTGCAGTACCCTACCATTACTCTGGAGTACCCCCCAATACTCTGCAGTACCCTGCTATTACTCTGTAGTACCCCGCCAATACCCCGCCAATACTCTGCAATACCCTGCCATAAATTGCCATACCCAGCCATACTCGGAGATACCCAGCCATACTCGGCGATACCCTGAAATACCCAGCCATAGACACCCCCCACCCCTCACCGCCCTCCGGTGCTTCTACCAACTCGCCAGTACGATCAAAGCCAGAATCTTTTTTTTATTTTTTATTTCAGGCTTCCCAGCCTAGAGGTGAGATGTGGGGTCATATTGACCCCCAGATTTCACTGTAAAGAGGACCTGTCACCCCATATTCCTATTACAAGGGATGTTTACATTCCTTGTAATAGGAATAAAAGTGATCAAAAATATATTTTTGGGGAAAAAAATGTCAAACTAAAATAAATAAAGTAAAATGAACAATAAAAAAAAAAAAATTTTTTTAAAGCGCCCATGTCCCCATGTGCTCGCATGCAGAAGCGAACGCATGCGTAAGCCCCGCCCACATATGAAAACGGTGTTCAAACCACACATGTGAGGTATCGCCGAGAACGTTAGAGCGAGAGCAATAATTCTAGTCCTAGACCTCCTCTGCAACTCAAAACATGTAACCAGTAAAAAAAAATTTAAGTGTCGCCTATAGGGATTTTTTAAGTAGCGACGTTTGGCGCCATTCCACGGGCATGTGTAATTTTGAAGAGTGACATGTTTGATATCTATTTACTCAGCATAACTTCATCTTTCACTTTATGCAAACATTGGGCTAACTTTACTGTTTTTTTTGTTTGTTTTTTAAGCACAAAACTGTTTTTTCCCCCCAAAAAACGCGTTTGAAAAATTGCTGTGCAAATACCGTGTGAGATAAAAATTTGCAACGACCACCATTGTATTCTCCAGGGTCTTTTGGTATGCATATGCTGTGTGTGTGAAATAACCTGATAATATGACAGTTTTGTGGAAAAAAAAAAAAAAAAAAGGAAATAGGCCGTCAGTACTTCAGGTGTGATCAATTTTCAGATATTGGCACCATAGCTTGTGGACTCTATAACTTTCACAAAGACCAAATAATATCCACCAATTTGTACTTATTTTTACCAAAGATATGTAGTAGTATGAATTTTGGCCAAAATTTATGAAGAAAAAATTACTAATCTGCTAAATTTTATAACAGAAACGAAGAAAAATTCATTTTTTCGCAGAATTTTCGGTCTTTTTTCTTTTATAGCACAAAAAATAAAAAACTGAGAGGTGATTAAATACCACCAAAAGAAAGCTCTATTTGTGTGAAAAAAAGGACAAACATTTCCTATAGGTCCAGTGTTGCATGACTGAGTAATTGTCATTCAAAATGTGAGGGCACCGAAAGCTGAAAATTGGTCTGGTTATTAAGGGTGTTTAAGTGCCCAGTGGTCAAGTGGTTAATAATAGAGCTTGCAGTCAGTAGTGTTAGGAGATAGTGCGTGCTGTCTGCGTGCTCTGTACCCAGTACATACCGCTATAATATAGGGCAGGCCCCTACTTTCAAACATCCAACTTACAAACATCTCCTACTTGCAAACGCAAGGAGACAGCAGCAAGTGAGATGAAAAAAGATGGACGACAAAACAAATTATACAGGGGTGATAACCCTTCCCTATGTTTTCCAAAAAGCTTAAAAATAGTTTGTTTGACTGGAGCTACACTTTAAAAATGTACCGGTTGAAAATTACAAACAGATTCAACTTAACACAACAAACCTACACAGTCCCTGTCTTGTTTGCACCGCCTGTATACTGCTGTTCTGAGTATATAGGGCCTGGGGGCCACACGCATTTCCTTTTTTTAATATGGGTACGGGGTTCCCCTTAATATGCGTACAAGACCCAAATAGGCTGGTAATGGGCAGGGAGGGCTACCCATGCCATGTTTCTCAATGATTTTCAACCATATTGCAGGAATCAGATATAACATTAAAACCGCAAGCAGTTTTAAATGGTGTTATTTCCGTTTAATGTCATTTTGTGCAGGGACTGTTCCAAACACGGGAAACACGTGGCACTTCACAGGCATACTACAGACACCCCCCAGGCACCATATTGAAAGGAATATTTCACCTTTTTTTTTCACTTTAATCGTCATTAAAATCAGTGCTCCCGCCAAAACGGCAGTTTTTAAAACTTTTTTTGCAGTGACCCATGTCCCCTGAGGCAGGAGGCAGGTCCCCAAACCCTTTTTAGGACACTATCTTGCATATTAGCCGTTAAAATTAGCACTTTCCATTTCGAACGTTCGAGTCCCATAGACTTCAATGGGGTTCTAACGTTCGTTTCGAACGCGAGGGTCGTTCGCAAGTTCTGGTGCGAACCGAACCGGGGGGTGTTCGGCTCATCCCTACTAAGGAGTTTGTCATCAGTAAACTGGACAAAGCTTTAACAAGCATACTTTCTGAACAACTACCTAGAAGGGTTCATTTTCTAGCAGAGTGTAGCCTGTGCTGGAATCCCAGAGAAGACCAGGCTCTCTAGATGCCTAAAAAAAGTTTTTATATGGGAAGATCTCACCCAGCCTCACCAGAGCTAGTGGACATTAGAGTTAACACAACCTCCACTGGTCCAGAAGTTGCAGTTAGAAACTTGGTACAAAGTAGACACAAATTGAAATGAGATTTTCTGAAATTGCAAAAGCACCATGCCGTTTAACTCCAGCTGCGTTTTAAGAAAGGTGCAGGAAACTCTTTCCTGCTTGAAACACAGGCACAGGAGCCCATTCAAAAGCGGTAAGTTGTATGACCCTGTTTTCAAGAGGTTTATGCGAGGTTACACTCTCAAGACAGATTACTACAAATTTTCTTTTGTACCTGGGCAAATTAGAAGACTGAGCATCCTTATAGGTGGGAGATATAGGACTCTTCTGGTTCTTTCCTTCAACAGTGCTTCCACTCAGATGGGTCTTGGACCTTGCAAGTGGGGCCACAAACTCACAATGCCTTGTATCTTTTTTACACGTAGGCTAGATTCCTTGCAGAACATCATGTCCAATCCTTAGTTATCTTTTTTAAAAACTTTATTGTGGAACTCACAGTGAGAGGGAAACATTTTACCAAAAATACGCTGCCGTTTCAGATGTGTGGAGGTGCCATTAAGAATAAATGCCAACCCTGTGTATCTGCAAAAGAGGTGTGCCACTTGGCTGTGGGTGGTTGCGGGAACAGGTGTGACTTACCCACTGTCCCCACATGTGCAACCACCTGCACAAGTGCGAACCTAGCCTTATGGGTAGTTTTAGCAGCGACATGTTTTTTCATCAATTAGTAATAGAATCAGATATAAATAACTCACACTAATCTCCCCCTATGCAGTTTATCAGCTTTCCCATGCTTTTCCTAAAACTGCTTCCAATTCACGGAAACAGTAGTTGCTCTCTGCCATTCCCCCCCTCCATTATAATGAGGGGCCTGGATTAACCAAAACCCCCTTATTGGTTATTCTAAGTCTGTATGCCATAATTCGAAGGCCATGCAGTGCATTAGGGTTTAAAAAAACATCTCCTGGGCAAATCTGCATATAAAGTCACAGTGACCATGAATCTCAAACCTGCAGGTTAGATGGACGATTGACTTGAAAAATTAGGTAACATAAAACGATACAAAACATATGGATAGATATTTTAAAAAAAAACTAAGTCTGTATGCCATAATTCGAAGGCCATGCAGTGCATTAGGGTTTAAAAAAACATCTCCTGGGCAAATCTGCATATAAAGTCACAGTGACCATGAATCTCAAACCTGCAGGTTAGATGGACGATTGACTTGAAAAATTAGGTAACATAAAACGATACAAAACATATGGATAGATATTTAAAAAAAAAACTAAACCTTTTTTTTAACAGTAACAATATACAGTTAGGTCCACATATATTTGGACACAGGCATAATTTTCATACTTTTGGCTTTCTCTGCCACCAAAATAAAATTAAACGAAACAATACAAATTAATTTAAAGTTCAGACTTTCAGCTTTAATTCAAGGGGTTAAATAGAAATATCAAGTTAAAATTTTAGGAACTGCAACCATTTTTATACACAGCTCCCCCCCCATTTTCAGGGGCTCAAATGTAATTGGACAAATGAATATAATCATAAATAAAATGTTCATTTTTAATATTTTGTTGAGAATCTTTAGTGGCAATGACTGCCTGAATTCTGGAACCCATGGACATTACCAAAGACTGGGCTCTAACTGCAGCGGTCTTCAGTTGTTCTTTGTTTGTGGGTCTTTCTGCCTTTGGTTTTGCTTTTAGCATGCTCAATTGGGTTGAGATCAGGTGATTGATTACACTATTCCTTCAAAAGCTCCTGGGTTGCTTTTGCAGTGTGTTTTGGATCATTGTCCATCTGTACTGTGAAGCGCCGTCCAATCAAATTTGCTGCATTTGGCTGAATCTGGGCTGACAGTAGATCTCTAAACACTGCAGAATTCATTCGGCTGATTCTGTCTTCTGTCACATCATCAATAAACACCAACGACCCAGTGCCACTGGAAGCCATGCATGCCCATGCCATCACACTGCCTCCACCATGCTTTACAGATGACGTTGTGTGTTTTGGATCATGAGCTGTTCCAAGCCTTCTCCGCACTCTTTTTCCCGTCATTCTGGTACAGATTAATCTTCATTTCCTCTGTTCAAAGAATGCTTTTCCAGAACTGGTCTAGCTTTTTTAGATGTTTTTTGGCAAAGTCTAATCTGGCTTTTCTATTCTTCAGGCTTATGAAGGGTTTGCACCTTGTGGTGAACCCTCTGTTTTTGCTCTGGTGAAGTCTTCTCTTGATTGTAGACTTTGACAATTATACAACCACCTACTGGAGAGCATCCTTCACTTGTCTGCATGTTGTGAATGGGTTTTTCTTTACCATAGAGAGGATCCTGCCATCATCCACCACTGTTGTCTTCCATGGACGTCCAGGCCTTTTTATGTCTCTGAGCTCACCAGTGCTTTCTTCTTTCCTGAGAATGTACCAAACTGTTGATTTGGCCACTCCTAATGCTGCTGCTATCTCTCTAATGGATTTGTTTAGCTTTTGAAGCCTTACAATGGCCTGTTTCACTTGCATGGACAGCTCCTTTGAACGCATGATGTAGGTTCACAGCAATAGATTCCACATGCAAATACCCCACTTATGCCCTGTACACACGGTCGGACATTCTGACGTCAAAATCCTTCTGATTTTTTCAGACGGATTTTGGCCCAAACTTTTCTTGCATGCACGCGGTCGCACAAAGTTGTCAGATTTTAGATCCTGCTCTCAAACTTTGTGCATTGGAAAATCCGACAGAAAAAGTCAGATGGAGCCCACACATGGTCGGATTTTCCGACAACATGATCCGATTGCACATTTCCCATCGGAAAATTGGACCATGTGTATGGGGCATTAGAATCAACTCCAGACCTTTTAACTGCTTAATTGATGAGGAAATAACAAAGGGGCAGTCCACACCTGGTCATGAAACAGCTTTTGATTCAATTGTCCATTTACTTTTGGCCCCTTGAAAAAGGGGGATGGCTAGTCTTAAGAACTGTAATTCATAAACCCTTCCTCCGATTTGGATGTACATAACCTCAAATTAAACCTGAGAGTGCACACTTTCAGCCCATATACATTATATAACTATAGCTTGAATATGTTTTGGTAAATACCTGAAAAAATGTAAAATTGTGCCTGTGTATAAATATATGTGGACTTAACTGTACGTACAAGAAAAATAGTAATAGATTACACTAGAGCCCCATGAGTCACAGGTGTCCACTGGGGGAAAGAGAGAGGTGATAGGAAAGGTGGATTAGGATGCAAGCATGCTACTGGTTTCTTGTTAAGGAATGCCTTTAAGGCTCCCTGCAAAAAAATACATATGGGACCAGAATCTCCTGGCCTTTGGACATTCCCAACAGATTAGAAGGAATGTTTCTGTTGTCAGACATCCCTCAAATTGTGTGGCTGGGTAGATGGGGACAGTTTTAGAGAGTCTTGCAGGATCCAGATACCAGAGTAAAAACAATGTGTAATTCATTTTCATGACTTAAACATGGTCTGAGCTTTGGGGAAACAGCAAGCCAAATTGATTCCAGTCATTGTCCGATATGGATGTTTTAATCCCTGTTTACATTTCTGTGTGTATGAGAGTTGAGTATTCTGTGTCCCATCAAGCAGCAATGCATAAATAAAAGAGATGAGACCAGGTCAGGTGGATTCTGTTCAGTTGTGGATAACTTCATGAATAACATTTTTAATTTGAAGCTATCTAAAAATCTGTGGGAATCTAAGAAAAAAGACTATATTTGATTCTCGTATTGTTTACGAGGTGTTTAACCCGAAAATGTTTTTGTGGCATCCAGGCATTGAATGCTGATGGATTTGTTATCCAAGGGAGAACATGGGATTACTTACTATTGTCAGAAGAGGGAGGTGAGGAGACACTAAATAGGATTCTGCCAGTTTTAAAGGCTCAATTTAATAGGGCCATATTCTGGTTGGGAGCCAAGGTGATCTGACTTGGCTTTCTGTTGGTATGGACTTGTAGCCAGGAGCTGTATATATATTTATCTTGGCTTTCTGTTGGTATGGACTTGTAGCCAGGAGCTGTATATATATATATATATATATATATATATATATATATATATATATATTCCTGAAATAAGGGTGGCACTGTGTTGCTTTGCTGTGGGGGAGCTGTTTCCCTCATCGATACAGAGACAAGGCAAAGCAAAGCATCTTGGGATATGTAGTCTGAATGGATACGATTTGCCCTCTTGCTGAATCATTAGGAACTACAACTACCAGATGGCTGATGGGGAAGAACAGACCGCTGGGAGGGACTATAAGAGGAATGGATTGAGGCCTGGGACACTCTCATGGGACCCGGCCTGGCTGTGAGTGCAGGGAATCTGTGATGGTGGGAGCTGCAGCTGAGTCGCGGCCTGCACCAGCAGAACCATCCAGCGTATATTCAGAGGGACACCTGCAGCATCCCCTAGCTGTACAGCAGCAGCCTGGCCACTCCTATTCCATCTATCCAGCAGTAACATCAGATTCGGGTGAGCCGTGGCGTGGTACGGCGGAGGCCAAACGTCATCTCCTGAGCCACATTCTCAAGAGACAGCCACCATTATTATCACCATCATCATCATCATCATCCTTTGTTACAGTGTGGTGAGCGGGCAATAGCCCAGCCTTATCCTGCACTTTCTATCAGTGTCAAGGATCTAGGCCTAACATCATAGACACTATATACAGACATCTCTACCTTCTATCACCTTGCTTCTACTGCCTTCTACCGAGGGCATCATCTTTAAGTCAGTGATCACTGTGATTTCAATTGCAGCTTGTTCCACATCGGAAGATTGCTTCTTTGTTTATTCACAACCAATTGATTCAAGTTGCTTTGCTTTGCCATTCAAAAACTCCTTGCATGCAATTATTATCCAGGTCTAGCTGAAGATCAACCGGACTGCTGCAGAGTAATGCAGTGCTACTTTTCACCTCCTTCACCACTTCAGAGATTTGTTTTGGTGAGCTCACAGAGCTTCAATTCACAGAGAACTCTCTGAAATAACAGGTTGAATTTCCATACAGTTTCTTTATGCCAAAGGTTGTAACATTGTATTTACTTTTCTGTATCCATGTGTTGAGGAACAGAAAAGAGGGGTATAAGCCCAATAAGAGCCATTCCTCTGCTTTCCTGTAACCTGTTCACATAGGCATTGCATGTGCTTTGCTGTGTAAAGAGATTATAGTCATCACTGTTGAATGTTTGGATCTAATATGTGATTGCCATTTAGCTACTGATAACATTCTTATACGAAATACAATTTTGAATTATAAACTTGAATTGACGTTCCAATCATTTTCATTTCACTAAGCAAACAAGTTAATTGGTTTAATCAATTCTGGTGTATCTACTACTTTATTATTGTTACTAAAGAGGGAAAATGTATGAACCAAGGATGTCAGAGGTGATGGAGGACTCACAGGGTCAGGGCAACCAGGGGGGTACTGATTTAACCTGCAACCCATTTTGTAAACTTCTCTGGAAAGTTGTTAGTGCTTTTCTTTGGGTGCTGTAGTTGTGGCTCTTTAGTCTGCATCATTATGACCTAGGAAAAAAAGGGAATTAATACCACAGCCTGACAGCCTGAATAAATGCAATAAAGAGCAACTGTAGTGCATACAAAATTAAGTGCAGAATTAAATAAAAAAACAAAAAACAAAAATATATCAAGCAAGTAGCCAGTGAAAGCTTAAAAAATATGTGCAAATATGTATAAACTTCTAGTTGGAAGGTTCCTTTCACAGATGCCTTCCGCAGGTGCTGCTGTGCTAGAAATAGTGCAAATCAATATTAAGCATGTGAAAGTCCAAAAAATTGCACATAAACATATAGCAGTTCTCAGTTGATAAGTTCCTTTCAAAAGTGCTGCTGTGCTAAAAAAAAACATATGATGCTGTAAACAGGTGCATACGGGATCCACACCCCCCTTATGGTTGAACTCACCAGATCCAATGGACCCCCAAGCATATTTGATATACCCAGATCTAGATTTGGACACACAATTTATTAGATATTTACATCAGGCAATGATCTAAGAACCTATCTGGCTCATTGTCATGAGTGTGGTTACATTAGTTATTATGTGCTGTCATTTTCTATATGTACAGGGTATATAAATACTTCATTTTATTTTTATGTTATATATTATTGTAATAATTGTACCTCAGTCTTTTTATATATAATTTTTTAAATAAAATAAGAAAATATTACTAATATATTTCTAGATCTTTTACTTGGGTGCCTATAAACGTCCATTTTATGTAGTACTTACATTTTCAGTTAAACTATATAAAAGCCCTGACCGGTCAGTGAAAAATCCTTATTAAACCACATGGGTATTGAGAGCAACATTAACTCGATGACAAAAATAGGAAAAATAAACATAAATTAAAATAAAATAAAAAATTGCCATAAATGAAACAATGAAAAAATGTTTTAAAATATATAACGAAAAAATACATAATAAAAATATACATAAAATAAAGATAAAAATAAAATAAATAAAAACAACAAATAAATTGTGAAAAAAATAGAAATGAAAATAAACCAATGAACAAATACTAAACCGCATAATCAAATCACCAGTTGTATAAAAAAAAAATTGAGGCCCAACTCTATGTTCAACACCTTAGGATTCATTGTATTAAGCAAATAAATCCATTTTGTTTCATTTTGTGAAATACGTTTAGTAAGATTACCCACCCTGCAATGGGGGAGCACCCTGTCTATACCACAAATCTTCAAAGATGTGGGGTCTCGATTGTGAACCAATCTATAATGCCTGGATAGGCTATGCTTAACAAACCCATTGTTGTTGACATGTTCGCGTAACCTTACCCCAAGCTTCCTAGTAGTTCTCCCCACATATTGGAGCTTGCATGGATATTCCAATAGGTAGGTCACATCCATACTATCAGACGAGATGAACTTCTCTCGAATGATGCAACTTCTCTCGAACGATGTACTTTCTTCAGTTTGTGTTTAATGGTCCTACATGTCACACATCTCCCACATGTGAAAAAACTCACCTGGTCCAGAAAAGTCCCCACCCTTTGAGGAGGGTGGACAACATTCCTGGCAAGTTTATTCCTCAAAGTAGGAGGCTTGGTGTAAATGAATTGGGGTTTGCTCTGTAAAATTTTATTTAATACTCAATCCTTCAAGAGTAATGGCCAATGTTTAGATATTATTCTCTCAACCTGCTTATATTGTCTCGTAAACCCAGTCATAAAAGCTAACCCATAATTGTAACTTCTATGTTCCTTATCTTGTAACATTACATTTCTATCCAATTGTAGGACTTCCTGTTGTGTCTTAACTAATTCTTTGGGTGCGTATCCTTTCTCTTGGAATCTACTTATAATTACTTGTGTTTGGCTATACTAATCCGCAAAGTTGTCACAATTCCTGCGTATTCTAATCACCTGGGTTTTAGGTACCCCATTTAGCCATCTGGGGTGATGGGGACTTCCTTTCGGGATATACTCATTACAGTCCACCTCCTTAAAGAAAGTGCGTGTTTAATTTGCCATTATTCTTAAAAATTATCAGATCTAGGTAGATGACAGTCAAAAAGACAATAACTATCAAATAACAGAAAAGAAAGGGAAAAGCACAAAGCAGCCCAAGCGGGTATTTGAACAGAATACATAATATAAGGCCCGATTGGCCATCCAACATAGAGGGTGTTAGAGACGAAGGCGTCTACTTCATGGTCATGAAAACATATGAGCCATATCACTATTAGTTTGTCTCTAGACCTACTACCAATCTTTAGAGGTGTTAATGAACAGACACCACTGATTTGGGCAGAAAAAATAAAGCCAGATGACAAACAGATAAAAGAAACATAAAACATTAAAATCAAACAACAAAAAGAAAAGAAAGAATGCACTCTAATAGATTATGCTAGCAGTCATGTATCAAATATCTGGGATGATCAAGTTGAGTCTATTGCATTTCTGACAGTTGCAGTCCTCCTACCGAGACGGTGTCTGTTGGTTGTATGTTTGTGCGGGCCACATCTACATAATGAATCCAAGTGGCCCAAATTCCATACCATTTATCATATCTGTCCTTACATGTCGCCATCCACTTCTCTGCAGCCCTGATATCTTTCACAAGATGAATCCATTCCAAGCAGCTTGGGACTTGTCTGCTTTTCCAGTAGATGGGGATCAATCTCCTAGCTGCATTCAAGAGATTAGGCAGTACCAAATGTTGATAAAGGCTGAGAGGGATGATGGGAACATGCAGGAGGAAGCCCATTGGAGAGTCAGGGAGGTCCATGTTCAAGATGAAGTTTATTTGGGTTCTACTGTCTTGCCAGTAACGTTGTAACTTAGGGCAATCCCACCAAATGTGCAAAAATGAATCCCTATGTCCACGGTCCCTCCAGCAAGCATTTGAGGAGCTTGGGTATATTTTAGCAAGCTTGGTCGGGACCTTATACCATCTAGTCATTACTTTGAACCCATTCTCCTGAATTTTCGTGTTAACAGAGCTAGAGTGAGTAAGGCGGTATAGATGGTCAAGTTGCAGCTCAGTAAACTCATGTTGCAGGTCTCTTTCCCATTTTCGAATGTATATTGGTTTGCCCTTGGGTCCCTGCCCTAGTAGCATCTCATAAAAGACAGATGAGGAGTGTAGGATTGGATTAGCAACATGCACAGCTTCTCAAAAGGAGTGGGGGAGGTGGGGGAGCATTTGGCTTGAGGTAAACTACGCGTAAAATGTTGAAGCTGTCCCTATCTCCAAGGGGAATCTACCGTATTGAGCTCTAAGTTCCTCCAATGGGATTAATCTCTGGTCCTGGAAGAACCTACCACACCTCACCTCACCATCTCCCATCCAAGTACGGAAGAAAGATGGGTGTTCTCCTGGGGCAAGCCAGGGAAGCCTCCTAGGGGGGCCAGGGGGGAGAACCAAGGGGTAAGCTGTCCTAACCTGTTTAGGGCATCCCATAATTTCAAAGCGTGAGCAGTCACTGGAGAAACAAATGCAGACAGACCTCTATGTGCCTGGGGTAGCCATGGGGCATTTGATAAGTTGCGGCCAGCCAGAAATTTTTCAAAAGATACTCACACCTTAGTGGACACCCCATGGTGCCAGTCCAATATCCGCTGCAGGGCGATTGCCTCATAGTATTTGCTTATATCTGGGACTCCTAGGCCTCCCAACCACTTAGGTCTCTGTAAGGTGCGAAGAGCCAACCGAGGGTTTCGCCCCTGCCAGATACATTTTTTAAGCGTACTGTTAAGGATCGAAAAGAAAGACTTGGGTATATAGATAGGCGCCATTTGTAGATAAAACAAAATGCGAGGTAACACATTCATCTTTAACACACTGACTTGGCCTATTCACAAGGAGGTCTCCCTGTTCCACCTGTGTAAGTCTGATTTTATAGTGGAGAGTAGAGGGCCATAACTATTATTATAAAGCTGGGAGCAAAGGGGGGTAAGATAAACACCCACATATTTCAGGTGAGTGTGGCACCAAATGAAGGAGAAAGAGGATTGCAACCATGTACGTAAGTTCGATGAGATGTTCAAGGATAGAATCTCAAATTTATGCTATTGGGGAGAGAGATCAAGGGGTCAGCCACATAGAACAGGACATCGTCAGCATAAGCGCATAGTTTATGTTCCCTTGGCCCAACGCCAAAGCTCTTGATATTGGATTTGAGCGAATCCTATTGAGCAATGGTTCCAGGGTGAGGGCAAAAATGAGGGGGGGCAGTGGGTGTCCGAAAGGTGTCCATTCACTTTAACTCAGGCTTCCAGGGGGCTATAGAGCAAGGTTATCCAGGAGAGCATTTTAGGGCCAAGCCCCAGCCTGGTCAATACCGTTCGAAGGTATACCCAGCCCACCCTGTCAAACGCCTTTTCAGCACCAGTGGAAAGCAGGAGACAGGGTGGATGGTTGATCTGTGTTTGTGCCCAATGGATCAATTTAATCGCCTGGCTAGAATTGTCTCTAGCTTCCCTTCCAGTAATAAACCCTGTCTGGTCTGGGTGTATGATAGATGGCATTATGGGCTTAAGACGGTTCGCTAAAATCTTCGCTAATATTTTATGTCGGTGTTAAGAAGTGATATATCGATCTGTAGCTGCTAGGGACAGTGTGGTCTTTCCCTTCTTTGGGGAGCACTGTAATATGGGCCAGTAATCCCTCTTTAGGTATAGCAGTACTTGAAGCTAAGGCATTAAAGTAGGCACACATTGGGCTAGACAATAAAGGGAGGAAGGTACTGTAGTAGGCATTCGTATATTTCTCAGGACCTGGGCTTTTCCTTTTTGGGAGTTCTTTTACCACTGTTTCCAGCTCTGTCTGGGTAATAGGTGTCTCAAGGTGTTTACTAGTTTGGTTACTAAGTTTGGGGGCCTGGGCCTTCGCCAGATACTCCAGAATATGGCCCTGCTTCTGATCTGCCGTTGAGCCAGGTTGTGTAGCAGGGAGATGGTAGATCTGGGCATAGTAGTTCTGAAAGGCAGCCTCAATCATAGAGGAGTGAACTACTGGAGAGCCCGTCGCTGTATGGAGTTTAGGTACATGGCCAGAGGCCTGTTGTCTCCTTAGGGCCCTGGCTAGCAGTCACCCGCATTTACTGATCAGACAGGTAACAAGAAGATAGGGTATATAGAATCTATATAGAATATCAATCTATAATATAGAATCTATTATAATAAATCCCCCCCCCACAACACGGGCAGCCTCTGAGGCTATCACAACACTAGTATCACTGTCAAGTTCACAGCACTAACACAATAGCAGCAGATTATTATGAAAAAGTTAAGTTGAACTGTAGCATGCTTCACTATTGTTCTGCTTCTGTGCTTATGCTTAAAGCGGGACTGCACTGCGGAAAAAAATATTAAAAGCCAGCAGCCAGACTATCCGGCGGACTTAGTCTGGCGGACTTTCCGCCGGACTTTCCGAACTAGCTACTTGCCCACACACGGCACTTTTTCACCGGACTAATACGTCGCACTACGTCTGCCGGACTATCCGCCGTACTTTTGAAATGAACGGACTCGCCCACACACGCGGAGGAAAGTCCGCTCATTTTGAGCACGTCACTAGGTAGCCGGGGCCAGCGAAGGAGGCGCTGGCCCCGTCACCTGGTATGGACTTAAAGGGGAACCCCTATGCCGAAAAATCGGCGTGGGGGTCCCCCCCAGGTCCATATCAGACCCTTATCCGAGCACGCTACCCGTCCGGCCAGGAAAGGGGGTGGGGACGAGCGAGCAGCCCCCCTCCAGAGCCATACCAGGCCGCGTGCCCTCAACATGGGGGGTGCCTTGGGGAAGGGGGGGGCGTGCGGCCCCCACCCCAAAGCCCCTTGTCCCCATGTTGATGAGGACAAGGGCCTCTTCCTGACAACCCTGGCCGTTGGTTGTCGGGGTCTGCGGGCGGGGGGCTTATCGGAATCCAGGAACCTCCTTTAATAAGGGGTCCCCCAGATCCCGGCCCCCCACCCTATGTGGATGCTGGGACTGTGACATCATAATGGGTAGGGACATCATCCGCCGCTTCTCTGTCATTGTGACCAGAGAGAGCAACGAGGCAACATCTCCAGAAGAGAAGACGAGAAGAACAGAAGAGAAGAACAGAAGGCCAGAAGACAGCGGCGACAGAAGACCGGGCCACCGCTTGTAAAAGAGCTAGAAGAAGGCGCGGTGGCCTGGCAAGAAGAACCGAAGAGGGGGACAAGACCTCCGAAGTCGGAAGAAGAGGGCAGCGGCGAAGAAGAAAGCCGGGCTCCTCCGCTAGTGAAAGAGCTAGCAAAAGAGCAGAAGATAGAGGAGGAGTCCGGCGAGAAGACCCCCGAAGACGGAAGAAGACCCCCGGAGCTGCGTTTTTGTATTTTTTTTTACCTTTTTTTTTTTACTTTTTTTTACAGGTGAATGGGTAGGGGTACATTGTACCCCATACTCATTCACATAGGGTGGGGGGCCGGGATCCGGGGCCCCCTTATTAAAGGGGGCTCCCGGATTCCGATAAGCCCCCCGCCCGCAGACCCCGACAGCCAACGGCCAGGGTTGTCGGGAAGAGGCCCTTGCCCTCATCAACATTGGGACAAGGTGCTTTGGGGTGGGAGCTGCGCGGCCCCCCCTTCCCCAAGGCACCCCCCCATGTTGAGGGCACGTGGTCTGGTATGGCTCAGGAGAGGGGGTGCTCGCTCGTCCCCACCCCCTTTCCTGGCTGGCCGGGTAGCGTGCTCGGATAATGGTCTGATATGGACCTGGGGGGACCCCACGCCGATTTTTTCGGCGTAGGGCTTCCCCTTTAAGTCCATACCAGGTGACGGGGCCAGCGACGCCTCCTTCGCTGGCCCTGGCTACCTGGAGACGTGCTCAAAATGAGCGGACTTTTCTCCGGGTGGGAAAAGTCCGTTCATTTCAAAAGTGCGGCTAGTATGGGTCGGTTTAGCCCAACTTGTATTGCAGAATATCTGGTGGAGGATAGGAATAAAAACATCCAGGTCTAAGCCATTATAATGTAAAATTGAGGGGAGAAAGAATAAAGAAGATAAAGGGGGGAGAAGTCAGAAGGCTGGAAAGTAGAAGGGGTGGTAAGGAAGGAGGTGAGCAGACCTTAGTGCTACACACCGGAGGGTCAGAAGCACAGGACATGGATATTTCAGCGGGGGGGGGGGGGGGTTAATTAGGGTTTTCAAGGCATCAGAGGTAGAGTATTCATCCATATGAGCCATAGAGTTTTGAATTTATCAAAGGTATCATTATCCAAGACTATCATCTCTTCCATACGCATGATGTCATTGACCACCAAAACCCAGGAGTACAGGGGAGGGGTGGTTGTGGTTTTCCAAAAAAGGGATATAAGTTGCCTGGCCACCGATATGAGAAATCGTAACAGAGTACGTTTTTTGTGCGGGTATGGAGCCCGGGAGCATAGACAATAGAGCTACCTCTGGAGTGGGTGTCGTTGGTCAATCGTCAAGGCTAATGTAGATGGTGAAACCCTGAGACCAGAGGGTTTGGATGGCTCTACACTCCCACCATATGTGGAGATAACTTCCATCTTTATCACCGCACCTCCAACATGAAGTGGGGGTAGAGGGGAAGATTCTATGAAGCGATTGAGGGTCCCTGTACCACCTAGATACGAGTTTAAAATTCTTCTCCTGTGTGTAACACGAGATGGAGGATTTAAGCGTGAAGTGGAAGGACTTTTGCCATTCCATTTGAGAGAGATCCCTTCCTAGGTCCGTGACCCACCTCCTGGTGTAAGATGGGGGTTGGTCATGGATCAGAGAGTGCTGTAATTTATAAATGGTGGAAAGTAGATGTTTGGGTGTTTCTGAGAGAGAGCACAGCTGTTCGTAGCCTGTTAAGGGCCTATGTATTTGGGAAGAGGAGAATAGGTCCAAGCAGAAGGAAGATATGCGGAGAGCTGTAAGCCAGTGCCCAGGGAGTGCCCAGGGTCATCTGTACAAATGATGCACTAGGGCTCACATCATATATAATGTATTTCTATGTGTGTTGTTTTTAAATCTTTTTCTATGTTCCTTTTCATACCATGTATATATCCATGTGTCAATAAATATTACTATTTTTTCATATCCCTATTGTTTACTGTGCCTTAAAAGTCCGACCCTGGGTCACCTTTTGGGACCCCCTTTTTTTGTATTTCTATAATCATCTACGGATGAGGCAATGTAAGTGCTTTTTTCTCCTATTTCCCTAGCTTGTCTCAAGTATCCCTTCATGTGGGTGCATGGGTGTTGGTGGGAGATTGGCAAATCAAATCGACCCAGGTGAGTATGTGTGTTTTTTTTTTTTTCATCATATCCTGCACTTGTCTTTGAGTTTATGTCTGATTTGCAGCTATTGGAGGTGGAACAAATTGGTTTACCGATCTCCCACCAACACCCATGCACCCATATGAAGGGATACTTGAGACAAGCTAACTCACACAAGGGTGTACTTGGTACATTATAAATAAAGGCTTTTTAAAAAGCAGTACATGATATAGTGCATCTGCGCCTAGAGGCGATTCAGTTCGCATTGTGCGCTATACAAGTATTTCATTCATTCATTCATTCATCTGTGAAGTCTCTCATTTATCCAGTTCATGGTTTAGGGTAATTTGTCAGTCAACTGGACTTTTTTGGTAATCTTGAAGATGATTTAACAGTGACTGGCCAAAATGTGTGGCCATCTCTGCATGACAGGATTAAATCCTTTGTCGAAGTAGAATGTTGGAAAGATTTTCTTGTTCAGTGTGTGCAGCTGTCAGAACACAATATCCCAGCAGGAGGCATTGGGATTTCTTCATCTACCACGTCTGTCTGTTTGAAAGATTTCACCTCTTCCTCTCTTCAGGTTGCACCCTGTGTACCAAAATAAGATATGGTGTCACTGGGAGAAAAAAATTGTGTGTGTGTGTAACCAAGATCCTATAGAAATGCTGACCATGGATGCACACTGGCTGCATCCAGGTAAGTTTGGAGGCTTTATTTGTATGTAATCCTTCAAATAAGTGGTAACATGTAAACAGCTGTGGCACCGATCATTGATTTGTACAATGCTAACAGAAGGCCACTGACAGCTGCTGCTGTTTGTATATATTGTGTGCAGGCAGCGTTTACACATGCAGGAATCTAGTGATTTTCGCTGGTGCCACCACTGGTCTCTTTTGTGGAGCCATGTGAATGTAGTCTATAGTACCAAACATTTTGCATGCAACACCTGTTCCTTTTCAGATGCCAAAGGTTAATTGAATACAATTCTCTCATGATGGGTTCCCTCTGCCAGGTGAGCCTTTTACAGCCCAAAGGCTCAACCTTCAAAGTAATGCAGCTTCTGGATATACAGCTGCATCCCGCCTATGAATGAACAAGGCTTTACTAGTACAAAATACAGGAAACCCCTTTGGACTGTACTTGCTTTATTTCACAGTGCAATCTTACCCCCAATGTTTGACCACTTTTTGTGAAGAATTCCAGTGTACATTCTGATGTCAGATGCCAAACATGCTCTGTACATAGCAGATTTGTAACTGTGACTTCAGTACCTAAGAATCATGTAATTGTTTCAAAAATATTTACATTGCCTGAAGGGATAGTAAAATGAGGTAAGCCCTGTAGTTCTCACATTGCTTCACGTAATCTCTCAGAAAACACGACTTTACTTTGATTCCCATTATGGATCTGTTACAAGGGCCCTGTCCAGATGCATTGTACAGAGAAAAAACATTCATTCCTCTAAGACGTCAAATGAGTAATGACGTGTTATCATAATTCTGGGTGTTTGTTTCCTTCTCAGCTTTTCCCTTTTGGGCCTGTTTGTTGATACATGAAACACTTGATTCGAATACTTCTGTTTGCATGTAATAGTTTATGATCTTATTTGTATAAAATGTGTTTAGTTAAAGTGTCCCTTGAACTGACAGTATGAAAATGTTACTCTGGGCAGTGATGTTGAAGTAAATACGATAGGCTTTATATTTACAGCACATATCTGGCCTAGAATTCATATCAGAAACATAATATGAGTTAGTTCCAGCATTAGTATGTAGTATTATTGTATGATAAACAGGACATAAAAAAATTAAATAAAAAAGAGAGTTTTTCTTTTTTTTCATATAAAAATCTAGGCATATGAAAAGGGACTCACAGTAGCATGCATGGTTTATAAGCCCAACATGATGTGCAATGAAACACAGAAAATGTAGACATAGGAAAAGCCAGGCATATAAAAAACAATCCACAAAAATGGTATGGTTTATATAATTATAAAACAGGACATAGTTACATTGGTGGGTGCTAGATAAAAGTGATACTGCCTGGAAACTAAATTGATAAAAAATCATTTAAGAAAAAGATCTACATCCCATCTGTGGTTCAGTCCCTGTGGGGTGCGGGTCTGAATCCTGTGTATCCAGTAAACTTCACGTTCTAAAAGTCTGTGATGTGACTTTTTTTGGGAACCAATGACACTAATGCACTGTCACTGTACTAATGACACAGGCTTGGAAGGGGTTAACATCAGGGGTGAATCAAAGGGTTGTGTGCCTAGCTAGTGTTTTAGTGTGGTGTGGGAGGTGCTTTTACTAGTGGAAGGCATGGATTGGTGTCCATGCTTTGCAGAGGCACAGGATCCATGCCTACATTACTAACAGAACGGTAATCTGCCTTGTTTACATAGGCAGACTGCTGTTCTACCTGTGTACTGAATGACCAGCCAGTGCCAGCACCTGATGCCCGGAAGTGCAGGACCGCGTGTGTATATATACGTGATCGTGAGCAGCATGGCCGCCCTTTAGCAGTAAAACTGTTTAAGGGTGGTCAGGAACTGGTTAAAGGTTAAGCTCAAATTTTAGAGTAAGAGAAAGGTTAGGGTTAAAGTTATGGGTTAGGAGCTGAAGTGATCAATAATCAATTCTCAATCAGCACAACTCAAATTTACTGAACAACATAAAATAAGTTAATAAAATATATAACAAATTGCTGCTGCCACCGCTAAAAGTGCTTTCACTACACTTACTAGAAAATAAAACCACGAAACCGGTGCTGCGCTACTTAATTGCAATTTATATCTGTGCATTAATAAACTATTTATCTATGTACAGTGCAATACCATATACAATTATTCAATATGGTGATATGCTGATATCTGTAATCCAAAACAATTAGTAAATTATAATAAAAATAATAACAGTGTCCATATACTGCAGTCATAAAAATCTGTGAAAAAAGTTAATTTATCCATAATAAAGTATTTCTGAAGAGTTATATTCCACCACAGTGTCAAGAAATATAATCAATGTCCTGGATACATCTGATACATCTAGCTCTTGAAGCACAGATACCAGCCGTAGTCCATTCCATGTGAATCTCCCCCAAATTTTTCAATGGCATTGCTGCACAATCCTCTCAAGGCTGCGGTTATCCCTGTTGCTTGTGCACCTTTTTCTACCACACTGTTTCCTTCCACTCTGCTTTCCTTAAATATGCTTGGATACAGCACTCTGTGAACAGTCAGCTTTATTAGCAATGACCTTTTGTGACTCCGCTCACAATGACTGGGACGCGACGCGGCGACTTATATAGGGACATCGCCGGATGATGTCCCCACCCATTATGATGTCACAGTCCCAGCATCCTCTGGGACTGTGACATCATAATGGGCGGGGACATCATCCGGTGATGTCCCTATATAAGTCGGCACGCGCTGCGTCCCTGCCATTGTGAACGGAGGCAGCGATGAGGCAACATCTGAAGAGAAGAAAAGAAGAGAAGAACAGAAGACGGCGACAGAAGACCGGGCCGCCGCCTGTAAAAGAGCTAGAAGAAGGCGTGGTGGCCCGGCAAGAAGAACCGAATAGGGGGACAAGACCCCCGAAGTCGGAAGAAGAGGGCGGCGGCGAAGAAGAAAGCCGGGCTCCTCCGCTAGTAAAAGAGCTAGCAGAAGATAGCGGAAGAGTATTTTAACCCTTGAGTGTTGTGTTTTTTTTAACTTTTTTTCACAGGTGAATGGGTAGGGGTACATTGTACCCCATACTCATTCACATAGGGTGGGGGACCGGTATCCGGGGGCCCCCTTATTAAAGGGGGCTCCCGGATTCCGATAAGCCCCACGCCGCAGACCCCGACAACCAACGGCCAGGGTTGTCGGGAAGAGGCCCTTGTCCTCATCAACATGGGGACAAGGTACTTTGGGGTGGGGGGGCCGCGCGGCCCCTCTTCCCCAAGGCACCCCCCCATGTTGAGGGCACGCGGCCTGGTACGGCTCAGGAGGGGGGGGGCACTCGCTCGTCCCCACCCCCTTTTCTGGCCGGCCAGGTAGCGTGCTCGGATAAGGGTCTGATATGGACCTAGGGGGGACCCCCACGCCGATTGTTCCCCTTTAAGTCCATACCAGGTGACGGGGCCAGCGATTCCTCCTTCGCTGGCCCCGGCTACCTGGAGACGCGCTCAAAATGAGCGGACTTTCCTCCGCGTGTGTGGGCGAGTCTGTTCATTTCGAAAGTACGGCGGATAGTCCGGCGGACTTAGTACGCCGTATTAGTCCGCTGAAAAAGTGCCGTGTGTGGGCAAGTAGCTCGTTCGGGAAGTCCGGCGGACAGTCCAGTGGGAAGTCCACCAGACTAAGTCCGCCGGATAGTCCGCTACGTGTGTACGTGGCATAAGAGATCATGTAAAGGCTCAGGTAACTGTTACAGGTGTTTTGTGTTATTTAGCTGAGTAGAGTGTGACACCATGGGGGTTATTTACGAAAGGCAAATCCACTTTGCACTGCAGGTGCACTTGAAAGTGCACTTGGAAGTGCAGTCACTCTAAATCTAAGAAGTAGATCTGAAATGAGTGGAAGCTCTGCTGATTTTATCATCCAATCATGTGCAAGCTAAAATGCTGTTTCTTATGCCGGCCATACACGGTTCGAATTTCGAAAGAATTTTCTTTCGAAAATCGTATCTAAGAATTTTCGTATGAATTTCGCACCATTAGTGGGCTGCAGCAACAGCCGATTTTCGTGCAGAAATAAAATTTGAGGAATCGGACATGTTGGAAATTTTTAGAAAAACGAACGATTTTCTAATCAATGATGGGAGAATCGTGCGAGAAACGTAAGAAAATGTACGGAGATAAAAGAAAATGTACGGAGATAAAAGAAAATGTACGGAGAGAAAAGAAGATTCCCAGCCAAGAAAATTCTTTTCTGTAGCAACATGAGGTGAAATTGAAGGCTTGGTCGGCCGAATTTCGAAAATCAATGGTGGCATCATCGGATCACAAAAAAAACGAATTTTCTGATTTTGAAAAGAAAATTCGTTCGAAATTCGACCGTGTATGGCCTGCATTATTTTCCTTGCATGTCCCCCTCGGATCTACAACGACTGTACTTTCAAGTGCACTTTAAGTGTACTTTCAAGTGCACTTGCAGTGAAAAGTGGATTTTCCTTTAGTAAGTGTGTGTAAAATATTAGACTTTTTTTTTGATATATTGAATTTTAGGTTTTCACTAGCAATAAGCCATAATCATCAAAATGAAGAGAAAGAAGTGCTTGAAATATATCACTCTGTGTGTAATGAATCTATATAATATGAGTTTCACTTTTTTAATTGAATTACTGAAATTAACTTTTTGATGATATTCACATTTTTTGAGATGCACCTGTATACCATTTATTTCCGAGTGCACCTAAGGTTCAGGAGACAGTAGGACGGTCATCATTAAATGGCGGACAGCAGTCCAATTCTGGCCTGAGTCACTGTTCCATTGCAGTGTTCCCGAATCACTGGCCACGGTCCTGCTATTTAGGAGCCCGCTCCACCGCCATCACTGCTGTCATCCTCATCAAGCCGACATTGGCGTCAGCACAGCTCCGCATGGTCAATTGGAGGCAAGAGGCTGATATCGGAGGCAGTATAGCTCCTGGTTGAGGACGGGCGTTCATGTTAACTAGGAGGTTATTGGTTGCTAGCAACCAATCACAAGCTGATTACCTGGAAAAGTTGTGCAGATCCCACCCTCCTTCCAGAGCTCTCCTGCTTCCTCCTATAAATATGGAGCTATCCTGCTGCCAATGTCAGCCCTAGACTGATGTGCCTCCTGCCTGGTGTAGGTAGGACATTAAAGAGAGCTGTTGCTGCTGTGAATGATGTGGAGGAAACTAAGGATGATGTGAAGGGAGGGCAGAGGACAGGAAGCTGGAGGAGGGGGGTGATGTAAAGGGGTAGTGGGGGTGAGGACAGGAATGTAAAGGGGTAGTGGGGGTGAGGACAGGAATGTAAAGGGGGAGAGGGGAGTAAGGATAGGAATGTAAAAAGGGTGGGTGTGTGACGACAGGAATGTGATGGGTGGTTGAAGGCAGGAATGTGAAGGAGGGGGGTGATAAAAAGAGGACTGAGGACAGGAATGTAAAAGGGGGGGATAGGAATGTAAAGGGGTGGGGGTAGGGGGAGGACAGAAATGTAAAAGTGTGTGTGTGTGTGGGGGGGGGGGGGATTGAGGATAGGTATATAAAGGGGTGGGGATGTGATGGCAGGAATGTGATGGGTGGCTGCAAACAGGAATGTGAAGGAGGAGGGAGGTGATATAAAGGGGGGCTGAGGACAGGAATGTGAAGGTGGCTGAGGACAGGAATGTGAAGGAGGAGGGGGGTGATATAAAGGGGGCTAAGCACAGGAATGTCAAGGAGGGAGATGATATAAAGGGGGCTGAGGACAAGAATGTGAAGGGGGGAGATGATATAAAGGGGGCTAAGGACAAGAATGTTAGGGGGGGCTGAGGACAGGAATGTGACAGAGGAGTGGGTGATATAAAGGGGGCTGAGGACAGGAATGTGGAGGAGGGGCATGATATAAAGCAGGATAGGCATGTAAAGGGGGTGACGACATGGATGTGAGAGGAGGGGGGTGATATGAAGGGGGACTGAGCACAGTAATGTGAAGGGGGGGGGCTGTGATGTAAAGGGGAGGTTGTGATGTGCAGATGGGACTGAGAACACTGCTATGATGGGATTGTGATGTGATGGATCTTAAGTTAGGTTCATAACATTACTACCTGTGTTCTGCATGTAGGCAGCCCATTCATTTCAATGGAAAAACACACAAAAAGTCGTTCCTGACCCTTTTAAATTGCGCTGCACCAAGCTCGTTTGGCGATCACAAAAACGTGCAGGGTATCTCCTACAGTAGGAGATACAGAGGAACAGCACACTATACAGATTCTATATTTTTCCCTGAGGGGAACAGCAAGGGCAGCCATCAGAAATTTTGGGGCCCCTTACACAGCTTCAGGCCTTGGCCCCCCCCCCCCCCCGGGGCCTGACCACCAACATTCCCGAGGGACTACCCACTGGCCATCCCACTGATTCCTTTGGTGCACCCATTTTTATTTTAACACTATCCCCACCTCCAACCCAGCACCATCTATCCCTCTCCATAATATATCCCCACCTCCGACCTGGCACCATCCATCCCTCTCCATAATATATCCCCACCTCTGCCCAGCACCATCCATTCCTCTCCACAATATATCCTCACCTCCGCCCAGCACCATCCATCCCTCTCCATAATATATCTCCACCTCTGCCCAGCACCATCCATCCCTCTCCACAATATATCCCCACCTCCACCCAGCACCATCTATCCCTCTCCACAATATATCCTGACCTCCGACCCAGCACCATCCATCCCTCTCCAGGATTCAGGGCAGGGATGGGCATATATTATGGAGAGGGATGGATGGTGCTGGGCGTGGAAAGGGGATACATTGTGGAGACTGGAGGGATGGATGGTGCTGGGTGGGGATGAAGATGATTGAGTTTCAGTATGAAAATGGATGAGGATGACTCTCTACAACAGGGGACTCAAACTAGTGGCCCTCCAGCTGTTGGTAAACTACAAGTCCCATGAGGCATTGCAAGGCTGACAGTTACAAGCATGACTCCCACAGGCAGAGGCATGATGGGAATTGTAGTTTTGCAACAGCTGAAGGGCCGCCAGTTTGAGTCCCCTGCTCCACAATGTAACTCTCATCTCCGCCCAGAGTCATCCTTATCCATTTTCACACTGCAACTCAATCATGCCAGCTTGTCAGCCAAGGGGAAGGAGATTAAATAAAGTCCAAATTGACTACAGCACAGGGGGCACAACAGCACACACTAACTTTTTTTTGTACTTACCCTCCATGCTCATATCTTCTATCTGCATGTACCTGATAGGGCTGGAGCCACATTCACTGCTGAGCACACCCCCTGTCTGTGTCCCGACCAATCATATTGCAAACTAACTTCACAGCAGCAGCAGCCAGGGAAGGAAGAGTGAGCGCTGCCACGATCGCCTGCTGGATTGGGGGGGGGGGGGAGGGGATCGGCTAGTCAGAAAGGCAGTGCAGGCTCGCTTTATTATATGATAATACTTTTTTACTCTTCTCTATAGTGAGTGAGTGAGCGAACGGGGGGGGGGCGGGGCTAGTGTTCCTTCGGTGGCGGCGTGTCACGGAGACACCGCTCGACACCGAGTGGGGTGAACAGCCATTGGGTATGCTGTTTGCCACGTGATCGGCTGTGATGAAGTCACGGCCAATCACAGATAGTTCCACCCCCACTGTGCACGGCGTATGTACGTGATCGTGGGCGAGCTGCGCGTGCATGTCGGTGGCGGCGTGTTCCCCAGAACACTGCTCGTCACCAACGGTGGTAAACCGAGTACCCGAGTATACGTCACAGTCCATCTGAGTACCCGAGTACCTATTTGCAGCCCATGCCTCATAGAATATACGTTGGGGTGTTTGCTTTCCAAAATGGGGTCATTTTATGGGTAATTCCATTATCCTGGTGCTCCTGGACCTTCAAAAGTGTGATCGGTAGTAATGAAATGAGATGTGTAATTTATGCTCCTAGCTCGCCTGAAGGGGTAGTGAAAGTGATAGGAGGTGGAGGATTCTCTTTCTCCTTCTCTATATCAGGAGCAGGCTAGCGGCGGTGCAGGTGAACCCTACCAGGCCACATACCCTCAACTTTGGGAGGATGCTTTGGGGTCCCCTCCAAAGCACCTTGTCCCCATGTTGATGAGGACAAGGGCCTCATCCCCACAGCCCTGGCCGGTGGTTGTGGGGGTCTGTGGGCAGGGGACCCCCAGATCCCGGCCTCCCCCCCTGTGTGAAATTGTAAGGGGGTACCAAAGTACCCCTACCATTTCACCAAAAAAGGGACAAAAGTGTTAAAAATGACAGGAGATGGTCTTTGACAAGTCCTTTCATCTTCTTTCTTCTGGTCTTCTTCCTTTCTTCATCCTTCAGTTTCTTCATCTTCTTACTCCCTCTTCTTCTCCGATCCACTTCTTCTTGCTCCGGTGTTCTTATCCGGCATCTTCCTCCACGGCATCTCTTCTTCGTTCTCGGGCCGCTCAGCGCAATGGGAGGCTCCCGCTGTATGACGCTTCTCTTCTTCTGACAGGTCTTATATAACAGACGGTGGGGCCAACTGGTGGCCCCGCCCCCTCTGATGCATGGAACCATGCGTCAGAGGGGGTAGGGTCACTGGGTGGTCCCGCCCTCCATTATATAAGACCTGTCAGAAGAAGAGAAACGTCACACAGCGGGAGCCATTGTGCAGAGCGGCCCGAGAACGAAGAAGAGACGCAGTGGAGGAAGATGCCGGACAAGAACACCGGAGCAAGAAGAAGCGGATTGTAGGAAAGAAGATGGAGGAAGAAGATGAAGAAACTGAAGGATGAAGAAATTAAGAAGGAAGAAGACCAGAAGAAAGAAGATGAAAGAAGACTTTAATAAAGGACTTGTCAAAGACTTGTCATTTTTAACACTTTTGTCACTTTTTTGGTGAAATGGTAGGGGTACTACCCCCTTACCATTTCACACAGGGGGGGCCGGGATCTGGGGGTCCCCTTGTTAAAGGGGGCTTCCAGATTTCGATATGCCCCCCCGCCCGCAGACCCCCACAACCACCGGCCAGGGTTGTGGGGATGAGGCCCTCATCAACATGGGGACAAGGTGCTTTGGGGGGGACCCCAAAGCATCCTCCCAATATTGAGGGCATGTGGCCTGGTACGATTCAGGAGGGAGGCGCTCTCTCATCCCCCCTCTTTTCCTGCGGCCTGCCAGGTTGCGTGCTCGTATAAGGGTCTGGTATGGATTTTGAGGGGGACCCCCACGCCATTTTTTTGGGCGCGGGGTTCCCCTTAACTAGTTGCCGACCACCGGCGTCAAATGACGGCCAGGCGGTGCGGCTCTTGTGGCGAAAGGGCATCATATGATGTCCTCCCATTTAAACAGGGAATGCGCGCGATCGCGTGCACGCATCCCTGTTCCTTCGGTGGCGGCGTGTCACGGAGACACCGCTCGACACCGAGTGGGGTGAACAGCCATTGGGTATGCTGTTTGCCACGTGATCGGCTGTGATGAAGTCACGGCCAATCACAGATAGTTCCACCCCCACTGTGCATGGCGCATGTACGTGATCGCGAGCGAGCTGCGCGTGCATGTCGGTGGCGGCGTGCTCCCCAGAACACTGCTTGTCACCGACGGTGGTAAACCGAGTACCCGAGTATACGTCACAGTCCATCTGAGTACCCGAGTACCTATTTGCAGCCCATGCCTCATAGAATATACGTTGGGGTGTTTGCTTTCCAAAATGGGGTCATTTTATGGGTAATTCCATTATCCTGGTGCTCCTGGACCTTCAAAGTAGTAATGAAATGAGATGTGTACAGACGGCGGACATTAATTTTCAAAAGCCGCGCCTCCTTCTCCGCCTCCGCCTGTGATAGGCGGAACACTGAATTTCCCAGCAGTCAGTGTTCCGCCTATCACGGACATCCGCTCATTCTCATACTACGGACGAGTATGAGAGGATGTCTGTGATAGGCGGAACACAGGCTGCTGGGAAATTGAGTGTTCCGCCTATCACAGGCGGAGGCGGAATTTTGAATTGTAGAATGGCCGCCGAGAAGAGCGGCGATCCATCGGCACGGGACGGAGGAGGCACGGCACGGGACGGAGGAGACACGGGACGGAGGAGGCACGGCACGGGGGAGGCACGGCACGGGACGGGACGGAGGAGGCACGGGACGGAGGAGGCACGGCACGGGACGGAGGAGGCTCGGGACGACGGCGGCTCGGGACGGAGGCTTGGGACACAGGTAGGCTGGACACACACACAAGGCTGCACGGACACACACACACACACACACACACACACACACACACACACACACACACACACACACACACACACACACAGGGATGGATGGATGGATGGATACACACACACACACACACACACACACACACAGGGATGGATGGATGGATGGATACACACACACACACACACACACACACAGGGATGGATGGATGGATGGATGGATACACACACACACACACACACACACACAGGGATGGATGGATGGATGGATGGATACACACACACACACACACACACACACACACAGGGATGGATGGATGGATGGATACACACACAGGGATGGATGGATGGATGGACACACACACAGGGATGGATGGACACACACACAGGGATGGACGGACACACAGGGATGGACAGCCATGTCTCACCCTCGGCTTATACACGAGTCAATAAGTTTTCCAGTTTTTTGGGGGTAAATTGGGGGCCTCGGCTTATACTCGGGTCGGCCTATACTCGAGTATATACGGTAATTTATGCTCCTAGCTCGCCTGAAGGTACTACTTCAATGTTCGGCCTCTCTATGTGACCAGGCTGTGTAAAAGTATCACACATGTGGTATCGCCATACTTGGGAAGAGTAGAAGAATGTATTTTGGGGTGTAATTTTTGCTATATACATGCTATGTGTTAGAAATATCTTATAAATGCACAACTTTATGTAAAAAAAAAATGTGTTTTAATTTTTTTTCCACATTTTCCAAAAACTTCTGGAAAAAAATGAACCGTTCAAAAGACTCATTCTGCCTCACAGATTATACGTTCGAGTGTTTGCTTTCATGGGGTCATTTTGTGGGCAATTCCATTGTCCTGGTACTCCAGGGCCTTCAAAATTGTAATAGGTGGTTGAGAAATGAGATGTGTCATTTTTGCTCGTAGAATGCCTGAAGATGCTACTTTAATTTTGGTTCTCTGTATGTGGCCATGCTGTGTAAAAGTCTTACACATGTGGTATCGCCATACTTGGGAAGAGTAGCAGAATGTATTTTGGGGTGTAATTTGTTGTATGCATATGCTGTGTGTAAAAAATAACCTGATAATATGACAATTTTGTAAAAAAAATAAAAAATAAACAAAAACTTAATTTTGCAAATAATTGTGGGAAAAAAAATGACAACTTAAAAAAAAAAGGGGTCATTTGGGGGGTATTTGTACTTTCCTGACTTGTTAATGTCTCAAGAAATGAGATACACCTGATGTACTGAAGGCCTGATCAGTGATTGGCACCATAGTTTGTAGACTCTATAACTTTCACAAAGACCAAATAATATACACTAATCTGGGTTATTTTTACCAAAGATATGTAGCAGTATAAATTTTGGGCAAAATTTATGAAGAAAAACTGCTAATTAGCAAAATATATGAACAAAGAAACAAAGAAAAAGGTATTTTTTTCACAAAATTTATGTTTTTTTTTATTTATAGCACAAAAAATAAAAAACCCACTAGTGATTAAATACCACTAAAAGAAAGCTCTATTTGTGTGGAAAAAAGGACGCAAGTTTCATATGGGTACAGTGTTGCATGACTGAGTAATTGTCATTCAAACTGTGAGAGCGCTGAAAGCTGAAAATTGGTTTGGTCAGGAAGGGGGTGTAAGTGCACTGTATTGAAGTGGTTAAAATCCATGCCAGACCTGAAGGGTCTGGTATGTATTTTGAGCGGGACCCCCATGCCATTTTTTTTGGCGCGGGTTTCCCCTTAATATCCATGCCAGATCTAAAGGGCCTGGTATGGATTTTGAGGGGGAGCCCCACGCCATTTTTTTGGCACGGGGTTCCCCTTAATAGCCATACCAGACCTGAAGGGCCTGGTATGGAATTTCGGGGGGTCCCCATGCATTTTTTTTTCTTAATGCTAACATGACCTGTGTGCAAATAGCCTTAAAAAAACCCATAGAAGTAAACCAGCGCAAAAAAAAATCAAGTTGAGAGGTGCGCCTGTTCAACTTATGCAAATGACCTACGTGGCTTGACATTTACTAAGATTTTGCCGGCGCAGTGAACCAGAGCACTTGAATGGGCGCAGTGCATAAAATGATCTCACGTGGTTCCGAGTGTATTTGTAGGCGCAGCAGGCTTGCTCAGAGAAAGTTAATATTCCGTTTTATTTTGGGCATATTTGTTACGTGGACAGTCATATCTATACTTCCTCACATCACCCCACATCACCCTATAATATTCGCACTTCCAGCTGCTTCTGAGTTGAAGATGCTGTGCGCCAGGTCTATAGCAGCACACAGATCACGGCTGCCCGTGCGCCGGCATGCTCATAGTAAATGGGGAATTGTGCTGTGTTACAGGCGCAAATGCTTTATGAATACAAAAACAGCTGTTGTGCATCGCCGTGCGCCGCTACTTATAGTGCAAATGCTTTGTAAATCAGCCCCATAGTGTCTATATATATTTGAAAGTATATATAATCAATCACTGCCTTACATTACATTATTAAAAAAGAGAGGAGAGGAATATCAGCATTTGTTAGGACAACAGTAGTTGGGTGATCTGGGAATCCTGTTTTTCTCCAGCAGAGACCTGGGAGCACAATATTCAGCAGAGATTACTACCACTTCCACTGGCTGATCTGGATGGCAACCAATGCGATGATGTGGCTGGACAATATATTAAAATATATTGTTCCAGCTGGTGATCACCTTTGCATGCAGGCACGTTCATCTGCCAGGATTTCAGGTGCCGGTTGTGTTTCAAGATGTGGCCAAGGTATACCATCACACCATCATTTCCCAGTTAGGATCCACTGGAGTGGGTGACTCAAAGGCTCGTTTGACCCACCGCTACACGGCCTGTGTGTTCACCATCTGTGGTAAGTGTATACAATCTGTTTGTTGTCGCACCCACATGGTTTCATTTATCATCACTTCTGAAGAAGCGCCACCACTAATTTCCTTGTAATAGGATCATATAACATCTGAGGGAAGAGCTTCCGGCCACAGTGATTCGTTTTTCACGGACTGTCCTTGTTCGATTTCTTTTCACAAAGACTTTTTTTTACTTGGCTATATTGTAGCAGTATTTGTCACATTTTGATCTTCATAGATCATTTTTTTGGCTGGTTTGTGTGTAAAGATTGTCTTATCTGGTCACATCACAGCAGTATTTGTTTATATTGATACACTTTTGCTGGCCATACACGGTTAGAATATCGTTCGGAAAAATGTCCGCTATGCTCGATTGGTCGACGTTCGAAATGTTAGTGGTTACATTTCGATTCCCGAAATGCAAATTATGTGCCGAAAAAAACCCCCAACATGTTGGATTTTTTTCACAAAAATGTTTGATTTTCGAATGATTAGTAGTGTAATCTAACGCATTTCCGCTGCATATATAATCGATCCAGGGCAATTGTACTATTGATGTTGTTATCGATCGCTAATATGTCGAATATTGGGCGGCATCTATTGATACAATGTTGGCGTTCTCGCATGCACGTCCGACAAATTTTACAATTTGCAAAAGTTTTTTCCGAACGATATTCTAACCGTGTATATGGCCAGCATTTGTTGCAGACTTCTATGTTACTGGTTCACATTAATCAGCAGACACCTGTGCATTCCTTATCCCTGGGGTATTGCTCCAGGAACTTCCTTTAGAAGTATTTGTATATTTGCTGTGCACTTGTATACTGCTGGTAGTCACTCATTTAGCACTCATCCCATGAGGTGACTCCTGGGTTTTCATACATCTATTTTTCTTCTTATAGCGCTGCATTTTATATTTTTCATTATATAGATACATAGTTTATTAGTGCACAGATATATATTGCAGGCATTTTAAGTAGTGCAGCACCGGTTTTGTGGTTTTATTTAGGAGCTAAAGTGAGTCTGTCATTAGCAAACAAATTGCAAGTAGTACAAACAGTACCTCCTGTTATCATATGGTGAGCAGTTCCCCTTTTCCTTTTGAAAGCTGCAGTTCTAAGAGCAGCCGGCAACTGCCGGGAGCGGATTTGATGTTTGGTGGTGCCTGGAGCAGAAGATTGTTTTTTGTTATAATTGTAAGTAGACATACATGAAAACTAAGCAAGTCAAGAAATCTCCTGTTGAAGTGTGCAAGGAAACACTTTCATTGGTGTTGATCTCCTAAGTCCCCCACAGTGCTCAATGGTTCCTCCTACTCACCTCCACTTAACTACTCCTGCAGTAGGTGGTTGCAGTGATAGTCAATGTTATGTATAGCACATAGTACATAATACAGCAGTTTGTGGTAGGTGGTTTGCTGTTACATCAAAAGCAGTAATTGGAAAAATGCACATGTGTCATGATGGTAAGTGAGATGTGGGTGTAAAATGGTGGTCAGTGAGGTGTGGGAGTGTAATGGTGGTTAGTGGAATGATGCATGCGTGTATGTTAGTGGTTACTTACCATCCAGTCCAGTGGGTCTTCCAGAAGTGATCAGGAATGCTCACGCTATTAGTGTTTCAATGAATAGAGATGCCTGGATATGGAAAAATAAGCTTTGTTGGATTCTTGTACCAAATGTATGTATGTATATATATATATATATATATGTAAGATTCAATATTTCTAAACAGGTCAGTGATAGTATGGATGTCCTGCTTTTTGGCAGCTTGACTGCCATTTCCACTGTTCTTATCTTGTACCAATGTGTTATCTTCATGCTGTAACTGTGAATGATGGGACACAATCCTAGCAAGGAAAGCTCTATCCCCACCAAACTGTGATTGTCTTATAACCCTTCACTATTTTCCTGACCATGAACTTGTAAAATGGCTTGGTTTCAAATATGTCAGCAAACACACCATAGAAAGCTGAATGATTTATAGAATGACATGAATAGTTTAAAAGAAAGAATTATTCTCTTCTATCTCAGGAAGAGAATCTTGTTTATGACTGTACTAGTGGCAGCTTGTTTGCCTCAAGCAATATAAAATGTTTATAGTATATCTTATTTTAACTTGCTAATATATTCAAGATGGGATATCCTGGAAAATATAAGCACGTCACAAAATAGCGTGCAGCTAAACAAAGTTTTTGGGAAAAATTTGGTAGATCTTGGATGAAACAAAGGAAAATGCATTCACGTGTCCCCCAGGAGCTCTAAAAGATTAAATGTATTTTATTAGTGCACATGAAAAACTGCAATGCTGTATAAATTATATTATTTGGCAATTCCCTTTTTTATTTTCAAATGATGCTGTAGGGCTTATTAAAACTTCCTGACAAAAAGACTAAAATTGCCATACATGACGCAACATTTACAAGCAATGCAATATTTTTCATTACTTATTATATTTTGTATTTTATGCCATAAAAGGGCTAGACACAGGTCTCAATGTGACATGCAGAAATTTTTAAGAATTGTGTTTGTGCTGATGATCATTGTCATTGAGACAAAGTGAGGGGAACTCGAAAATATAGCTGTGTCACTAGAATAAGAGGGAAGGGTACATTTGTTGATGACAAATGTTCCAGTGACAAGTGTTTAAGGGGGGGGGGGGATTTTCCCTCATTTTGGGAGATTTCCTCTAACTTACCGTTGCATCTCTGGGACAGGATTTGAAAGAAAATTAGCCCCAACTGTTTACAAACAGCAAAAGCTAACCTGATTGACCCTTTAACATTCTCTACTCTATGCATAGCTGAAAAAAAGTGGCTATACATACACTTTAAAGGATACATACCCCTATATATACGTCAATGGGAGGCAGACCTTCAGACTCTTTTCACAAGATCTCAAATTAATAGGATCATCTCATTGGCTCCTAAATCCTCTACAGCAAGCCATTTTCAAGAACAGGGATACAAGTTATTGGTCAGGGGGTATAGGGTCCTGGCCTTACTTAATAAATTCTATCCGCAAACCTCTAAGTTAAGCTGGCATTGTAATAAAGATACAGGGACACTACTACATACTTTTTGGTTATGTCCATTAATTTCAACATTTTGGAAGGAAGTGAGGAACTCGATCAAACATCTGACATTAGCAGACCTTGGTATAGATCCCTTGGGATATCTTTTGCATCTAAACAAGCTGCCTCTCCATTATTTTAAAAAGTCACTGATAGCTCATATGCTGAATGCTGCCGGGGCATGTATTCCAGATTTATGGAAGTCTACTACCACACCTTCTCTTAAACATTGGTTTTCTAGAATAGACGAAATTAGGACAATGGAATACATGACTGCATCTTTATATGGTAGAGAGTAGGAATTTAGGGACACCTGGCGGCCATGGATGACCTTTACTTGAACTTCCCAGTATGTAGATTTCCTCTCTGTCTAGGTTAAACATGAAGACCTATAATGGCCGTCTGGATCTGATGGGCTGGGTCAGAGGTAGGAAGCCATAAAGTTTTGAGTCTGAGTTAGTCAGCTCGCTCCTTTTTCTTCCTTTATTTATTTATTTATTTATTTATTTTTGTCTTAAAAGTAGATAAACCAAGGAATAACAAAAGAAGATATTAAGCAGCGACATAAATATAATGTATATTATAGATGAACAGTTGATGTAATATCACATGCGGAGATTATAGGACCCTATTAGATTTGATAACGCTTTTTCCTTTTTTTTTGCTCTTTTCTTTTTCTATTAGGGCGGTGTAGTATTATTGCATTATTTTTTGTCCATAAATTCAATTTTTCTGTCACTACCGGTATATGTGTTATATTTGTTATGTGAGGTTGGTTTTGATTTGATTTATATGTTCATTTTAAACATGGGTTTATTTGATATTTCCTTTTTATTCCTTTTTTCTTTTCTTTGATATTATGTTGATGTATTGTCATGAATGGAAAAATCCTTTGAATAAAGAATTATACTTTTTAAAAAAAAAGGATACATACCCCTAAGATAAAATTAAAAGGCATGTTGCTGCCCAGAATTTCATATGCTTATTTCTCACTAGAGTGGGCTGGCTCAACACAATGGCACTAGTACCTAACATAGTGATTCTTTAACTGATATACATTTAAAATGTAAGACTTGACAATACCCAGGGTCAAAATGGTATCCTTATGTAGTGATAAACCGTAACCATTCTTATCTTGCAATGATTGACCCCCCCTGGCCTCAAATACTTTGTCATGAAATGAACTTGTGCCTGTCACAGTCACTGGCTTAGGGCATCACTGCAATCATTGTGCTTCCTCTGGTTAACTGCACCACATAAGACATTGGGAAATCCAGGGGTAGGCAGCTGTTTGTGGAGGTGCACCTTGTGATATCCATGTGATATTTTTTATTGAAGTTTATACAATATACATACCACAGTTGCATTAAGTATAAAACGTATCAGATACATCATTAATAGCCAACTATGTTATATTGCAATGTACAACATTTAGATCTAGTATTGTTATAGCCATGTGGTTTAGAAGGGATGTATAAACAAATATCTTAGAAAAAAATTACTTGAACATTATGGAACCATAAAAGAAGTCTAGTACTAGAACATGAATAGTCAGTCTGTTGACTTAGACACATTTTTGTCCACATTTAAACAGTTTAGTGTTAGATTAACATAGTAAGATCAACATAGATATATTAGAGAGTAAAGCAACAAAACAGAAAACGTTTTAAGAGTCTGTAAGAGTCTTAGGCTCAAATTTAGTTAGTAGCTTTTTTGAATGATACCCAGGGTTCCCACTGCTTATAGAAGCGTGAGATTTTCCCATCTCTGTGGGCCATGAGTTGCTCATATCGGAGGGCTTCCTCTACTTGCCTGACTACCACGCTGACATTTGGGGTGAAGTCTCTACTTCCAGTTGCCTGTGATTAATATCCTGGCAGCCATGAGTATTTGCATTACCTTTGGTCTGAAGGTTGGAGGATAGTGGTCAATGTGGATGCTAAAGATTGCCTGTTCGATATTGCTCTTGGTTAGTACTCCTGTGATTGAAGATATTAAGCAAAAGACAGCTCTTCAAAAACTTTTAAGATTTGGGCAAGCCCAAAGCATATAGATTCAGGTTCTACTTTGCTGCACCCCCTCCAACATTCATTAGAACCATGCAATTTAAATTTATCTGTTATATATGGGGTAAGATACCACCTGAGATATAATTTTTGTGCAATTTCCCAATATGTTGCAGATCTTGTGTAGCATTGGTTATAAAGTATGTTTTTTTTTTTTTTGCTGACTCTCTGTAAAGGTGGAGGAAAGGTCTGATTCCCACTTTTGGTATTTTTAGTAAAAGTGTTTTTTGTTATATAATATTGTAAGAGAGGGATATCCTTTTTGTTTTGGCAGATTGGTTGATCCAGAAGGGCCACGCTTCATGAGGGATTTTAGTAGGGACTATTGGATATGCTTTGAGAAATGATACTATTCTGGTGTAGGTATATTCTTATGTGGATGATAGTGAATATTTTTGAGAGAGATGAGGAAATTGAATGTTTCCATTGTTTTTGAGGTTGTACACTGATTTAATACCTTTATGTTCCCAAAGAGATGTAGCAAGATTTGGTATGTATACTTTTAAGGACTTTAGGGGTATAGGAATTTCGGTCACATTTGAAGTTTGGGTAATAGTTTTGCAGAACTGTTTCCAAGTGTCGATTACTATTTGAATAGTAGTGTGGGAGTGTTTATTGTATGCGTCAGATAGTAAAAGGGTAAAAGTATGGAATCTAATAAGTTAGGGGATAACCAGTCTATTTCTAACGAGGCCCAGCATTTTAGTGGGGACGTTTGGAACCAGAATTTGATTTGGCCCAGGATACTTGTTCTGTAATAGTGATAAATTATAGGAAGGCCCAGGCTTTTTTGTGTTTTAGTAATTTAGTTTGGGAGCATCTTGGTTTCTTGTCTGCCCAAATACATTTTTTGAGTTGTATTGGCATAGTTTTGAAGAAAGATGTTGGTATATGAATTGGTAATGTTCTGAAATGATAAAGGATTTTCGGTAGTATGAGAATTTTGTAAGCTGCTAGTTTTCCTAACCAAGATAGGTAACATTGTTTAAGTCTGTCTAATTACTTTTGAATGAGGAGATTAAAGGAGAGTACTTTACTATATATAGATTACAGCTTGGAGAGACTAATTGGATTCCTAAGTATTGGATAGGTTTGGTAGTCCATGGATATGGAAATTTTGAGCTTAAATGTCGCAATAGATGAAAGAAAACATACTATTGCCAATATGTTGGACCTGGAGGCATTGATTTTATAGTATGAGATCTTGTTGAAGTTTGTTAGGATGTTACGCACTGCTGGTAGGGACGTACTCAGATTTGAGAGAGAAAGGGTGGGTTTTGGTTGGATTTGGGTGAGATCTTATTTTTTTCTGCTAGAGGCTCCATTAATAATGCAAATATTAGTGGTGATAATGGGCATCCTTGCCTCATTCCTTTTGTAATGCCAAAACTATCTGAGAACATTCCCTCCGTGAATACAAAGGCAGGGGGGTTGGTATATAGAGCAAGTATAGATGAACTAATTTCTCCTGAAAAGCCAAATTTATGTAACACTAGTCTCAGGTACCCCCAATGAATCCTGTCAAAGGCCTTCTCTGCATCCAGAGACAGGAGAAGAGAAGGGACCTTTGAGGTTTCAGCTAAGTGTGGTATCTGGTGCTTGACGAACAGGGATAAAGCCTACTTGGTCTTGTTTCACCAGAGTAGGTAAAAGACAGGAGAGTCTGTTAACAATAATCTTGGCATAAATTTTTAAGTCAACATTTAATAGTGATATAGGCCTGAAGTTTTTAGGCATGTCAGGTGACTTACCAGGTTTTGTGGCTGAAGAGGAGAGGAAATCTCCACCTTGGCCCATTATCTAGCCCCTTACTTTCTTGCGACAGGGTAAGATGATTTTGTTTGTTTAAAAGGGGATTGGTTAGCTCTTTGAAGATGTAGAGGGGTCACTCCAGTTTCTTATTATCCTTTTTCTTTTCCTTGTAGTATTTCCTGTGTAGTCTCACATATTCCTTTTTCAAACGCCATTTGAGGATAGTGATGTTCAGTCTCCCTGCATGAGATGTCAGAGGGGCCATGGGTGGACCTGTTTGAATAAGGTGGAGATTTCCTCTCCTCTTCAGCCACAAGGGGAATGCATATGTCTCAGTGAATCAATGGTGTATAGTAAGTTTTATTTGTGTACTTTTTGAAGACAAACTATGGACCTGATTAGGAATGTTTTGATATATATGTAATGTATTTTGTTTAATCTGTTATAGAGAATGTTACAATATTTCATCCCTGAAGAAGATTATATTGTTTGAAATATCAAAACGTGTTGGATGACCTGCTTATTCCGTTACCAACAGCCTCTGGAGGTCCTGGAACCTATAAGCGGATTGTATCATTCTCTCACCAACAATTGTTTTTAGATGTAATTTAGAATACGCATTGTTTGTCCTTTTTCTCTTTTTTCTTCTCTGTCATGTAATATTTTGACTATGTTAGTAAATTTATACATTTTATAATTCATTCTTTTTTTTTTTTTTGCATTGTTGCCTTTACAATCCCACCAAACAGAGGTCTTTTCGAAATTTATACTCATTAGAAGGGATGATGGCCACCACATGCCACTGATTATGAGCTAGAATTTTTTTTCTGCCTGGATCCAGATGTACATTACATACTTGAACATGGTAAACAACCAACCTCATTCCCTGTAATGGTCCTTGGCAATTACTAGGTGGTGCATGCATTGCAATTGGGGATACGCTTCAGATTCCTGTCAGCTATGAGTTTGACACAAACCTGAACACGAAGCTGTTCATAGTTTGCCAAATGGGTAAACTAAATAGCAAGATGTGGCCAGTTAGCCCACCTGCCAAAACCTGTGTCCACTGCAGCCAAAATTCATTCATTTAGCGGTAGTATTACTCCATACATGGACAATAATGTCAGCCAGGTTCCTGCTGTTTACATTCCAGCAGCACTCAGTTCCAACGGAAAACCAGTAAGAGAGGATCATCATGCACAGGTCATCGGGTTTGTGAGGTGTCATTCATCGTGATTAATGATGGATATACATGGCTGGACAATGTGATTTACACCTTGGAAAATATTTTTCTTAATTAAATACTTTTTTCTACAGCACGTGTGTATGTGTGTTAATTTACTGTAGTGGTACCCCTATAAGGGCAGCTAGTTGATGATTGAATGTAGTAAAAACACAGTCATTGTATATTTCCTGGTAGAAGCAGGAGATATGATTATGATGAACAAGGTTCTTTCCCCGATCATGCAGGGGCTGTCAGCACACAAACATCAACAGTTCCATACACACTGACCAAGTAAATAGTCTAGAGGATGTCTTTTCAGTCTAATGCTGAAGAAACTTGTAACTGGGGGGGTTGGGGAGGTGCTATATGGCATTGGATACTCCAATTAATGCTAGCGCCACCGGAAAAGTACACTAACTTCACTTCATCCTCGTTTAATGACTTAGCTGTTTAACAACCACTCAGATTTATGACCAGCTCTCCCTGACCCGCGCAGGACGACTGCTCGGACTTACGACCAGCTCTCCCTGACACCCACGCAGGACGACCGCTCGGACTTACGACCAGCTCTCCCAACCCACGACTGCTCGGACTTATGACCAGCTCTCCTGACCCGCAACCGCTTGGACTTACGACCAGCTCTCCCTGACCCGCACAGGATGACTGCTCGGACATATGACCAGCTCTCCTGACCTGTGACCACTCAGACTTAGGACCAGCTCTCTCTGACCCATGCAGAATGACTGCTAGGACTTATGACCAGCTCTCCTGACCCGCGACCACTCGGACTTACGACCAGCTCTCCTGCTCTTCCACCCGTGCACAGGACGTCATGTCATTACTCTGCATCAGCCTCGTTCTCACTCCCGGCCTGCTATTATACAGGTTTATACTGTACTGTACTCTGTTCTCCTAAATGCCCCTTCTAGCGTTCTGTATACTGTTTTATGTCTTATGTCTTACTGTACTCTGTTCTCCTAAATGCCCCCTCCTGCTTTCTTTATACTGTACTGTTTTATGGCCTTATGTACACAATAAAGTAATGTAATGTGTGCTTGTACTGTATACTGTACAGGTATTGCCCACGGCATGTCAGTAATAAGAAAAAGCATGCTTGCACCTGCAGAAAGGGCTCAGAAAAAAGAAAATCTATTGATCTTGATAGGAAAAATAAGATCAGTAAGGACTATGAGGCTGGCAAGAAAGTTAAAGAAATAGCAAGTGAATTGTAACTTGCACATTCTACCATTTCAACAATCCTAAAGTATAAGGATAGAGTGAAAGAGGCAGTAAAGGCATCGACAGGATATCAAGCCATAATAACTAGGCATAAAAGGCCTCATTCATGAAATGGAGAAATTTCTGGCAGTATAGATTACAAATTACAAATAGAAAAAAGAATGCCAATGAGTGTGTAGCAGGTGTCTCGCTCTATAACCCATGGCCCCGCCAAGCTGGTTGCCGCGATGTACACAGGCTTTCCAGCCTGAAAGAGGGGGAGAGCTGCCTGTCACATCTGCATGGGCTTTTTCACCCCCCCTTCTCCCTGTTTCACTGACTCACTGAATCTATTGTAATGTGAGCTGACTCATACAGAGCTGTTCACCTTGCAGCCTCCCCTGTGTTCCAGTTGGCAGGAGGAAAGTCAATTAAAGGAGCAGTTACACGAGCCAATCAGAGGGACTTTAACAAGCTGCAAGAAGCAGCTGAAAAGGACTCTGGAGTATGAAGTTCAGCACAGAGCGGCACCATAGACTTTATAGTGACTGAAATTACCAAGACCAGCATTCTCTGTGGGAGGAAAGTAAAAGACTCCATTTTAATTCCTGGAGAGATCTCAGATCTCCGCCACCGGTCAGGCCATACAGCCTGAGAGAGGGGGGATGGCAGGTACATATCAAGGTGCACTTGCACCGACGGTGAAGTGTTTCAGTGGGAGGTGACTAGTTGGGTCACCAGGAAAGCCTGCTGTCCCAGGACGTTCGCTTGGGCCTTGACCACAGGATTTGGTGAGAGGGCATTTTGCTCATCTTCAGGGGACAGAGACACTGCACCATAGGAGGAGTGTGAACACTGTATACAGACATCGTTGCTGGTAGTCATCTTGCTGACACTTGTAGTGCCACAGGGATAAGGGATATGGCTATCCATTTCTAGGACACTGTATACAGACATGATTGTCCTCTCACCTTGCTGAGGAGGATCCTGCCTGTTTCACTTGATAAGCTGGGCCAGTTGTGGTGTTTGGGCACGCTATACAGTAGTTTAAGTGCACCAATGAGAGTGGCTAGCTGAAGACACCAAATCTTATCTTTTCTTCAAAAGGACTGAAGCTACTAGTGCCATACAGATCTGCACACACATATTCAGGGCTCTGCATATGCATTGGGTGTGTGGGACAGTTTATCTAGAAAGTTAAGCCATTACTTGTTGACTTGAGTACGTGTTTAAAGTTGGGCATGTGGTGTCAGGGGACAGAAGAGAGAGGCCTGACACCAAGGGCGTCATTCCTCTACTCTCCTCCTGCCTGGACTTAGAGAGGTAATCTGAGTAAAGGTAACCAATCCTATTTAAAGTGTCATATTGTGTTTTATTTACTAATAAAGTGTGCCTCTGCTCTTGGGGACATTCTCAGGGTTGGAATCCCCTGAAAGCAGCTTGAATATAGGATTGAGAGCAATATTGCTCTTAAATTTCAGTTATTGCTCTTTATTTGATTAGTTGAAAAAAAATATAAATATAGGTGTTCCCTTTAAAATTATTCTCCTGCTCGATTATGCCCCAGGCCACCCCCAGCATCTTGATGATCTACATCCAGACGTAAAGGTAGTGTTTCTGCCTAAAAACACAACTGCTATCCTACAACTCATGGATCAGAGTGCAATAGCAACATTCAAGGCCTACTATTTTCACAACACCTTTTCCAAAGCTGTAGCAGCAACTGAAAATGATGAAGTTACCCTCCATTATTTTTGGAAAGCGTACATTTTACATTGCATAAAAAACATTGCATCAGCTTGGGAGTGAGTAACAAAAAAGTGTATGCAGGGTATATGGAAAAAAATATTTAAAGCATTTTATGAACAATAGTGAAGAATTTGATGAAACAGATGTTGAAGCTATAAATCAAAAAAGTGTGCAACTTGTTAACATGCTTAACTTAGATGTTGAAGTAACCGATATTAAAGAATTAGTGGAATTTTGTTGAGGGAGAGCTAAATAATGAAGATTTAATAGAGTTGGGAGCACAGCAGCACTTAGAACAGGAAGAGGAAAAAAAAGGAGGAAACAATGGACGGAGTACAAAAGTTCAGTCAGGGGGTTGGCTGGCGTGTTCTCAAAGGTGAATGCAGCTTTATTACAATTAGAGTATAGACCCAAATGTTGAAAGCTTCTCTAAAGTGGAACAGCAAATGAGGGAACTTATGCAATGTTATCATGAAATTTATGATGAAAAAAAGAAAATGACACAGCAGAGCACCTTAACAGAATTCATCGTGCAAGCTACCCCTACCAGATCTATCATTTCCTTGTCATCTTCTCCTTCATCTACAACTCCTGATGACCCTGCTGGTAACTCCAATGATAATACTCATGACCATGCTGGTAATTTCAATTTCAGTGATGACACTGATGACCCTGAAGCACTATCACCCTTTGAAGGATTTGATGACTAAAATGTTACTCTAAATGTCTACTGCAGTGGCGGCTGGTGAAGTTTTAGGAAGGGGGGCGAAAGACCCCGCCCCTCCATATCTAGCCCCTCACACTTCTCATAAGCCCCACCCCTTATATAATCCACATCATATACCAGGCTGCACATTATACATGGGGCTCTGCACATCATATACCAGGCTGCACATTATACACAGGGCTCTGCACATCATATACCAGGCTGCACATTATACACAGGGCTCTACTAAAGCAACCTGTAAATCGCACGTATCTGCAACCTGTAAATCACACATATCTGCATTCTGCAACCTGTAAATCGCATATATCTGCATTCTGTAAATCACACATAACTGCATTCTGCAACCTGTAAATCACACATATCTGCATTCTGCAACCTGTAAATCGCACATATCTGCTTTCTGTAAATTGCACATAACTGCATTCTGAAACCTGTAAATCGCACATATCTGAATTCTGCAACCTGTAAATCACACATATCTGCATTCTGTAAATCACACTGAAATTGTGCAAACAAGTTATTAAGCGGGCGAGGGCTGCCGCTGACCACGTAAATGTGAAAAAAAGTTCATAAGCGAGTGGGGGGGTTGTTTGTGCTGACGCTGACCACCGAAAATGTGAAAACAAGTTGATAAGCGGGGGGTTTGGGGTGCTGCCACCAACCACCTAAAATTTGTTGAGTGGGCGGGGACATTGCACATATGGACATTTTTTTTAAAGGGATATGTTTAAATATATATATATACATGTGGAATACCGCCAAATATGTGAAAGATGATAAGCGGGGGGGGGGGGGTAAGGTGTCCTGCTGCCAACCAGCGAAAGTGTGCAAAACCTGATTGTTTGTTAGAGAAGCTTCAGATGTTTGTTAGAGAAGCTTAGTAAACAAACAGCATCATAAAGGCCAAGGAACACAACAGACAGGTCAGGGTTAAAGTTGTGAAGAAGCTTAAAGCTGGGTTAGGTTATAAAAATATATCCCAATCTTTGAACATCTCACAGAGCACTGTTCAATCCATCATCCGAAAATGGAAAGAGTATGGCACAACTGCAAACCTACCAAGACATGGCCATCCACCTAAACTGACAGATCAGGCAAGGAGAGCATTAATCAGAGAAGCAGCCAAAAGGCCCATGGTAAGTCTGTAGGAGCTGCAGAGATTCACAGCTCAGGTAGCATAATCTATCCACAGGTCAACTATTAGTCATACACTCCACAAATCTGGTCTTTATGGAAGAGTGGCAAGAAGAGAGCTGTTGTTGAAAGACAGCCATAGGAAGTCCCGTTTGCAGTTTGTGAGAAGCCACTGGGGACACAGCAAACACGTGGAAGAAGGTGCTCTGGTCAGATGAGACCAAAATTAAACTTTTTGGCCTAGAAGGAAAACGCTATGTGTGGTGGAAAACTAACACTGCACATCATCCAGAGAGCCCCGGGAATGGACAGACCCAAAAAGGGGGGGGGGGAATGCAGGGGCGGACATGACCTGGTGTCTGAGGGATCCTGCAAGAAAAGGGTTAAAGAACCAAGGGGTAGGGCTAGAAGAAAGGAAGGGGAGGAGTATTATAAAAGAGGGGGCGGGGCCACGCAGGGTCATTGCGAGTGAGGAGAGCAACGGGAGGAGGCAGCTATTATCACTGCTCCTCCAGCATGGTGGCAATCAAGGCGGTGTTAGCGCGGCTGAGGGAGAAGGCAGCGGTGCGTGGATCGGCATGGCTGGAGCGGCAGGTGGCGGGCCTGATGGGGGACAAGGAGGGATTGATTCGCCCAGGTGAGGCCTTATAGCGTGAGCGGAGGTCACGGCCTCCGGCGCACTTCTCGCCAGAGCCTGCACCCCGGCCACCTCGTGGACAGCGGAGCCCGGGGGAGTACCGATCGGTCCCCCCGCAAAACGGAGGCAACATGAAGCACTGGGCATTGGACGTTCAACACACCGCCGTCCCACCCCAGGGGCGGGGCCACGGGCCGCAGAGGCGCCGTTTCTCGTCTGCCAGCCCGGCAGTCGTTCACGTGGGGGGACAATGGAGGAGACTGGGCCATGGCTCCAGGAGCAGTAGAGGCCGGCCAGAGGTCCAGACCTGTGGTGAAGGGGCGAAGCCAAGCGGAAGGACTGGTGGCAAAGAGGATTGGAGGCGGGGAGTCACCGGGAGCTACGCGGGGGCGCCCCAGGTCCGGTATGCACCGCCGGTCTGGGGGGGTGGTGCCCCTGCGGCGGGTGAGACGGACAAACTCCCACGAGACGCGGCCTCTGGGGCGGATTCACCCAGGGGGCTCATTCCTCGGCTGGAGAGGGACCTGGATGCGCGTTCGGAAGGGAAAGTGTCCACAGAAGACAAGTTACTGGTTCCAGCGGGGGAAGAGCGGCAGAGCGGCTGTGGGGCGTGTTCCTGGTCAGCCTGGTAAGTCTATTGATCATGTTTGTTGTCTGATGCTTTGCAGGGGTTGCTGGGGGAGGTTCAGGTGGGCTCGTGGGGTCAGTGGTGCCGGTGGCGCAAGTGAGCGGGGGTGCAGATCTCCTGGAGGGGCTGCGGGCATTGGTGGATAGGTTCGGGGGGCCAGGGCCGACCAGCCCAGGCGGCGCCTTGGGTGGCAGATGCGAATGCCGGGTCGGCGGTGGAGGAACCGACGCCAGTGGCGGCGCCCCCGTCCCCTCGTTGGGGGCACTGGCGGCGGTCGGTGGGACAAGTGGGGACAAGGGTGTAGAGGTGGCGACAGGCCAGTAGGATGTGGTCAGAATCGGGGATGCAGAGAAGTGCGAATTGTACGTGTGCACGCTGGGAGCACATTTGAAGTCGGAAATCCGGGAAAAGATCGCCAAAGGTGAGTATGTGGAGATATTCTCACTACTCCCGTTGAAAAAGTTTAACTTGGATAGGGTCAAGCCCAAGGACTCCAAGAAAGACGACGAGGAGAAGAGGCGATACCGGCTGATTCCACGGACGTTTGCAAATTGGCTGCAGGCGTTTGTGATTTTGGCGAGCATCATCAGCGAAAAGAACCCCGAGCACTGCTTGGCATTGTTTTGCTATATGGACGCCATTGGGGAAGCGCACAGGGTGTAAGGGGGTGTTGCCCGGCTCAGGTACGATGAGCAATTCCGGCAACGGAAAGCGGTTCGCCAGGAGTTGCGCTGGGATCACAAGGATATTAGCCTCTGGATGAGGCTTATGTCCTTGGCGTGGGCCCCGCCTCAGTTTTTTCAGGGGGGGCCGGGGGTACACCCTCCTCAGGACTGTCAGCTGGAAAGAAGTGGGGAGTATGCTGGCAGTTCAACGAGAGTGCCTGCAAGTTTGGGGGCTCGTGCACATTCATGGGTTGTGGGGGAGCCCACGTGTTGTCTCTGCGCTTTAAGTGGGGAAAGCGTTCCGGCGACGCTACGAACAAGAGGGAAGAATCCGGTGAGGATGGAAAGGATGTTTCCTTTCCTAAGTAAGTATCCAGACAGGGGGGCTGCGCGGCTGTTGGCGGAGGGGTTCCAAGAGGGTTTTCGAATACCTTGTGAGCTGACGGTGGTGCCGCCTGTGGCACGGAACCTTAAGTCGGCCTTGCAGCACCCCAAGGTGGTAGATGAAAAATTGGGAAAAGAGGTAGACACCTGGGGTGTATGGGGGCCCGTTTGCAAGTTTTGGCTCATACACCACTTGACTTTCCCCAAGGGTGGCTCAGTCAATGATTTCATTGATCCGGAGGTCTGCACTGTGTCCTATACTTCATTTGACGCGGCTGTCAGATGGGTGCGGTGGTATGGAAAGGGGGTGCTTATAGCAAAGGCGGACATCGAATCGGCGTTCAGGTTGCTTCCGGTGCACCCGGACAGCTTCCAGCTGTTGGGTTGTCACTGGCGAGAGCAATTTTACGTGGACAAGTGTTTGCCCATAGGTTGATCCATTTCTTGTTCCGTGTTTGAGACGTTTAGCTAATTTCTAGAGTGGGTGGTGAGGGACATGTCTGGGCTTGAATTTATCATTCACTATCTGGACGATTTCCTCTGCATTGGCCCCCCTGCTTCTGCTGTGTGTGCTATTCTCCTTTCAACGTTGCAGCACATCGCAAGCATTTTCGGGGGGTGCCATTGGCGGCCGAGAAGACGGCAGGTCCAGTGGAGGAATTACATTTTCTGGGCATAATGAGAGATTCAAGGGCCATGGAGTGCAGGTTGCCGGTGGACAAACTGGAGCGTTTGCAGGGGGAGATTCGAGAGATCCAGGGCCGACGTAAGGTGCCGTTGAGAACCTTGTAGTCGTTACTGGGAAAACTGAATTTTTTCATGTAGGATCATCCCTATGGGGCGGGTGTTCTGCCGATGGCTGTGAGCAGCGACAGCTGGGGTAAAAGCCCCTACTCACTTCATTCGCTTGACGAAGGAGCACAGAGAAGATTTGAAGGTGTGGCATGATTTCCTATCCTCATACAATGGCCGGGCGGTATGGATTTCCGGACCAGTGAGCAATTTTGACGTGGAATTGGTCACTGATGCGGTGGGTTCGACGGGTTATGGTGCGTTTTTTCAAGGCAAGTGGAGCACAGAGCCGTGCCCGTGGTCTTGGAAGGAAGCAGGTTTCCTGGGTAACTTGGTATTGCTGGAACTCTTTCCGGTGGTACTGGCGATGGAGCTGTGGGGAGAGGAATGCAGGAATTTGAAGTTGAAGATTAATTGTGATAACATGGGGGTGGTGCAGGTAGTGAATCGCATATCTGTGTCCTCGCCCCCGGTCATAAAGGTTTTGCGGCAGTTAGTGCTTAGGTGCCTGCGGCTGAATGTTTTAATGTATGCCGTTCATATCCCAGGGGTGGACAACTCCTTGGCTGACTCACTGTCTCGTTTTCAGTGGGACAAGTTCAGGGAACTGGCGCCCGGTGCAGCAGCGGAAGGAGTTCTTTGCCCGGAGTGGATCTGGGCGCTGCCCTTGGAGTCACCGTGGGATGGATACGGCGGTCCGTAACTGGTTCCACCTGAATGGCATATGAAAAGGTATGGAAAGAGTGGCGGGGGTTGGTGCTGGAGGCGGGTTGGACGGTGATGCTGGTCGACTGGCGTCTGTTGGTTCTTTATTTTGTTGCCAGGAATATGGAAAGCAGGCGGTTGGCGTCAGCGATCGTCAAGAAAATGGCTGGCTTGTCATTTCTCTTCAAGTTACAGGGTTCGGAAGATTGGACAAAAGATTTTTGGGTGCAGTAGATGCTAAGGGGCTTTAGAAAACAGAATAAACTGGTAGACACGAGACGTCCAGTCACGTTTGAGAATTTGGTGGCCATATGTGCGGAGTTGGGATCAATTTGCACATTTCGGTATGAGGCGCTGTTATTTACAGCAGCCTTTTCATTGGCTTTCTACGGGGCTTTTCGGATAGGGGAGTTGGTCAACCCATCAAAAAGGGTGGCGGGGGGACTGTTGGATCAGGGTTTATGGGCGGATGATGATAGGGTGTGGTTGCATATACGGAGGTCCAAAACCGACCAACAGGGAAAAGGAATGGAAGTATGCCTGTTTGCGTTACCGGGGTCCAAGGTTTGCCCAGTGGCTGCTGTGCGTGGGTATAGTGGGGTGAGACCTTGGGGGGGGGCGGGGCCGTTCCTTATGCACGAGGATGGGTCCTTCCTGTCGAGGTTTCAGTTTGTGTCGGTGTTTAGAAGAGGTTTACGAGCTGTAGGTTTGGTAGGGTCAGAGTATGCCTCACACTCCTTCCGCATTGGGGCGGCCATGGAAGCTGCCAGATGTGGGTTGGATGAGTCATCGGTGCGTAGGATCGGTAGGTGGGAGTCGCAGAGGTTTCGGTCATACATCAGACCACAGCTGGCGGTTGGGCATTCTTAATAGTGTTAAAATAAAATTAAAAAAAAGGGGGTGGACTTGGTTGAGGGAATTCTGAGTTGGGGCTTGCTAGCGGTGAGTTGTTCTGATATGTATTTTGTCAGTCTGTTGTGGTTTCTCGTTTCAAATAGAGGTTCAGTACACCTCGTTTGGATCATAGGCCACTCATATGTTTGTTGGGGGGCCAGGAGAGGAGACATGAGGCCGGATGGTAGGCAACTGGGGATTTCCAGGAGAGAAGCTGACTTGCATTGGTTGGGCATATCTGGCATGAAGTGGGACAGGGTGATGGGCGAGGTGGAGAGGTATGTGCGTCTGGACAGACCCCCGGACGTTTTAGTAATTCATGCTGGGAGGAATGATCTGGGGGTCCGGAAGGTCAGGGACTTGCTCGAGGACATGAAATCGGATTTTATGAAGCTCCAGGCAGGATTTCCATGTACCGTCCTGTTGTGGTCCGACATCGTGGCCAGGACACAGTGGAGGTGGGCTAGATTGGTGGCAAGCATAAAGAAGACGTGGATCCGTATCAATAAGATGGTGGGGAGGTTTGTGGTCCAGAATGGGGGCTTGGTGATTAGGCACAGGGAACTGGAGACTAATTATTATTATTATACAGGTTTTATATAGCGCCAACAGTTTGCTCAGCACTTTACAACATGAGGGCAGACATTACAGTTACATTACATTTGGTACAAGAGGAATCAGAGGGCCCTGCTCGTTAGAGCTTACAATCTAAAAACTACTAATGTGGGCCTTTATCTGAGAAGAGATGGGGTGCATCTCTCCGACGTCGGCATAGATTTATGGTCCCTGGGTTTGCAAGATGGCAAAAAGCCTTGCGGGTGTGGGGTTGCCCTCAAGGATAAGGTAGTCACCCTTTTCGGGCTGTGGTGTTATCTTTCTGGTGGTCTTTGACAGTGGCGGTAAACAGAGGTGATCTAAAAGGGGTGGGGTCTCATTGGTGATATGGGCCCCTCCGGTGTATTCCTGAACGGTGGACGGAATACTGGGATGGTTTCACTGCAGGAAGGGGTTGTCTCCGAGCGGTCACAGCTGGAGGCCTGTTATGTTAAAGGTACCGCAGTGAGGTGGTGTTATATGGTAAACTGGGTCACCGTCAGAGGTCACCAGACTGGGTTTAGCAAAAGTTTTGTTTAATGTTTTGTTATGGTTGTATATATATATATTTATATGTATAAAGAAATACTAATGCGCTCCACCTAGTGGTTAACTAGAGGACTAAATGAACAAAATTTCTCACACAGGAAGCAGCCAGCACAAAACGGTGATCTCAGCACCAGAAGTGTGTGAATGAAATTATATAAATAAATGCGGCGCTACCTAGAGATGCATAAAAAAATGTAATATCAAAAATTGGACTAAAGTGCAAATAAATGCTATCCCACTAAAATATGAATGGTGAAATTACAAATATAACATATATAGTGCAATAAATATAAATCTGCATAAATGATCCAGATGCATAAAAATTCAAGAAAATATAATAAAAAGTGAAAATGAGTGAAAAAAATATATATTATAAATATCAGTCCAGTGGTTATGTGCAAAGGAATTCAATATTAACAAGTGATTGTCCACAAAAACCATGCACAAATATCTCAAAACTTGCAAAAAACAAAGTCCATGCAAAAGAATGTAGATGTGATTTCAAAAGGTGACAATCCACTGCAAACTTCAGTGCCTATTATGTGCACCACCTATTTCCCCCAGCCTCTCACCTCCAATAACTGGCAAATAGGCGTTGTATATAATCAGAAATGCTGCTGGCTCCTTAGTCATCCAGCCTCACTGTTCTACCGCTGTTAGTGCATCACTGTATATCACTGTGTATACGTAGTTAATGTTCTCCCAATTGCTCCAAGGTATCCAATAGGTATGCAATGGAAGAAGACAAAGGGGCTTTCATGTGTAGTAACTAGTAACAGTTTTATTATAAAGGAAAAAATCCGCACTTACATGTAAAAACACAGCAGAACATACAGCAGACGCGAACTTCCGGTTTCGGCCGTAACCGGAAGTAGTAAGTCCGACACCAAACTCCTTCCCTGACGCGTAAGTCCTGACAAGTCACGAGGTGTGACGCAACGCGTCAGGGAAGGAGTTTGGTGTCGGACTTACTACTTCCGGTTACGGCCGAAACCGGAAGTTCGCGTCTGCTGTATGTTCTGCTGTGTTTTTACATGTAAGTGCGGATTTTTTCCTTTATAATAAAACTGTTACTAGTTACTACACATGAAAGCCCCTTTGTCTTCTTCCATTGCATACCTATTGGATACCTTGGAGCAATTGGGAGAACATTAACTACGTATACACAGTGATATACAGTGATGCACTAACAGCGGTAGAACAGTGAGGCTGGATGACTAAGGAGCCAGCAGCATTTCTGATTATATACAACGCCTATTTGCCAGTTATTGGAGGTGAGAGGCTGGGGGAAATAGGTGGTGCACATAATAGGCACTGAAGTTTGCAGTGGATTGTCACCTTTTGAAATCACATCTACATTCTTTTGCATGGACTTTGTTTTTTGCAAGTTTTGAGATATTTGTGCATGTTTTTTGTGGACAATCACTTGTTAATATTGAATTCCTTTGCACATAACCACTGGACTGATATTTATAATATATTTTTTTTTCACTCATTTTCACTTTTTATTATATGTTCTTGAATTTTTATGCATCTGGATCATTTATGCAGATTTATATTTATTGCACTATATATGTTATATTTGTAATTTCACCATTCATATTTTAGTGGGATAGCATTTATTTGCACTTTAGTCCAATTTTTGATATTACATTTTTTTATGCATCTCTAGGTAGCGCCGCATTTATTTATATAATTTCATATATATTTATATATATATCTTTGGAGTGAGTAATTTTGGTTGTGTTAATAAAGGCTGTCGTGGCCAGTTTACTCCAAAGAGAAAGTGTGGTCTCATTATTATAAGGGTAATGAGAGGGTTGGAAATGGTAACAGGGTAAAAAGGGGACATTTGGGCTACACGGGTCATGAACACACCATCCCCACCATGAAACATGGTGGTGGCAGCATCATGTTGTGGGGATGTTTTTCTTCAGCAGGGACAGGGAAGCTCTTCAGAGTTGATGGAAGATGGATGGAGCCAAATAGATAGAGGGCAATCTTGCTTGACGCTGCAAATACCTTGAGACTGGGGCGGAGGTTCACCTTCCAGCAGCACAACAACCCTAAACATACAGCCAGAGCTACAATGGAATGGTTCACATCAAAGCATATTCATATGCAGCGGGGGCTGGTGCTCAAATTTTTTTTTGGGGGGGGGGGGGGAGCGCAAACAAACTGAAAAATACTGAAAAAAAACCCCATCAAATGCAGCCACTTGTGAACATCATATGCTGCCACTTGTGTCCATCATATGCCACCACTGTGACCCCCGCTTGCCTGCTGTCTACCTGGCACTTACCCCATCTTAGTGGCGGGTCAGGCAGCGGTTGACGGCAGGGCTCTTCCAGCAGCACAACAACCCTAAACATACAGCCAGAGCTACAATGAAATGGGTCAGATCAAAGCATATTTATGTGCAGTGGGGGCTGGTGCTCAAAATTTGGGGGGGGCGCAAACAAACTGAAAAATACAAAAAAAAATCAAATGCAGCCACTTGTGCCCATCATATGCTGCCACTGTGACCCTCGCCTGCCTGCTGTCTGCCCGCCACTTACCCCATCTTAGTGGCGGGTCAGGCAGCGGGTGACAGTGGCGATTTGTGGGACTTCTCCTGTGTCCTCCATGCTTCCCCTTCCTCTGTTCTGTTTTGCTAGGCATCCATTCGAAGTGCCTCTGCCTTCAGCCAATGAAGTAACGGGTATTAGATCTGCGCTACGTGATTGGTGGAGAGGTGGTTCAGTGTTAGAAAAGCATTTTCTAACACACCTGGGTGGACTGTGAGCGCAATGCTCTGTGCTCCAAGTTCACCTTTTTGAAGCCTATTAGAGCCTGTGGCTCCAATCAGGAGCTTCAAAAAAACACCCCCACCGCTGGAATTCAGGCTCCTGGCGTCCGAAAAGGGGCCAGACACCTGAAAGGGGGGTGACAGCGGCGGCCATGGATAGATTCATGCATTAATCTATTCGTTGGTCATATAGGGGGATGGCGTGACAGAGGGGGCGGTGCCCGTGCACCCTTTATGGATGGGCCTCCCCTGTTCATGTGTTAGAATGGCCCAGTCAAAGTCCAGACCTAAATCCAATTGAGAATCTGTGGCAAGACTTGAATATTTCTTTATAGACGCTCTCCATCCAATCTGACAGAGCTTGAGCTATTTTGCAAAGACGAATGGGCAAAAATGTCACTCTCTAGATGTGCAAAGCTGGTAGAGACATCCCCAAAAAGACTTGCAGCTGTAATTTCAGCGAAAAGGTGGTTCTACAAAGTATTGACTCAGGGGGGCTGAATACAAATGTATGCCACACTTTTTACATATTTATCATTTTCCTTTCATATTACAGTTATGTGCCACTTTGTGCTGGTCTATCTCATAAAATCCCAATAAAATACATTTACGTTTTCGGTTGTAACATGATAAAATGTGGAACATTTTCAGGGGGTATGAATACTTTTTCAAGACATTGTATCTGGTTCGATAGTTGCAGTAGCAATTCTCACTTAATTCCCAAACTGCTCATCAGATATTTTGGGCCTAAATTTGCCCTTCGTGTGCGTTGTGTGTTTAAAAATTGTGAGTGGGATTTTTAATTTTTTTTTTGGAAACATAAAACTTATAAAACTCCAGTAAAAAAGACACCCTAAATTTTTTCTTCAGCTTCACTAAGTGTAATCGCATTTTTACAAAAAATTACAAACAAAAACCCAAAATTTTCAGGTAAGTTTACGATATGGTGTTGGGCTGCATTCATAGCTGTATGTTGCCGCATGTTTGAAACCCCTGATTTATACGCACCCCAGTGGCCTGAACCTCCTACTGGAATGGCTGGGAGAAATATAAATATTCAGAACTCCAGGAATGTGGGGATGTGGCTCAACAGGATGCAGGCATGTGCCCTGGTTTGGTTTGGGGGGTGCATACTCTCTGCCCCTCAGTTTCCATGCTACATTCATCCCTACCAGACCTTTTTTCTAGATAGGGGTCTGCCATTGGTTTTTAACCACTTGTTATGGTGCTCTGTTTCAGGTTTGCAAATTATTCCAAACATTGCTCAATTCACTCATCACTAACTGCAACATAGCATCACCCATGTGTAGTCCGGTATTTACCTGGCAGGAGAGAGCTTTACTACCCTTCTGCACCCTGTTGTCTTATTGGGAACCAAAGGTTTTTCTGGGGGGGGGGGGGTGTAGCTTGGTATTTACCTGGCAGGAGTGAGCATTACTACCCTTCTGGACCCTGTTGTCTTATTGGGAACCAAAGGTTTTTCTGGGGGGGGGGGGGGGTGTAACCTGGTATTTACCTGGCAGGAGAGAGCTTTACTACCCTTCTGGACCCTGCTGTCCTATTGGGAACCAAAGGTTTTTCTGGGGGGGGGGGTGTAGCCCGGTATTTACCTGGCAGGAGAGGTGCAGCTGCGGTCTCACTTTACTGTTGCTGCTTTGTGTGTGTGTATCCACAAAAGATGTGGCGTCGGAGGATGGGGGATACTTACTTTTTTCCCTTGATTTTGATTGGTGGTAGTTAATTTACTGTATATTCAGTTTTCACTGTATGCTCTCTATCATATGCCTGACAAAGGGGTCATGTGTGGCTCAAACGTTGCACTTATCCTGTTGTGATGGGATCTTTCTACAATAAAAGCTTTGGACTGCAATTCGAGATCTATGGGGTGCTGGCAAACATGTGCATTTATCCACAAAAGACTTGAGCCTGGGCAACATGGAATACTAGAGAGACTCTGAGGAAAATAGTGGAGAATTGTTGGAAGTTTACAAAAGAGACTGGGCTATTACCACAGGTTGGTTTAAAAACTGCATTTGCCAAGAGAGAGACATTAAAGGGGAAGGATAGCAGTGATTTTTCCAGGTTGAAGGAGGAAAGAGGCTCCCTTTCTGCGGGGAGACCAGAGCTAATGTAAACTGTAACCAACCTGAGAGAAGTGAGTGGGACATCTTTGTATGAAAGCAGGGAAGCAAAGCCGATGTTATCCTTGAACCTTGGGTCATGACCCGGACTGTGGCAAGGCTGCTGTATAGTAAAGAGCCATATGCTGAAGTTTCCACCAGAGGGATAGAGAGAAGCCTTCTGTGCCTGACACTGGGACGGAAAGCCTTTACTTACACAGGCCTGGTGAGCAGCCCCTGACCAACCAGAGGGACAGACTTGCTGGCTACAATGGCTCGGAACACTTTACTTTTGCATTATTATTATACAGGATTTATACACTCACCATCTACTGTACACCTGTTCAATTGCTTAGTAAAACAAATTACTAATCAGCCAATCACATGGCAGCAACTCAATGCATTTAGGTATCTAGTTGTGGTAAAGACAACATTCTGAAGTTCAAACTGAGCATCAGAATGGGGAAGAAAGGGGATTTAAGTGACTTTGAACGTGGCATAGTTGTTTTTGCTAAACGGGCAGGTCTGAGTATTTCAGAAACTGCTGATTTACTGGGATTTTCACTCACAACCATCTCTAGGGTTTAAAGAGAATGGTTTGCAAAGGAGAAAATATCCAGTGAGTGGCAGTTGTGTGAGTGAAAATGGACGAGATGAGAATGGGCAGACTGGTTCAAGATGATAGAAATGCAACAGTAACTTCAATAACCACTTGTTACAACCAATAGTATAAAGAATACCATCTCCAAATGCACAACACATTGAACCTTGAAGCTGATGGGTTACAGCACAAAAAAAATCACACCGGGTGCCACTCCTGTCGGTTAAGACCAGGAAACTGAGGCTATAATTCGCACAGGCTCACCAAAATTGGACAATAGAAGATTGGAAAAACATTGCCTGGTCTAATAAGTCTCAATTTCAGCTGTGACATTTAGATGGTAGAGTCAGAATTTGGTGTAAACAACATGAAAACATGGATCCATCCTGCCTTGTATCATTGGTTCAGGCTGGTGGTGGTGGTGTAATGGTGTGGGGGGATATTTTCTTGGCACACTTTGGGCCCCTTAATACCAATTGAGCATTGTTTAAATGTCATGGCCTACCTGAGTATTGTTCCTGACCATGTCCATTCCTTTATGACTACAGTGTACCCATCTTCTGATGGCTCCAGCAGGATAATGTACTATGCCTCAAAGCTCAAATCATCTCAAACTGATTTCTTGAGCATGACAATGAGTTCACTGTACACCAGATCTCAATCCAATAGAGCACCTTTGGGATGTGGTGGAACAGGAGATTTGCATCATGGATGTGCAGTCTGCATGATGCTATCATGTCAATATGGACCAAAATCTCTGGTCCATATTCTTCCATGTTTCCAACACCTTTTTGAATTTATGCCATGAAGATATAAGGCAGTTCTGAAGGCAAAAGGATGTCCAACCCGGTACTAGCAAGGTGTACCTAATAAAGTGGCCGGTAAGTGTATAACAGTTTGTGCAGCACTTTACAATATAAAGGGAGACAATACAGCAACAATATATTTCAATACAAGAGGTTTAGTAGGGTCCTGCTCCTGGGAGCTTACAATCTAATAGGGAGGGGCTGATGGAACAAAAGGTAATAACTGTGAGGGATGAACTGATGGGAGAAATAGAAGATTTGGTTATTAGCTGAAGGCAGGATAGGCTTCTCTGAAGAGATCAGTTTTCAGGCATTGTCTAAAAGTGGAGAGAGTAGGAGATAGCTGTACAGATTGAGGCAGGGAGTTCCAGAGTATGAGAGAAGCTCTGGGGAAGTCCTGGAGATGAGCATGGAAGGAGGAGACAAGGGAGCTAGACAGCAGGAGGTCTTGGGAGGAGCGGACAGGAGGGTCTGGGTGATATTTGGAGACAAGATTGATGTAGCTTGGGGCAGAGTTGTAAATGGCTTTGTATGTTATTATTAATGTTTTGAATTTTATTCATTGGGCATTCAGAAGCCAGGGGAGGGATTGGCAAAGAGAAATGGCAGACACTGAACAGTTGGTAAGGTGGATGAGTCTGGCAGCAGCATTCATGATAGACTGAAGAGGGGATAGTCTAAAGCCCTGTACACACGGTCGGAGAATCTGTCGGAATGCGTCTTATCGGACCGTGTCATCAGATAATCCGACTGTGTGTGGTATGCATCGGACTGATTCCGTCCGAATCTCCGTCCGACCCAATTTTCCAACATGTTGGAAATATTTCCCGACCAACTGGGCCGGTCGGACCTAATCTGATCATGTGTGTAGCATTTTGATCGGACCAAGTGCCACGCATGCTCAGATCAAATTCATACATCACAGCTATTGGCTACTAGCCTGAATGTAGTCCCATCGTAACGAAATTACGTCATCACGTTCTGAAAGATCGGATTTTCCGCCAACTTGGCCCGACCGTGTGTATGCAACAGTTTCGGACACAATCCATCGGACTAAATCAGACGGGCAAAATCCGACGGATTTGGTTGGCAGAATCTCCGACCGCGTGTACAGGGGCTTAGAAGAGGTAGGCCAATGAGGAGGGAATTACAATAATCAAGACGAAAGATAACAAGAAAGTGAATAAGTTGCTTAGTGGATTCAACTTTTAAAAAGGGGCGAATTTTTGAGATGTTACAGAGATGAAGTCTACAAGATTTGTACAGTGATTGGATTTGGGCTGAAAGGATAGGTTCTGCCCGTACACACAAGCGGATTTTCCGTCGGAAAAAACTTGGATTTTTTTTCTGACGGAATTCCGCTCAAGCTTGGCTTGCATACACACAGTCACACAAAAGTTCTCTGAACTTTCAACCGTCAAGAACACGGTGATGTACAACACTACGACGAGCTGAGAAAATGAAGTTCAATGCTTCCGAGCATGCGTCGAATTGTTTCCGAGCATGCGTAGGAATTTTGCACGTCGGAATTTGTACAGACAATTTCCGATCAGAACTTCTTCTGACCAAAAAATAGAGAACCTGCTCTCAATCTTTTGCTGGCTGGAATTCTGCCAGCAAACGTCCGAAAGAGCATATACACGGTCAGAATTTTTGACCAAAAGCTCACATCCGACTTTTGCTGGCAGAATTTCTGATCGTGTGTATGGGGCTTTAGGGATTACACCTAGCACCTTGGTATGAGTGGAGGGATTGATGGTTGTATTATTGATCTTGATGGAGAAGTCAGGGGAGATGACACAGGCAGACGGTAATCCATCAGCTCTTAAAGGGACATTACCTATAGCAAATGATTTTTGGTCTCAACAAGCTGGCCAGCACATGGTTTAATACATGTGGAATATTGACTGCTGAGGCCGCGTACACACGGGCGGACTGTTCGCTCAACTTTGTCCGCTGAACAGTGTTTCAGCGGACAGTCCGCTCGTGTGTGGGGCTTCAGCGGACAGTTTCAGCGGACAGTTTGACGAACAAAGTTTTTCGGAAATTCCGAAAAACTGTCCGCTGAAACTTGGTTTGAGCGGACAGTCCGCCCGTGTGTAGGCCACTTTCGAAATGAGCAAACTGTTCCCGCTCGGAGGAAAGTCTGCTCATTTCGAGCGCGTCTCCAGGTAGGCGGGGCCCGCGAAGGAGACGTCGCGGGCCCCGCCGCCTGGTATGGACTTAAAGGGGAACCCCAACGCCGAAAAAAATCGGCGTGGGGGTCCCCCCAAAGTCCACAACAGACCCTTGTCCGAGCACGCTACCCTGCCGGCCAGGAAAGGGGAGCGAGCGAGCGCGCCCCCCTCCCGAGCCGTACCAGGCCGCGTGCCCTCAACATGGGGGGTGCCTTGGGGAAGGGGGGAGCCGCGCGGCCCCCCCACCCCAAAGCACCTTGTCCCCATGTTGATGAGGACAAGGGCCTCTTCCCGACAACCCTGGCCGTTGGTTGTCGGGGTCTGCGGGCGGGGGGCTTATCGGAATCCGGGAGCCCCCTTTAATAAGGGGGCCCCCGGATACCGGCCCCCCACCCTATGTGAATGAGTATGGGGTACAATGTACCCCTACCCATTCACCTGTAAAATAAAAGTACCCAAAAAAAACACACGAGATAAAATATTTTATTGCACAGCTCCGGGGGTCTTCCGTCTTCGGGGGTCTTCTCGCCGGACTCCTCCGCTATCTTCTTGTAGCTCTTTTGCTAGCGGAGGAGTCCGGCTTTCTTCCTCCCCGCCGCCGGCCTCTTCTCCCGACTTCGGGGGTCTTGTCCCCCTCTTCGGTTCTTCTGCCGGGCCACCGCGCCTTCTTATAGCTCTTTTGCAGGCGGTGGCCCGGTCTTCTGTTGCCGCCGCCTTCCGTTCTTCTTCTTGTTCTTCTTCTTCTTCTTCTCCAGGAGATGTTGACACGTCGCTCTCTCCGGCCGGAATGCCAGAGCCGCGCTGTGCGGCCACTTATATAGTGACAATGGGGCGGTGTCACATGGTATATGTCACATGGGTTGGTCACATGGGTTGATGTCACATGGGGACTATGACATCGTAAGGGGGCGGGGTCACCATGTGACCAACCCATGTGACATATACCATGTGACACCGCCCCATTGTCACTATATAAGTGGCCGCACAGCGCGGCTCTGGCATTCCGGCCGGAGAGAGCGACGTGTCAACATCTCCTGGAGAAGAAGAAGAAGAACAAGAAGAAGAACGGAAGGCGACCGGAAGGCGACAGCGGCGACAGAAGACCGGGCCACCGCCTCTAAAAGAGCTACAAGAAGGCGCGGTGGCCCGGCAGAAGAACGGAAGGCGGTGGCGACAGAAGACCGGGCCACCGCCTGCAAAAGAGCTATAAGAAGGCGCGGTGGCCCGGCAGAAGAACCGAAGAGGGGGACAAGACCCCCGAAGTCGGGAGAAGAGGCCGGCGGCGGGGAGGAAGAAAGCCGGACTCCTCCGCTAGCAAAAGAGCTACAAGAAGATAGCGGAGGAGTCCGGCGAGAAGACCCCCGAAGACGGAAGACCCCCGGAGCTGTGCAATAAAATATTTTATCTCGTGTGTTTTTTTTGGGTACTTTTATTTTACAGGTGAATGGGTAGGGGTACATTGTACCCCATACTCATTCACATAGGGTGGGGGGCCGGTATCCGGGGGCCCCCTTATTAAAGGGGGCTCCCGGATTCCAATAAGCCCCCCGCCCGCAGACCCCGACAACCAACGGCCAGGGTTGTCGGGAAGAGGCCCTTGTCCTCATCAACATGGGGACAAGGTGCTTTGGGGTGGGGGGGCCGCGCGGCCCCCCCTTCCCCAAGGCACCCCCCATGTTGAGGGCACGCGGCCTGGTACGGCTCGGGAGGTGGGGCACGCTCGCTCGCCCCCCTTTCCTGGCCGGCCGGGTAGCGTGCTCGGACAAGGGTCTGTTGTGGACCTTGGGGGGACCCCCACGCCGATTTTTTTCGGCGTTGGGGTTCCCCTTTAAGTACATTCCAGGCGGCGGAGCCCGCGACGTCTCCGTCGCGGGCCCCGCCTACCTGCACACGCGCTCGAAATGAGCGGACTGTTGCCTCGTGTGTGGGCGAGTCCGTTCATTTCAAAAGTTGCGCGGACTTAGTACAACGAACAAAGTTTGCCGTATTTGTCCGCTCAAAAAGTGCCGTGTGTGGGCGTGTTCGTTCATTCAAAAGTTTGAGCGGACTGTTTGACGAACTTAGTTTCGGCAGACAGTCCCCGCGTGTGTACGCGGCCTGACTGTTGCTGTAAACACTTATAGGTCCTCTCTACTCCCTTTAGCTAGTCCTGTGTAGGTTAAGGATAGAGGTGGATTATTAAGTGTTCATAGTTTTTAGCTTGCGAATTATCTCAGTTAATCACTACCACAATGTTTAATCGTTATAGAAGAAAGTGTGTTTGTATCACCACAGAGTGACACTGTGGATACAAAATTGATAAGTGCCGCGTCCTAGTTATAATGGTATGTTAAAGAGGAATATTGAAATTGGACTTTATAGGCACCACAATAACAAAATATAAAAATGTAATTTCTTCATTACAAAATTTTAAAAAGAATTAACAATGCTAAAAACATTTTCCATTCATAAACATCGGCATCAAAACTCCGCTGCTCCTGGACCACCCAGTGTGGTCACGAAGCGTGGAACGGGAGTGGCCGAGTTTTGACGCTAATGGTGACCCTATATACCAGTGGTTCTCAACCCTTCTAGTGCCGTGACCCCTTGATAAAATTTCCCAAGTTGTGGGGACCCCTAACTGTAAAGCTATTTTCATAGCGTGGGTGTCAGCACCCAAGGCAAGTAATTTGCGCCGCTAACCCACCGATATTTAGCACTCACTGAATCCCTTCCACTTCTACAGTATTAAACGCCTTATGGTACATTTTAGGATGTACCTCTCTTTCTCTTTGACAAACAAGATATTTGGGGGGGCACACCCTAAAAAAATGCATAAAGATGGTGCTGCCATAAGACCATACAACAGAAAAAATATATTACAGTGCACACATGTAAAACTAACATTTACCTACAGCAAGGCTTTTTAAAAACACCTAGACATTTTCAAAAAACATTATCAAAAAATATGGGGATTTAGTCACACCATATTGCTATATGGTGCTTAAGCCCACTTACTGCGACAAAGTACCCCATAATTAGTGGGTCCTACACTATCCATAGATTGGGTGATCCTGCTTCTCTGAACCATGGGAGCTATACTCCTCTATATGGGAGTTTTGTTCTCTTTCTCATTGTTCTCCTTTTTTTTCTTTTTAATTTCTTGTTTTTTTCCATATTCCTCTCTCGAGCCATCTTTCTTGTTCTTTCTTTTATTCGTTCTCTCCCTTTTTCTTTGTTCCTCCCCCTCTTTTTTTTCCCTCCCCCTTCCATGTATTCTCTAGTTTTATTTCTTCTCTTACTCCTCGGTGGGGGCAGGGAGTTGGGAAGAGTGTCAGTGCTGGCGGGGAAGTTCTCTTGATCAAGGTCATCTGCTGATCTGAGAACTGTTGTGGGGACTTTTAATGGCAACTCTAATCACAGGTAGTGTTACTCACTGTGTCTCCAGCTCTGTGGTGTCTCGTAGACACCTATTCTGAAATCAGGAGATGAGGTCTCCTCCAGCCCCTCCCACTTCACATTCCTCACCAATAAGCTGACTTCTAGTCTCTGCCCCCCCAGCCATGCCGTGAACTGAATGGGCAGCTGCAAAGAGGCTGAGTGGGTGCCACAGGCTCCAGAGTCGAGCTATAGCATGCCATAACCATTCTACACCAAGTCTGTTGCAACTTTATCAAACATGCCACATAAAATGTTTTTTTGATTTATATACAGATTAACAATATTGATGTAATTGGTAATTTTGTAATTGTGGTGCCTTAGGCCTCATGCACACGAGACGCAGATGAAACCTCTGTTAAAAAAAAGCTGAAACGCGCGTTTAGAAACATGCGTTTTGCCGCGTTTGCATGTCGCGTTTAGACGCGTTTAGACGCGTTTAGACGCGTTTGCGTTTAGACGCGTTTATAAAGATAACATCATGTAGACCCTCCCCAAGCTCTCAAAGCATTTTTTTTAACTATTTCTGCTATTTTGATCAGAGTGAGCAGCAGCAGCATAGAGAGCAGTTGTACACTTGCATTTGCCGTGTCACTTGCCACGGCACCTGCCACAAGTTGTGGATTGTCCACTTGCCACAAGTTGGGGATTGTCCACTTGCCACATCACCTGCCACAAATTGTGGATTGTCCACTTGCCACGTCACTTGCCACATCACCTGCCACGTCACTTGCCACGAGATGTGGATTGTCCACTTTCCACGTCATCTGCAATGCCACCTGCCACAAGCTGTGGATTGTCCACTTGCCACGTCACCAGCCACATCACCTGCCACAAGTTGTGGATTGTCTACCTGCCGCGTCACTTGCCACATCACCTGCCACGTCACTTGCCACGTCACCTGCCACAAGTTGTGGATTGTTCACTTGCCACGTCACCTGCCACGTCACCTGCCACAAGTTGTGGATTGTCCACTTGCCACGTCACTTGCCACAAGCTGTGGATTGTCCACTTGCCACATCACTTGCCACGTCACCTGCCACGTCACTTGCCACGTCACCTGCCACAAGTTTTGGATTGTCCACTTGCCACGTCAGCTGCCACGTCACTTGCCACGTCACTTGCCACGAGATGTGGATTGTCCACTTGCCATGTCACTTGCCACGTCACCTGCCACGTCACTTGCCACGTCAGCTGCCACGTCACTTGCCATGTCACTTGCCACGTCACCTGCCACGTCACTTGCCACGTCAGCTGCCACGTCACTTGCCACATAATGTGGATTGTCCACTTGTCACATCACCTGCCACATCACTTGCCACATCACCTGCCACAAGTTGTGGATTGTCCACTTGCCACGTCACTTGCCACATCACCTGCCACGTCACTTGCCACAAGATGTGGATTGTCCACTTTCCACGTCACCTGCCATGCCATCTGCCACAAGTTGTGGATTGTCCACTTACCACGTCACCAGCCACATCACCTGCCACAAGTTGTGGATTGTCCACTTGCCACACCACTTTCCACGTCACCTGCCACGTCACCTGCCACAAGATGTGGATTGTCCACTTGCCACGTCACCAGCCACATCACCTGCCACAAGTTGTGGATTGTCCACTTGCCACGTCCCTTGCCACGTCCCCTGCCACGTCACCTGCCACAAGTGGATTGTCCACTTCCCACATCACTTGCCACATCACCTGCCACAAGTTGTGGATTGTCCACTTGCCACGTCACCTGACACAAGTTGTGGATTGTCCACTCGCCACGTCACTTGCCACATCACCTTCCACAAGTGGATTGTCCACTTGCCACGTCACTTGCCACGTCCCCTGCCACAAGTGGATTGTCCACTTGCCACGTCACTTGCCACGTCACCTGCCACAAGTTATGGATTGTCCACTTGCCACGTCACATGCCAGTCACCTGCCACAAGTTGTTGATTTTCCACTTGCCACGTCACCTGCCAAGTCACTTGCCGCGTCACCTGCCAGGTCACTTGCCACGTCACCTGTCACAAGTTGTCTATTGTCCACTTGCCACGTCACATGCCAGTCACCTGCCACAAGTTGTTGATTTTCCACTTGCCACGTCACCTGCCAAGTCACTTGCCGCGTCACCTGCCAGGTCACTTGCCACGTCACCTGCCACAAGTTGTCTATTGTCCACTTTCCACGTCACTTGCCACTTCACCTGCCACGTCACTTGCCACAAGTTGTGGATTGTCCACTTGCCACATCACTTGCCACCTGCCATGTCACTTGCCACAAGTTGTGGATTGTCCACTTGCCACGTCACTTGCCACAAGTTGTGGATTGTCCACTTGCAATTGCAATTGTTTAAAATATTTTTCTAATGGTTTTTCATCATTTTCAATCATTTTTGAGATTTTTAATGTAAAAAAAAAGGTCACCTTTAAAAACGCATATAAACGCAAACGCGGCTAAACGCGGTAGCGGCGTTTTGCCGCGTTTTACCGCGTTTTGCCGCGTTTTGCGTCTGAAATGCAGAAATTTTTGTTTCTGAATGCATTTTTTTGCTTCTGGAAAAACGAGATTAAACGCAACTGCATATAAACGGAAAAAAACGAGACTGTGTGCATGGACACATAGGATAACATTGAATGAGTTCAGGTGCAGTTGAAAAAACTGTCCAACTGCATCTGAACGCGCGTTTAACTGCGTCTCGTGTGCATGAGGCCTTAAAGTCCAACTTCAGTATGGCTCTTTAGCATCCCAATGTTTGATCGTTAAACTGCTGTGTTTGCAAAACCAGTATAACCTTTCCTTCCTGATATACCCTGATATAACCTCTTCTTGGTCACGCCAATTACAATAAACTTGTGATATTAAACAGGTCTGTGTTATTTTCTGGTGTATACGTGTTGTATTTGGGGGTATTTATCTGCACAGGTGAGTACTGAGCTGTTAGAGTCATGGGAACAAGAACACTGGGCCTAACAGAAGCCCCTTTGGGAGGTAGCTACTGCTCCACCCAGTAGGAGAAAAGGGGCCAAAAGTAGTGCTTAAACACATCTGTGTTTGATTCACCAGCAGTTCAGCCAAACAGTTCCGTGAAATCAGCTAACCCGAATCTGAATGTCATTTAATGTAATGGTGAATGGATTTCAGAATAGCTGTACACGTTGCTCTTCTGTTGTAAATTTACACTTTTCAGGATGGGGTTATTCTGCTGGGAATTCTGGGTAATATCATTGACCAAATCTGGCAGGAAATTTAAATGACCTCAGCTAGGAATATGTCATTTAACACCAGGACTGCACCATGCACAGATCGGCAAGTGATATGCCATCATTATTGACTTGAATTATATCGCTGAATGCAGTCATAGATAAAGATTAGCTTGCTGGATGCTGTGATTAATGCTGGATTTACTTCTGGGGACATTTATAGACCTTATTTTAAAAGCCAATATGTGTGTTTTTATTTGACTAAAGGATTTTTAATTTGGTGTGTGTGTTTTTTTTTTCTTTTAACTCTTTATGTTAGTGATCTGGTTGTTCACCCATTGGGGTTACCTTTTGCTCCGCCTTCTCAGCTCCCGTGCTGGATGTTTGTTGGTGCTGCCGCCGCTGGTGATATCAGCGATTGATGGCCTGGCCCAGCCCATTGGTGAGTATGGGGTCCCACGGTCTGACCCCGATGAATAAAAAAGTCCCACGATGTAAATCCACCTCACATTGCTGATGATCCAAAAAAAGAAAAGAAAAGCTGCAACACCTCTGCCTCCATGGGAAGCTCCGGGGCTTCCAGATTCCGATAAGCCCCCTGCCTGCATATCCCCACAACCACCGGGCAAAGGAAGTGGTGATGAGGCCCTTGTCCCCATCAACATGGGGACAAGATGCTTTGGGGGGCTACCCCAAAGCACCCTCAACATGTTGAGGGCATGTGGCCTGGTATGGTTCAGGAGGAGGGCGCTCTCACGTCCCCCCCTCTTTTCCTGCGGCCTGCCATGTTGCATGCTCGGATAAGGGTCTGGTATGGATTTTGGGGGGACCCCTACGCCAATGTTTTTTAAATTTGACGCAGGGTTCCCCTTAATTTTAATGAGTTTTATCTATATCACAGAGACCTGACAAATCATTACAGCCGCCATTAGTTTTAAATGACTTTTTTCCTTTAGAAATGTCACTTTGCTGCGGTACTGTTCTACACGGGAAAACTGTGCCACTTTAAAGGCATACTAAGGACACCCCAGGCACGGTATTTAAAGGAATATTTATTTTTTAGTGTTTCACTTTAAGCCTTGTTTAAATCACTGCTCCCGAAAAAACTGCCATTTTTAAAACAATTTTTTTTCATTGATACATGTCCCCTGGCGCAGGACTCGGGTCCCCAAACACTTTTTTTACGACAATAATGTGCATATAAGCCTTTAAAATTATTTTTCATGTTGATGTCCCATAGACTTACATAAGGGTGTTCATGTGTTCTTACAAATTTTTTGCCTGTTTGCATTTTCTGGTGCGGACCGGACCGGGGGGTGTTCGACTCATCCTTATTGTGTTTCAGATGCACAACAATTGTAATAAATTAATTTTCTTACTTCCATATGTTTTTTGACTGACCATATTCACCTTACTCAAAGTCCCAGAGCGACCCCATGTATATATGTATTGAATTAGGGATGGAGGTGATGTTGGGGTGACACCAGACCTTGTATTTATGTTTCTATATAATTCGGGTGGAAGACACATTTTTTTTTAGTTTAGTCATTTTTATTAGAAGATTTTCATCATAACAAAGAAGATGAATATTCCATAAAACAAAAAAATGCCATACATATAGACAGAATAGGCAAACATAGACCGAGTCGTTGAGCATACTATTACAATAACCATTAACTGGGTTGGTAAACCAAACTTACTGCCGTGTACCCATGTCAACTAGTCTACTCCTCTAATTGGAGTACGCCCGGCTGAAGAACACGGGCCCCAGACCCCCTGGCGCCCCAAATGGGATCATGCTGCTGTCCAGGGGCCGGGTTCACCCAATCCCACCAGGGAACTCCCACCCCATCCCACTAGGGTTACACAGCCCGAGATGCTGAAAAATAACTTGAGCGACCAACTTGCCAATATCATGACTGCTGTCTCGCTAATCAACCCAATAGGGTATCATCGCACTGCACCAAGAGAGGTGCCAAAGAAGGAAAGAAAGAAAACGTGAGAGGGAGAAAGAGAGAGTAGAATATGCTATTCCAGTGCTAATGGCCCCTGGAGGGCAGACTACCAGGTTGCACCCCAGGTATAAGAGAAATATTACACATCGTGGCCCAAGGCTCCCAGACCGCCTGAAATCTCTCAGTTTTATGGTGGCAATATGGTGACCCCCATTAGGGAACTAGCCGGAACAAGCCAGAACTAGCCGTGCGAAATACTTTCCGCCAAAAAGAGCGGATGCGCGGGCAGGACCACCAAATATAAAACATGTAATCCCTGAAACATAATGGCGAGGAGCCCGGGAAAATTCTAGCCAGCCTGGAAGGAACATAATACCACCTAAAGAGAACCTTGAGGCCGGCCTCGATTAGAGAAACATTAAAAATACCTTTATGACCTCTCACCGAGGCTCTAAACCATTCTGTAGAATCCCAAGTGCAGTCCAAGTCAGCTTCCCAAGCTTGGGCATAAGGGGGCTTGTTATCCGTCGTCATAAGAGCTGTATAGATCAATGAGATGCCCCCCCTCTGGTCCGCTGCATTCACACACCACTGTTCATATTGCGTTATAGAAGTGGTTTAGTGGTCCAGATGGAATTTAAGTAGTGAGAAATTTGTGTAAATCTATAAAGCTCTGAGTCGGGCATATCTAGTTTCTTTCTGCAGTGTGTCAAAGAATGAGGGCCGGTGAGGGAAAAGAAGTGTCCAATTCTGTTTAACCCCTTGTCCGTCCACCATTTAAAGGCTGCTATATTTTCCCCCGGAGGGAAATCCTCATTATGAAAAATATGTGTTAGAGGCCTAAGTGGGGAGATCAGCGAGCTTCGTTTAAAAAGGGTGGAGCTTAGCGCCATTGAGTGTGAAAGGGTGGGAGCCATAATCGCAGGTCTGCGTTCGCATCCCATCAGAAAATCTATTGTATGTTGGGAAACAGACTGCCTTTCCATCAATAACCAATCCGGTTTCGCAATACCGGAGAAAGCCATTGAAATTTGGGCCAGTTGCGCCGCTTGATAATAACTCCAGAGGTTGGGTAGGCCCAACCCGCCTTGTGATCTCAAACGATAAAGTGTGTCTGAGGAGCATCTGTAACCTTTTTTCCCCCATACGAACCTTAAAATGTCCGATTGCATTTTGTTCAGGAACTCTTTGGGGACCGGGATTGGCAGTGAACGAAATAAATATAATAACCGGGGTAAGAGTGTCATTTTCACCGCATTAATCCTACCCAGCCAGGAAATGCCACAGCCGGACAAGCGATCCATATCCATTCTACATTTGTTCACCATGTTGGAATAGTTGGCTTGGAATAGTGTGTGTATGTCCGACGTGAGTTTGATTCCTAGGTACGGAAGCTGAGAGTGCGCCCATGAGAAGGTAAAATTATTCGAAAGTTGTGAGAGCGTGTCCGTGGGGATCGTAACATTCAGAGCTAATGATTTATCCATATTAACCCGAAGTCCCGAGATCCTGCTAAAGTCCAATAGAGTCCGGTTAATTATGGGCATGGAGGTTAAGGGTGAGGTGACAAAGAGGAGGATGTCATCAGCATAGAGAGCGCATTTGCATTCGCAAGACCCGCACATGACCCCCCTAATGTGGAAGACACATTTAACCCACAACCTGGTCTGTTGTCACTACTAGCCATCATTCCTTTGTGATAAAAATACCAAACAGAATTAAATTAATTATCCAACCAAAATGACATAGAATAAATAACAGTGATATCAAATGAATTAAATAAATAAATAAAAAAAATGATATACTTATTTAAATAATTGTCCCAGCAAAGTGACGTGAAATAAATAACAATAATAAATATATTGAAAAAAAATTATAAATAAATTGAAATCAATACCAAGGTAATGGTAAAAAAGTAAAACTAAAGCAGACACCAACCAAAAATTCATAACCATCCTGACATGTGTTTAAAAAAATTCCCTGTGGTGTCAGACAATACTACATAACCTGTACAAATAACATATACAGTACAAATAAACAAAAAATAATAATAAAAAAGTCCAATATGACGTGAGGTAATATATTAGTGCACAAAGAAAGTGAATAGTCCACGTAAAGTGCTAGAAAACACAATCCAATCTCAGGTAGGTGAAGACAGATTCCTTTATCCCAATCGGTGACTATATCCAAACAGGTGACACACCATAAGTGAGTAATGATAACCCTTAGCCCTTGTACACATGGTCGGAGATTCCGACAACCAAATCCGTCGGATTTTGTCCGTCGGATTTTGTCTAACGTATTTTGTCCGAAACTGTTGTATACACACAGTCGGACAAAATTGTCGGAAAATCCGACGTGATGACATTATTTCGTTACGACGGGACTATGTTCATGCTAGTAGCCAATAGCTTTGGTGTAGGAATTTGATCTGAGCATGTGTGGCACTTTGTCCGATCGGAATTCTCTACACATGATCGGAGTATGTCCAATCGGAGCATTTTGTCAGAAAATATTTCCGGCAAGTTGGAAAAGTTGGTCCAACGGATATTCCGACGGAAACAGTCCGATGCAGACCACACACAGTCGGAATATCCGACAAAACGCTCCGATTGGACACATTCCCGACGGAATCTCCGACCGTGTGTACAAGGGCTTACCGACTCCAAATGACCACACTGCAACGGTCACCCCAAGCATAGGGTGGGGTGCTGGTGCTTGGAGTGAGTTATTGTATCCAGACTCCAGTGCTAGCTGCTTTTTATCTTCATCATACATAATTAATTATAATTAATTAACATCATTTTTAGTGCAGCGTTAATCCTCTTTTGTTTTTTTTTACCATCATTCTTTTATGTCGGTATACATCTACTATTGGTCGTATATATATATATATATATATATATATATATATACATATATATATATATATACATATATATATATATACATATATATATATATATATATATATATATATATATATATTTATATATATATATATATATATATATATATATATGGGCAGTTAATCTTTGGGATGGCCCTGCGCCCTCTTGCTGTTCCCTGACGGTGGCAGTTCCCTTCGTCCAGTTTGGGAGCTGCAATATGTGTCAAAGGGGGTCTCCCTAGACTCCCTGCTGTCCCCACCGCCCATGTGTCTTGGGGGGGCTACCCACGTATCAACGTCATGTTATTCAAGTCCTTTGGGGGGTGCCAATCCCGGCGTCGTCACCCTTAGGCTATGTTTAATATCCCGAACAATGGGGGGATACTGCGCATTCGCTGCCCCAGCGGCGACGAGTGTCTTCAGCGCTTGTACGCCTCCCTGTTCGCACATGACGTTGGGTGGAGCATTTGGTCCCTCCCCCTCCTTGGGGGTATAACTGGAGCCTGACATGGCAGTTTTTCTCACTCACATCATGAGTTCACGCACCAGCTGCACTTCCACAAGGGTTTTCACACCCAGGTAAATCGTGTTGCTTTTAAGCTTATGTAGCGCTGGCCCCTGACGAGCACGTGCTATATGGTTTTTGAAAATTAATATTCCTAAAACCACAGTTGGGTTTTAGGGCTAATATTGCCAAATTATGGTTTCAGTGCCAGTCTAGCTGAATTGCCAGCAAGTGGTAGAACGCAGTCTAGTTGGGTGTATTGAGTACCATCATTGTCTCGGAACCAGCCTCATGGGAGTGTTTTCCTGCTGTGCATTCTGGAAGATGGTATTTAACCACTTGAGATCCGCGCTATAGTCAAATGACGGCTACAGCGCGGATCTCAATTTCCGGGACTACGTCTATTGAAGTCGTCCCCTTTAAGAGCTCCCCGCGCGCTCCCGGGAGCGCGCATCGGGGGAAAATCTGTGTTGGCCGTGTCCCCTGGACACAGCCAATCACAGATCGCTGTAAACGGCCAATCACAGTGGCCGTTTACATCGCGATCGCCGCCTCCAATGGGTGATGATCTCAAATGTAAACAAATGAGATCATCACCCATTGCCGAATCTGTCTCCTCACACAGCGATAGCGTGTGAGGAGAGAGATAGCGTGAGTGACAGTTTTCTACCAACATAAACCTTGCCAGTGCCCCTATAAACCCTGCCAGTGCCCAGATCTACCCCACCTGTGCCCAGATCTACCCCACCTGTGCCCAGATCTACCCCACCTGTGCCCACCTGTGGCCACCTGTGCCCACCTGTGCACCGCCAGTGCCCCATCTGTGCACCGCCAGTGCCCCATCTGTGCACCGCCAGTGCCCATCTGTGCACCGCCAGTGCCCGCCAGTGCCCGCCAGTGCCAATCGGTGCCCATCTGTACCAATTGGTGCCCATCTGTGCCTCAGCAGTGCCCATCTGTGCCGCCTCAGCAGTGCCCATCTGTGCCGCCTCAGCAGTGCCCATCTGTGCCGCCTCAGCAGTGCCCATCTGTGCTCATCTGCTGCCTCATCAGTGCACATCCGTGCAATAAATCAGTGCACATCTGTGCCGACCCATCAGTGCCCATCTGCCGACTCAGCAGTGCCCATCTGTGTCGACTCAGCAGTGCCCATCTTTGCCGACTCAGCAGTGCCCATCTGCCGCCTCATCCGTGCACATCCGTGCAATAAATCAGTGCACATTTGTGCCGACCCATCAGTGCCCATCTGCCGCCTCAGCAGTGCCCATCTGTGCCGACTCAGCAGTGCCCATCTGCTGCCTCAGCAGTGCCCATCTGCCGCCTCAGCAGTGCCCATCTTCCGCCTCATCAGTGCACATCCGTGCAATAAATCTGCACATCTGTGCAATAAATCAGTGCACATCTGTGCCGACCCATCAGTGCCCATTTGTGCCACCTCAAAAGCGCCCATCTGTGCCACCTCATCAGTGCCCATCAGTGCTACCATGGCTAAACGTGTCTTTTCCGCTGAGGAGGCGTACCAAATTATTTCCACGGCCGACGAGAGCAACGGGGAGCTCTCTTCAGATTCCTTTTCGGATTCGGATTCTGAAGCCGACGTAAATTATGAGCCAGTCCTCAGTAGTGAAACACTGACTGAATTCGAGGAGGAAGATATCCAGCCCATCAAGCGAAGGCGTTCTAGTGAGGCAGTGCCGTCCACCAGCACCGAAGTGCCGTCAACCAGCACCGCAGTGCCGTCCACCAGCACTGCAATGCTGTCCACCAGCACCGCAGTGCCCCAGCAAGAAAGGCCAAGTACCAGTGGGATGTCATCTCAGCCCCAAAGGGTTAGGAGCCATGCTGGCCTTCCCTATGCCCTTCAGAACCCCTTGTGGCTTCCTCCTAATTCAGGAGAGGTCAATGTTCCCCCTTTCACCGCCCAGCCAGGAGTCCAGGTGGACACAGATAATTTTAGCCCTATAGATTTTTTTAATTTAATTTTTACGGAGGACATGTTGGCGTCAATTGTGGCCCAGTGCAACCTGTATGCACAACAATTTATTTTTCAAAATCCGACCTCCTATTATGCCCGTCCCTACGAATGGAGAGACCTAACGGTGGAGGAGTTCAAGCTTTTTTTAGGCCTCACATTTAATATGGGACTCAACAAAAAAAATCAATTACGTAACTACTGTTCAACCCACCCCCTCCACCACTCACCGCTCTTCTCCGTGGTAATGCCCTCAGATGATCCTGAGGTTCTTACATTTCAGTGACAATTCCCAATGCCTTCCACGAAATGATCCAAATTATGACCGCCTTTACAAAATTCGACCAATACTAAATTATTTTTCTGAAATATTCCCCAAATTGTTTACCCCGGACCAACACATATGTGTGGATGAGTCCCTTATTAAATTTAGTGGCAGGCTTAGAATGAAGCAATTTATGCCCAGCAAAAGGGCCCGCTATGGGGTGAAGGTCTACAAATTATGTGACCGAGCCACAGGGTACACATATTCATTCAAGGTGTACGAAGGGAAGGACACCCAGCTACAGCCCCCTAATTGTCCGGACTACTTGGGATCCAGCGGAAAAATTGTTTGGGACCTCATATACCCCCTACTGGATAAAGGCTACCACCTCTATGTAGATAACTTCTACACATCTCTGCCCCTGTTCCACAACCTTCACCGGAAGAAGACGCCAGCATGTGGCACTGTAAAAAAGAATCGGAAGGGCTTTCCTCAAAGTCTGGTGAACAAGAAGCTGCGGAAAGGAGAAACCGCAAGTCTGAGAAACAAGGAGGTTCTGGCAGTGAAGTGGAGGGACAGAAGGGATGTATACATGTTATCTTCTATCCACAACGATACCTTCGTGGAAATCCCCAGAAGGAATGGCCCCATAAAGAAACCCAAATGCATTTCCGAATATAATTTGTTCATGGGAGGAGTCGACTTCAACGACCAAATGATGGAAACATATCTTGTCACAAGACGGACATACCATTGGTACAAAAAAGTAGCAATTTATTTTTTTCAATTGGCCATTTATAATTCCTATGTCATTTACCGCAACGCCACCCAAAACCCCAAACGTTTCTTTGGCTACCAGGAGGAAGTTTTCACTGCCCTTATTTTCCCAAACGGCCCACCAGAAAATATCAGATCAGACGTTGTTAGTCGACTCTCCGAGCGCCACTTTCCCGATAAAATCCCCCCCAAACCAACAGGCAAAAGACGCCAAAAAAGATGTAAGGTGTGTACCAGAGCAGGAGTCAGAAGAGACACATCTTATTATTGTGCACAATGTCCTTCCCAACCAGGCCTCTGTATAGGCGACTGTTTTCGGCGTTACCATACTTCAATACATTTTTAGTGAAGTATGGTAAACATAATCCTCAGTTCCTGCCTTCATACACCTTCACACCCCTTATGCCACTGCCTGCTCTGTAACTGACCCTGGCTTGTTATTTGACCACTCTTATGCCTGCCGATTCTGTACATACCGCTGCCTGATCTGGAACTGACCCTGGACTGTTATTCGACCATGCTTCTGCCTAACGATTCTGTACATACCTCTGCCTGATCTGGAACTGACCCTGGACTGTTATTCGACCATGCTTCTGTCTAACGATTCTGTATATATCTCTGCCTGATCTGGAACTGACCTTGGACTGTTTGACCACGATATTTGCCTGCCTCTTGGACTGATCTTGTATTCTGCAACTGGACTAGTGGGATTTAACATGGGGTCTCACATATGTGAGGGGCTCCAGTATAGTTTTTCTGGAAGAAGAAAACAATTTTCTTTGTTTTCTTATTCCTAGATTAGGGTCTGGAGACTAGGAGGCTTCAAAGAGATTTGGGAGGGAGAAGCCTCTACCCCTATCCCCATTCTGTCCTGAACGAGGCTCTACTTCTGTCTGCTGCCTGTAGGACTTACTGCCGTCATGCCGCACTGACCACACCACAAGGACCTGCCTACTACCAGGACCAATATTTTTGGCACTGCTGACATCTCTGCACTGACCCTGGACTGTAATATGGACAGTATCCCTGCCTGCTGCCTAAAAAACTGTGTTCGCTGTTGCTGACCAAGTCCCTGCCTGCTGCCTGGACCAGTGATATCCTCCTGTGGACAACTGCGCTTCTAAAACCACAGGTAATCTTTTCTTTACCCTTTGCTCAGCATAATGTATTTGGGGGTGTAATTCTTGGTATGTGCAGGCTATGTGTCCCTGGAACGCCGACGGTGTTTCTTGCATGTTGCGCCTCTGTATGTGGCCAGGCTGTGTAAACGTCTCACACATGTGGTATTGCCATACTCAGGAGGAGTAGTAGAATGTATTTTGGGGTGTTATTTTTGCTATGTAAATGCTATGCGTTGGAAATATCTTATAAACGGACAACTTTGTGTAAAAAAAAATGCGTTTTCATTTTTTTCCACATTTTCCAAAAACTTCTGGAAAAAAATGAACCATTGAAAAGACTCATTATGCCTCATAGATTATACGTTGGGGTGTTATCTTTCCAAAATGGGGTCATTTTCTGGACGTTTCCATTGCCCTGGTGTTCCAGGGCCTTCAAAACTGTAATAGGTGGTTGAGAAATGAAATGTGTAATTTATGCTCCTAGAATGCCTGAAGGTGCTACTTCAAAATTAGGCCTCTGTATGTGGTCAGGCTGTGTAAAAGTCTCACACATGTGGTATCGTTATACTCAGGAGGAGTAGGAGAATGTATTTTGGGGTGCTATTTTTGCTATGTAAATGCTATGTGTTGGAAATATCTTATAAACGGACAACTTTGTGTAAAAAAAAATGCGTTTTCATTTTTTTCCACATTTTCCGAAAACTTCTGGAAAAAAATGAACCATTGAAAAGACTCATTATGCCTCATAGATTATACGTTGGGGTGTTAGCTTTCCAAAATGGGGTCATTTTCTGGACGTTTCCATTGCCCTGGTGTTCCAGGGCCTTCAAAACTGTAATAGGTGGTTGAGAAATGAAATGTGTAATTTATGCTCCTAGAATGCCTGAAGGTGCTACTTCAAAATTAGGCCTCTGTATGTGGTCAGGCTGTGTAAAAGTCTCACACATGTGGTATCGTTATACTCAGGAGGAGTAGTAGAACGTATTTTGGGGTGTTATTTTTGCTATGTAAATGCTATGCGTTGGAAATATCTTATAAACTGACAACTTTGTGTAAAAAAAAATGCGTTTTCATTTTTTTCCACATTTTCCGAAAACTTCTGGAAAAAAATGAACCATTGAAAAGACTCATTATGCCTCATAGATTATACGTTGGGGTGTTAGCTTTCCAAAATGGGGTCATTTTCTGGACATTTCCATTGCCCTGGTGTTCCAGGGCCTTCAAAACTGTAATAGGTGGTTGATAAATGAAACATGTAATTTATGCTCCTAGAATGCCTGAAGGTGCTACTTCAAAATTAGGCCTCTGTATGTGGTCAGGCTGTGCGAAAGTCTCACACATTTGGTATCGTTATACTCAGGAGGAGTAGGAGAATGTATTTTGGGGTGTTATTTGTGGTATGCACATTCCGTGTGGGATAAATAAGCTATTACAATGAAAATTTTGTGGAAAAAAAAAACGTAATTTTGCAAAGAATTGTGGGAAAAAATTACAACTTAAAATAACTAACCATGCCTCTTACTAAATAGATTGGAATGTCTACTTTCCAAAAAGGGGTCATTTGGGGGGCATTTGTACTTTCCTGGCTTGTTAGGGTCTCAAGAATGGAGATAGGCCTTAGTACATCAGATGTGATCTTTTTTTGCAAATCTTTATGATTTGCACCATAGCTTGTAGACTCTATAAATTTCACACAGATCATATAATATGCAAAAATTTGGGTTATTTTTACCAAAGATGTGTAGTAGTATAAATTGTGGCCAAAATTTATGAAGAAAAATTGCTAATTTGCTAAATTTTGTCACAGAAACGAAGAAAAATTCATTTTTTTTCAAAATTTTCGGTCTTTTTTCATTTATAGCGCAGAAAATAAAAAACCGAGAGGTGATCAAATACCACCAAAAGAAAGCTCTATTTGGTATGAAGAAAAGGACAAAAAAATCATTTTGTTACAGTGTTACATGACTGAGTAATTGTCAGTCAAAATGTGAGAGCACTAAAAGCTGAAAATTGGTCTGGGACTGAGGGGGGGTTTAAGTGCCCAGTAAGCAAGTGGTTAAGGTACTGCGATCACACGCTTTAGGGCTCCAGAAGAGATTTTCTGTCTGTTTGGTCCTGGTCCTCCTGACCAGCCCCCATGGCCCTCCTGGCATGGGGTGCGGATCCATGCAATTCCGAGCCTCGGGGCTGGATAGCCCGAGGCGAAGCAACTGCAGGGATAGGCCTGGATGGATATGAGGCCATAATGATTCAAAGGTGGTCCGGAGCCGTCTCATCTAGGGAGAGGCCCAGCAACTGGAGAATCATCCAGGGGAGGACTCTTCGGGAGAAGGCCATGCGCAAGGCTTTCTGATATACACATATACTTTTTTACCATCTTTACAGTTTATAATGATGGACAAGGGGAGACCTCTAGGGACACTTGCACTTGTATCTACCAAGCCGCATCGGTGCTCCGGTTGTTCCCCCGTTGGGGTTACCTTTTGCTTTGCCTCCTCAGCTCCCGTGATGGATGTTTGTTGCTGCCGCTGCCGCCAGTGGAGTCAGCGAATGATGGCCTGGCCCAGCCCATTGGTGAGTATGGGGTCGCACAGTCTGACCCAGTCTGATTACTCACCTCCCTGCCTATTTGATGCAACATACACTCATTCATTTGATTTACTACTTGTATTACAGATTTAGCAAAGCATTTACCCTGAAGAGCGAGCACGGTCTCGCAAAACATCATCAGGTACTACTGATGCTTGCACATTTCTTTGATGTTTGTAGATTGGTATACACTATTTTACCATGTATGTGGATTGTCCCATGTTCACATTGTATGCATATTTTATCGACCTGCATTCATTGCTGTTGTGTTTCAGATGCGCAACAATTGTAATAAATCTGTTTTCTTACTTCCATGATATGTTTTTTGACTGACCATATTCACCTCACTCAAATTTCCCCATGTATATATGTTTGTATATATGTTTCTAAGAATGGATAATGTTCCATTGTACTCATCCCTCTGGGAAAGGGCAGATATCTGATTGCACCTTATTATACTGGAGCTTCCAGTTTCCAACATAAGTCTCTCTATTTACCCCCACCTCTATTTTGGGGCACACATAGCCGGGGAATAAGCTCTTGTCCTTCAACACTGGGAAAAGGGTACTTTACTAGGGGACGGGGAGGATTTGCTACCACCCATAGCAAGGTACTCTCCCAGTGTTGAAAGGAATGTGGCCTGGTATGGTACAGGAAGGGGGACTGCATGCAACTGAAACTGTCTTTGCAGTTAATGCAGTGCCTTGCAAAAGTATTCCCCCCCTTTGGCATTTTTTGGGTTTTGTTGCCTCACAACCTGGAATTAACATGGATTGTTTGAGAATTTGCATCATTTAATTTACAGAACATGTCCACAACTTTGAAGATTTTTTTTTTATTGTGAAGCAAACAACAAATAGGACAGAATAACAGAAAAATTCAATGTGCATAACTATTCACACCCCTAAAGTCAATACTTTGTAGAGCCACCTTTTTTATGGCTATCACAGCTCCAAGTCGCTTTGAATAAGTTTCTATGAGCTTGCCACATCTTAGCACTGGGATTTTTGCCCATTCCTCCTTGCAAAACTGCTCCAGCTCCTTCAAGTTGGATTGTTTGCACTTGTGAACAGCAATCTTTAAGTCTAACCACAGATTTACTATGGGATTAAGGTCTGGGCTTTGACTAGGCCATTCCAACACATTTACACATTTCCCCTTAAACCACTCAAGTGTTGCTTTAGCAGTGTGTTTGGGGTCATTGTTCTGCTGGAAGGTGAACCTCCATCCTAGCCTCAAATCACACACAGAGTGGTACAGGTTTTGCTCAGGAATATCCCTGTATTTAGCACCATCCATCTTTCCCTCAACTCTGACCAGTTTCCCAGTCCCGACTGCTGAAAATCATCCCCACAGCATGATGCTGCCACCACCATGTTTCTCTGTGGGATGGTGTTCATTGGGTGATGTGTTGGGTTTGCGCCAGACAGCGTCTTCTTTGATGGCCAAACAGTTACATTTTAGTCTCATCAGACCAGAGCACCTTCCTCCATACATTTTGAGAGTCTCTCACGTGCCTTTTCACAAACTCAAAATGTGACATGTTGTTTTTTGCTGAAAGTAAAGGCTTTTTTGTGGCCACACTGCCTTAAAGGGGTTGTAAAGTTAAATGTTTTTTCACCTTAATGCATTCTATGCATTAAAGTGAAAAAACAGGTGTATCACCGGAGCGCGCCCGCAGATGATTCTCACCATGCGAGGGAGCTTGCATGAACGTGAGAAGTACCTGCGGGAAGAAGCAGAGACAGCCGCTGAGGGACCCCAGAAGAGCAGGTTCGGGGCCATTCTGTGCAAAACGAGCTGCACAGTGGAGGTAAGTATGACATGTTTGTTATTTAAAAAAAAAAAATAATTCACTTTACAATCCCTTTAAAGCCCAACTCTATGGAGCATACGGCTTATTGTTGTTCTATGTACAGATACTCCAGTGTCTGCTGTGGAACTCTGCAGCTCCTCCAGGGTTACCTTAGGTCCCTGTGCTGCCTCTCTGATTAATGCCCTCCTTGCCCGGTCTGTGAGTTTTGGTGTGCGGCCTTCTTTTGGAAGGTTTACTGTTGTGCCATGTTCTTTCCATTTGGTTATGATAGATTTGATTGTGCTCCTAGGGATCATCAAAGATTTGTGTTTTTTTTTATAACCTAACCCTGACTTGTAAATCTCAACAACATTGTCCCTTACTTGTTTGGAGAGTTCCTTGGTCTTCATGGCAGCATTTGGTTAGTGGTGCCTCTTGGTTAGGTGTTGCAGCCGCTGGGGCCTTCACAAAGGTGTGTATATGTAATGACAGATCATGTAACACTTAGATTGCACTCAGGTGGACATCATTTCACTAATTATGTGACTTCTGAAGATAATTGGTTGCAACAGAGCTTTTTATGGGCTTCATAACAAAGGGGGTGAATACATACGCACATGCCAATTATCAGTTTTTTATTTCTGAAAAATAGTTTTATGTATATATTTTTCTAATTTTACTTCACCAACTTAGACTATTGTGTTCTGATCCATCACATACAATTCAGATTAAAAAAAAACATTGAAGTAAAGGCTGTAATGTAACAAAATAGGTAAAAAGCCAAGGGGGGTGAATACTTTTGCAAGGCACTGTACATTCAGATTTACCATCTCATTTTATAATATTTAGGTAATTGCTTCTGAATTTTTAACTTTTCGCTTTTGTTTTAAATGCTTTATCCTGCAGACTTTGAAAGAAACCTTTTATTCAGCAGCAACAACATCTGCTTGAGTTGTTTTCAAGACTAGAGCAATAGCCTTTGCGTGTGAGAGTGTTAGACAATAAACAAAGAAATTGGAATTTACATGCAACCACAATAAAAAGGTTTACTTCGCAAAAAATAAACTTTTGGCTTGACATATTTAAAACAAACTATTGTATATAAATTTCCATGTTATTATTATTTTATAATATTTTCATTATTTCAAGATGATAATATGGCTAGTTTCCCCCAACAATAGTTTCCCTTTTCTGTAAATGTGTCTTATGTGCCTTAAAGGGAATATATGGTCTTTGCCAAGTTTTTTGTGGAATATTAAATTATATCCATTTGATGTTAATTATTTTAACAATATTTGTTAATGTTTTAATAACTTTGTCTCTCTGTATAATTTGTAGTAATATACAGTATGTACATGGGTGCAGCTATAGTTGATTTTTACATTTACACGCACTGCTTTCTACTTTGCAGTGGTACACAATGGTTGTGTATACTGTTCCTTCTCACAAAGTAAATCTATAAGTTGGTCGACTCACTGAAAACAATTTACCCCCTGTGTGGCTGAAATCTTAATAGTTATTAAAAGACCCTCTAGTCTCTAATGGATCAAATATGAATCTCTATATTTAAATCTAAAAACATACTTCTTAGAGTGGGCTCTCACAAATTTGATCCGTGCACTAGATCCACACGGATGTACACCACGGGATGTGTGTGGAGGTCTGTGCAGCCAGCAACCTGTCATTGATTTGAATAGTCTGCTTGCACCGGTCTGTGTGGAATGCCTGTGCTTCCCAGCAACTGAAGATAGCTCTTCGCACGGGTATATGGATCGGTACGCCTGTGTGCATGAATCCTTATCAGCTCCTTTGATGGCCAGGTAAGTAAAACTGCTTTTCCAGGCCCTCTAGATATAAACACGTATTTAACACTTATGCCGCGTACACACGATCGGAATTCCGGCCAGAAAAAGACAGATGAGAGCTTTTCATCGGAAAATGCGACCGTGTGTATGCTCCATCGGAATTTAGCTGTCCGAATTTCCACCAGCCAAAAATTGATAGCATGTTCTCAATTTTCCCAACGGAAAAACTTTAATTCCGATCGTGTGTATGCAATTCCGACACGCCAAAAATCACGCATGCTCAGATTCAACTACGAGACAGAAGCTATTGGCTACTGGCTATTGAACTTCCACGTTGTACGTGTTGTACGTCACCGAGTTATAAATGATCAGAATTTGATGTGACCGTGTGTAGGCAAGACAGCTTGAGCCGAATTCTGTCGGAATTCCGTCGGAATTCCATCGGGAAAACCATCAGAGCTTTTTCCAACGAGAATTCCGATCGTGTGTATTTGGCATTACAGTGCAGGGGCAGCCTCATGACATTGGAGCATTTTAGGCTAAATGCAAACTACCGTATAAGCCGACCCGAATATAAGCCGAGGCACCTAATTTTACCACAAAACCTGGGAAAGCTTGACTTGAGTATAAGCCTAGGGTGGGAAATGCAGCAACTACTGGTAAACAATGCCCATTTGCAGCCTCACTGTGCCCATTTGCAGCCTCACTGTGCCCATCTGTATTATAAGTGCCCATCTGCAGCCTCACTGTGCCCATCTGCAGCCTCACTGTGCCCACCTGTAGCCTCACTTTTGATTACACACAGTGTCTCCCACTGTGTCATGCACTGCAGTCTGTTCGGCGGCCGTCCACTGTAAAAAAGCCCCGCCTCCTCCTCGTTTGTCATAGATGGAACACTGATTCAGTTTCCCAGCATTGTATCAGTGTTCAGTGTGCCGTCTATCACAGAGGAGGAGGAGGTGGGGCTTTGTTACAGTGGACGGCCGCCGAACAGTCAGGACTGCATGGCACAACTGGAGACCCTCACTTGAGTATAAGCCATGGGGGGTTTTTGCAACATAAAAAAGTACTGAAAAAGTCAGCTTAAAAAAAATGCTCCTAGCAGCAGCGTTTGAGCATTTTTCTTTCTTTCTGCTTCTAGAATCAAATAGTGTCAAGGCAGCCATCAGAAATTTTGGGGCTTCTTACACAGCATTCGGTCTGAACCCCCCCCCCCCCCCCGGGGCCTGACCACCAACATTCCCCAGGGCCCATCCATATATATATATACACAACGATCCAGAGACAGCCATCATAAGCCATCATTAGCCTCCTCTATAGTGATGGACGAACGTTTCGCCCGGCGGTCGTTTCGCGGCGAATTTCCGACTTTCGCCGTCCGCGGGTTCGAACGCCTTTTTCCGTCGTTCGCCCCGGCGGACTTACGTGTTTAATGTATACAAGAACTTTAACCTTTCGTGACACGTTTATCATGTGTTACAGGACAACCAATTGAGACATGACAGCTCATGGACACTTGGACATTCCCCCTAACCTATAAATACACCCGATCCGGTGGCCATTTTACATTCTTTCTTCTGTCACTGTAGGGAAAGGATCCTGTGTGGAGTAGGGACAGAGAAAACGCTAGCTATTTGGTACACAAAAGTTCTTTTCAGGACTGGTATAGGTGTTAGGTCAGCAGCCTGAGTTTCTTTTGTCAGTTTAGATAAAGGGACAGAGCGCTGTATGCTGCTATTTTAGGGACAGCTCAGCCAGATTAGTCTTTCTTCATCATCATCATCATCATCATCATTAGCTGTTACTATCAGGTCCACAAAAGAGCTGTTCCAGCTAATCGTTCCAGCCTACTCTTTTTTGCCAATTTGTATAGGGACAGGCAGGAAGCAGTGTGTCAGGCAGTGAGGATAATTTTAAAGACTTGCTGTTACTATTAGTTCCACAAAGGTTCTTTTCAGGACTGGTATCAGTGGTACGGTAATAGGCTTGTACACGTATAATATTCTTTCTTCCAAATATAGAAAGAATATTATACTTGACTGCTGCCCTTCTGCTGCAGTCTGCTAATCATTCACAACTCACTTGTTCCACAAAGCTCTTTATCAGGACTGGTAACTTGGTCTGTCTAGGGTGCTACGGTACATAGGCTTGGGTGCGGTACAGTCTGCTGTTCTGTAAGGACCGCTATCGGTCCACAATACATAGGGTTGCCGTGCACTACTGCTGACCGCTGCCCTATACTGCAGCAGTCCTTCAGCGGTATAGGGACTGACGCACAGTCTGCTAAACACTAATACACAACCTGCTTGGTCCACAAAAGTTCTTATAAGGACTGGTAACTTGGTATAGGGTGCTACGGTACATAGGCCTGAGTGCGTTACAGTCTGCTGTTCTGTAAGGACCGCTATCGGTCCACAATACATAGGGTTGCCGTGCACTACTGCTGACCGCTGCCCTATACTGCAGCAGTCCTTCATTGGTATAGGGACTGACGTACAGTCTGCTAATCACTAACACACAACCTGCTTGGTCCACAAAAGTTCTTATAAGGACTGGTAACTTGGTATAGGGTGCTACGGTACATAGGCCTGAGTGCGTTACAGTCTGCTGTTCTGTAAGGACCGCTATCGGTCCACAATACATAGGGTTGCCGTGCACTACTGCTGACCGCTGCCCTATACTGCAGCAGTCCTTCAGCGGTATAGGGACTGACGCACAGTCTGCTAAACACTAACACACAACCTGCTTGGTCCACAAAAGTTTTTATAAGGACTGGTAACTTGGTATAGGGTGCTACGGTACATAGGCCTGAGTGCAGTACAGTCTGCTGTTCTGTAAGGACCGCTATCGGTCCACAATACATAGGGTTGCCGTGCACTACTGCTGACCGCTGCCCTATACTGCAGCAGTCCTTCATTGGTATAGGGACTGACGTACAGTCTGCTAATCACTAACACACAACCTGCTTGGTCCACAAAAGTTCTTATAAGGACTGGTAACTTGGTATAGGGTGCTACGGTACATAGGCCTGAGTGCGTTACAGTCTGCTGTTCTGTAAGGACCGCTATCGGTCCACAATACATAGGGTTGCCGTGCACTACTGCTGACCGCTGCCCTATACTGCAGCAGTCCTTCAGCGGTATAGGGACTGACGCACAGTCTGCTAAACACTAACACACAACCTGCTTGGTCCACAAAAGTTTTTATAAGGACTGGTAACTTGGTATAGGGTGCTACGGTACATAGGCCTGAGTGCAGTACAGTCTGCTGTTCTGTAAGGACCGCTATCGGTCCACAATACATAGGGTTGACGTGCACTACTGCTGACCGCTGCCCTATACTGCAGCAGTCCTTCAGCGGTATAGGGACTAAGAGTTTTGTCACAGGGTGATTTAAAAAATGACAGGCAGAGGAAGAGGCAGGCCCTTCCGCAGGGGTGGTAGGGGTAGGGCAGGAGCAACAGCCTTGAGCCAAAGTGGGAAGTTGCAGAAGGTGCGTTCAATTACTTTAAAGGACGCACCAGACTTGGTTGAGTGGCTCACTCAGCCTTATTCTTCTGCACCCTCCTCATCCTCTCGATCTGCACCCTCTTCTTCACTCTCTGCTATGTGCACCCCCAAAGACACTACCACCAACAACACCACCACCACCACATACCTTCCGCTTGAGTGCAAATGGGGGCCTTCATGCTCCAGTGTTTTAATAGGGACCCCCGTATAAAAAGCATGAGGGTCAAGGACCAGTACTGGGTGGCAACGTACTTAGATCCCCGGTACAAACACAAAATGGCGGAAATGTTACCGCCGTCGCAGAGGGCTGTCAGAATGCAGCACTTCCAGGCCTTGCTTCGAGAAATGCTGCATTCTGCTTTTGCGTGCGCTGGCAGAGGAGCAATTCCCACTCCCAGAGAAGGATTTGCGGGTACCAATCCAACAGCGCCTGCAAGAAGAGGCCGGTTTGAAGATGTGTTGGTGACTTCGGATATGAGGTCATTCTTTCAGCCGACCCATCGACAGGTGTCATCCGGATCCAGCATCAGGGAACGCCTAGACCGTCAGGTGTCCGACTACATTGGGTTAACGGCCGATGTGGACGCTCTGAGGAGTGATGAACCCCTAGACTACTGGGTGGGCAGGCTTGACCTCTGGCCAGAGCTTGCCCAATTTGCAATCGAACTGTTGGCTTGCCCCTCATCCAGTGTCCTGTCCGAAAGGACGTTCAGCGCAGCAGGGGGGATTGTGACCGATAAGCGTACTCGCCTAGCTCACGACAGTGTTAACTACCTCACATTTCTAAAAATGAATGAGGCATGGATCTCGGAGGAATTCAACACATGTGATCAGTAGACCATGTATATGTCTATAAACAATTTTTGGAATCAAGCACACAGACCTTCTTAATTCATTTGGCTCACTTCCCTGACCCAAAAAAGCACACCGTACTATATGCCCCTACCCTCCTCTTTGAAGAGGTTGAGCGGTGTCATATTTCTACTGGGGCTGCTTATTATGAGGGGTTCCCACCATCCCTGTGCTGTGCTGACTTCCTCCTGGGTGTTCTTATTATGAGGGGCTCCCACCATCCCTGTGCTGTGCTGACTTCCTCCTGGGGGTTCTTATTATGAGGGGATCACACCATCCCTGTGCTGTGCTGACTTCCTCCTGGGGCTGCTTACGGTGCTGCTGTCAGCGCTGTATGTCACGGAGCTGCTGTCAGCGCTGTATGTCACGGAGCTGCTGTCAGCGCTGTATGTCACGGAGCTGCTGTCAGCGCTGTATGTCACGGAGCTGCTGTCAGCGCTGTATGTCACGGAGCTGCTGTCAGCGCTGTATGTCACGGAGCTGCTGTCAGCGCTGTATGTCACGGAGCTGCTGTCAGCGCTGTATGTCACGGAGCTGCTGTCAGCGCTGTATGTCACGGTGCTGCTGTCAGCGCTGTATGTCACGGAGCTGCTGTCAGCGCTGTATGTCACGGAGCTGCTGTCAGTGCTGTATGTCACGGAGCTGCTGTCAGCGCTGTATGTCACGGAGCTGCTGTCAGCGCTGTATGTCACGGAGCTGCTGTCAGCGCTGTATGTCACGGTGCTGCTGTCAGCGCTGTATGTCACGGAGCTGCTGTCAGCGCTGTATGTCACGGAGCTGCTGTCAGCGCTGTATGTCACGGAGCTGCTGTCAGCGCTGTATGTCACGGAGCTGCTGTCAGCGCTGTATGTCACGGAGCTGCTGTCAGCGCTGTATGTCACGGTGCTGATGTCAGTGCTCTGTATTACGGTGCTGCTGTCAGTGCTCTGTATCTCCTGCACCCTCTTGTTTGCCTACCCTGGTCCCTGACCTTCCCTCTCCTCCATTGCCTTCATTAGCTCCATAGTCCTGAATTGTCAGAACAATTTCCCAAATAAAAAAAAAATGCTTGTAGTTATCGATCCCAAATTCACCTCATACATGTATTATGCTATTGTCCAGGTGGTGGGACTACGTGCTACCCCCTAATAATTACCCCGTGGCCGCAAATTCGACCTAAAGGTTTGCGAAATTCGCCTCCCATTGAAGTCAATGGAGCCCGCGGCGAACGGTCGTTTTCGCGAACGTTTGTGTCCGTTCGCGTTTCGCGTTCGCGAAACGTCCCGTCGGAAGTTCGTCCATCACTACTCCTCTATAGTCATCCTCATCCCCAACATGCCATTCCCATCATCATCATCATCCCATATTTATCATTATAAGCCGGTTTTCATCACCAACATCCTTCTCCAGAGTCATTCTTGTCCCCCTCTGCATTGTAATCCCATCATCCTCATCCCTCCCCAGTGATCATCATCCACATTCCCGGATTATTTATACTGGTGTATGCTCACCTCTCTCCATGTTGTGGCCCTGTCCAGAGTCATTCTCACCCCCTCCACATTATAATCTCACCATCCTGACCCCTCTACACAATGTAACTCTCATCCTCATCCCCACCCAGAATCATCCACCCCTCTCCACAATGTAAATCTCATCCTCATCCCTCTCTACAATATAACTCCATCATCCTCACCCCCACCCAGCATTTTTGAAGCTTCAGCTTCTAGGAGCAGGAAAAAACTTTTTATTTGTGTTTTGTGGGAGCGATTTGCCAGCAGAAAAATCACTAACAGCTCCTACAAGTTCCTAAATGCTGCTAGCCACTGTTAAGCGCCAGTTTCCAGGTCTTTTTTTTCTTTCTTACCGGGCAGCCATTGGCACCTTTAACAACCAGTGAATAGCTGTTTTTTAAGGAGTGGGCTGGCAAACCAACTGCCGCATCCTTAACAAGGATGACTCATCAGCTGTTAGCAGGGTTCCTTGCTGACAGCTGAATTTAATGGGAACCCCACGCTAATTTAAAAAAAAAATACGTGCCCCCCCCCAAAATCCATATCAGACCCTTATCCAAAAATTCAACCTGGCAGGGCTCCCCCCCCCCCAAAGCACCTTGTCTCCATGTCAATGGGGACAAAGGCCTCTTCCTCATAACCCTGGCTGGTGGCAGTGGGGGTCTGGAGACAGGGGATTTTCAAGGGGCCCCCCAGAGCCTGCCTCCCCATGTGAATGAGTATGGGGTACATAGAGATACCCCTGCGAATTCACCATAAAAAGAGTAGTATAAATAAAGACAGGGGCCAGTTTTTGATACGTTTTTTATTTAAAAAACAAAATTGTCCCCCCGGTGTAGATTCAACATTAATCACGATAATCACTTTCCAGATTCAGATAACCCCCCCCGCAGACCCTCACATGCTAGGGTTGTGGGGAAGAGGCCCTTGTCCCCCACTGTCCCAAAGCACCTCCACCCCCAATGTTGAGAGCATGTGGCCTTTTTTTCATTTTTGCGCAATTTTATTTTCAGGACGATTAATGCAGGCATTATTTTGTTTACATTTGTTTACATTCAGCTGTCAGTGGAGATACCCTCAGACAGCTGATAAGTCATCGATTGTTAAGGACACGGCACCCATCCGCTCCTTAACACCCCGCTAGTTGCTGTTAAACGTTGGGACAAAGATTGCTAAATGCCAGAATAAAAGCGCTAAATATGAGCGTTCATTTTCCCAGAGTTCGGCTTTATTGCTGTCACATTTAAAATACACAATCATTTATATATTAGTGAACTCCTGGGCATTTAAACCTCCAAATTTGTCAGAAATGTAGAGTTATACTTTAAATTTGATGGGACATTGCATTTGTTAGCATTTCAGTTTTTTTTACTGCTTACTTAGGTCTTGTAAGAATATATATGAGCACAATAAGCTGAATATGAGGTTAGGAGCCATTAGGTTTTCACTAAGTGAAGAAAATAAACCAGACCAATGATGTGTTCACGGTGTGCCGTTCCACTCTCTTGGATTTCATGCACATAAGCCAAGAGGTTTTCTTATCAAGAAATCTATAGGCCACCCTGCTCTTAACGGTATGAAAACCTCAGCATGTTGCTAAATTTGTCATTACAATCCCTGGGACACTCGATATATCATAGTACACACTAGCTCAATTGAAAGCCAACCTCTGAAAGTTAATATATCTTATAATGTAAAAACTGTTTATACCTCTAATTCCCCTGCATTATTAGTCATTTCCAGGTCAGGAAATAGTTTACTCAAATACACAAAAAGTGTGCTTTTCCTGAGCGGAAATTGGTTCTACTAAGGCAAGTTACAGGCTTGTTGTCTTATCTCATTGCTCTTAGTTTATTTATCTTATATTTTGAGTATAGTGTTGGTGGATCTGGAACCAATCACCCAATCCAAGTTGATGACATTAGAGAGAGAGACTTCTGTGCTACAAACTCAAAACTAATGGTGGATTTGTGCCAGTATGTTGAATGCATAATTGTCATTGGAAATAGTGCCCGTCCAATTATCCTAAGGTAATATATACTCTGTCAGAGTACTTAATAAACTAAAATGTTCTGGACAAATTAGGTATCCCAATTTAAAGCCTAACTCCAGCTTGAACTTTTATTTTTCTAGTATTGGATAAAGAAGAAAATGCTTGCTTGTGTCCTTGTTTCAGAGATTTCTCTTCACTTTTTGACCATTTGACAAAACAGGAAATAGGTAAATCTCCCAAGTGCGAACACCGATAGAAATTTCATAGATAGATGTTTCACACTCTCACATTCTGCCTGGGAGGTTGGAGTGGGAAATAATCTCCTTAAAGGGTCCAAACAGTATGCTAACCCTTCCCTATGCTATCCTTAGGGGAAAAAAAACATTTTAGTAAATTTCGGACAGGGGTAGGCAACCTCTTTAGCTCATTGTGGAAAAAAATGTTTGTATGCGTGACAGACAGGGCCACCATTACAAATCATGGGGCCCCACACAGACTGTCAGACAGCCCCCCTCCCTTACACCTCTGAATATTTAATGTTGCTTAACATGTTACTAAACTCAAAATATGAAATGCTATATAACAGAGTGTGCATACTCACAAAGCCACTAAAGCATTTGTTTTGTGTAGAGTGAAATATACCTGGTAGATCTTGCCTTCAGCTGTTCTTCCCATCTTTTCTGTGTCCCCACTGTAGCCTGAGTTAGTGTAAAAGCTGGTGTCCTCTATGGAGCATGCTCGATTTCAGTTCCCTTCTAAGCGTTCCATTTCCTCCTTTTTCTTATCTGTGCAGCCCACATGAGTATAGAGTAACACACGTGGGTGGATACAGAGTGGTTAATGACACTCCCCTCCCTCCTCTTCCATGTACTCCTAATGCACAAACACTATGGGGACGAGATATAGCATGCTGATTGATTCCTTTCACTAAGAAACACACAAAAAAGCTTACTTTTAATATAAATAATTATATAATATATCTAATGTAATTGCTAGTCCTGTAAGTAAAGAAAAGAGCCTTGGATGCAGATGCCATATAAACAAAATGAAAGCTAGTGTCAGTCATCTCTGACTCTGCCTACACCATATTAATGCACAACAAATACATATTTGATGTTCAATAATGATTTAGAAAGGAGCTGTAAAACAGTTTTTTGATATTTATAATGTAATTTAAAATGCTCTTCTGAAACGTCTTTTTTTAAAGTCATTTGAATGACACAGCACTAGGGATGAGCCGAACACCCCCCGGTTCGGTTCGCACCAGAACTTGCGAACGACCCCCGCGTTCGGTACGAACGTTAGAACCCCATTGAAGTCTATGGGACTCTAACGTTCGAATTGGAAAGTGCTAATTTTAACGGCTAATATGCAAGATAGTGTCCTAAAAAGGGTTTGGCGACCTGCCTGCTGCCTCAGGGGACATGGGTCACTGCAAAAAAAAGTTTTAAAAACTACCGTTTTGGCGGGAGCACTGATTTTAATGACGATTAAAGTGAAAAAAAAAGTGAAATATTCCTTTAAATATGGTGCCTGCGGGGTGTCTGTAGTATGCCTGTGAAGTGCCACGTGTTTCCCGTGTTTAGAACAGTCCCAGCACAAAATGACATTAAACGGAAATAACACCATTTAAAACTGCTTGCGGTTTTAATGTTATATCTGGTTCCTGCAATATGGTTGAAAATCATTGAGAAACATGGCATGGGTAGCCCTCCCTGCCCATTACCAGCCTATTTGGGTCTTGTACGCATATTAAGGGGAACCCCGTACCCATATTAAAAAAAGGAAATGCGTGTGGCCCCCAGGCCCTATATACTCAGAACAGCAGTATACAGGCGGTGCAAACAAGACAGGGACTGTGTAGGTTTGTTGTGTTAAGTTGAATCTGTTTGTCATTTTCAACCGGTACATTTTTAAAGTGTAGCTCCAGTCAAAAAAACTATCTTTAAGCTTTTTGGAAAACATAGGGAAGGGTTATCACCCCTGTATAATTTGTTTTGTCATCCATCTTTTTTCATCTCACTTGCTGCTGTCTCCTTGCGTTTGCAAGTAGGAGATGTTTGTAAGTTGGATGTTTGAAAGTAGGGGCCTGCCCTATATTATAGCGGTATGTACTAGGTACAGAGCACGCAGACAGCACGCACTATCTCCTAACACTACTGACTGCAAGCTCTATTATTAACCACTTGTTAGCCCAATGTTTGCATAAAGTGAAAGATGAAGTTATGCTGAGTAAATAGATATCAAACATGTCACTCTTCAAAATTGCACATGCCCGTGGAATGGCGCCAAACGTCGCTACTTAAAAAATCCCCATAGGCGACGCTTTAAATATTTTTTTACTGGTTACATGTTTTGAGTTGCAGAGGAGGTCTAGGACTAGAATTATTGCTCTCGCTCTAACATTCTCGGCGATACCTCACATGTGTGGCACATGCGAGCACATGGGGACATGGGCGCTTTAATTTTTATTTTATTTTTTTATTGTTCATTTTACTTTATTTATTTTAGTTTGACATTTTTTTCCCAAAAATATATTTTTGATCACTTTTATTCCTATTACAAGAAATGTAAACATCCCTTGTAATAGGAATATGGGGTGACAGGTCCTCTTTACAGTGAAATCTGGGGGGTCAATATGACCCCACATCTCACCTCTAGGCTGGGAAGCCTGAAATAAAAAATAAAAAAAAGATTCTGGCTTTGATCGTACTGGCGAGTTGGTAGAAGCACCGGAGGGCGGTGAGGGGTGGGGGGCGTCTATGGCTGGGTATTTCAGGGTATCACCGAGTATGGCTGGGTATCTCTGAGTATGGCTGGGTATGACAATTTATGGCAGGGTATTACAGAGTATTGGCGGGGTATTGGCGGGGTACTACAGAGTAATAGCAGGGTACTGCAGAGTATTGGGGGTACTGCAGAGTAATGGCGGGTACTGCAGAGTATTGGGGGGTACTGCAGAGTAATGGGGGTTACTGCAGAGTAATGGGGGGTACTGCAGAGTAATGGCAGGGTACTGCACTGCAGAGTAATGGCGGGGTACTGCACTGCAGAGTAATGGCGGGGTACTGCAGAGTAATGGCGGGGTACTGCAGAGTAATGGCAGGGTACTGCAGAGTATGCACTGGTATTGCAGAGTATTGGCAGGGAATTGAGGGGTTAAATTCGGTGAGCAGCGATGTGGGCACTGCAGATGCAGCCCACATCGCTGCTGACACCGATCTCTTTCCCCTCCGCTGTACCGATCGGTACAGAAAGGGGAGGGAGGAACAGGCGTCATAACATGACGCCGGTTTGTTTCCAAGTGATCACTCCGTCATTTGACGGAGCAATCACGTGGTAAACGGCCGCTATGAGCGGCCGTTTACCGTGATGCGCCGGGTCCTATGGACCCGGCGGTCACGGATACTCTCGAGTGCGCACACCTCGGGGCACGCGAGAGCAGAATTCTGGGAGGCCGTTAATTAACGGCCTCTCTGAGTTAAACAACCACCCTGAAGCCGTTAATCGGCAATGGGCAGTTGTTAAGTGGTTAAAGCTAGATCACTAGCTATATAGGTGAGGTGAATATAGTGGTGTATACTGCAGTCAGGGCACAGACAACAACCACTACACAGCAGCAAGATAGGAAATCAGCCAAAAACGATTGGTGTGTACTGTGTTGAAGGTACACAGAACACCCACTGCTTCAGATGCAAAGTAACACACTACAGGAGGCCGCCTTAAAGGCGGCCTTATATAGTGTGGGGCGTGCACTACACAGCCTGAGCTATGATTGGCCACAGGCAGGATGCCTGTGGCCAATCATGGCTCTCCTCGCTGCCGGCGCTGCGATTGGCCAAGCATGCGGGGTCACAGTGCATGCTTGGCCAATCATCGGGCAGCAATGCACTGCGCCAACGCAGTGCATTGTGGTCCGCGCGCGCGTCACTCGAATTTTGACGCGAACGGCCAAAACGTTTGGAATTCGCCGAACGCACGAACAGCCAATGTTCGAGTCGAACGTACGTTCGACTCGAACACGAAGCTCATCCCTACACAGCACCAATCAGGGCCAGACACAGACTCACACTGTAGAGAGCATACATCAGCACAGTAATAGACATCAGCACAGTAATAGAAGCCCCTCCCAAAGATCTTTCCCTGCAAATCCCAAAGAACAGAAAAATCATGTGACCATACAACAGCACTGCAGGAATAAGGAAGTTAGAGGATTAAAAAAAACAAAATATGGTGGCATGATATATGTGGTTTATGTGAATGAATTATGGCAATTAACATTTCTCTGTTTAGTATCCCTTTAATAGAATCTGAGCCTACTCAAGTATACACCACATGTGTATGCAGCACAAAGGACCATCAGCCCAGCCAGAGCCCCTTTCTCAGTAACATGGGATCATTCTGTCAGTGTAAATCTTGACTTGGGGTCTTGCTGACATTGAATAGGGAGTTTTGTGCCTGAGGTACTAAAAATACAATCCTCTATGACAAGGTCATAGCAGCTGCCAATTTAAAGAGAACCCGTCACTCCATAAATGCTATCACTTAAGAACTTGTCAGCCCCCTATGTGATAGCAATAAAATTAAGCAAAACTATGCATAAAACATTCAAGTTACCCACAACCACTATTTTAAAGCCCCTACACCCCACATACAAGCACATAAAAGTTTAAACATGTGTCAGGTGCTCCTAATATGAAAATGATGGCTGTGCTATACATACTAGGTATCGCTGTGCACACTGGAGTGAAAATAATAAGTCTAGGGTAATCATTTGTGGTTAAAGGGGTTGTAAAGTCTCTTGGTTTTTCACCTAATGCATTCTATGCATATATATAGTTTATGGCACACAGAGCTACATAGACATACAGTATGTGCCACAAAGTACACGCCTACTGCTACAGAAATTCTGAGTGCTTACAGTTACATCTCAAAACACATTCTGCTACTCTTGAGTATGGGAATACCACATGTGTGAGACTATTTCACAGCCTAGATGCATAGAGGGGCCCAAAATCCAAGGAGCACCTTTGGGCTTTCAATGAGCATAAACAATGCAGAGAAAAAATATTGATTACTATCACATTTTTGAGGGCCCTGGAGCACCAGGATAGCAGAAACACCCACAAAATGACCAAATTTTGGTACCTACATGCAGGGGTGGATCCTGTCAGGGCTGGGCTCAGCCCTTCCTTCTCTGAGCTGACTGCTCAGCTGTCAGCTAATTGCCAGCTCCTTTCTCTCCCCAGTGACTCAGCTGTTGATGATCTGCTCGTCAGTCCTGCCTACTTAAAGCCGTCCAGCTCACTTCATCTCTGCCTTCGCCTTTGGTCACATCTCTGAGACCTTCTCCTGCATTCCTGTTGAAGACTTGCTCGGCTGACGTCCCTTCTGGCTCCTGATCCTGCTTGCTGTACTACTATGTTGATCTCTGGCTCTCCATCTCTATTCCATCTCTCTGCTCCTCCACCCGCCAGCTCCCTGATTGGCCAGCAGCCCACTCACACACTGAGCCGCCCAGCTGCTTGCCCACTCTCTCACCCGCCCGCTCACCAACCGAGCTGCCTGCTCTCTCACCCACGAAGCTGCCCGCCCGCGCTCTCAGCCACGGAGCCTCCTGCCTGCTCTCTCACCTGTGGAGCCACCCGCCTGCTCTCTTACCCATGGAGCCGCCTGCACACTCTCTCACCTGCATTCTCGGAGGGGGCAATTGCCCGTTGCCCCCCTGGATCCGCCCCGGCCTACATGACATTCAGTAAGAGTTTACATCTACTTACTAATCTTCGCCTATGTTCTTTATCAGCAGCCTTCCCTATCACAACTAAATCACATTGTCAGTATGGCTGTTGTAACCTCACCCTGAGGGGGCTGACTTATCCAAAAGTTCCCTTATTGACCCTTCTAAGCCAGCTTATCTAAGTTCAAAGGCCAGGCATTGCATTATTGTTACAAAAAAATCAGTCTGGTTAATTTCTCCCTATAGTTTGTCGTGTCCACATATCACAATATTTGCTGCAAAACCATGCTAGTGGCCAAAACAAACCTCATCCCTACTTTCAGGCAACAATTATTTTACTAGACAGGAAGGGAGGGAAAACTTGAAAACATTCAAAGCCCCAGATCTAGTAGCCAAAACCCTTAAAGTGATAAGGGTTTTTTTAATTTTATTTAAAATAACAAACATATCATACTTACCTCCACTGTGCGGCTTGTTTTGCACAGAGTGGCCCCAAACCTGCTCTTCTGGGGTCCCCCGGAGGCTATTGTGGCTCCTCCCCGCATCAGATAACCCCCCTTGGGAAGTGCTTCCCCGAGGGGGTTACCTTGCAGGCGCATTCCCGAGTCCAGCATTCGTGGCCATAGCCACCGAATTTTTGACTCGACACCCCCGGCGCCTGCATCATTGGATTTGATTGAGAGCAGCGGGAGCCAATGACTGTGCTGCTCTCAATCTATCCAATCAGGACACAAGACCCCGGCCATAGCTAGTGTGCTCATTCCCGTTGTGCAAATTTCGGGGCTCAGGTAAATATAAGGGGGGCTCAGGGGGCGCTGCTGCATTGAAAAAAAAATTCTCCTTAATGCATAGAATGCAATAAGGTGAAAAACTGAAGTTCTACAACCCCACATGCACTATATTAAAATTTGGATGTGAAGCATCAAATCATGCTCCCAGGATAAGGGTACTAACACTGCTGTCTGTGGAGAAGTGCACTGGAACTATTTCTGCAGCTTTCAAAAAGCCTAACTCTAGGAAATGTGAGGCAAACACAATGTTAAATGTCTCCCCCCCCGCGCTCAAGGAATGCAGTTCCCTAGCATTCCATTACATGGTAAATATGGCAGGTGAAAAAACGAACAGTGCAAACAACAAACATTTCAAGTAATATAATCTAAGTACTTGGCAGACATGGGTCCTCTATTGGTTTGCCTAGCAGGCAAGGCTCGGTTTCCATAGGCTGTTCATTCTCACAAGGAGGATCGGGATCAACTTGACCTGATGCTTTTATTTACAGATAGGTTCAGTAAGGGTTCTTGATAAGAACTGAACTGGAGGAAGACACCACTCCCACAATCACAGAGGGCATGGTGAGTAACCTGCCTACACACTTAATCCTCTAAGATATATAAGATTCCAATAAGTTATTCAATCAACTATTCATCCACACAAATTGAAATAAGGCTTGATGTATGCTTTGTAAGTTAACAGGGAAATAGAGGAACTCACATGGGTTAACATAAGGAGAACTGATATTGAGTAGGGCCTGGGGACTATGGAAAATGTTTTTGTTCATGCTTAGAGGTGTACAAGGTCGACTGACGACCAGTGCCGGAGGTTGCTATTGCTATTACTGACCACGAATAAGGGGGGAATTATTTTGGCTATTTACATCAGCGCTGGGGGCTAACATTACTACCACTGACCACCAATATTTACACCAGTGCTAAGGATTAAATTACTACCACTGACCACCAAATAAAGGGTGTTTATTGTGGTTATTTACAACTGGTGCTGAGGGTTAAATTATTACCACTGAAACCTAATAAATGAGGGGTTATTTTGGCAACTTACGCAAGTTCTGGTGGTTAACATTACTGTCCCTGACCATCAATTAAGGGGGGATTATTGTGGCCACTTACATCAGTATTGGGAGTTGCTAGTACTGTTAATAACACCATGGTTGAGGCTTATTTTACTCCCACACTACAAGCCATAAAATGTGAAGCATCACCCACTTTATTGGCAAAGCCTCCTTATTGTGGCTTGTATACTGCATTGTTTGAGTACATCTGCCCTATGTTGCTATGTTTGGTAAAACACGTTTTACAAATTTGCAGCCAGAGCTTATATCTTAAAATTTTGTGAATTTTAACCATTTGTACAATAAAAAGATCTTTAAATACAATCGATTACTTATGATAAATTATTTTGCTGCCAAAAACCCTCTGGGGGAACTATCCTGTCTTTATGCCTCCTTCTTTCTACCTCCCTAACTATGCATATTTGGGTACCTCTTCTTTGAAACCTGTTTATTTTGTCTTTATACTGTGAATGTTTTGCTCTTGCCCCAAGCAAACAATTATTTAAGGATATCTTTAAAATAGAGGCATGGTTTTGTCAGTGTAGCTACAAAGGGGTGTGTGATTTTGTGAGTATGGATAAAAGTGTAAAGTGAGAAATCAACCAGCGCTAAAAACACAACAAATACAGTGAGAAAATATATAAAAATGCAGCTAGAATACTGTAGGTCAAATTACCAAATCCCACATCTCAAAATCAAAAAATATCAGTACAGCGCAAATACAAAATAATACAAAAAAATTTCATAAAGTGAAAAATAAAAAGTCCATATAGTGAATAATAAGGGAAGTTCAGAAAGAGTCCACTTGTGCAATGTGTCTTCAATCAATATATCAAGTGACGATGTGATCCCTTCACCATTGAGCAAGTTGAACTCTCACCTCAACAAGTGGACCCCTGATATATCAGATAGGTCAAAAACGCATGTTCCCATCAAGGGTAGATCATAAGGTTACAGCAGACCAAGCGGAAGCATTTCCAGGTAAGGTTCTCCTCCGTATCATCAGACCAATGTGATATCATATATGAAAAAGAACAGGCAAATCTAGTGCTCTCCGTTGATGCCAATTTATTAAAAACAAATAAATAAAAGACAAATACCACTCACATTTGTAAGCACTGATCTCCAGTGCTGAGTGCTAAGACAAAAAGTACCATGCATGGATCAGTGTGTCAGCTGGCGGATGACGTCACGACGCAGGTCACGTGGTCCGTATGCGTTGCGTCCCAGAGAGCAGGCGGGACTTCATCAGCGGTGACGGAATGACGTCGGACGGCCACTTTTATACCAACACACTAATATAGAACCAATACAAAGCGGAGTTATGCGCAAGACAGATACCGTAGACAGCACGTATCAAACGTGACACCGGAACATAGATCTGCGCTCACTCCAAACACAGGAAGGAGAGAGAAAGTATTAAAAAATATATATGCTATGGAGAAGTTAAAACCAAACCAGAGAGAGACAGAAATATAGTCTGCTGATTAGCAACAAGATACAATCCTCTAATTATTCTCACATAAACTATGTGGAGAAAGAAAGAGGATATTGCCTAAAGAAAGCAGTACAATATAATCTCCTGGTAAGTCAAATATAACCAAAATAAAAACCTAGTAAATATACCCGCAATGCCGCTGACGCCATCAGAAAGCTACACTGATCCACACATGGATTAATAAAAATGAGTACCAAAATATAAATCAAAACAAAAATAAGATAAAAATAAAAATAAAAATAAAAATAAAAATAAAAATAAAAATAAAAATGAAAATGAAAATAAATATAAAAATAAAAATACAAATAAGTAAATGTGAAAATAAAAATAAAAATAAAGATAAATATAAAAATAAAAATAAAAATAAAAATAAAAATAAAAATAAAAATAAATGAAAATGAAAATAAAAATAAAAATAATAATGAAATTAAAATAATGAAATTAAAATGAAAATAAAATACAAATACAAGTGCAAAAGGAAAAAATTTGAATACAATAAAACAATTCAATTATCTGTCCGAAATGAAACAATTTAAATCAAAATCCACGTTAAGACCTCTCGGGGCAAGAACCCTTGTTTCATGGATCCAATAAGATTCACGTTTGCTTAATTGGCGTATGAAGTTACCTCCACGCCAATGTTTGGTTACCTTCTCAATCCCCCAAAAGCTCAAACCTTTGGGATTCTGAGAATGCACCAATTTGAAATGGCGAGACACATTGTGGGTCTTAAGACCCTTTTTGATATTATTTACGTGTTCACCCAACCTCACATGTAGGGGTCTAGAGGTTCTGCCAATATATTGGAGACCACATTCACATTGTAACATGTATACCACCCCTGTAGTAGAGCAGGTAATAAGTTTATCGATCTTATATTCCTTATTGTTACTTGTAGCTATAAAAGATTTTCTCCTTTTTACATTGCATCTGGAATGTCTGCATGCCGTACATCTACCGCACGCATAGAAGCCGGTTAAAAAAGATATAAACCAATTTTTGGCAACAACGTTCTTGATTATAACGTACAGTATAAGAAATTCGAAAAAGTTGTTGCCAAAAATTGGTTTATATTGAAACAGGATCGAGTGTTGGGCCCTCTGTTACCTGCACGGCCCTCTTTCATATATAAGAAGGCTCCATCAATACGTGACCAAATAGCACCGAGTGTTATCGATCCCCCTGTACAAACTGAAAGTAGACTTTTCTCTTTTTTATCCGGCTTCTATGCGTGCGGTAGATGTACGGCATGCAGACATTCCAGATGCAATGTAAAAAGGAGAAAATCTTTTATAGCTACAAGTAACAATAAGGAATATAAGATCGATAAACTTATTACCTGCTCTACTACAGGGGTGGTATACATGTTACAATGTGAATGTGGTCTCCAATATATTGGCAGAACCTCTAGACCCCTACATGTGAGGTTGGGTGAACACGTAAATAATATCAAAAAGGGTCTTAAGACCCACAATGTGTCTCGCCATTTCAAATTGGTGCATTCTCAGAATCCCAAAGGTTTGAGCTTTTGGGGGATTGAGAAGGTAACCAAACATTGGCGTGGAGGTAACTTCATACGCCAATTAAGCAAAAGTGAATCTTATTGGATCCATGAAACAAGGGTTCTTGCCCCGAGAGGTCTAAACGTGGATTTTGATTTAAATTGTTTCATTTCGGACAGATAATTGAATTGTTTTATTGTATTCAAATTTTTTCCTTTTGCACTTGTATTTGTATTTTATTTTCATTTTAATTTCATTATTTTAATTTCATTATTATTTTTATTTTTATTTTCATTTTCATTTTCATTTATTTTTATTTTTATTTTTATTTATTTTTATTTTTATTTTTATATTTATCTTTATTTTTATTTTTATTTTCACATTTACTTATTTGTATTTTTATTTTTATATTTATTTTCATTTTTATTTTTATTTTTATTTTTATTTTTATCTTATTTTTGTTTTGATTTATATTTTGGTACTCATTTTTATTAATCCATGTGTGGATCAGTGTAGCTTTCTGATGGCGTCAGCGGCATTGCGGGTATATTTACTAGGTTTTTATTTTGGTTATATTTGACTTACCAGGAGATTATATTGTACTGCTTTCTTTAGGCAATATCCTCTTTCTTTCTCCACATAGTTTATGTGAGAATAATTAGAGGATTGTATCTTGTTGCTAATCAGCAGACTATATTTCTGTCTCTCTCTGGTTTGGTTTTAACTTCTCCATAGCATATATATTTTTTAATACTTTCTCTCTCCTTCCTGTGTTTGGAGTGAGCGCAGATCTATGTTCCGGTGTCACGTTTGATACGTGCTGTCTACGGTATCTGTCTTGCGCATAACTCCGCTTTGTATTGGTTCTATATTAGTGTGTTGGTATAAAAGCGGCCGTCCGACGTCATTCCGTCACCGCTGATGAAGTCCCGCCTACTCTCTGGGACGCAGCGCGTACGGACCACGTGACCTGCGTCGTGACGTCATCCGCCAGCTGACACACTGATCCATGCATGGTACTTTTTGTCTTATCACTCAGCACTGGAGATCAGTGCTTACAAATGTGAGTGGTATTTGTCTTTTATTTATTTGTTTTTAATAAATTGGCATCAACGGAGAGCACTAGATTTGCCTGTTCTTTTTCATATATGATATCACATTGATCTGATGATACGGAGGAGAACCTTACCTGGAAATGCTTCCGCTTGGTCTGCTGTAACCTTATGATCTACCCTTGATGGGAACATGCGTTTTTGACCTATCTGATATATCAGGGGTCCACTTGTTGAGGTGAGAGTTCAACTTGCTCAATGGTGAAGGGATCACATCGTCACTTGATATATTGATTGAAGACACATTGCACAAGTGGACTCTTTCTGAACTTCCCTTATTATTCACTATATGGACTTTTTATTTTTCACTTTATGAAATTTTTTTGTATTATTTTGTATTTGCGCTGTACTGATATTTTTTGATTATGGATAAAAGTGGTTGAGGTCAGTACGGTTTCCCTGTATTACGTTGTATCATTTGGTAACCCTAGCCTAAGAGCTGAAGCAAGGAGTTATTTCTCATTGACACTTTTTGTGTGGCCCTTGGGGCCCCTGCAGACACTAATTTATTTCCATATTGCCTTGTTATGTATTTTTTTTTTAGAAGTCTCATGTAATAGGTCTCAAGTCTATGACTCTCTCCCCAGTCTTCAACAGCAACAATAGCAAATTCACAATCTCTGACCCTATCGTGTATTATGTTTGCAGTCTCTAACCATCTTTTGAATCATGTCTGTGATTTCTAGACATCTTCTATAAAATGTCCAGAATATCTTACCATCTCCTGTATCATGCCTGCAGTATCTGATCATCGATTGTGTTATCGTCAACAGTCTCTGACAATCTCTTGTATTATATCCACAATCTCTAGGCCATCTTATGTATCATGTCTGTGGTCTGTGACCATCTCCTGTATTATTCCCACAGTCTCTGACAATCTCTTGTATCATGCCCATAGTCTTTGACTATATCCTGTTGTGTGTCTGCTGTCTCTGTGATGGAATATTCACTGAATTGTATGTTGAAGCTCCCCATATCAAGACATTTGACCACCGCTGCACTAGTTAATGAGAATTTTACTCTTTCATGCAAATGGGCCCCACTGCAAGTTTATTTTTTTCTAATTTCTGGAGCTGGGCTTTAAGACTGCAGTGAAAAGCTTGAAAGTAACAGAGCATGGCAGCAGAAAACTGCATTTGACCTGCTTAGACCTGAGGTTTAGAAACACACTTATCTGCATAGAAAATACCTTCCATATGACTGCTGGAATGTCTAATCTGCAGCCTACTACATCTATAGTCCACCTCTATTATAACTCAGCTCTCAGCTTTGCAAACGTTTTTTTTTTCTGTTTAGTAAAAACTTCAAAACTTCAAATGTGACACAAACTGACACATCTAAAGTTATGGTCTGTGGTTTTTAATTTACAAGGCCAGGCCGGGTGCATGCCATTCTAGATTATTAGTGCACCTGCATTCTGATCACACACCTCAAAAGTGTTAAATGTGATTATAAAATATAGTTTCATATAGTAAAATCTCAGGGGAGAGAGAATGAAGCTTTTGAAAGAGCTGCCAAGGCCTAGTTAATATTGTGTATACAACACAGGGAAAATCTGGATTAACTCTCCTGCCCCAGAGGCACCTGCTTGGTGTGATTTTCTTATGATCTACCTATGATCTGCCACAATAACACACACATGATCACAGTGAACTAACCACCAGCCATGCAGACCTGTCACTCACTCACCCATCAAAGTTAACCACAAGAATTCTAATTGTCAGCTGTTTAGGATTCTATTGTATGCATTCATTTGCTTCTCTTTCTTGTTTTGCTTTCAGAGATATTGACTATATCACATAACACTTTTATTATGAGCAACCTACCATCTGCCTGCTCATTGTAAAGGCCGTCATTTAACAACTCTGTATGTGTGATAATCTTTTTATATACAGTATATGCCCTTAGTAGTTTTGTGTCAGGAACTGATTAAAGCTCCCGTGCAAAAAAAAAGTTGGGTCTTTTGTTAACTCCTTCATTGTTGAATTATGAAATATGTGCATGCCTCATTGGTAGGGGGTTGTTGTTTAGACAGTGACACTTTGTAGTCAGCTCCAGGCCATTGAGGGTGGTCAGGTGTGGAGCATTAAATGACACTGCCAAAAATGTTTTTTTAATAAACAGATTGTGACAAAAACCTATTATTCATTGACCTGGCTTACATGTATATGTCAATATAGGTAGTGCTTTTTTTTTTTCCATCCGGAACGTGGTGGTACCTCTGGCACTGGCATTGTGCTTACCAGCTTGTCACTGGTATACACAGAATCCGGTAGAGGAAGTTTTCTGCACGATTTGCATCCTCTGCTGGCTTCTGTAATTATCTGTGACAGTGGAAAACGTGGCCCAGAGACAGAACCCTTCCTGCTCATATGAAACAGAGGGGGTAAGCTGCACTAGCCTTGTGGCAGCAGATTCTTCTACAGAGTTTTCCACAGCTGTCACTGAGATCTTCTCCCTGTACTCTCAGGTAAGTATTAGCTGCTCTTCCACAGCAACCCCTCTTGGTGTCACTTTCTACTGGGAAATGGGGAAGGTATTTAGGGGTGGAGGAAGATCACTGTACTGGGAAGAGGGGGTGGGGTAGGTGGGAGAGCTATGTACTTGAAGGGGGGTTGGGAGGCGAGCTCCGTATTGGGGTATTGGGGGGAGGGCCACGCGGTGCCTCGTTCCAGCGTCTCTGTCTATGACGGGCGCGCTGGGATGGGGCCGCATGCACACCACTCGTGGGGTGGATTCCAGCCTGGTCCGTCTCTTCGCCTCCCCCATCAGCTGGTGCAATTATCTTGGTGCCAGCTGATTGGAAGAGTCTCACTATTTAAACACTGGCCCTCATTTCCAGGTTTTACATGTGGGACGCAGAGCGGACGGTCTGGTGGCTCTTTCTCAGCTCTTATCCTGCATTACAGGTAACTATACTGGTCACCTTATATACCCCTTCTTGCACAGGCACAAGTTTGTGCTGTATGTAAATGGGACTTCATTATGCTGCCCATAGGTAATCCTTTTTTTTTTCTCATTGAATTTTTTCTGCAGACTTGACCATCTATTTTTTGTGAATATTACTCAGCCCCACCTACATCATCTGTGCAGGTATATACCCATTATTACCTTTTGAAGTACTACTACTATTTTGTTTAGAAGGACTATAGTCATTTATCAATTCTCAATTCATTCCTGAGCTAATATATTTTCTATAAGGCTGCTTTCTTTATCCCTCACTCTTAAGGGCATCTTTTCTTTCTTTTTTTTTTCTTTCTTTCTTTAGGACCCGGCATTTCTTTGCCTGCCCCAGTGTTTCCTTTGGTGGCGCCGAGGTTAAAAAAAAAAAACTTTTCTTTACAGGGGGTGTCCAAGGGGAGATCCCTGCGGGATCGGTTGTCTATAGGCAGCAACAAGGAGGAGGATAATAAAAAAAGACCACAAATTACTATTTATACCATCATTACATTTATCACCATCCCCTTCCCTCGGGAGCCTTGGACAGTGGGAAGACACATATTCCATCTATCTGGTCTGCTGTTTTTAATTAAATATCGCTTTACGTTTACACAACACTTTATCTGGCTATGTGAGTACTAACCGACATAATAAGATATGACTATTTTTTTTCCACCATGTTCCTGTTTTAATACCTTGTCATTTATATTCTTCACTAGAATTATATTTCATGCTGTTTCTCTACCCCTGAAGAAGGAGACTATATTAGCTCCGAAACGCGTAGGGTGAACAACTCTGTAGCCAATGTTACCTTGTATAGGTGATTTGTCCTATTGTACTATATAAGTTGTCATGATTTGTGTAAATCATTTGTATTTTTTATCTATATATGCTTTTATATCAATTTAATAAATAAACAAACTTTTCCTACTATATTCTATGCCTGTACGTGCCTCTAAAAGTCCACCACCCCCTAAAAGGACATCAATTTTGTTTGGGTACAGCGTCGCACGACCACGCAATTGTCAGTTACAATGACGCAGTGCCGAATCACAAAAAAGAATGATTGATTACATTGTTATAATAAAATTAAAAAGTTCAACTCACCATAATGCAGAATCAGTGGGAGCCCTGAGCGTGTCACTTGCCACCGTCACCTGCCTTCAGATGTGGATCGTTACTTGCCGTGTCACCTGCCACACATTGCAGATTGGCCCGCCAGCTCACTCAGCAGCCGACCCACCCACTGACTGCTCCCCCCCTGGGCAGCGAGTGTTCTGCCTGCACGCTCCTGTCACCTCGGCGCTGGACTCCCTCACAGTGGAATAAGCAGTGGAGTAGGTAAGACAGGCTGACTGGTGGGAAGCAATTTGCCGCCCCCCTGGAAGTACCGCTCAGGACCAATGGTCCCACGGGGTCCGATAGTAGGGCCGGCCATGTACTATATTAATAGTCAATTGTAAACATGTATGAAATGTGTATGAAAAGTAGAATCCTAGGTTATATTGGATCATCTCAAATTCTTAGGTAAAGACCTTGAATTTGGACAACCATCTATGTTTTCTCAGGATGTAAGAGGCCTTGTAACTGGACAGTCTCTCTTCAATAACCTTAGCAGTAGAAGTGGACTGGATGTACAGAAGCAAAGATAAAACATAGATGTTGCCCATAACAACTAATAAACTCTAGCATTTTAAAGAGCAACCAATAAGATCATTTCTTTTTTAAACTTGCAAAAAGATAGCAAGGATTTGATTGGATTCAATGGACAACGTTATAACATTTATAACATTTTCACTGTGAGTAATAATTGGGAGATAATGACATACTGTATCCTGAACAAATACACCTGCAAGAAAACAAAGAGAAAAATGTTCACAATGTCTCTCTGTTAGTTTTACATATCTCAGGTTCATCATATAAAGTTAATTACACAAGGAAAGCACACAGATAACTGTGGAACCTTAATATTCTGCAAGACTAGATGACAAACTTTTCACCACACTGTAGATACAAATGAACGTCTTTTTTCCAACTGAATCATGATATGAAACATGAAAGCTGAAAAATAATACAAAGATACCGATTCTGTTCGGAGGGATAAGTCACTGCGTGCCAAGCTTTGTTTTTCTTTCAGTGTGGCTCAGCACCAAGAAAAAAAGCTTTGTAAAATTACCTCAATGTGTGGGCTTCTGGATTCTTGCAATGAACTGTGATGCTTCTCTCTATTCATTTCAAGAAACAGAGCTTGAAGGTGAAGTCCGGACACAGAAATTCATTTAGTGAACTATGTGTAATAGATGGGCCTTAAAGCTGAACTCCACACAAATAATTAAATACGTTGAAGGTTCTGCCAATTTTGTGATCCAGCTATCCCTGCCGCATAGTAACCTGCAGATTTATTTCAAACTAATTAAAAATAGATTTAATATTTAAAAAAGTTTTTATCTATAGTTTGCAGTTATACATGTACATGGGGGCAGTCATATTTACATAACAATAAGGAATCTAGAATTTGCAGAAAGAGAAGTCATCCAGGGTTGTCACTACATCTTGATACCTTGAACACATGCCCTGCATGGCCTGCAAAGACTGACAACAGAAAGAGACCAAGTGGTCCAGCTTGCCCTTTTTTTTTTCAAAAGTGTTTTTACTCTTTTTTTTCATGAGGATAGGCCAGAGTTATGTTTAAAGGCACAGCAGACCTTGCCACCTCTTTAAAAACAATCCACAGTTGATTGCTTTTCAGTGGCGCTTAACAGGCAGTGCGGAGGTGATATATCACCTGATCGCTGCCTATTTTAACCCTGTAAATGCTGCAACACCACACCATAACAATGGGCAATACACATGGTTGTGGCATGGCCCCAATCCCTTGAAGCAAAGCATTGCAGCTGCGGCATGTTTTCACTCCCAACTGGTTGCTTTTGCAGCTTAAGGGGTGTCATAAAAATGTCAGATTGGAAAAGGCGCATGCTCGGAGCCGTCTAAGCTAGACATGTCAGCTTAGAGCTCCGTACCGACCGGGACCTGGCGGCTTCTTTCACGGAGTCAAACTTGACTGAAAAGACACAGGATAGTATATAATCTATCCCCAGAGTAAGTGGGCATATTTTGGAACTATGTACAGTGGGCGAAAAGCTAAACTGAGGCAAGTAAAGTCACAGGACTCGCTGACTAAAAACACTGTTAGAATGGTGGCAGCATCCTCTCACCACTCCTTACAGCCTGCCTCACAGCCTGCCTCACAGAAACATTATGGGTCTCCCTCCTCAGCACAGCACAGTGAGCCTGATTTTACCTCAGAAATGACCCCTCTTATTCCACAAAACTCCACTATTGGCCCTGACCTACTGGCTCAAATTTGAAAGGGTCTTCCACAAGGCATTACAGAACACCTCAGATGCCATTACAGACAACACTTCAACCCTAGAACAAAGGGTGGATGAATTTGATATCACTGCCTCAGTTCACACAGAAGAATTGAGTCTCTTAAAGAAGATTACACTAATCTCCAAACCCGCCTTGAAGACTTTGAGAACAGAGCTAGAAGATCTAACCTACCAATACGTGGTATCCCTGAGGAAATTGAAGTTTTACAATCGACTGTAACAGCACTCTTCCAAGAACTTGAATACCGATTAAACATCTAGAAATGGACAGAATACACAGAGCCCTAACTTCACGTAAAGCTGACGGACCACCTAGAGATGTTATACTGAAAATGCATTATTTTCATACCAAAGAGCAACTTATGAAGGCAGCAAGAAACAAAGACTCCTTGATTTTTCAAGGGCACAGATATCAAATCTTCCAAGATCTGTCTCAAATTACACTTCTCAAGCGCAAGAAAATGAAACCACACCTGCAAGTTCTTCAATACCACCACATATCATATCGCTGGGGCTTTCCTTTTTCTCTTCGTTTTTCATACAAATGTACTCTATACACATGCAAATCAACGTAAGATCTTCTCAATGTAATTAAAGATCTCCGCCCGTCCACTCCAACTGCAACTACAGATGGATCCAAACGTCGACTGTCATTTTTACCTCCCCCACAGCTCCAAGATCTGCAGGACCCTCAAGCAACTCAGGCTCCACTCAGCCCCCATAAAAGAGGATGCTTTACTTTGTCACCTCCTGCTGAAGAATATATTACAGACAGCTGAACTCTAAGCCCTTGTACACACGGTCGGAGATTCCGTTGGAATGTTTCCTATCGGACCGTGTTGTTGGATATTCCGACTGTGTGTGGTCTGCATCGGACTGTTTCCGTCTGAATATCCGACGGACCAATTTTTCCAACTTGCCGGTAAAATTTTCCAACAAAATGCTCCGATCGGACATACTCCGATCATGTGTAGCCTACTCCGACGGACAAAGTGCCACGCATGGTCAGATCAAATTCCTAGACCAAAGCTATTGGCTACTAGCCTGAATGTAGTCCCGTCCTAACGAAATAACGTCATCACGTTATGTACAATCGGGTTTTCCGACAACTTAGTCCGACCGTGTGTATGCAACATCACTTCCGGACCTCGTTCGGAATTAATCCGTCGGAATTACTCAGACAGATTTGGTTGTCGGAATCTCCGACCGTGTGTACAAGGGCTAAATGGATGATACCTATTTATTCACTTCTTTTTTCTTACTATCGATACAATACTCTCAACCATAACACGTTATACCTTTGTAGTAATACAATGTAGTATTCAATGTTACCTGTTAAACAAATAGGATACTTCTCTAATACAAATTATTTTTAAATTGTTATATCTGTTATGATAATGCTAGGATCGGTTGCTATAATTAGATCTACTCTCATGGATCTATCTTTAGCTGATCTCTAACCAGTTGCCTAAGGGATATACCCTGCAGCTGTATCCCAGACGTCCTAATGTTCTAAATCATATACTTTGCATACATCCTTAGATGTTAGCTGTTAAATAGGTCTACTAGCTGACCTCTTTAAATTTTCTCTTTCTCTTCTGAATAGTTAATTTACATAATTTGCAAAGGTTTATTTAGCCGAATTGTGTTCGGAATTATTTTAAACTAAAATATCTGTCATGGTTATGCATTAGAGTTGTTCTCCTTACCTGTCTGCATGTGTTCATTTCTAGAGACCAGCCGAGCTTCACCTGACTGCTTTTATTTCCTTCCTCTGGAATGGCTCCACCCTAGCCCCTATCAGACTACACTATATTAACCTTTGCACTGCTAGCCTATCCTGCTGATCAACCTTTGTGTATTAGCTTCCTGTTTCCTGTCGTGTGCTCTGCTTCTGATTTCCGTTACCGACCTTGGCGTGTTCTGACCATCCCTGCTTGCCTGTGACCCTGACCTATTGGCGTGTACCCGACTATTCTGTTCTGCTTGTGGCCCCGACCTTGGCTTTGTCCCTCACCATCCCTATCCTCCTGTTACCTACTGTGGGTGTGAGCTGGGGGACCCTGGGGGTCGCGACCTGGAGCCAGTTGCAGCCAAGACCATCTTCACCACTCGAAGCTCTGGTGAACACCAGCTGGCTCTTAGACTCCGCTCCCCGGGGAATCTTACGCTCTTACCCCAGTGGGATCTGTCCCCCGTCTGCAGCCGTCAGCCGTAGGGTCCACAGCCTTGCGGTGCATCCCCAACCCTACGGTGTGCACCTGTCACCTGGGCTCTAGGTGACCTGACAGTTTGATCAGCCATGGACCCGGCTGACGTGCCGCTCCCTGCAGTCGATCCATTGCAGGGCATAGTGCGGAGACTCGAGACCCAGGAATCTAATCAGACTCAGGTGATGCGATTCCTCCAGGATCTGGCTTCTCGCTTCGAGCAGCTACAGGCTTCCTTGGGAACCCCGAACCCGCAGCCTCAAGTACAGTCTGCGACTGCACCTATCGCACCAGTCGCATCCACGCATTCATTAGTACTGCCTGCTCCGTCCCGTTTCTCTGGGGACTCCAAGGCCTGCAGGGGCTTCCTCAGCCAATGCACCATTCATTTTGAGCTCCAGCCTCAAAACTTTCTATCCGATCGGGCAAAGGTAGCCTATATCATTTCCCTCCTCTCCGGTGAAGCTTTAGCCTGGGCTGCCCCCCTGTGGGAGAAAAATGATCCAGTGGTTTCCAGCCTGTCCGACTTCTTGAAGCTCTTTCGTAACATCTTTGAGGAGCCAGCTCGGGTTTCTTCTGCGGCTAGTGCCCTTTTACGCCTTCGCCAAGAATCTGGTTCAGTGGGCCAATATGCACTTCAGTTCCGTATCCTTACAGCGGAATTGAGCTGGAACAATGAGGCCCTGGTCGCAACCTTTTTACATGGCCTCTCAGACCGAGTGAAGGACGAATTAGCAGGAAGAGCTATCCCCGCCGGTCTAGACGAAGTCATTTCCTTATGTAATCAAATTGACATTCGCTTCCAGGAGAGGTCCTTAGAAAAAAGACGCCAGCACCCCCCAGGTTCTAGTCAGCCTGAGCTTTTTCCCCGTCGCCCTGTGGAGCATCCTCCGTCTGCTGAGGAGCCCATGCAGCTGGGCCAGACCAGACTAACCCCCGAAGAACGTGCTAGACGCAGAACTCTGGGCTTGTGTCTTTATTGTGGGGGAAAGGGTCATTTTCGTGACTCCTGCTCGCTCCGTCCGGGAAACGCTCGGGTCTAGTACATTTGGAAGGTGGAGTATTGGACCCAGAAACATCACCTTCTCGTCTCCTTCTTCCGGTGTTCCTCCATGTAGGCACTTCTCCCCAATCAGTCCTAGCATATCTGGACTCCGGGGCTGCCGGCAATTTTATGGACTGGAGAACTGCCTCTTCTATGAAGCTTACCCTTTCTCCCCTCGCTACTCCACTAGCAGTCTCGGCAATTGATGGCACTGTGCTCCCAGGGGGTCCTATCCGTTTCCAGACGCTACCTATTAGGATGTCGGTAGGGATACTCCACCAGGAGTGGATCTCCTTCCTCATCCTACCCAAGGCCTCTACCCCCATTGTATTGGGTCTTCCTTGGCTGCAGCTCCACTCGCCACATGTGGACTGGGTATCTGGGCAGATCCTGGCCTGGGGTCCTTCGTGTTTCTCGTCTTGTCTTTCCAAGGTGACCCCCAAGAGGAAACTTCCCATTGCTACCACATCTGTCTTGTCCGATCTTCCTGCGGCTTATAGCGATTTCCGGGATGTGTTCTGTAAGAAGTCTGCTGAGGTACTTCCTCCTCACAGATCTTTTGACTGTGCTATTGACCTTGTCCCTGGAGCAACCCTGCCCAGGGGTCGTGCCTACCCTTTATCCATTCCAGAGACCCAAGCCATGTCTGAGTATGTCGCTGAGAATTTGGAGAGAGGTTTCATCCGGAAATCCTCATCGCCTGCAGGAGCAGGGTTCTTTTTCGTTGCCAAAAAGGATGGCACCCTCAGGCCCTGCATTGACTATAGAGGTTTAAACGCTGTGACTATTAAAAACCGTTACCCCTTACCTCTAATATCTGAGCTATTTGACAGGTTGAAGGGGGCTTCCATTTTCACTAAATTGGATCTCAGAGGTGCATACAATCTCATTCGAATACGAGAAGGTGACGAATGGAAGACCGCATTTAACACTAGGGACGGGCATTACGAGTACTTGGTTATGCCTTTTGGTTTGTGTAATGCTCCAGCTGTGTTCCAGAACTTTGTCAACGAAATATTCAGGGATCTACTGTACCAGTTTGTTGTCATCTATCTGGATGACATTCTCATCTTTTCCCAAAATCTGCCTGCTCACAGAAACCATGTACGCACCGTACTTCAGCGCCTTAGAGAGAACAATCTCTATGCCAAGATGGAGAAATGTTCCTTTGAATTTTCCGAGGTCCTGTTTCTGGGATGTTTTGTTTCTAGTGAGGGTCTTCGCATGGATCCCGGAAAGGTCTCTGCCATTACCAACTGGCCCCTTCCTGCTAGCCTCAAGGCCACACAGCGCTTCCTTGGCTTCACAAATTATTATAGGCAGTTCATAAGGAATTACTCTTCCATTGCTGCGCCTATTATCGCTTTGACCAAGAAGGGTGCTAATGCCAAAGACTGGTCTTCCGAGGCTGTCTCTGCGTTTCACGATCTGAAACAGGCCTTTGTCTCTGGACCCCTCTTGAGGAGACCAGATCCTGAAGACCCATTTTTTATTGAAGTAGACGCTTCTTCGATGGGGGTGGGAGCTGTGCTTCTTCAGGACTTTGAGAAGAAACGTCAACCATGTGCGTTCTTCTCCAAAAAAAATTCTCAGGCAGAGAGAAATTATGCCATTGGTGATCGGGAACTTCTCGCAATTAAATTGGCGTTGGAGGAGTGGCGTCATCTCTTGGAAGGTTCCCCTCACTCCATAACGATCTTTACTGATCATAAGAATCTACAGTACCTACAGAATGCTAAACATCTGAACCCCAGACAGGCCAGGTGGAGTCTCTTCTTTTCTCGTTTTAAATTCACGATTACGTACAAACCTGGTTCCTGCAACGGTCGAGCTGATGCGCTCTCTAGGTCATTTGACACCTTGGACGAGGAGTCCAACCCTGATCCTGAGCCGATCATTCCTACCTCTTGCATTGTTGCCCATTCTACCACCCTGGAATCAAAGATTCCTCCTGGTAAGACCTTTGTTCCCACGGAGCTAAGAACCAAGATCCTTCGTTGGGGACATGATTCCAAGATGGCAGGTCATGCTGGGTTCCTCCGATCCTTCCTGCTTATCAGTCGTCACTACTGGTGGCCTAATCTCCGCTCGGATGTTAAAGACTATGTTAAGGCTTGTCACGTCTGTGCTCAGTCTAAATCTTCCACTCAAGCCCCTGCTGGTCTTCTCATGCCCTTGCCCATTCCTAAGGAGCCCTGGTCTCATATCGCCATGGATTTTATCACTGATCTTCCACTATCGGAGAATAATACGGCCATTTGGGTAGTAATCGATCGGTTCTCCAAGATGGCTCATTTTGTTCCTCTTCCTGGTCTCCCTTCTGCCCCTGCCTTGGTTCCCATTTTTGTACGAGAGATTTTCCGCCTTCATGGTGTTCCTTCGCATGTCGTCTCGGACAGGGGTGTGCAATTTACTTCTCGTTTTTGGGGAGCCTTTTGCAAATCCCTCGACATTACCTTGGATTTTACCTCTTCTTATCATCCCCAATCCAATGGCCAGACTGAGAGAGTTAATCAGGAGTTAGAGGTCTTTCTCCGTACCTTGGTCTCTGCCCATCATGATGATTGGGCATCACTATTACCGTGGGCTGAGTTCTCCCACAATAATCATGTTAACGTCAGTTCTCAGAAAACACCCTTCCTCACTGTTTATGGAAGACATCCTCAGCTTCCCCTTCCTATGATTTGTTCTTCTGACATTCCAGCTTTGGCTACTGTTCAGGAATCATTCAATTCCATGTGGGCTGACGTTCATGATTCCCTCCAGAAAGCTGCCAACAAATTCAAGAGTTTTGCTGACCGTCGCAGGCGTAAGCCACCCTCTTTTCAGCCAGGAGACAAAGTCTGGCTCTCCACCAGGAACATCAAACTCCGGGTTCCTTCCCTCAAATTTGCCCCAAGATTCATTGGTCCATACACCATAATTTCTAAACTGAATCCGGTTTGTTTCAAGCTCCAGATTCCCAAAAGCCTCAAAATCTCTAACTCCTTCCATGTTGCCCTTCTAAAGCCGTTAGTCCTCAATAAGTTCTCTCGTCCCTCCCCTACCATAGCACCGGTCTCTGAGGATGATCAGGAGTACGAGGTTAGCCAAATTTTGGATTCCCGACTCTGTAGAGGCATTCTCCAGTACCTCGTGCACTGGAAAGGTTTTGGTCCTGAGGAGAGGTCGTGGATTTCGGCTTCCGAGGTCTTTGCACCTCGTCTGTTGAGGAAGTTTCATTTGAAGTTCCCCTCTAAACCTGGTCCCAGGCGGGGGAGGGGGAGGCCTCGTAAGAGGGGGGGTACTGTCATGGTTATGCATTAGAGTTGTTCTCCTTACCTGTCTGCATGTGTTCATTTCTAGAGACCAGCCGAGCTTCACCTGACTGCTTTTATTTCCTTCCTCTGGAATGGCTCCACCCTAGCCCCTATCAGACTACACTATATTAACCTTTGCACTGCTAGCCTATCCTGCTGATCAACCTTTGTGTATTAGCTTCCTGTTTCCTGTCGTGTGCTCTGCTTCTGATTTCCGTTACCAACCTTGGCGTGTTCTGACCATCCCTGCTTGCCTGTGACCCTGACCTATTGGCGTGTACCCGACTATTCTGTTCTGCTTGTGGCCCCGACCTTGGCTTTGTCCCTCACCATCCCTATCCTCCTGTTTCCTACTGTGGGTGTGAGCTGGGGGACCCTGGGGGTCGCGACCTGGAGCCAGTTGCAGCCAAGACCATCTTCACCACTCGAAGCTCTGGTGAACACCAGCTGGCTCTTAGACTCCGCGCCCCGGGGAATCTTACGCTCTTACCCCAGTGGGATCTGTCCCCCGTCTGCAGCCGTCAGCCGTAGGGTCCACAGCCTTGCGGTGCATCCCCAACCCTACGGTGTGCACCTGTCACCTGGGCTCTAGGTGACCTGACAATATCCTATAGATAGCAACAATTTATTTATTTTTTCTTCTCAAGTTTAACTTACATCTTTTGACTCATCAATTCAATGATATCTAATACAATATCAGCAGTCGTAGTCCCGGAGACAGTTCACTGCACCTCCTTTTTTTTCCTTGAGTGCCCAATATTGATTGGATGCTCTTTGGAACATCTATATCTATTGGCAGGTGATTTATTACCATGCCTTAGTTGGGTGGGGCCGGTTTCCTCCCCTTTTCTCTCTCTTCCCTACCCTCTCTCTGTTCCCCCCCTCCCCCCCCCCTTTTTTTTTTTTTTGAGTAGGAAGAGGACCGCTACGGGGAATGGATATGATATTGTATTGGATATCGTATTGATATTGTTTTGTTTATAAAAATGGCAGGAATATATTATGTTGTATTTTATTGATGATGTTTAATGGAACATTTGGTTACCAGAAAGTATTTCTTTTCTTATATGTAATTATTATTAATAACCTATGTTTTGTATTTTTGCAAAGAAATAAAGAATTAAAAAAAAAAAATTAGAACGCCTTAGATATTAGCTCCAGTTCGGAGCGCCCTTTTTTCAAATTTTTTTTTATTTTTTCCTCTTTTTGTGTCTCTAACATATTTTATACAAGTGTATATCAATACTGCACAACCCTTACTGAACTTCTCTTTCATATTTCTGTTCCATAGAGTAAATCTACATTCCCTAACACTGCACCAGAGAAATAAACATCTTCAATAATGTCTTCCCTGAATATATTAACACTTAATGTACAAGGTCTCAACTCTCCTCCAAGGCACTTTAAATTTTTCTCCAAACAATTGGCACATGTGGTGTGCCTACAAGAGACACATTTTATCCCACAGTCCACACCGAAATATTTCAGCCGTAAATACCCACAAGTTTATACAGCATCAGCCAATACTAAACAAAGGGGAGTTCTAATAGCATTCCACCGCACGACATCATTCACCCTCACCAAAGAGCTCAAAGACCCTGAAGGAAGATACCTAATCTTATCTGGATTGTTATTAGATAATGAAGTTACTTTAGTCTCCTATTACGCTCCTAATAAAAATCCTCTACTATTCCTCTCTCACCTTTTTTCAGTGATTCGCATAAACAAGGTACCCTTATTGAGGAGGCTCAAATCAAACAATATACCCATTCCTTGACAAATCCCCAACCCCTCATACCACACCTAAACTTTCCTATCAGACTACTGAACCAAAACTCACTACTTGATACCTGGCGAGAACATAATCCTGCAAGAAGAAAGTATACACATTACTCTCATCCTTATAAACAATTTTCCCGTATAGATCATCTTTTCGTTCCAGTTAGCACCTCCGCATTCATTCTGAACTCCAATATTATTCCTTGTACTTGGTCAGACCATAACCCAGTCATAACAACTCTCTCCTCATTGGTTCCAAAACCCAATCATAAAACATGGTGCATAAATTACAGACTCTTAGTGAATTCTACATTTAGATTAAACTTGGAGGAAGCCATAAAAGACTATCTTACTCACAACAAGACCTCTGATATGGACCTTTTAACTCGGTGGGAAGCTCTCAAACCCTATGTTAGAGGGGTCTGTATTAGTCAAGCATCTCATATACGTAAGCAAAAACAACAGCTTCATAAACGCCTAGAGGAAGCATTTTCCATGCTTCTGAAACTTTTCAAGCTTCACCATCCCCACATAATAAACTAAATTATGATAAATCACGCATAGAACTTGACCTTTTTTAACAGAACCAGTCGAGAAAACTTTACGCAAAACTAAACACTCCTTTTACATGCAAGCTAACACGCCAACTACATTTCTGGCTTTAGCACTACAAAAGACGAATTACACCCCAAAACCTATCCACCTAAAAATTGCTAAAGATATCTATACTAGCAACCCACTAACCCAACTAACAGAACTATACAAAGAAACTAAAATGTTAAACCAATCACACCTAAACAATCTCTTATCTACGATTCACCTAATACTGAGATAGAAATACAAACTGCCATTAAATCACTTAAACTACGCAAACGCCCTGGTGTTGATGGTTTATCAGCCACTTACTACAAACGATTTACTTCACTATTGTCACCCCTCATGGTTGATGCCTTTAACCTTCTTCTTAATGATCACTATTTCTGTACGGAATCACTCACCGCCTCTATCTCCATGATCCCTAAGCCCAATACGGACAACACTTCTATTACAGACCAATATCTATCCTTAACATTGATATCAACATTTTGGGCAAAATTCTCTCTTCCAGACTCAATCCTATAATTGGTTCTTTGATAAATAAGGATCAAACTGGATTTATTCCCTCAAGACAAGCAGGCGACAATATACCCAGAGCCACAATTCTAGCTCATATAGCATGTTCCTGCCGCATTCATACATGTTTCCTTTCATTAGACATATGAAAGGTATTTGACTCCCTATCATGGCCTTATCTACATTCTATTCTTAACTGATGGGGATTTGGTCCACATTTCCTCAGATGGATCACTACCTTATACCATAATCCGAAATACATATTGCATACTCAGGATTTAAATCTGATTCTTTTACTATAGAAAGAGGAACTAGGCAAGGTTGCCCCCTTTCCTCTCTTCTTTTTGCTTTAGCAATAGAACCCCTAGCCCAACTTATCAGGACTATCCCAAACATTAAAGGTATAGAACTTGGCGGCTACCATCATAAATTATGCATGTTTGCGGACGATTTCCTAATATTTTTAACATCCCCTATAATATCAGCACCAACTCTTCTTGATATCCTCTCAAAATTTGAACGAATATTAGGCCTCTCAGTTAATCTACACAAATTAAAAGTCCTAAATATTTCACTACCTCTTGATCTTCACACCCAATTAATTCATTCCTTACCATTTGCATGGCCACCAATTTCTATATCCTACTTGGGAGTCAACTTTACTTCTAACCCAATGGATCTATATGCTACAAACTACCCGCCAATGCTATCACAACTCTCTAAACTCCTCTCCAACTGGTCAAATTGACCACTGTCATGGATGGGTAGGATTGCAGCGAAAAAATGTCTATCCTTCCAAAAATTTTATATCTATTCAGGGTTCTTTCTATTGCTATCCCATCACATTTTTTACGTATATTACAACGGAAAACTTTACAATACATTTGGGGCAACGCCAAACCTCAATTACCTAAACCTACCCTGTATTCCCTCAGAATCCGAGGGGGTCTGGGTGTACCAGACTTTACCAAATTCTATTATGCAGCACAACTGTCACAATTAACTAAATATTATGCTACATCTGAAATTCCACTATGGGTGGCATTGGAATCGGTTGACTGTGATCCTCTTTCTACAGCAAATCTTTTATGGCTTTCTCCATCACAACGTCAGAAATTTACTAATCCAATTACCAAACACAGCCTTTCAATCTGGGATAGACTGAAAACTCGATTTGGCCTCCAATCTTCCGACAATCCTCTCCTCTTGTTCTTACCTAACCCATCATTCTACCCAGCCTGGTCTTCCCCAACATCTTTCCTAGCTTGGTCAAAAGCTGGATTAACGAGGGCATATAATTTCTATAAAACCCGGGTTATTACACCCTTTCCAACTCTGAGAAACGTGTAATATCCCGCCCTCAAAAATGTTTAGGTACCTACAAATCAAAAATTTCCTGTCTACTTAATACACCTTCAGACTCGACGTCTCCTAATCTCACCGAATTTGAAAAAGCTTGCAACAATGATCCTTATAGAAGAGGACTCATCTCAGATATATATACTCAACTACTCTCACACAACTCTTCATCCCCACTGACTTATACCAAAAAATGTGAAACAGACCTTCAATTACAACCAGAACAAATAAATTGGTCCCAAATATGGCATAATACCAAATCAGCATCACTTAATATTATCGCTCTCGAAACTAATTACAAAGTTCTCACTAGATGGTACCTAGTCTCTGCCAGAATCTCCAAGTTTTCTCCACAATACCCGTCCCAATGCTTCCGAGGATGTTCAGCATTGGGAACACACATGCACATATGGTCAGAATGTAAAATAGTTGAATCCTTTTGGTTGGTGGTGTTTAAGATGCTTTCCACAATGTTTAATATACCTTTGCTTCCTGATCCAGCCACAGCACTCCTAAATGATAAACTAAATATTTTTTCGCACCGCCAGTTTAAACTTATGCTCTTCATAACCGCAGCAGCCAAACAGACCATAGCGAAAGCATGGAAATGTGACTCACTCTGTATTCTGTCATTTAAGAACAGAATAACTCAGTTCATGATCCATGCAAAGACCGAAGCAATCTTACTTGACAATTTATCGAAGTATGAAGCATTATGCAGACCATGGTTTGAGCATTTCCTACCTCCAGGATTCGATAATTCATTATTTCTTCTTTTTTTTTTTTTTAAACAATAAATTTTTATTCAGGTTTTTCACAGGGCATAGAATATACAAACTGACTTTCGTACATAAAACATTTTGTTATAACAGTCCGCTTCAGAAGGAGACAATAGAGACAGATTCCATTTACAAAGTAAGTGCGAAAATAGCAGGAGAATGCGATACATTACAAACACACCTTGCTATGCAAATATTATCTCCATTAACTAGGACCGTATTGCCCTCCTACTGCAGGTGCCCCTTGCGGGATCTAACTGCACCCCCAAAGGAGAGCCCGGACAGATCCATTGTACAATCGTGTGTCGTGCAAGAAAAAGGGAAAAATCCAGCAACATGCATTACCATTGCTCCGCAGGTATAAGAATTACTCAAAATGCAACAGTGCTGACTCCCTATGATATCTACTACACATCATAAAGAAAGTCATAAAATAAACAGGAAAAAACAAACAAAACCATAACAGGTAGGGAAGAAAGGGTTGGGGGGGAGGACGGGGAAGGAACCCATAACTAGGTTCCAAAGCAGGATGCTGCCATTCACCAAAAGGCATTGGTTGTAAAAAAAGGTAAGGTGTATTACATCAATTGGCTATGGTACATTAGCCTTATACCAGTCGCACCACGGTTGCCAATTATTTAGAAAAGCAGTACGTTTGCCCGATGCCGATGCCAAGATTAGCTCATAGTTATAGTGAATAGCGAGAGTCCGAATGACCTCTGGGACATCCGGAAGGTGAGGGGCTTTCCAAATCCTGAGAAGTACTAATTTAGCGGCCAAGAACAAGTGGGTCGTAAACTGTCTAAGTGATGGCGGAATATCTTCTATCCCTACATTAAGCAATGCCAAGGCAGGGGAGGGGGGTAGTATGATTCCGGTGACCTGACGGAATATTTCAAAAATTCTCATCCAAAACCCAGCTAATTTACTGCAGGACCACAGTACATGGAGGATAGTCCCCACTTGGGAGCAATTCCGCCAACACAGTGAAGAGATAGAAGAGTTGAACTTGGCTAAACGGTACGGAGTAAGATACCATCTTTGCGTAGTTTTGTGCGCTAATTCCCTCAGGGAGGTGCATTTGGTGGCAGAATATGTGCGGTGGATAGCTAAACTCCATTGCTCTTTGGAGATAGGGATACCAAGATCTCTCTCCCAGGCCAACATGGGCCCAGTCTTTTCTAACAAAGATTTGTCATCAAGACTGTTATAAAATAATGAGATCCCGCCTTTTTTCTCGCTCCCACTATCAAGATACTGTTTGACACGCCAATGAACCTTATAAGGTGTAATATGTTTGCCGGTAATGTAAGACTGGACTCGATAGTAATTAAAGTATTCCGAGTGCGCTAGTCCGTACTCCTCTTGCATTTTTGCAAAGGGTTTAGGCTTGGATTCACTAAACAGTTCATGAACCCAATGGATTCCCGAGTTATACCAAGTTTGCAAGGAGAGCTCCAGGATTAGTAATGTTAAGATTGATATGGGTATTTGTATTGTGGAGGATAGACCACTCCGGGGTTGTGTAGAAACCAGTAGTTTCCATGAATGCAGGGATGCCAACAGTGGAGCGGAAGACCAGCCGGCGTCCGCGCCAGGTGCGGGAATGCCAGGGCGAAGTTTCTCAAGTTGTTACCCGGGACACAATGCTGCTCTATTGCCCCCCACAGCGAGGATGGTTCGTTAGCAAACCAGTCTCTCAGCTGAGCTAAGATAGCTGCTCTGTAAGAATCCGCCAGCACAGGCAAGCCGAGACCCCCAGCTTGTCTAGCTTTACTCAATTTTTTGAACGCGCTCCTAGCTCTCCTACCCTCCCAGAGAAATCCTGAGAGCATAGTCTGTAGTTTACAAAAAAATTGGTTTGTAACCGGAACAGGGACCGTCCGGAAGATATAAATCAGCTGGGGCAGTATTTGCATTTTGAATGCCGCAAGGCGTCCTGACCAGGAGAGAATATGTTTACTGAGGGTTTGGAGACCGGACCTCAATTTGTCCACCAAAGGAATATAATTAGCTTTAAAGAGTTGGTTAGGATGGGGGGTTAACGTAATCCCTAAATAAGAAATCCCCAAATCTTGCCATAGAAAAGGGTAAGTATTCTGCAGGAGCTTCCGCTCGTGTAAGGGAATCCCCAGGTCCAGAACATAGGACTTGGAGGAGTTCACTTTGTAATAGGAGACTTTACTAAAATTATCGAGAATCTTGGTAACATGCAGCAGAGAAGCCGATGGTCTAGAAAGCATTGAAATCACGTCGTCTGCGAAAAGTCCGATCATGTGTTTGCGACCATTGATTTCGAACCCATGAACATTAGGGTCTTGTCTGATGCACGCAGCCAATGGCTCAATAAGCATATTAAAGACCAGGGGGGATAATGGACACCCCTGTAGGGTGCCATTCGTAATTTGGAAAGGCTTCGACATCATTCCAGAGGAGTATACCCTAGCTGAAGGAGAGGTGTAGAGAGCCAATATGGCTGATAAAATATGGCCGGTAAAACCGAATGCACCCAGCACCCCAGACAGATAACCCCAATGGACCCGGTCGAACGCCTTCTCCGCATCCAAAGCAAGGAGCAGAGAAGGCGTTCGCCGAGCCCGTGCCAAATCAATTACATTTATAACACGCCTCGTGGCGTCCGAGGTCTGTCGCCCCTTAGTGAAACCCGATTGGTCAACATTAATGATAGTAGGTAGCATCGGCATCAGGCGTAGTGCCAGCATTTTAGCATATATCTTTAGGTCATTGTTTAACAAGGATATAGGCCTAAAATTTTGAGGAACCTCCGGGGCTTTGCCCGGTTTAGGCAATGTCACAATAATTGCTTCCAACATTTCTGGCGGGAAGAGGGCAGAGGCAGCAGCATTCTCATAGACCTTGAGAAGATGGGGACCTAGGACAGCCTTGAAAATCTTATAATATTCTCCGGTCAGCCCGTCAGGACCTGGGGATTTGTTGCTTGGTCATATGTCTATAGCCCTACACATCTCAGTAAGCGTGAAAGGCAGATTCAGGCTATCTAGCTGTTCAGGAGTTAAAGTAGGGATCTTCGCTGTTGCTAAGAACCTCGCTATATCCTCCCTAGAAGGCTGTGGGGTAGAACTATCTTTGCTCAGATTGTAGAGAGATTCGTAGTAATCGCTAAAAGAAGCACAGGTTGAATCCATCTTGGGATCCGATACAATATTAAAGTCTCCGCATAACAACAGTGCTCCTTGTCGAACTTTATCTACTTTTCTCATAAGTCTGTTCAGGAAGCGGATTTGACGGACATTAGGCACATAGACATTCACTAGTGTATACCGAGTATTGTTAATATCGCACACTAATATGATGTATCGACCATTAGAGTCGGAAAGTTCCTGGTGCAATGTAAAGGAGACAGTATCTCTAATAGCTATCATGGTGCCTCTCTTCTTCTGCTGGGAGCTAGATAGAAAATAGTGTTGGAAACCTCTTGAGGTGCATTTGGGAGGGGAATCTTTATGGAAGTGCGTCTCCTGAACACAAAGCACATCACAGTGCGATACCTGGGCCTCTTTCCACAGAGAAAATCTCTTAGCCGGGTGATTTAGCCCGTGGGCATTGACTGACATGATGTTAAGCGGCATGACATCTATAGGACGGGGTGCTGTTCACGGGGAAACATTCGTACTTACAGCCGAGCACATCCGGGTGTAGCTTGGAGTAGTAGCGGCGTAGAAACGGTAAGTAGATTGTCTCTGCCATGGCCTCACCAAATAGTGAGAGTGTTGGAATCTTGGATTTGGAAAGACTTGGACTTGGAAGTAGCACAGACAGCTCCTGCGGGAAAGACGAAAAGGGGGAAAAATAACCAAAACAAAAACTGAGTAAAAGGAGGGTTATCATAACCCGTGTGCAGATCTTATCTGCTCAGGTAAGTGGGGTCTGTATTGACCAACAGAGCACGGCTCCGTCAGGCGGGGCCCAGAAAGGGCTGGGAAAAAGTGCACAGCGGCCGCCAGCAAGCAGCCAGACTAACTTCCAGTGTCCTAGTGCAGTTATTCAGCTTGCGACCGACCTTGTGGGCTACGTGTATCAGAGGGTGGGGGAGAGTCGTCGGTGAGGATCTTCCATTTCCTTAGAAGCTGAAAGCCCTTGTCAGGTGAAGAAATCACATAATTAGACCCCTCCCTGTTCACAACCAGCTTAGTGGGAAAACCCCACTTGTAATTGATGCTGTGGTTCCTAAGAACTTTGGTGATGTTGTTGAGGTTTTTGCGGAGTTGCAAAGTGTGCTGTGAGAGGTCCGCATAGAACTGAATGTTAGCAAACTCTGTGTTGCGGTGCTCCCCTCTCCTGGTAATTTGCATTAGACGGTCCTTGGTCTGATAAAAATGCATTCGAAAGAGGACATCCCGGGGGATATTTTCAGGAATAAATGAAGGCTTAGGGATGCGGTGAATTCTGTCTATAGATACCTCTATAGACGAAAGATCTGGCATAAGGGTGGTCAGTAGGTTGGTAACATAGGGGCGCAGGTCTGCTGGGGTCACTGACTCAGGGATACCCCTGAGCTTCACATTGTTCCTCCTGGCCCTATCTTCCAGGTCTGCCAGCTTAGCTTTAATCCAATGTTGCTCTTCCTCCACTGAGTCATGGGCATCAATGAGATCATTTATGGTGGTGGCATATTCCCCCATTTTGTTTTCAACATGACTCACCCTGTCTCCCACTTCCTTGAGTTCAGAGCTAAACCTTCTCATACAAGACATCATGTCTGTATGAATAGTGCTGCGCAAAGAGATAAGCATGTCTTTGAGGGTGGTGTCAAGAACAGGTTGATTCGAAGTAGGAAAGGCAGTAATGGAGTCAGGGAGTTCCCTAGTGTCATCCTGGGAGTCAAGGGGGGATCTAACCTCGTGCTGCTGGTGTGGATCAGAGCTGTCCCTTCTGCTCCTGGCCTTGGCTGGACTTCCGGGGATTGTTTACCGCTAGTCTGTGCTTTGTCTGCGGATCGCTCCAGGCTTCTGGGTGTGGAGAGCGGAGTGGAGAACTATCTTTTGATTCTCCCCCAACTATCTTATTTATAATAAACTTATTCCATCCTCACACCTCCTATACTTTACCTTTAATTTGTATACTTCTTGTTTTCTGTACCTTCTTTATAATATATAAACATTTAAGATATATTGTGTGTTACTTTTCATAACACAATCGCGTGATGCATTACAATTGCCTGTTACCTTATATATACAAGAAGTTATTATCTTTCTTTGTAAACCTGAACTATATTTAACTCAAAACAATAAAAAATGTTAAAAGAAAAATGTCAGATTGTAAAAGCAAAAGTAAACACAGAATGACATGTCTACATTGGGAGTGTGGTAATGTGACAAGTGATGTCACTGCACTGCCATTCTCACTAAGGAAGGTCTAATAGATAGTAATAGATCTGCCTGACCTCTCCTTAAAGCAGCAGATCACAATAGTGATCTTTAGCAGGCTGATTATAGACAGCAATAGATGGTTAATAGCAGTGATCTGCTGTTGCAAAGCTGCATGGGGGGGGGGGGGGGGGGTTGGATCAGATCTCCACTTATAAGATACACACCCCCCAAGAAGAAAACACACACACACACACCAGGAAAGAACAGGTGCTGCCTACTGAAACTGACATGGCAGTTTTCAGCCATTAAAAGGTAGAATGCGCTCCCTTTTTGGGCTCTACCATGTTCCCACAATGTGCCTAAAGCATACTGACAGTATATGGTATCCTTTTGTTTATAAGAGATTGCTGGTTATGGTTTTTAACATGCTATTACTTTTTTTGTGAAATCACTGAATAGACACTTTTGTTGAACATTTTATATTTAAGTTTTTTTCCTATTTTAGCTGCCAAGTGCATTCTGAAAAATTGGGGTTCAACGTATAAGTTACACCTCTTGCCAAAAACCTTAAGGGGTCCATTTTCCTAAATAGAGAGGTGGTTTCCAAATTATTAATTAAATTTCATTTTTTTTAATGTTTCTCTTTAATTTCAAGTGAGCCCTTTATAAAATTACCTATCATCTTCAGAATGTTTTCTGTTAAAAATGGTGCAATTTTTGGTGCAATATATTTTCAAAGATAGGGTCTTTGTTGTCAAAAGAAAAAGCAAACACTTTGACATACGGCTGTCGCTTCACTAGGCTGCTTGTGTACAGCTCGGGGCGGATGCAGGTGCCTAATCAAATGCCTTATTCACACAGTACTGTACATGTGCCACCACCTGTGTAAATGAGGCCTGGGTCTGCTTATCTACTTTTGTGTTTCACGCTCCTCTGCGCTTCTGAGTCTGTTCCCTTGCCATCATGATCCCAGCCAACACACGTTCATGCAGCAGAGCCTGATTAGCTACTAGCACTGCCCCTCTTTCTCACACTTTGCATGCTGCTGTGCAATTTATGACAGATGGCTGTTATCAAATCAGTTTTTAAGTACTTATGCTAGTTGCATGTAAACTAGATTAATTTGTGTTTGTATATCTGCCCAGACTTTAGCTTTAATAATGAGAATACTGAAGCAGTGCCACTACTTAAGTCTGGCTAGTTCTGTCCCTTGTCAATTTAGAATAAAAAAAATCAGCTCTCCTTGCAATTCTTACCTTCTCTCAGGAGCTCTGTCCCAAGCAGACTACCTGCTTCTGTGTCTTGCTGCTGGTTCTCTTCTGGTTTGAATGAAAGCCAACATCATTCAATCCATTTTCTGTCTACCCAGCCTGTCCCTTGGGGGCATATCATCATGTATATGCTTTAGAACAGTGGTCATCAACCCTTTCTTCAGGGCCCATTAATAGGCCAGATTTTAAGTATTACCTTGGGGAGATGCAGACTAGAATACTGCAATCACTGAGCAGCAAATAATATCACCTGTGATTTATTTCAGTTATCTTGCAAACCTGGCCTGTTAGTGGGTCCTGAGGACGGGGTTGATGACCACTGCTTAAGAGAATGGTGCTTATGTCACTGGGGATGAGTTTAGACTATGGTCATCGTGTTTTAAGGCTAGGTTTTGTGTCCTGTAGTCTGGGGAACAAAGTAGTTATAGAGTGCGTTATTAACACGTTCAGTTATCTATAAAACATTTTCAGTCTTCTGAATAGACAGGAACAGGAACTAACTTGTACAGAGCATAGAAAGTATTACCCATTTAACAACAAAAATCTACAGGCCAGAGCATGGGCAGGTAGGGGCAAGGGGGGGTCAAGTGCCCCCCCCTGGAATCAGGGATCGGATCTTAAATTCAGCACAGTTGCGTCGCTATTGGGGTGCGGGCAGCCCGCACCCAGGTGCCACCTGCCAGTGGGGTGACACCTTCAAGGTGCTGTCAAGCCCCCCCCATCAGTGTAGTGTGACCTCTTTTACCTACTCAGTCCAGCAGAGAACTCGGCGGTGCTGTGACAGGAGAAATGCGAGCTGCAGGTTTCCCCCCGCTTGCACCCCCCTTTCTCCTGTCAGGGAGAAGAGACAGCGGGTCTCACCAGGTTCTCTGCCCAGCTTCCTGCCCACTCCATTCCTTCCCTATTGTCCATAACTGTGGGCCAATCAAAGGAGACTAGGAGAGGAGAGCGTCATGGGACATGTAGTCCCAAAGATTGGCCCCATTTTCCACAGGGAGGAAGCTACAGCTCGATCAAGAGAGAGATTGAGAGGGAGAGAGAGCTACAGGACAAAGAATAAGGAGTGTGCTGGGAGGAAGCCAGAGAGAGTGTTACGCTGCCCAGCGCCACCAGAGAGCGATGCTGCCCAGCAGCACCAGAGAGAGAAACACTGAGCCACTACCAGGGTACAGGCATGCTACACTACTGACCAGAGTTGCCCCCAGGGAACCCAGAGTGAGCGATCGTCCTGTTGGAGGGATCACTGCTCTCGTTTCGCTGGGTCTGGTAGGAGGGCCTGTTGGACATTATCCATTACTTATCCTACGGACTGTACTATGTCTTCAGTCTCTGACCATGATAATGTGATAATGACATTGTCGAAAAGGGGTGGTGCATGGGTGACCCTAAAATGATGCCCCCCCCCCCCTGAAAAAAGTTCTGCGGACTCCCATGGGCCAGAGGTATGAACACCATACTTGGAATACTACACACTTAGTCTATAGAGGTAGGTGGCATCTACAGTATCACGTGGTGACTAGGGATGAGCCGAACACCCCCCGGTTCGGTTCGCACCAGAACTTGCGAACGACCCCCGCATTCGGTACGAACGTTAGAACCCCATTGAAGTCTATGGGACTCGAATGTTCGAATTGGAAAGTGCTAATTTTAACGGCTAATATGCAAGATAGTGTCCTAAAAAGGGTTTGGGGACCTGCCTCCTGTCTCAGGGGACATGGGTCACTGCAAAAAAAAGTTTTAAAAATGGCCGTTTTGGCGGGAGCACTGATTTTAATGATGATTAAAGTGAAAAAAAAAAGTGAAATATTCCTTTAAATATGGTGCCTGGGGGGTGTCTGTAGTATGCCTGTGAAGTGCCACGTGTTTCCCGTGTTTAGAACAGTCCCTGCACAAAATGACATTAAACGGAAATAACACCATTTAAAACTGCTTGCGGTTTTAATGTTATATCTGGTTCCTGCAATATGGTTGAAAATCATTGAGAAACATGGCATGGGTAGCCCTCCCTGCCCATTACCAGCCTATTTGGGTCTTGTACGCATATTAAGGGGAACCCCGTACCCATATTAAAAAAAGGAAATGCGTGTGGCCCCCAGGCCCTATATACTCAGAACAGCAGTATACAGGCGGTGCAAACAAGACAGGGACTGTGTAGGTTTGTTGTGTTAAGTTGAATCTGTTTGTCATTTTCAACCGGTACATTTTTAAAGTGTAGCTCCAGTCAAAAAAACTATCTTTAAGCTTTTTGGAAAACATAGGGAAGGGTTATCACCCCTGTATAATTTGTTTTGTCGTCCATCTTTTTTCATCTCACTTGCTGCTGTCTCCTTGCGTTTGCAAGTAGGAGATGTTTGTAAGTTGGATGTTTGAAAGTAAGGGCCTGCCCTATATTATAGCGGTATGTACTGGGTACAGAGCACGCAGACAGCACGCACTATCTCCTAACACTACTGACTGCAAGCTCTATTATTAACCACTTGTTAGCCCAATGTTTGCATAAAGTGAAAGATGAAGTTATGCTGAGTAAATAGATATCAAACATGTCACTCTTCAAAATTGCACATGCCCGTGGAATGGCGCCAAACGTCGCTACTTAAAAAATCCCCATAGGCGACACTTTTTTTTTACTGGTTACATGTTTTGAGTTGCAGAGGAGGTCTAGGACTAGAATTATTGCTCTCGCTCTAACATTCTCGGCGATACCTCACATGTGTGGCACATGCGAGCACATGGGGACATGGGCGCTTTAATTTTTATTTTATTTTTTTATTGTTCATTTTACTTTATTTATTTTAGTTTGACATTTTTTCCCCCAAAAATATATTTTTGATCACTTTTATTCCTATTACAAGAAATGTAAACATCCCTTGTAATAGGAATATGGGGTGACAGGTCCTCTTTACAGTGAAATCTGGGGGGTCAATATGACCCCACATCTCACCTCTAGGCTGGGAAGCCTGAAATAAAAAATAAAAAAAAGATTCTGGCTTTGATCGTACTGGCGAGTTGGTAGAAGCACCGGAGGGCGGTGAGGGGTGGGGGGCGTCTATGGCTGGGTATTTCAGGGTATCACCGAGTATGGCTGGGTATCTCTGAGTATGGCTGGGTATGGCAATTTATGGCAGGGTATTACAGAGTATTGGCGGGGTATTGGCGGGGTACTACAGAGTAATAGCAGGGTACTGCAGAGTATTGGGGGGTACTACAGAGTAATGGCAGGGTACTGCAGAGTATTGGGGGTACTGCAGAGTAATGGGGGTTACTGCAGAGTAATGGGGGGTACTGCAGAGTAATGGCAGGGTACTGCACTGCAGAGTAATGGCAGGGTACTGCAGAGTATTGGGGGTACTGCAGAGTATTGGGGGTACTGCAGAGTAATGGCGGGTACTGCAGAGTAATGGCGGGTACTGCAGAGTATTGGGGGGTACTGCAGAGTAATGGGGGTTACTGCAGAGTAATGGGGGGTACTGCAGAGTAATGGCAGGGTACTGCAGAGTATGCACTGGTATTGCAGAGTATTGGCAGGGAATTGAGGGGTTAAATTCGGTGAGCAGCGATGTGGGCACTGCAGATGCAGCCCACATCGCTGCTGACACCGATCTCTTTCCCCTCCGCTGTACCGATCGGTACAGAGAGGGGAGGGAGGAGCAGGTTTGTTTCCAAGTGATCACTCCGTCATTTAACGGAGCAATCACGTGGTAAACGGCCGCTATGAGCGGCCGTTTACCGTGATCCGTAATGCGACCCGGCGGTCACGGATGCTCTCGAGTGCGCACACCTCGGGGCACGCGAGAGCAGAATTCTGGGAGGCCGTTAATTAACGGCCTCTCAGAGTTAAACAACCCCCCTGAAGCCGTTAATCGGCAATGGGCAGTTGTTAAGTGGTTAAAGCTAGATCACTAGCTATATAGGTGAGGTGAATATAGTGGTGTATACTGCAGTCAGGGCACAGACAACAACCACTACACAGCAGCAAGATAGGAAATCAGCCAAAAACGATTGGTGTGTACTGTGTTGAAGGTACACAGAACACCCACTGCTTCAGATGCTAAGTAACACACTACACGAGGCCGCCTCAAAGGCGGCCTTATATAGTGTGGGGCGTGCACTACACAGCCTGAGCTATGATTGGCCACAGGCAGGATGCCTGTGGCCAATCATGGCTCTCCTCGCTGCCGGCGCTGCGATTGGCCAAGCATGCGGGGTCACAGTGCATGCTTGGCCAATCATCGGGCAGCAATGCACTGCGCCAACGCAGTGCATTATGGTCCGCGCGCGCGTCACTCGAATTTTGACGCGAACGGCCAAAACGTTCGGAATTCGCCGAACGCACGAACAGCCAATGTTCGAGTCGAACGTACGTTCGACTCGAACACGAAGCTCATCCCTAGTGGTGACATTGAACCAATTTTTCTAGCTCTGTATTATTTGAGTTAAACGAACGCCTTCTGATCTTGTGCATTGGTTTTCTGGACTAGCTTTTACTCACCTGTTGTCTTTCAATAAAAAGCTTGTGTTTCAGCTATTTAAGCTAATTCACTCTACAGGTGCCATATATATTGCAAATAATGTTATTCTTATTGATCAGGAAACCATTCCTTCAAATGGTTTTTCACACAACAGTATGTGTTTCATGCACAGCCATAAACCTTTTAATAGAAAGCATCACCTTTTTCCAATGAAAGGTTTTCTGGTGTTTGTTTCATTACTACTTGACCATAAAGAAAAGTTGCTTGATGTTTAAGGCCAAAAACAGCATACTATGAGAAAGGATTGTAACTGATTTTTTTTATTAGGCTAATATCATTTGTTCAATATACCTTCTTCCTTCTAACTTTGGCAAGAGGAATTGTAGAAAAAAATAAAAAAATAAAAAAAAGCTATTCAAACTGTAGCATAGCAGAACAAAGACAAAATGACTTCTTTTTATGAAAGTAAGAATTTGCCTTTACATAGAAACTCATTAAAAGGAGTGAGCTGCCCAACCTGTGAAGCCTTAGGCCGCGTACACACGCGGGGACTGTTCGGCCAACTTTGTCCGCTGAACAGTGTTTCGGCGGACAGTCCGCCCGTGTGTGGGCTTTCAGCGGACAGTTTCAGCGAACAGTCCGCTGAACAAGGTTTTTCGGAAATTCCGAAAAACTGTCCACTGAAACTTTGTTTCAGCAAACAGTCCCCTCGTGTGTAGGCTTGTTCGTCAAACTAAGTTCCGCGCATGCTCAGAAAGGATTTACACGCCGAAAGTTATAATGCAGTGTATAGGACGTCGTATTTTTCGTCCCGTCGTATGTGCCGTTCACGTCATCGCGCACGGTTTCAGCAAACTGTTCGTTCGTCGTGTGTGGCCATGTCCGTCCATGCTAATTTTGAGCGGACTGTTTGCTGAAACTGTTTGACGGACAAAGTTGGGCGAACAGTCCCCGCGTGTGTACGCGGCCTTAGTGCACTTGTGAATTATAAAATATAATCCACAAGTGCACTAAGGCTGATACAAGGTATATTACCATTAATGTAATTAAATAATTTACTAAAACTGGTGCACACAGAATCAGGTGCAGCTGTGCGTAGTTACCAAACAGCTTTTAGGTTTCAGCCTCTATTCACATCAGAGCAACTTGTCATGCTCTTTGACTGTTCAAAGTGATGCAACGCTGACTTTGCGTTGCCACATTTATTTGAAAAAGTAGTCCCTGGACTACTTTTGGCAATTTCAGGTGTGACTTGCTTAGACATATGTGCCTAAAGCCACACAGATGTCTTCCAAATCACACCAAAAGTCACACTGACATGCGGCTTTGAAATTACGTGATTTCAGATGAAGTTGTGTGATTTCAAAGGCGCATTCAATGTGAACGAGGGCTTGTTGTCAAAGCTTACTTGAACCAGCTGAAGTTAGAGGCGGAATAGTTACTATGCACAGCTGTACCAAATTCTGTGTGCACCAGTTTTAGTAAATCTCCCCAAAGTGTATATTACCTTAACATTTCATATTCCTGATATGTGTTTGTTACCTTGTAATTGTATGAAAAAGTATAATTTTCTCTTTCCATTGCATTAAATACCTGGTGATCCTGCCAGTCTCCCTGCTTTTCTATTTCAAACTGACCACACTGATCATGGAAACACATCATCATCCCACTGTGGTCTGTATTCTGCTTGGGAACTCAGTCTTCACTGGGAAGAGCAGCGTTCTGCTGTTTCTCTGTCTCCTCCTACTAGCCCCCTCCCCCCCACACAGCCTTGCACTGGGAAGATCAATGAACTGCTGTTTTTCTGCAACTGGTAAAGAACAAGCAGGACTTTAAAGGTACCAAAATAATAAGCAAATAGATATATAAAAATATAAATTTTATTAAACATACGTTACTGTTAAATGACAATGTTCAAAAATCATAGAATTCTTATAACAGGTGCAGCAACTTCTTACTGTACATGTTTCGCTCATAGGAGCTTCCTAAGGAGCTTTTGAAAGTACTGCATGAAGTTAAATACTACAAAAGAAACAAACGATTATAAATAATTATACTTGAAACATTATTGTGTCAAAAAATAAATTACAAAACAAATCATAAATTATGATCACATACATTTAAAAAAAAAAAAATAATAATAATGAGCTGAGAATGAATGCCTACCAGATGCTTTTGTTCGCAATAACACTTGAATTAATTGGACAATTCTGATTCCTAGACTGAAGCCTGAGTCATAGGGACAAAAGTGCAACCATAGGGAGAGGATAAGATTCTGAAATGTATAAAATCGACATGTAAATGTTATGCTCTATGACCCTAATTGATCAAACTAAGGTCATAGAAATGGTTAATAGTTTTAAAATGAGGCAAAATTACCTTGTTCAAAGTTGCAAAAATATTGAACCAATGCAATATTTTTGTCCCCAAGACAAGGGGATGTGGTTTAGTGCTGGAATATATAGTAGAGAAACAGCAAAGGATATTTGCTGGACCCTAACAAGACCCAGATACAGACCAACAGCACACCTGCTGCAAGGTCTGTTTTCCTGGGAAATCAGCCAGCATAATCCTAAAAGAAAAAAATTGTTTCCTTTTAATGGGAATTTATATATATATCAGACTTCCTACATATGTTCATACAGATTGTTCCTGTCCTGGATGGGGCTGGAGCTCAAGGGTCAATTTGACGGGGGCATCAGCACTTCAGAGGAACAGGTGGAAACAAATCATCTGTGGCTGAAAAAGATGCCTCCTCCTTTCCTGAAAATGCAGGCAAACCTGGACATATTGCAGCAACGAGTACTTACATGTGCCGAAAATTAGAGAGAAGGCTTGCTATGAAGGGGGAAAGAGAGGAGAGACAAACACTTTCTCTCTCAGAAATTCCCCGTCAGTGCATTCCCCGTCAGACAACACAGCTCCTCCTAGATAAAAATAAATAAACAAAACATAAAAATGAATGAATATTTATTAACTAATCAATTCGGAGAAATAACTATATATAGCCAGATGGAAAGTAGGGAAGAGAGGAAAGGATACAGGGATATTTGTATTAATGATAAATGCATTAAATTAGTTTGAACCAGAGAATGAGAAAGAGGAGTTTAGACCATATAGACAGCCTGATTTACAGGAATGGCTTAAAAAGGAACGTGGCATCACACTCCCCAAATTCAGGGCTAGCCATCCAGAGACACTGCAGGTTGCAGCAACATCATCCACGTTAGCCTAAAGCATCTCCTGTGACATAGTCTCAAAGAGGTCATCATCTCCAGTGTTGGAGAGAGAGTCTATCTACGAATCTCTCAGCTCCTCCACTGGGAGATATTTCCTCACAGTCCCACACAACACAATGGCCCCAGATCTCTCACCATCCATGTTGGCAGGCCTCTCCGATGCGACTTCCTTTCTCCGGTCCGGTTGAAGTGAACTCATGAAGTGTCCTCGACTGCGGCCGCAGGAGGACCTGGATCGCCCCACCTTCTCCTAGGCAGGCATGGTTGTGGCCGTCATGGTGCATGATGTGGTGTCTGACTATGGCAGCAGTAGTAGTAGTCACGGTATTGGTGGTCACGTCTCCGTCCGGAGTACTGACAGCGACAGGCATCATGGCTGTGGTAGGCCTCACTAAGGGTGTATAAGCAGCAGATTCCTCAGTGACTATGCACATGGCCCAGTCCACGTGGTATGCCTTCGGCAGCACAACAGGTTGCTCCACTCGGAACAGATATTCTCCACATCCTGTACAGCGGACAAATGGCCCGGGACTGGTGGCCATTCCTGCACACTTTCCGCACAGCATCCCGAGGGCCTCAATGTCTCCCGAGGTGTACAACAGAAAACGTCCTTGAGGTGCCAGGCAGATCCCTGTGTCAGTTATCACAGTCCCTGGAAGTCTCACACTCGCAGAGATACCCACAGCTGGCATTCTGGGTCTCATTGCAGGCGATGCTCCCAGAACCCCAAACATTTTCTTTAGCTTTGCTTCTAATACAATGCACAAGCTTCCTTCTCTCTCTCCCGTGACATTCTCACGGGGTGCCTCATGAAGGTCAAAGAGAAAGGCTAGACTCCTCCCACTGGCTCCTCCGGTCACGCAACTTGCAGGCTTTTTCCAACTCCGCCAAGAGCTTGCGTGCCAACAGTGGATGTCAATCATTTTGTTCACAAAATGGCGTGGTCCAAAAATGTAACCCCCTACCCTATAATAGCCACATACACAGTTCTTTTGTTGCGAGGGGTAATGGAAAATCCTGGCTCGAGCGCCCACATGTAGCACTGACCCCCGAAGGAGCGAAGGAGTGGCTGATTTAATTGGGCTTACCGTTACCTTCTTCACCTCATGCATGTCTAGGAGTTTGCTGAGGTAGATGGCCCAAGAACTGTAGAGACTGACACCAGATCCACTTAAAGGGATTTTTATTTGCAAAAGGATAAACAAAAACACAGTCTCTCAATGTAGGGTTAGAGGGTATAGGTAGGAAAGTCCAGGTACTCTTAGTACTAAGTCAAAGTAGGAAAAAGTCTTCACATTAGGAAATCCAGAGAATAGCCATTCACAGCTGGATCCTCACTCTTATCGAATAGTCCTTCTCTCACCAGGCCTAGCAGCCAACAGGGTGCTTAAATCAACAAGGCAAAGTCTCTGCCACAGACTTGATGTAGAACTCTTGAATAAAGTCTCTGCCACAGATTTGCTATAGGACACTTGAATAACTTGAAGGATATAGCAGCTTAGAGAACCCTTGTACAGCACCAGTATCTTGCAGCCGGTCCGGCGATACCGTACGAGATCAGATTCGCTTAGGGTCTTTCAACTTAGCCTCCAGGCTCTTTCCGAGAAGCCAACCCTTTCATGGCCTTCCCCCGAGGAGTCACCCCTGGATGCTTCTATAGTTTCTGGGCCTCTCCACTAGCCGAGATGGCACCGGACCACCTTCGAATCCTTCCTTCAGTTATTTTGCCACGGGTTAGCCAGCCCAGAGACTTGGAGTCGGGTGGATTCGCACTCCAGGTCATAAGACCCTGGGGGCTGGTCAGGAGGACCAGGACCAAACAGACAGAAAGATCTTCTGGACCGGAACCCCGAAGCACTTGACGTCGGTACCTTAAGTACCCTCTCCCACCATGCACAGCAAGAGAACACTCCCACTGGGCTGGCTCCAAGAGAGAATAAACACTTAATGCACCCAACTAGACTGCATTCTAACCCTGCCAGAGATGACAGTGCCACCCATGGTCAGGCAGAACACCATGCAATCCAGCCAGACTAGTACTGAGGCCAAAATTTAGTGTAATTGAACCCAAAACCAAACTGTGGTTCCAGGGAAAGTTAAATGACAAAACACATAGCGTGTGCTCTTCAGGAGCTACACTTTTTTTTTACCATGAATGAGTTGTACCCTGTCCTGATTCTTTGCTCGGTTATATATTTGATATAGTATATATTTGATATTATATATATTTGAGGCATTTGTTGCTATAGCCTTTTTCTTGTAGGCAAAATTGTAATGCCTTGGTCTCTTTCTCAAAATCAACATCTCTGCTACAGTTTTGTTTTAATCACAAGTACTGGCTATACGGAATACTCATAACCAGGGGTGATGGATGAGAACTATCAGCATGTAGGATAGAGTTTCCTGCTGAGGATTTTTGAAATAATGGGGAACCGAGACTACAATCAGGATTAATAAACAACTGGACACATAATAAGCTCAGTATTTGCTCATGATAATTAATGGTAAATTTGTAATTGAAATTATTAAATTTCAAAGTTTAAAAAAAGCAAGCAAATAATTTTGTGCACCTGTCCATATCAGAAAAATGTAGTCGATAAAACAACGCCATATGAGCACCTTTGCAAAAACAATCCTGCATATCCTCCCTGTAGAACAATTTAGGCTTCCACCCTCCCAGGTACAGGTTGGCATACGATGGGGCACATTTAGTCCCCATCACCACCCCCTGCACCTGGAGCTAGTGGGAGTGTCCAAAAAGAAAAACATTGTTTGATAATATCAATCTTAACAGTTCAAGAATAAATTTATTGTAAGGTCCAGCCATTTGATCACGTTCCTGAATGAAGCCCTCCATAATCCGAACTTGTGAGGGATGGAGTTGTAGAGGTCCTCCACATCAATAGCCACCAAAAGGCACCCTTAGGTCTGTTTTTCTGCCTCTTGTTGACACGCTTTCCTGCAGTCTCCACCCCAGCTCTCTAAGCTCCTCATGCAGTTAGAACAGATGGCATGTGGCAAATTATTTAAATTTTTTTTTATCTGTGTGAGTATATGTGTATATATATATATAAAATGATAAATGCAATACTTAACCACTTAAGAACTTAGCCTCTATCTGAGATTTGGTATTTTGCAAGTTAAAAACAGTTTTTTTTCTAGAAAATTACTTAGAACCCCCAAACATTATATATTTATATATATATATATATATATATATATATATATATACAGTGCCTTGCGAGAGTATTTGGCCCCCTCGAACTTTTCAACCTTTTGCCACATTTCAGGCTTCAAACATAAAGATATAAAATTTAAATTTTTTGTGAAGAATCACCAACAAGTGGGACACAATTGTGAAGTGGAACGAAATCTATTGGATATTTTGAACTTTTTTAGCAAATAAAAAACTGAAAAGTGGTGCGTGCAAAATTATTCAGCCCCTTTACTTTCAGTGCAGCAAACTCACTCCAGAAGTTCAGCGAGGATCTCTGAATGATCCAATGTTGTCCTAAATGACTGATGGTGATACCACCTGTGTGTAATCAAGTCTCTGTATAAATGCACCTGCTCTGCAATAGCCTCAGGGTTCTGTTGAAAGCGCAGAGAGCATCATGAAGACCAAGGAACACACCAGGCAGGTCCGTAATACTGTTGTGGAGAAGTTTAAAGCCGGATTTGGATACAAAAAGATTTCCCAAGCTTTAAACATCCCAAGGAGCACTGTGCAAGCAATCATTTTGAAATGGAAGGAGTATCAGACCACTGCAAATCTACCAAGACCTGGCTGTCCCTCTAAACTTTCAGCTCAGACAAGGAGAAGACTGATCAGAGATGCAGCCAAGAGGCCCATGATCACTCTGGATGAACTGCAGAGAACTATAGCTGAGGTGGGAGAGTCTGTCCATAGGACAACAATCAGTCGTACACTGCACAAATCTGGCCTTTATGGAAGAGTGGCAAGAAGAAAGCCATTTCTCAAAGATATCCATAAAAAGTCTCATCTAAAGTTTGCCACAAGCCCCCTGGGAGACACACCAAACATGTGGAAGAAGGTGCTCTGGTCAGATGAAACCAAAATCGAACTTTTTGCCCACAATGCAAAACGATATGTTTGGCGTAAAAGTAACACAGCTCATCACCCTCAACACACCATCCCCACTGTCAAACATGGTGGTGGCAGCATCATGGTTTGGGCCTGCTTTTCTTCAGCAGGGACAGGGAAGATGGTTAAAATTGAGGGGAAGATGGATGCAGCCAAATACAGGACCATTCTGAATGAAAGCCTGTTGAGTCTGCAAAAGACCTGGGATGGAGATTTATCTTCCAACAAGACAATGATCCCAAACATACAGCAAAATCTACAAAGGAATGGTTCACAAATAAACGTATCCAGGTGTTAGAATGGCCAAGTCAAAGTCCAGACCTGCATCCAATCGAGAATCTGTGGAAAGTGCTGAAAACTGCTGTTCACAAACGCTCTCCATCCAACCTCACTTAGCTCGAGCTGTTTTGCAAGGAAGAATGGGCAAGAATTTTAGTCTCTCGATGTGCAAAACTGATAGAGACATACCCCAAGCGACTTGCAGCTGTAACACCCCTTTCACACCAGGGCGTTTTGCAGGCGCTATAGCGTTAGAAATAGTGCCTGCAATCCTCCCTAAAGAAGCTGCACCATTGTGTGTAGTGTGAAAGCCCCATGGTGCGCTGGCAGGACGTCAGGAAAAAGTCCTGCCAGCAGCTTCTTTGGAGCGGTGAAGGAGCGGTGTGTTTACCGCTCCTCCACAGCTGCTCCCCATTGAAATCAATGGGGCAGCGCTGTATCACCGCCGGCAAAACGCCATTATTGCGGCGTATTGCCGGCGGTTTTAACCCTTTCGCGGCCGCTAGCGGGGGTAAAAGCGCCCCGCTAGCGGCCGAAATGCATTTTACCGCCCACGCTATTGGCGGTGTGTTGTGAAAGGGGTCTAATTGCAGCAAAAGGTGGCTCTACAAAGTATTAACGCAAGGGGGCCGAATAATTTTGCACGCCCCACTTTTCATTTTTTTATTAGTTAAAAAAGTTTCAAAAATCCAATAGATTTTGTTCCACTTCACAATTGTGTCCCACTTGTTGGTGATTCTTCACAAAAAATAAAATTTTTATATCTTTATGTTTGAAGCCTGAAATGTGGCAAAAGGTTGAAAAGTTCAAGGGGGCCGAATACTTTCGCAAGGCACTGTATATATATATTTTTTTAACACCCTAGGGAATTAAATGGGGTTCGTTGCAATACTTTTTGTCACACCATATTTGCACAGCGGTCTTAAAAGCACACTTTTTTTGGAAACAATTCACTTTTTTTAATTAAAAAATAAGACAACAGTAAAGTTAGTCCAATTGTTTTTTATATTGTGAAAGATGATGTTACGTCGAGTAAATTGATACCCAACATGTCACTCTTCAAAGTTGCGCCACAATGGCAACAAACTTCTACCCTTAAAAATCTCCATAGACGATGTTTAAAAAATCCTACAGGTTGCACGTTTTGGGTTAGAAAGGAGGTCTAGGGCTAGAATTATTGCTCTCGCTCTAACAAATGCGGCGATACCTCACATGTGTATGCATTCACTTCTGCACGTTTAAACTTTTTTTTTTTTCTTATTTCTTTTAACATTTATTTTAAATTTTTACACTGTTCTTTAAAAAAAATTGTGTCACTTTTATGCCTATTACAAGGAATATAAACATCCCTTGTAATAGAAAAAAAGCATGATAGGCAGGGGTCAAGTCCTAGGGAAAAAAGTGTGGGAACGCTCACCCAAAATCCACTCGCCCACCAAAAAAAAAAATTATACGCTCATATGCACGAATGTTTCAAAAGTGGTATTTTTCATCCACTTTTCGTATTGTGTGTATGAAACTTAACTGTTAGTACATAAAAAAAAATCCTCAATAAACATAAATACAGTAATTCTCTGAATAATCATCATTCATTCAGTTGTGCTTCCATGCAAATGTGAACATCATGTTCTGATCTTTATTGGGGAATGTTATTTTCTATATAGAGTGTTTATGTGGTGAGTTTACACTTTTCATTGAACAGAGTTTGGATAACACAGGGTTAAAAGGAAAGGTCATAAATGAACTGCACATTATCTGGACAGAATGCTTGGGGTGATAGTGATGTGTTCCTGCTTAGGAGATGTATGTTACGCTGGGGGGCTGCAAACTCTGCAGGGCTCCAACACACACTCGCTGCTATTTCAACCCTTCACATATTTCCACATACACTTCCCTCCTGGCATTATTGTGCTCAGCTTACCACCCCAAACTGATGTTCCTCCCTCAGCTCACCTCTCTCCCTGCATGTCCTGTGAGCAGAATAGCTGTGCTCCTCCTCTGGGTTCTCTCATCATATGGCACTGAAGATAGAGGAGGGGTGGATTCAGCGGGACACACAGAGCCAGTATGCAGGAGACTGGGGGGGGGGGGGGGGTGGAGGGGAGATGAGGAGACAGAAAATCAGGAGGGACCGATGGGGAGGAGCGCATCAAGAGAGGTCTGACTAAATACAATCTCTTGACCTGGACCTGATCTACACATCAGCTAGCTATGATTGACAGGTAGATCGAAGTGGAAGCTGTCATGGGACCCCCTACAGGCAATGCCTGAATGGTCAGTCCACCCCTGGTGTGCGTCACTTACTATTGTGAACTGTGTCGGTGGCTGCTGGTGTAGCACCTGCCACACAGCTTGCATACTTCAAAGTCTTGCAGGACACAGATGCTAATGGGAACTGAGTTCCTGTTGTGGAAAAAGTACAGGAACTCCGTTCCCATGCGTTCCCGCAGGACTTGAGCCCTGATGACAGGACCTCTTAAATATGAGATCTGGGGTCAAAAAGGACAAAAAAAGTCCCTTTAAGAGCTATGGATGGAAGTGACGTTTTATGTCCCTTCTACCCTGCAATGATATGGAGATGGGTGGGGGCCATCTTCTCCTCACTCGTCTCCATGCCAAGCTAGGGAGCAAACACGATCGCCTCTGCTAAGCTCCGGTAAGCCGGCGGAGGGCACCAGAGAGCGGGGAGAGGCCCTCTCTGGCCACCGATAAAAGTGATCTTGTGGTGAATCCACCACAGAGGCCACTTTTATCTTGAAGCGGACTGCCCACTGAAGAAGAAGATACTGGGGTTATGGCAGCTAGCTGCTGTCATAACGATATTCCAAAGTAGCGACGTAAAATAACGGCGGGCGGTCTGTAAGTGGTTAATGAGCTAAGACTTTTTCTATATATATAAAAGGCCTATTTCTCTCAAATATTGTTCACAAATCTGTCTAAATCTGTGTTAGTGAGCACTTCTCTTTTGCAGGGATAATCCATCCACCTCACAGGTGTGGCATATCAAGATGCTGATTAGACAGCATGATTATTACACAGGTGTGCCGTAGGCTGGCCACAATAAAAGGCTACTGTTTTATCACAGATGCTGCAAGTTTTGAGGGAGCGTGCAATTGACATTCTGACTGCAGGATTGTCCACCAGAACTGTTGCCCTTGAATTGAATGTTCATTTCTCTACAATAAGCCATCTCCAAAGGCATTTCAGAGAATTTGGCAGTACATCCAACCGGCCTCACAACCGAAAACAACGTGTAACAACACCAGCCAAGAACCTCCACATCCAGCATCTTCACCTCCAAGATCCTCTGAGACCAGCCATCTGGACAGCTGCTGCAACAAACGGTTTGCATAACCAAAGAATTCCTGCACAAACTGTCAGAAACTGTCTCAGGGAAGCTCATCTGCATGCTCATTATCCTTATCGAGGTCTCGACCTGACTGCAGTATATCGTTGTAACCGACTTAAGTGGGCAAATGCTCACATTCAATGGTGTCTGGCACTTTGGAGAAGTGTTCTATTCACGGATGAAACCCGGTTTTCACTTTACAGGTCAGATTTCAGACAGCGTGCATGTGTCGTGTGGGTGAGCAGTTTGCTGATGTCAACGTTGTGGATCGAGTGGCTCATGGTAGCAGTGGGGTTATGGTATGGGCAGGTTTATGCTGTGGACAACGAACACAAGTGCATTTTATTGATGGCATTTTGAATGCACAGAGATACTGTGATGAGATCCTGAGGCCCATTGTTGTGCCATTCATCCACGACCATCACCTCATGTTGCAGCATGATAATGCACAATGTTAAAAGGATCAACAGAGAAGAGGGGGTCCCCTGGGGGTGGACTTTTAAGGCACGTACAAATTGTAATAGTATACAAATTATTTTATTACATAAAACCAACAAAAGGTAATTGAATATACAGTATACATTAAAAAGTACACCAACAGGTATATATACAACCAGTATTTATGCTATGTCCTATCATTCATTTGAACAGAAACACCCTACGCGTTTCGGAGCCTGGAAAAGCGTGTCCTTCTTCAGGGGTGTGTGGATACAATGTTTCTGTAGAATAATACTGTTAACATATATGACAATAGCCGCTGGGCACCATTTGATAAAAGAACAAACAATTGTACAGGACCATATGGGTATATTTGACTCCGCCAATGCTCGAGGTATATGCCCCAGTCTATCTCTATTCAATAAAGTGTTGTAGAGATCCTGCAGGAGTGATGTGAAAACAGGTCTGTAGTCCCCTATTGGGGGAAGAAGATTTTTTTTCATATGAACTGGGACTTTTATAGTTGTTTTACCCAGAATAACACTTCACCATATGGAGTTGTGGGAGAGGATGAGAGGTCCGTCCAGCCGGCGTCCTGCCAATAAGGTCTGCAGGTTATTCTGGGTAAAACAACTATAAAAGCCCCAGTTCATATGAAAAAAATCTTCTTCCCCCAATAGGGGACTGCAGACCTGTTTTCACATCACTCCTGCAGGATCTCTACAACACTTTATTGAATAGAGATAGACTGCTTGACTGTAGGAATTGTGTTTTTAGCGTCATAGTCAGTATTCTTCCTCTAAACACGGCAAGTCCCCCTACTCAAAAAGGCACATGTACAGTCATGCGATCGAACATCTAAATGATTTAGAGAAGGATTGGGAGAAAGTGCTGTGGTCAGATGAGACCAAAATTTAGCTCATTGGTATTAAATCGACTTGCAGTGTTTGTAGGGAAAAAAATCTGACTATGACCTTCAGAATACCATCCCTACAGTTAAGCACGAAGGCAGAAACATGATGCTTTCGAGCTGTTTCTCTGCTAAATGCACAGGCCGACTTTGCCACATTGTGGGGCCAAAGGATAGAGCCATGTTTTGTAAAATCTTGGATGAGAACCTTCTTCCCTCAACCAGAACACTGAAGATGAATGGATCTTCCAGCTTGACAACGACCCAAAGCATACCACCAAGGCAACAAAGGAGTGGCTCAAGAAGAAACACATTAAGTTTATGGAGTAGCCCAGTCAGTCTACAGACCTTAATCCTTTAAAAAAGAGACAGCTGAGAAACCTTAAGGATTTAAAGAAGATCTGTAAAGAAGAGTGGATCAAAATCCCTTCTGAAATGTGTGCAAACCTGGTCACCAACTACAAGAAATGTCTTACCTCTGTGCTTACCAACAAGGGTTTCTCCACCAGAAAAATGTGGGCTTGGGGCGCAGAGCACTGCACCCTTAAGCCCACCCAGTTGTGTGACAATAGTGAATTAATATTTGCTATTGTCTCACTGATTCTCCTCCTGGCCAATCAGGAAGTGGGTACTGTCACCTGTCACCTGATTAGCTGAAAGGACAGGCAATCTTATTGGCTGCCTAGGAGGAGAAGGGAGGATGAGGGAGGAGAAGCAAGGCGCACGAGAAGCCGCCATCCGTTGCCCAGAGGGAAGAGCTGCCTGCTTCATGGGGTAAGTGTGGGGCCGACGGATCGACTCCCCCCCCCAAAAAAATACCTCTGGTTATAACCTTGGTGCATCAAAAGAACATTAACTTGGGAAGCCATGCAACCTTCCAGGATAAGTAGTCATTCTGCTGCTGCAGAACATTTGTACCAGGTTAACCTTTGTTTCATAGTTTCATAGTTAGTAAGGTTGAATAAAGACACCAGTCCATCCAGTTCAACCTATGTGAGTCTCTACCCCTAACCCTGTACATTGCACACTCACATTGGTCCCTACCCTCAAGGAGCCCTACAATCTAAGGTCCCCATTCATATACTAAGGCCAATTTTGGACAGAAGCCAATTAACCTACCTGCATGTCTTTGGAGTGTGAGAGGAAATCGGAGTACCCGGAGGAAACCCACGCAGGCACAGGGAGAACATGCAAACTCCAGGCAGGTAGAGTTGTGGTTGGGATTTGAACCAGCGACCCTTTTTACTGCTAGGTGACAGTGCTAACCACTACACCACTGTGCCGCCCTTTGTGGTTAAGTACATTTAAGTGAACATATATTTAATCTTGTCAGTGGGGACATATTTTACACTTAATAGCAGCCCTATCTGAGGAGTATGCTGGTGACTGTTATGGGACTGTTATGGGCTCTGTTGGTGGGAAGACAAGTGCACTTCATGTTCCTTCATCTCCCAGCTCCAAATCCATATTGGAGCTTGCTCTGGCACAGGATTGGTCTAAGGACCCAACTTGGGGAATCGCAAGAGCAAGGCCTTGCTGAAGTAGAAGCGGTAGCTTCCTGTGGTGTATGCCTATTAGGCAAAGTGAATATAATATAGAGAGTAATACAAATAAGGCACATGTGTCCAGGGAGGACATGAGAGGCTGGTGAAGAATGGGACATGTTTGGCATTCCTGTCTTGAAACAATAAGAAATCCGAGCACCTCAATCTAATTCATCTCAGTTTGAAAAAAAGTATTTTTAGGCAGTATTTTACACATGATGTGGTTATAGGCCTAAACTGGTGAATGGGAATATCAGCAACAACAGATCTATAAGCTTTAGGAACGTTTACTTCAAAATAAATAAAGCAATGTCTCCAATCTTAAGGCTGTATTCACACTATGTGCAGTGATCTGCGTTTTACTGCACGTCCCCGGAAGGACACAGCAGCCTTGAGCTGTGATACATAGTTACATAGTAGGTGAGGTTGAAAAAAGACATAAGTCCATCAAGTCCAACCTATGTGTGTGATTATATGTCAGTATTACATTTTATATCCCTGTATGTATGTGTTCAGGTGCTTATCTAATAGTTTCTTGAAACTATCAATGCCCCCCGCTGAGACCACCTTCCGTGGAAGGGAATTCCACATCCTTGCCACTTGATAAAATGTAGACATGCTGCATTTTATCGCATCACACTGTACACGATTGCATGTCATTGTACAGCAGTGCAGCTGATCGCACTGCTGTAAATGATATATATGCAGTGTACACACTTCAAATAAAGTTCGTGCAAATAGAAAAATAGGGAGCTATACAAGATGCATTAAATCACACACAACACTGCCCCCTACTGTAGTTGGATGGACATCTGCCAGAGAGGTAAAGCACTCCAGCAGCTGTCTGTTCCCATATGATTACAACCTTAACAAACTGACCAGTGGCACAACAGTTCAGAGACTCGACAGTCTTATTTAGGGCTATATTTTATGTATATGTCAGCAACTGCTGTAGTTGCTGTTTAGCTGCTACCCCACCCTTTGCAGTCTTTACTTTTGTTATTTTATTGGGGTTATTAATATCTTTATATGAACTGAATTGGGCTGGGCACTGCACTGTGGAACATGTGCCAAAGCAAAAGAAAAATAATAATAAAAAAAAAGAACTATAATGGTGGGGATCAGTGGTTTTAAAATGCAAAATTCCTTTAGCCACTTTAGCCCCGTAAGGATTTACCCCCTTCCTGACAAGTCCATTTTTTGCGATACGGCACTGCGTTGATTTAACTGACAATTGCGCAGTTGTGTGACATTGTACCCAAATAAAAGGTATGTTCCTTTTTTCTCACATATAGAGCTTTCTTTCGGTGGTATTTGATCACCTCTGCTGTTTTTATTTTTTGCACTATAAACAAAAGAAGAGGGACAATTTTTTTTTTTTTTTTAATGCAATATTTTTTACTTTTTGCTATAATAAATATCCCCAATTAAAAAATAAATAAATATTTCTTCATCGGTTTAGGCCAAGATGTATTCTTCTACATATTTGTGTTTAAAAAATAATTGCAATAAGCGTATATTGATTGGTTTGCGCAAAAGTTATAGTGTCTACAAAATAGGGGATAGATTTACTGCATTTTTTATTTTATTTTTAATTTTTTTTTAATAGTAATGGCGGTGATCAGCAATTTCTATTGGGACTATGACATTGCGGCCAACAGATCGGCACTTTTTTAGGGCCATTGACATATGCAGCGATCAGAGCTAAAAATAGCCACTGATTACAGTATAAATGTCACTGGCAGGGAAGGGGTTAACACTAGGAGGCACTCAAGGGGTTAAATGTGTTCCCTCTGTGTGTGTTCTAACTGTGGGGGGATGGGACTGACTGGGAGAGGAGACCAATCGTTGTTCCTAAGCATTAGGAACAACAGATCGGTCTCCTCGCCCCTGACAGAATGGGGATTTGTGATTTGTGATTTTGTTTATACATACAAATCCCTGTTCTGGCTCTGTCAGGAGTGATTGCAGAAGCCCAGCGGACATCGCAGCTGTTGGGAAAGCATTTGTATTCTGCTACATATTTTGGGTAAAAAAAAAAAAAAAAAAAAAGTTATAATGTCTACAAAATAGGGGATCGATTTATGGCATTTTTCTTTCTTTTTCTTTTTTTTATTTTTTTTACTAGTAATGGGGATCTGTAATTTTTTTTTTTTAGCAGGACTGTGACATTGTGGCAGACAGATCGGAAACCTAACTGACATTTTGACACTTTTTTGGGAACCAGTGACATTATTACATGGAATTTGCTTTGGTAAAATTATTAGATATTTGGGTACCACATACATAAGGAAACAGCACAAAGCTTGGTGGGACGCTTGGACGCACGGTGGAGCAGCACTTTAAAAAGATAAATTGCTAGCAAGAGGCCTACACTCTTTCTCCTCATTCCCCACATTCTGCATCTCCCCCTCCCTACAACATCCTCTTGATGCATTTGCCACAACATCTGTGACCTCTAGTGACAAGAGAGGGAAGTCTCACAAGCATAAGCCATGTCAAGCAGGGAATAGGGTCATCGGGTAACACTGAGAAGGATCAAGTGAAGGCTCAAACCTCTGCAGAATTCGCATACACCTACCACACCATCTCCAGCGGCGTCTGTACCAAAATATGTGTCTTTTTTTTCAACTACTGGAGCAACAAGTAAGAAAAGCCCAAAAATCATCTACTACACCCCCCCCCCCCCCCCCCCCGCCGCCCCGACATTCCTGGCATCTAAATTCCAGCTTTGCAAAAACTGCTGGCTTTTTAGCCTCTCCAATTCCAGTTCATGAAATCAACCCTTTTCATGAGTTTATTGCTTGTGCTAAACCACAGTGACAGCTACCCAGCCCCCATTATTTTATCCAGATGGCTGTCCCTGTCTTCCAGCAGCATGTCGATCATAATGTGTCTGTGCTACTGGGCCAAGCTGTCAGTGACAGGATACATATGACCATGTACAGTACATGTGGTCACGTAAAAATGGGTAGGGAATCGAAATATCTTTTATGAGACAAGGGGTCATTTTTTGGTGGCTGGGAAGGATGCAGTACAGGGCATGCAGCTGGAGCTGGTGATACCACCACGTGTCTTGTTCAGTCATGACAGTGCCATCACCTGTCTTTTTTTACTGGCCTTATCCTTTGACCCCTTGGAACCAGCAGTCCTCCCCAAGTGCTATCCTGAGTTACAGCTGGTTTGCCTGTGGGACAGGAGCCATACTAGACCAAAGCTTCTGGCAGCTCTCCGGGCCCAGTCGGAGAGATGGCTGGCTTCTATGATATCTTTAGCCAGGCAAGGTTGTGTATCGCACTATGGCACTAACCTGCTGGCCACCCTTGACAGGGGTAAAATCATACATGTAATTTGACTGCCACAGTAAAAAAATTTAAGTGTATTGCATAAATACATATTAAAAATGAACATTTACATTGTCCTCAAAGGATTAAAGTAGTTGTAAACCCTTTACAACCACTTTTTACTACAGGTAAGCCTATAATAAGGCTTAACTGTAGCTACTCCGGATATCTCCTAAACCTGCACAGTTTAAGAGATATCCCCTGTATCTGCATCTGCGTGCCGTTGCTTTAGTTATTGTGCCGTTACCGGCGGCTTCGGCCAATCACAGCGCCAGAGCCCACGATACCCAAAAATAACTCCGGAGTGGTGCACGAGGACTGCTGTGGGGGCTTCAATCTAAGGTAAGTAATTCATAATGAGCTAGTATGCTAGTTCATTTTGCCTTTGTCTTGCAGGTTTTTTTTTTTGTGGGTTTACAACCACTTTAAAGTAGTTGTAAACCTTTACATAGACCCAGTGAAGTGACTATCCTCAGGTGATACAGAGATAACACCGATACTCTTAATAAGTTGTACCTGCTTTTCTGCAGTCTTCTCTATAGCCATTCAAAGTGCAGTATTTTTTTTAAAGCTTGTCTGAGCGCTCAATAAAAAAGGAGGGCAGAGGCGTTGACAGCTGATTGGAGGGAAGGGACCCCCACCTTCATGCAGATCACAGGAGCAGAGCTGATTCAGCATAGGTGTGAATCAGGCCTTAAAGTGGACCTAGAAGTGAAAACACATTCATAAAAATATGTGAAATTTACCCTTTTCCATGACAAATTATCCATCCTTTAATTGCATGGTCATGTGAGCGGCGCTGAGACATTGTTGTGGTTAAATCACTGTTCAAGCAAAGTCACAGATTAGGGAACTCTTCCTGAATGTCAGTTCCCCTGAAGTTTTTGGATGGGACCAGTGCATTGGTGTGCACATACACTATATTACCAAAAGCATTGTGACGCCTGCCTTTACACACACATGAACTTTAATGACATCCCAGTCTTAGTCCATAGGGTTCAATGTTAAGTTGGCCCACCCTTTGCAGCTATAATGGCTTCAACTCTTCTGGGAAGGCTGCCCACAAGGTTTAGGAGTGTATCTATGGGAATGTTTGACCATTCTTCCAGAAGTGCATTTGTGAGGTCAGGCACTGATGTTGGACGAGAAGGCCTGGCTCGCAGTCTCTGCTCTAATTCATCCCAAAGATGTTCTATCAGGTTGAGGTCAGGACTCCGTGCAGGCTAGTCAAGTTCCTCCACCCAAACTCGCTCATCCATGTCTTTATGGACCTTGCTTTGTGCACTGCTCCAAATCATTTGGTGGAGGAGGGATTATGGTGTTGGGTTGTTTTTCAGGGGTTAGGCTTGGCCCTTTAGTTCCAGTGAAGTGAACTCTTAAGGTGTAAGCATACCAAGACATTTTGGACAATTTCATGCTCCCGACTTTGTGGGAAAAGTTTGGAGTCTCTTCCTGTTCAATCATGACTGTGCATCAGTGCACAAAGCAAGGTCCATAAAGACATGGATGAGTGAGTTTGGGGTGGAGGAACTTGACCAGTCTGCACAGTCCTGACTTTAACCCGATAGAACACCTTCGGAATGAATTAGAGCAGACACTATGAGCCCTGGACAATAAAATGGTTGTTAATACAATTTTTTGTATCACACGATATTTGCACAGTGGTTTATCAAACACAAATTTTCAGGAAGAAATACACTTTAATGAGTTTTAGTGAACAAAAACACAATATAATACCCACTTTTTCAGTGAAATAATAAAGATGATGTTAATCTGAGAAAATAGATTCTGAACATGTCATACTTTAAAATTGTGTACGCCCGTGGAACGGCAAAAAATGAAGGAACTTCAAAATCTCCATAGACAGCATTTTATAAGCCTTTACAGGTTACACTAGTTTAAAATTACACAGGAGGTCTGGCACTAGAGTTATTGTGCCCACTCTAATATTCATGGCGATACCTATTTTTTTTTTTTTTAATCATGTAATCCTCTTTCTTTTCACAATGTTTTTTTCAGTTGTGACAGCCAGTTGTGGAAATAATAAAATGGGTACGAGCTGGTTTCCTGGATTAAGGAGCCTTGTTACGGTAGGAGAAGTATTTCTTATCTTTTTGGGATATGATCATATTAATCCAGAATTCTGCCAGATGTTCCCATTCTGCTCGTAGGTCTCCATACAGGAAGACACAACTGTATTGGATATCTAACCTGCAGGGAGAAATTTTACATTCTTATGCCGCGTACACATGATCGGATTTTCCAACAACAAATGTTGGATGTGAGCTTGTTGGCGGAAAGTCCGACCGTGTGTATGCTCCATCGAACATTTTCTGTCAGACTTTCCACCAACAAATGTTGGCTAGCAGGTTCTCAAATTTTCCATCATCAAATTTTATTTGTCTGACTTTCCGATCGTGTGTACACAATTCCATCACACAAAAGTCCACGCATGCTCAGAATCAAGTACGAGCCGGAAGCGATTGGTCTTGTAAAACTAGAGTTCGTAGTGGAGATATAGAACTTCCTTTTTATCGGCTTACCGTACGTCTTTTACGTCACTACGTTTGTAATTGTTGGCCAACATTTGTGTGACTGTATATATGCAAGACAAGTTGGAGCCAACATCCTTTGAACAAAATTCCATGGTTTTGTTTGCGGAAAGTCCGATCGTGTGTACAGGGCATAAGTATTTCTTTCAAATAAAACTGTCCCGCCACTGTGCATTGGTTGTGATAATGACATAATCAAGCTTACAAAAAAAGGATGACAGTTTATGTACTTGTTCTTTGGTGGGAGTGGATATGCTGTGGAAATTAAGAGGGGGGTCATCAAAGTGGGAGAATATCTCATCAAGGAAATTTACACCTGAACTCATAACGCTGCATTACTTACAACTCACCCCTGCAATCCCTGTTACTTAAGCTGGCCGTACACCTATAGATTATCTGCAGATGGAAAAAGTGGGCGATTCCTCCATCCACACAGTTTAGCGAACATGGAGAAATCTCTTGCACTTTTTCCATCTAACCATGGAAAATCTGCAGATAATCTATAGGTGTATGGCCAGCTTTAGTTAGACCTCTGAACTATGTTTTTACTTACTCCTAACCCCTGCACTCTGTGTTACTTGCTACCGCCCCCTGCATTTTGCAATACTTACTACTGACCCTTACTCTCTGCATTACTTACTACCAACCTCTAAAATCTGGCCAAAGCCACCATTAAGTGCTCCATGCACTGCTATTACCTCGGTCCCAGACCCACCTCATTAAAAGTAGGCATGGTCAGTAGGGTGTCCCAAGACTTTTTTTTAAAATCTGGTCACCTTAGCTTACATATTGACATGTCTCACTGACTGCACTGTGAGCTTATAAGGTTCATTCTAGGTTACAATTTAAGTCTTAAATGCTATAGTTTAAAAGTAACAAAATTGACATCTTAAATACTCTTATTTATTTGCAACATATTTATGATCAACTGCACAGGAGGAAAAAAAAAAAAAGGATTAAACTCATCTGATTGAGCAGGTGCCAGGGAAAAAAAATCTATTTCTATTATGCATCAGATTGATCAAAACCACCATGTTACTTGAATACTGAGCTAATGACTGACCTCCTTAATAACCAACAGATGAAGATGTTTTATCCATTCAAGGAGGTCTGATCTGTTTCTCATTAAAAAGGCTAAAAATAGCAAGAAAGGAATCTATCTTTTCTCTTTCAAGAATATAACATTTAAGTCTTTACTGTTCTCAGTTGTGAAACCACTTTTTCTTAGCAGCCCATAAGAGCCCTTTCACACCGAGGGCGTTTTCAGGCGCTATAGCGTTAGAATAGAAATATCGCCTGCAATCCGCCCTTAAACTGCTACACCATTCACTCCAGTGTGAAAGCCCCGAGGGCTTTCACACCGGAGCGGTGCACTGGCAAGACGTCAGGAAAAGTCCTGCCAGCAGCTTCTTTGGAGCGGTGTGTTTACCGCTCCTCCACCGCTGCTCCCCATTGAAATCAATGGGCCTGCGCTGCAATACCACCGGCAAAACACCGCTATTGCGGCGTAAAGCGGGCAGTTTTAACCCTTTCTTGGCCACTAACGGGGGAAAAAGCGACCTGCTAGCAGCCGAAATGCGCTGCAAATCCAACAGTAAAACGTCGCAAAAAATAGCGGCATTTTACCGTCGACGCTATAGGCTCGGCGGTGTGAAAGGGGTCATAAGGATGCTAAATTGCCTAAAGGAAATGAACTCCTAGTAAAGGAGTTCTTCTGTCCCTCCCAATTAGTAATGCCTCATGTGCGGTGCTGGTCAGGAAAGATTACACTATACATAAACTGACAGACAGACACTAAAAGAAAGCAACAACACCAAGAAGTAAAAAGTCCCAAAAATAATTTTTATCTGAAAAACAATGTACAATTATTAATATTGCACCTTTTTTTGTACAAGAAACCCTAATAAATATAAACAAAAGCTATACATACATAGACATTTTTATATTATTATTAATAACAATAACATTATGCTGTTTCATTGCAAAACACACTTTGCACACAGAACATCTTTTGACAAAGTGGCTGTATCAGGTGCATTTTTCTTAGAAATTGGGTAAAAAAAAAAAAAGGAGATCAATTCAGTGGTTTCAGGTGCAGCATCTATGATATTTGTGAATAAATGTTTTTTTTTTGCTGTCCATAAGGTAGTGGAGTAACTGTGTAAGGATGCAGCTGCTCCTTGGGCCTGAGGCCTAGAGAAGAGGCTTGAGAGGTCACAAGAAACGTGGAGGGGCTTTTGATGAATAATGCTCTTCTAGGACTGACAATGAAGCAGTCTCAAAGCCTATAAAATGTGGAAGGTTCCCAGTATGGTTACACGGTGCACTGATGACATCATTGTGCCACTGCAAGAAGTGTTACAAAAACTGTTTAAAAAACTGTTATGCCGCGTACACACGACCAGACTTTTCAACATCAAAAGTCAGACGGAACAATTCCGGCAGACTATTCGATCGTGTGTGGGCTGCAGCGGACTTTTGATTCGCAAAAGTCTAAAAGACTTTAGAAATGGAACATGTTTCAAATTTTTCTGCCAGAACTCCGCCGGACCCAGTTCCTACCGAGAAATCAGCTCGTATGTATGCTAGTCCGACAGACAAAAACTGACGCTAGGGCAGCTATTGGCTACTGGCTATGAACTTCCTTATTCTAGTCCAGTCATACGTCATCACGTTCGAATCCGTCGGACTTTGGTGTGATTGTGTGTGGCCAAGTCCGTTCATTCGAAAATTCCGCCAGAACTCTGTCAGAACTCCGTCAGAACTCCATCGAAAGTCTGTCGGACTTAAGCCTGGTCGTGTGTATGCGGCATTACTGTTACCTTTACTAACTGGTCAGTGCCGAAATACTGACCTTGGGATTGTTACTTTGCAGCAGGAATATGTAAAAGGATGCTTATGGCCCTGGAATAGCTTCTCTTTTTTTCCAGTTTTTCATTGAAGCATGACCACAGTTTCAGCTGGCTCTGTAATGTGGTCCATAAACATGGAGGACCCAGCTATACTTAGGATGACCTGGAAACCCTTAACCCTCATGTATTTATATTGCAAAATGCTTGGTGAACATCTTCCACAGCTGTTTTGATCAATGCCCCTGAAGCTACTAAATAGCATATATGTGAGCACTCTGGACTGGTGGTGACCTTTAGCTCTCAGAGGGGGGCTGCTATGTTTTTCCACCACAAAGTCAAGAACAGAACAGTAACACTCTGCTTTTGACAAACAGATCATTTAATGCTGCAAAACTACCAATCCCTAGACTCTCATTTGTTATTACATCACATTGGAATTAGGACCTTTAGCTACACATAATTAAGTGGGGAAATAAAACATTCAGTTTCATAAATACAGCTATCCTGCTAAGGCCCCTTTCAGATGGAGTGGAATCTATCAAGCGGATTTGTCTGCTCAGCAGGGGATCTCTCCGCTGATCCCTGCTGGGCAGGCAGATGACAGGTCTTTGTCCGCTCTACCGCTGTTCTCTATGGGGCGGTCAGATGGAAATGTCCTGCCTGTCTGTTACATCTGTCGCTCCAGAGAGAGCAATGGGTGGTCCGATTGGGCCCACCTACAAAACAGACAGAAAACAGACTCAAAAACAGACCCGACTAGTCCGCTGGAGTGAAAGGGACCTAAAACTTCTATGAACTTATACTGTTGAATAAACAGGAAAATGGCAAAATCATGGGTGCTCAACCTGTGGCCCTCCAGCCGTTCCCGGAACTACAAGTTGCATGAGGTATTGCAAGTCTGTCAGTTAAACAAGCCTCTCAAAAGGCAGGACTTGAAATTCCACAACAGCTGGATGGCCACAGGTTAAGCACCCATGGGCTAAATGGTCATTTTAATTTTATCCTCCATATCATGTATAGGTGTAAATTCCATTGGAATCTCATATTGGATGGGGCCATGCCATTTATTTCACTATGAGACTCAGAAGATAACTCTTTGATAATCTCAATGCCAAGGTACTGACATCCAAGCTTTAGATCCATATTGCTTCACCATCAACATGTTACAACTTTAGTGAGGCGTGATTAACTAGGGATTAAAATAAACCTCTATGTAAGCTAGGTTAGTTTTATGTCATTTACCCTGAGTACCACATTTCAGTTGAACAACCCAAAAAACAGGTGCTAATTGGTCATTGCCATTATGGAAACAGACAACATTGCTGAGAGAATGAATCGTTTTTGGCATTTTAAAAAGTATTCCTATGGCTGCTTATAAGCACAGAAAATTTGCACCTTGCAAGTAATACATTTTTATTCTATTTTTAAACACCATAAAATATATTATTAGTTATACTTTTTAACTACATCTTAATGAGCTTCTGGAGGGGATGCCAGCTTTTTTTTCCCTGCCCAGTTCTTGCTGTTTTTAAATGTAGCCTTCAACTGTTGTATGTGTTCCAGATATTTATCACTGGAAAATCTTGGTCTAATTACAAGAGGATTTTAAGTGCTTAAAATAGTTGGCAAAGAAGAATGGAGGACTTTGCAGTGTGTTAATTGGCACTTGTTCGGCTGAATTAGCTGTATAAAATAAAAATGCTTGATTGTGGAAAATTTCTGAAAAACACAGCCAATATGAGTATCTTTTGTTTAATATCAATAAGTAAGCATATGCAGGTCACTGTCAACACATGAATATGTGACTCAGCAGCTGTCATTTCATGTTTATGGGTACTTTATGTTTTTTTTAATGATTATAAGGGGAGGGGTCACAAAGTGGGAGGCCATTTTGTGTTACTATACTGAAAGTTCAGACGTTGGGAGATTACTTATTAGAGTAGAAAATTACTTTCTCAAAGTTCCCACCATAAAAGGCGCAAAACATATACAGTATTGGTTTATTAATACTGCAAACAGCGGTCTACTACATGCGGTAAGCCATAAAAATCTATAAGAATTCACCTTTAACATTCTTAATCCAATAAAATAAAATCTGATCAGTCGCTCTGTGTTTCTTTACTTTGCATAGCATGACCCATCACCAAAGCTCATTGTAACATCTTAATAAATATTGCTTGTATGTGAGACTTGGTATGTGGTAACACGACATTGAGGTAACCAGCCTTTTTCTGGGACCTAATAAATCTATTTACGCAAGTGCTCACTTTCCAAAGAAATGGCATTCTGCTTTTACCACTGGTATGTAGGTCATTAACTCAACAGCTCACAGTGTAGAAATAGTGGACAAGCCCTCGCTAGCCCAGTGGCTTCAAATTGTACAAGTAACAAAGTGCTATCTATTGAGAACCCTTTCCATATATTCCTAAAATTTGTTCGGCCCACTAAAAAGGACCTTTATTGGATTTGCACATTTCCGTTTGCTATGTTATTTTCAAGCAATGCATTATCATAAAGTGCCTGCAAAGACAGAGGTGGCTACCATTTGTCCGTTAAATGCATTGCGCCAGAAATCACCATTTCCTTACATCTACTAGGGAAGTATAATTTCACAAGTTTTACAACATCACATGTCATTGCAAGATACAACATGCCCGTAACCCTTGTCATCATGAAGATTAAGGCGCAGTATTCACATCTGTGCGAGAAACAGGCTCACAAATCAGCAATGTTGTTTTTCTAATTGTGATTGTTCATATAACATAGTCTTATATTTGGCTTTGTAGAATCCAGGAGGAGATTGGTCCCAGCTTTTTTATTCTGTAGTGTGCATCAGTGTGCTATGCTCTGTGTTCCATAGTGCGTATGGCAGAGACAGCACAGTAAAAAACAAAATAAGTAGATTGAAACATAACACAAATGAAAAATACATATACATCCAAAAACGTCCATCTTATTTCTACCCAGAAATTTGGTGTCCCAGCAAATCCCTTTGTTCCTATGTTGCTTTAATACCCTTTTCTAGGTTGCACAATCCTCACTGTCCATGGTACAACCATAAGGATTTATGCTCTGTGTCCTTGGCTTACAAATAAACTTCTTTCCCAAGTGCGGCACACGTGAAACATGCCAGTCAGCTATTCACGGTATTTTGTCTTCCAGCAGAAATGGAGGACATCTTTGTCAAGTCCTTCTTAAGGGCCAGACAGAACAAAAATAAATATGCTCACAGGATCATCACAAGCCTGTGAAACAGCTTTTTTCTTTTCCGCATCTCTGTACTTAGCTAAAGCAAAGTTAGGCTTCCAAATGGGTCATCGGGTCTTTTGAATGAGTCGTCAGGCTTTCCTACAAGTCCCGCAGCAGCGAGATTTGAACTGTGCAAGCTGACAAAGTTTTAGCTGTTTCACTTTTTCACAGTACCGTGTCGTATCTCTGCAGTCAACTGCAAGTGTAAAAAGAAAACAGAATATGTCACATCAGGTCATATGTATCCTTTCTGAAAAACATTTCACAGTTTTACAATTATTTCATAAAAATATGAGATATTAGGGCATCTAGCGCCAATATGTATTTTTCAGAATATTTGTCAGAAGTTAAAAAAAATGAAATTTTTATAGCACCAGTAAAATTTTGTCTCTTTTAGAGAATCATCTTGGGTTATTACAACATATTATCATTCTGGGGGAGAGTTCCACATTTTATGAAGTGGACATTGACATAGTACAAGTGATAATGTCACAAGGGATGGGGGCTTTCATTGCTGGTCTCCTGAAGATAATGCTTGTTGTCTGGCCGTGGAACTAAACTCTGAAGATAAAAAAAAAAAATGCTAGCAGAGGTAAAAAAAAAAATGCTTGGAAAGGTTTTTTGGCAGAAGAGACATGCAAAGTCTCTTTTGCCCAAAAAACTCCCTTTTCCCCCTACCTTTTTTATTTCTGTGTACACTCCCTGCAGCACATTGCACATGTGAAGCTCCGTACACACTCTTAGCAACTGTAAGATGAAAAGAATGGAGCTGGGGGTGCCTCTGTATGTGCTACCATTGGCCACCCAATAGCTATATAGGATGACTGGGAAACAGCAGCGGAGTTGACAACCGCAGCTGATGGAGTAGAACCTGGATCATAGGTAAGTGTGCCATATTGTGTAGGTATGCTGTGCAAACTTGCACATTACGACAAGAGTTCAACCCTCACAGCAGATATTGTTCCACTTTAAAGTGGCCGTAAACCCTCTCATATACCCAATGAAGTGAACAGCCTCAAATGATACACAAAGATTAAACAAATCCTCCTACATAGATTTTTTCTTCTTTATCTGCAGTCTTTTCTTCCTCACACAGGAGTAAAGGAAGGATACAGAGCTGTGTTGTTCTGTATAGACAAGCTGTGTGCTGAGCTCCCTCCTCGTCACAAATTTATTTTATGTGTCAAGAAAACTTCTCAGGAGTTGCTGATAAAAGAGGAACGAAGCGCCAAAGAGAAATTACACTAATAACGTGTACACACGACCGGACTTTCCGGCAGAAAAGGTCCGATGTTCTTCCCGACGGACTTTCGACGGAGTTACGACGGACTTCCGAACGAACTGACTTGCCCACACACAAATGGACTAAAATCTGTTAGTTTTGAACATGATGATGTACGACGGGACTAGAAAAGGAAGTTCAATAGCCAGTAGCCAATAGCTGCCCTTGCATTGTATTTGGTCCGTCGGATCAGCATACAGACAAACGGTTTTCCCCATAGGAATTGAGTCTGTCGCACAGATTTCAAACATGTTCTATTTCTAGGTCCTTCGGAATTTTTTTAAGAAAAACGATCGGACGATCCCACATACGATTGGACTATCCAACAGAATGATTCAGTCAGACCTATTCTGCTGGAAAGTCTGGTCGTGTTCACGGCATTACAGCTTTCGAGAGAAATAAGTAAACACTACAGATATATGTGTGTTGTTCAGATTTTATGACTGAGGTTTCCAACCACTTTAATTCACAGACTAAGAACAAGCATGCTGCAGATATGTGTCTGAATTCTTTATCTCTATACTTGTTTTGGGACAGCAACTCAAAAAGCATTGAGGCCAAAATTTCAATAATACAGCCACAGGACTATCATTTTCAAAAGGAGAATTCAGCAATGGCAGCCTCCATCAATTCTTAGACAAGCCCCATTAATGCATATCCAAACATATGCAATGGGAATTGGTTTAGATATTGAGTATTGTAATCAATGGTAACCACTGATTGATGCAGAAGATTTGGAGATTCAGTGATATACTTTGTTGACTAATGCAAAGTGGTTCTAAAGCTGAAATGTTTTTTACCTTCATGCATTCCCTGCATACCATTCTCTAATACTTATTATCATATTTATATCCCATGACAATATCTGATGCTACAATTACAATGATACAAATCTAAAGTTGATCTCTAGGCTAAGTTGCACTGCAACCGGAATTGATGTCAAACACTATCCCGGTAGTCACGCTGAGTCACAAACTTGCAAAGGATCAGGTGGGACGCCGGAATAACGAAACACTGAGGGAGATGCAGGGATGGTCAGGCATAGAGGATTATTGTATGGTCATAACACATGATGTGCCTATGTTTTTAACATTTTTGTGAGTAGTATTTTGAACAATACATTTTAATTATATTTGTATGGTAATGCAGTGGTTCTCAACCTCAGTCTTCAAGTACCCCCAAAAGTCCACGTTTGCAGGTTTTGCTTTATCTTGCACAGGTGCTTTAAATCAGGGTCAATGACTTGGTATTTTGGACAGCTATTTATATAAGAGAAATTCCCAAAACATGGCCTCTTGGGGGTATTTGAGGACAAGGTTGAGAACAGCTGTGGTAATGCACTATTTGAGTTCTTATCTGACAATTGAGGGAACACTGACTGGAAGTATTTGGAATAAGAAGAAATACCAATGTGCTTGATGGAACATTTGAATGAGTGATTTAATACAAGCACATTTTTACTGTATTTAAAATTTTCCAGTGAGTGTAAACTCACATGGAAGAATAATGGAACACTTTAGGTGATGCACCGAAGAGATTTGCACACCATCTCTATCATCACTATTTAATGGGACAGTTTGGCATTTATTCAATTATAAAGACACGTTAATATCCAGCACCTCTGAACTCTATAGACTTTATTGATTTCTAGTTTTATAGATAAAGAATACCTGCTGTCCATTGTAAATAAATATACATTTTTATACCTGGCAACATTACATTTGGTAAGGTGCGATTTTGGTGGGATGTGAAAATGCAACTGCATTTTACACACTCTCCCAAATCGCAGGCAAATGAAAGGAAAGTCCTAGTTTTATGAGAACAGTACATAATTGTACAGTTTTAAGCACATCTTCCCTTCCCAAAAGTTTTGCAATATACTGTACAAACAGTTATAGTGAGGTTTGACCAGCGATTTGGGGGATGGTAACGTTTAAACCCACCTACATCGTACCTTAGTAAATCCAGCCCTTACAGCCCATACCATTCTCACAAGGTGCCATGTTACAGCGCTGCCAATTTGAGGGTCGGGGTCTCCAGGAACACATGTGATCTTGTACGGTTCTGCCAGTTCTGTGATGAACACACTCAACACGTCTAGACTGGAAACCATAATTGCCACAGGTGGCTGTGCAGAGGGTCCACGGTGAAACTCTCCAGTGTACGCTGCAGAGGTCTGCCCAGCAGTTCTGTGTGTTTCCCGGCCTGGTTAATAGAAAACAAATACAACACTGTGATAACAAATTCAGAATCTAAAAAAAAATGAAATGCAGATAAAAATGTTACAACTTAAATAAATAAAATAAAAGTAAACTTGTGGCCAAGACACAACCATTTGGTTATTTACCAAATCTTGACAAAAGCAGTAAATTAGCTTTTTAAACATGCCCTCATTGACCTCTGTAGCTGCAACCACTATGATAAAATACATCCTCAAGGTTCAAAGCAGGATAGCTGAAATAATTCAATCCACTCCAGAGGTGGCTGAACATGCAGGGCACATGGGCGCCACCTCCCCTAATCCATGCACTTGACCCCTAATCTACATGCAGGTCCCCAGATGCATGAATTTCAACAGGGTTTTTTTTTTGGAAGCACATGATTATAAGAGATGGCTCTAATTTTGCTTCAAAAAGGGTGGGCTCCGGGTAGATCAATCAAGTGACTTGGGGGGGGTGTTTTGGTGGTGGTCAGATTGCTGGCTGTGGGTAGGGGGGCCTCAATAAAATTGAGCACCAGCCGCCACTGAGCCATTCTCTTAGCAGCTCAGCTCACCTGGCTTACCCTCCCAGAGCACCTCGATTACAACTGGAGGGCTGCTGAGTCTTGCCTGGGAAGGGGATCAAGGTGAACTGAGCTGGATTAGACAACCATTCAAATATTTTTTCAGTTGACTTTACCACACAATCAGCAAAATGTAACAAAACTGTCATTATTATATAGATAATTGTTAAATATTTTAACTGTAAAATGAACTGTTTGAAGTGGTGATAAAATAATGATTTGTGATAAATTATGGCTTTTCACAGTCACATGGCCATTTCATGGAAAAATAAAGAGAATATTTATATGCAAAATTTATATTTTTTTTAAAGAAACATTTATTATCAGAAAAAAATAATTGTTTTAAAACAACTCAAAAATATTGAAGAACTGAGTCTGTTGCATGTTTTAGAAGTGTTTAAAGGGATCCTACTTGTGGCAATAGCTGCCAATTTAGTTACTCTGGTGTTTGAGACAAATCTGTTTTACCATGCCTGTACCTTAATGTCTATTATAATGACTTGGAAATGTGCTAGTATTTAGCAACACTGTAAACACATGAAAAACACTTATTATTATTAGTATTATTAATGTATACATACTTATACATGGTATGTATATGTATTAATTCCAACAGCAACACCACCAAGAGTCAGTGCATTAATGTCATGAGGGCTGAAGGCTATTGAAAAAAATAGACAAGTAAGATGCACCACGGTAGATAAGGGATCTACAACATCTTTTGTAGGACCCAGTGATGTATGCTACATGGAGCGGTTGGAGAAATTAGCTAATATTGTGACCAGTAGACAACTACTGGGGGGGACATTAAAGGTAATCTTTCAGGAGTGAAATAAAAGAGCTGAAATTGAAGGTGCCAGCTCAAGTTATGGCATTTATATCCTTGCTTCACTGCTTAGTGAGGTAACGATATGCAACAAATAGGTGCATATCTTATGTTCTACGTCAGTGGTCTGCCAAGATGTGAAGGAAGGATTAGGATGTCAGTCCAAGATCTTGCAACTTCAAGTACAGTTTAGCAATGGTTGCTGCCATATTTCTATCCTTTACATGTTCCTCTGAGTTGTAGGATGCATTATTTTTGATCATCTCTAGCTTAGAGAACACAAAAACATATCTGCACATTGAGAGAAAGAGGGAAAGGTAGAGGAAAATAAAAATATGGTAGATACATTTACAGATTTATGGAAAAAAGAAGCAATAGAATACTGGAGGTCCTGATATAAGCAAATTATCCTATAGGCCATGTGGCTTAAAGAGCTTACAGTGTGATTGCTAGGAATCTCATAGCATCTTTATATTTTCCTGAGGAAATCACTAGATGAAATTGAGCATGGTTATTCTATTCTGAGTTCATTTAAAGGCCAATTTAAAACAGATACACTAGAAATCATGAAAAATATACACACACACACACACACACACACACACACAGAGCATTAATGTATTTTAGGGTGAACTTCAAGCCTACATCTGTACACACATCTCAGATAATAGAGTACAAAGTTTAAAAAAAAAAAAACAAGAATATACATTTCTATAGACGCTATTACCCTATACAATCCCTATACAATCAAGCCTTTTAGATTTGTATTGTAAGAGGAGGGCTAAAGCACAATTCTGACAATTCTGACCAAATTACAATCTCCATGTGCAGAAATGTTTCCCCAAATTTGGGAGGAGAGAGAAGCACTAATACTTAGCATAGTGAGAGAGAGGGGGACTTTGGTCAGGGCCGTCTTTAAGGCAGGGCAAAAGGAGCAGCTGCCCTGGGCCCTGACATTGTTGTGGGGCCCAAAGCAGCTGCCTTATATTTGCCAACTATTCCAGTTTAAATTCCCTTGTCCCTTGAAGTTTTAGTCCCATGCTATGTCCTGATATCTCAGTGTGAAGTGCTTCTACTAATGCTGCCCAGCTCTGCCCTATTGTTGTGTACAGATGACTCACCCGCAGACCCTGTGTTTACATGTAAATAACCATAATTCATATGTAAATAGAGGCACAATTCATACGTAAATAGCTCAGGCCAGTGCCATTGATATGTAAATAAAGGTGGCATTCACATGTATATCATGCCCCCCTGCAGTGGGGAGAAGATGTGCTGTAACCTATAGCAAACAGTGAGCAGTATTACTGTACAGTAATCTCTAGCAACCAATCAACAATCAGAAATCATGTGCTGTAACCTCTAGCAACTAATCAGTGAGCCTTAATGTGTGCTGTAACCTCTAGCAACCAGTCAGTAAGCGCTAATGATATGTTGTAACCTCTGGCAAACAATTGCCTGATCTGATACAGTAAACTGATTTTAAGTCTAACTGCTATTTATTTTATGTCTGAGAGAAGGTGAATAGCAAAATTGCATGGGGGAGGGGGACCCCGAGAAATTTTTTGCTCTGGGTCCAATCAATATTAAAGACGGCCCTGACTTTGGTGCTTGGTGAGATTACAGTGGGAGCGTTGATGCCAGTGGGGGTTCATTGGTGTTCATTGGGGCTACTGATGTTCAATGGTGTTTAATCGAATACTTACCTGTCCACACTCAGCATCCTATCCCGCTGTCTCCATCTGCTGAAACTATAGTGCTTATATTGAGCACGAAATCACAGAGCAGCAAAGGAGCTGAAGACAGATGCAAGAATAAGAACTTCAGCACTAAGATGGCAGCAGGACACAGTGCATGCTGTGACTATAGAACTCCTTTAATACATTCAAGTTCAATCATGGAAAAACTACTGTATATGAAATCTTATATTTACTAGGTAGTGGACACCTGCTCTGTTGGCAATAAGCTCAACAAAACTGTTTCTGCAGCTGCTAAGGATCTAAGGCCGTGCATAAGTATTTGGTCACATATAAAAATATGATGTATGAATGGTATTTGATTACCTTGGCAGAGTTTGACATTGTTCTGGAGATACGATCGTTCCTTCCCGGGTCTGACAGTACACTTGTCTATGCTGTACAGCTGTGCGTGGTCCTAGGCATGGTCCATGACACTGAACAAAGATATAAAAAGCCTTGTCAGGTAAACAGCACATATTTAAAAAGATCTTAAACTCCATTAGTCTTAGATAAAGCAATAAGCCCTTTTGTATATGGCTGCTATATGGAGATTTAATTGCAGAAGAGTTTTGATTTTCATATTTTGGGAAACGTGCTCTTTCGTGTATTTCTGATTGTATTAAATACAGGGATTTTTATATGAGGCATTAAAGGGTAATTTGGTTTAAAACTCAGTGGCTAGGTGTCATTACTGTGTCTCTATCTTAAAGAAGAATTCCAAATTGATATTTTTACATAGTTACATTGTACAGCTTGGACCAATGTACCTATGCATTTACCATGCATGTGGGATCCCTCTAGAAGTGATCTAAACTAGCTTCTGAGTCCCGTTGCGAGCACATTTCCTACTGCATTGTGAACAAAGGATCTCATCTGCTCAGCATGGGCCCCATTTTCTGAATGAATTCAAAGTATTTTCTGATTGGATGAGATGGAGAGCGTGCTGTCACCCAATCCAGAGAATGCTTTACATTCATTGAGAGAATGCAAAGTGATCTCCTGAATGGTGGCCACGCTGAGTGGATGACCTCCTGTGTTCATTATACAGTAGGGCAGTGGCTGGGCACGGGGGAAGAGAGCAAGTGGAGATCACTGGCATAGCAGAGTCTACTACAGTGATTTCCAGCCACAAGAGGAATTCTACATGTATGCTATATGTATAGTTACAATGGTCCAAGCTAGTCCAGCTTGGACCATTGTCACTGGCACTAAAACAGTAATAGAATGGTAGATTTCCAGTCTGGACATTTGTTGTGGTGAGAGATTTTCTTTCACTTTCTGTTGTAGCACACAAATAAAAATTCCAAATATGAATATTTTTACATACTTACATTGGTCCAATGTAAGTATGTAAAAATATTCATATTTGGAATTTTTATTTGTGTGCTACAACAGAAAGTGAAAGAAAATCTCTCACCACAACAAATGTCCAGAATGGAAATCTACCATTCTATTACTGTTTTAGTGCCAGTGACAATTTTGGATTTCTCCCCCACTTTCACTCCCAGTGACAGGCAGCAATAAAAATCTAAGAATACGTTTTAGATTTAGATACCCTTTAACAATAAATGTTACAGTGTAAGTTCCCCTTTACAGAAAAATCTGTAAGGTGAACTTACACTGGGCCCCCTCCTCATCCCCCCTGGTCCTGCTGACCTGGAGCCCGGCGATCACCCGTCGCTTGTCGGGAGGTACGTTTAGGAGCATTCTAATTGGTCGGCGCCACCCATGTGATGAGAACCCGCGTAGCCTGCCCTGCCACCGCGTAGTCCTGTGCTAGTTTAAGGTTTTTCCTTGCTTCAAAACAAAAAATACCAAATTTGTCACTTGATAGTGTAAAGTATTATAGGAAATCATCAAAAAACGTAGTGCCATCTAGTGGTCAAATGCTATATTTTCTATGTTTAAATCAATTATAAACACATATCCAGCACAGGAAATACATGAGCTTAATACAATTTGTTCCTTTTTCCTATTTTCACAGAATGAATGTATATGCACTTTCACTAGGTGAATTGCTTTGCTTTTCTTATTTATATATATATATATATATATATATATATATACATATATATAAATACACCCCTAAATATTTTCTTCATTTCATAAGTTCCTTCCCATATACCAAGAATATTAGACCTACAAACACAAAGTAAACTTAAAATATACTGCCTGAATTATCCTGCCGTAATAAAGGGTTCATTTTAATATAACCATTTTTTTCTCTTTCCTTTATTGAGAGGAACAGCCTTTGGATTAAAGATCAATCAAAACCAGTAGGATGCTAGTTGCACAAAAGCAAAACAAGCAATTAGAAAGACAGTCTTTTTTAGGTGGCTTAAAGCGGAACTAAAAACACAAATACTTACCTTAGTTCAATCTTCACCTGTTTTTATTGGCCGGCGTGGGGGTGACATCACTCCTGCAAAAGCACAGGAGTGCAGTCATCCTGGCACACTGGGCAAGTCAATGTACATTCTGTAGAGGATTGCGAACAGACAGGTAAGGGTACTTTATTGCAATAAAAAGCCTATCTATTCACTTTTTTTTAACATTTAATTATGCTTTAACTCTCAACTGTCAGAGGATGTCATTTTTTCACCTAGCATTGAGGACCTGTTTTTTTGCTACAGCTTCTGGATCTTTTATTTTCTAAGACTATTTCCACTACCAAATAGCTGTCTAGCAGACAGCTGCTACAATTTTGATATTCCTAGTGTCTCCATTCAGTGTTTCTTGATTTTGCATTTATTTTCTTTAGATTTTTTCCCTTCCTGCAGAATTATTTATTTTCAGAGTCAGCAGGTTTAACTATCTGTGTTGGCTATGGCTCAGATCATTGAAGGATAGCAAGAAGCAGAAACCATCCCCTTTATTCTTCTTTTTTTATTGCAGAGCTATGACCTACTGTCTATTTCATTTGTCCTGCACAAGCTGCAACTGACCGTTGCTTAACCTCTTCAGCAGCATCAGTGCAGCCTTACTAAGACCAACAACGTATATTGCAATAGAGAGGGCATTTTCTTTACAGTACCACTTTCTCACAAAGGCTGCCTTGGTAAGTTCTCCACGTTTGCCAGGAGGTCTGTTAATTGATGGATCTGCTCCTCCTTCAGAAGGTTCCTCTTTGTGCACAAATAGTCACATTAAAAAGAATCCAAAGGGATTCTCTTTTTGTCACCTGTCTGGTGGTCTGGGGCACATCTGTCATTGCTTCCTCTTGTGCTACTGTCTCTGGGACTTCTGGCCCTTCTCCCTCCTTTAACCCAGAGTCCCATACTTGAGTTATGAACAACTGTTTTACAAAAAAAGTTTAAACTATTTCCTGCCCTGACTGCAGAATATCAAAGATCTTCCAGTCTCCTCAGATTTGAAGCTCAAGATGATGCCGAGTCTTGAAATACCTAGGCAAAGAAATATTCCTAGAAATGTCTGTCAGGTAAACAAAAGATAGATGCTAAAATATTTCCATACCATTCCTTTTTTTGACGACTATATTTAGAAGGAATGGCAACATCCTAATAAGGTCTTTGTATTACCTAAATTATTTTCAGTCTGCTTTCCTTTTGCAGAAGACTTTACTAATAAACAGGCTACCCCACCTATCATGGACCCATGTCTAAATAACAAATAATAATTAAAAAAAGAATTAAAAATAATAACACAATAATAATACACATAATAACAGTAATCCCAGTGGAGGGATCTCCTTCTTTTAAAGATCCAACAGATCATAAGATGGAGTTGGTTTTCTGTCTTTTGTATACTGTCATTGGAATATTGATGCAACTGGTCATAACATTTGCTCTCATGTCGCAGATGATATGTTTGAGACAGGACCAAATCAAACGGTCCTGGCTCTAAAGTTTCTGTGTGACTAGCGTTTTAGCATCTGGCATGACAGTGCCATCAGTGGTTCTGCACAGGATATTTTGGCTCAAATGTTGATCTGCATATCAAATATCTTGGAAAGTCTTAACTGACTAACCTTTAATTGGCATTTTGGTGCAACACTGGGTGATATAGTTAAAAACCTTACTGGTGGTAAGAGCACTTTTTTTACCCAACTCCACTTATTCTTACCAACTCCACTTATTCTTACCCACACTCCACTAAGTCTTATTAGAACAAACGTAAACATGAAGCCTCTTTCACAGCTCACGGATGTTCCTTTTGTTCCCAGGATAACTTGGACAAAGGTTCTTCTACTTACACTGGATCCAAACAACCTTGACAAAGTCCTTCAAGGTCCCAGATTAACTGCTCTAAGCAAGGTGGGGGAATGTTGAGATTTTTAGCAGGCTACTGGAGCAGTCAAATTTTGCACACAGGGTTTAATAGGTTGTTTTCTTCTGGTTACAAGATATAATTCCATGCTATTTCTCTGACCAATATCTCTGCGTCAAATTTTTGTTTGAATCTCTAGAAGATGGTAGACTTACAGTACGACTGTGAAAAGGTCTGATTGCTCCTTAGTCCAAAGGGTGTGTCTCTCAATGTTTCTCAATAAACACATTTTACAGTGAGTACAACAAAACTCTATTTTTCTTGAAGACCAAATAACTAACACGCGTAGAAGACATAAATGTCAAGCAGCCCTTATAACATGTCACCACAGTCAGAACATGCATATATTATAGTATTCAGTGAACATTCTAGTGAATACTGTTTTCAAGGTATTTTAGGATTAATAATAATTGCAGTCAGTAATAAATGACCGAATAGTCATAATCATCAAAACAAGGTAAGTTTTACAAAAGCCAGAGGAGCTTTTTTAGACATTAGCATCTTTGTTTTATTTTCACGTTAGCCAAAGCTGTACATACTTTGGACTGTGCTTGTTATATTCATGGTGTTTTCAGTAATGAGCAAAGCTTCAGCTAATACCTACATTTTACAGGTGAGTACAAGTACCCTTTTTACACAAAATCTCTAAGAAGACTCTGCACCCGTGAGTGCAATCCTTTATTTAAAGTAATACTGGGCCCTTTTTTCTGCTGTCCTTAGCATCCAACAGATTCTTATCTTCATTCTTTAATTTAAAGGGCATTGACCTCTATGGCAACACAGCAGTATACGTACACAAAAAAAAATAGCAGACAAATTGGAACATAGCCACTGCTTTTAATAGCTTTGTGTGGTAAAACTATTCACTGCTCCTTTTTTCTTTTGAGCTGAATAACTACTAGGGTCACATGTACACAAACATTTATTGGTTGTTTACACACAAAGATTTCATGGTGACAAATGGCCAGTCTGGAATTCTGTGTAAGGAAACACATGCAAAACACGTGTAGAAGCATCACTGACCCATGGTTCACATAACACCTTGTGATAACACATAGGAAATACTTAACAACAAACAAAACATGTCTCAGACCTGGAGAATATATTTCGCATTTTATAAGAGATACCTGTTTTACACACATTTATTTATGCTTTCAATTAAAAATACATTTTATGTCGGGTGAAACGTTTCCCTTTCCACAACCACTGACAATGGCACAGCTTCATGGCATGATGCCTTGAGCTGGCTTTCCTAACTGCTTTGGCCTGGCTGAATAATGCATCTAGTGCTAAGCTATAGCATGGAAAATAAAATTTGTGTGCTTCAGTATAATTCCAGTATAATTCTACAGCTGAATACTGTACATTAAACTTTTACAAGTTGTACCCCTTCTGCTAAGTTCCAAGCAGTATTGATACATTGGACCTTAGAAGAACGGGGTACTCCCCAAAAGTTTGTCCTAAAAAAGTAACTATTAGTGCAAATGAAAAAAGTATCACAGATAGTACTCAACTTAAGAAAGGACTTGCCAAAAACTGTCCTTGTGTTTTTATTTTCTACAATTTTTTTGGTGATTCACATGGAGAAGAGGGGGGTATCTGAGGGTCACCATTTTAAAGGGGCTTCCGATAAATTGAGGGCACGGTGACTGGTATGGTTGAGGAGGGAGGAGTGCGCATTCCTCTCCCTCCTTTGCTCTCCTGCCAGACTACATGCTCAGGTAAAGGTCAGGTATTTTGGGGGGACTCCATGCCATTTTTTATGCTGTGGGCTCCCCACTTAAAATCCATACCAGATCTATAGGGTATGAATTTTGCAGGGCACCTCAAACCATTTTTTTAAAATTCATAACAAACCTGAAGGGTCTGATATAAACTGAATCAAGTTTGTCTATACATAAACGTGACTGAACAAATGATGGCAGAGTGAAAGAGGCCTTATTCTCCTACTAGTAAAAATAACTAATGCCAGAATCAGTTTGGCACTTTTCCCCAAAGTCAGTTATTGTGGTTTAGAGTTAGGTCAACATCAATGGTCTCCTGAAAAGTCCTCACCTGCCCCCATGAAGATGTGGTCCACTCTACACACAGCTGTCTACTGCAGCTTTGACTATCAACAGGACGTTTTGCAGACAAGGTGCACATATCATTTGACACTGGTACAGAGATCCCAGTTCCTGTCAGCTTTTGGCAAGTCACCCTGCGAGTCTGTACTCCTCCTCCACAGCTCTGTGAGCATGCTGACCAGGAGGTTACCATCCACCTAAAGGAAAGAAGCAAAAACAAGGTTCAGAGGAACTCCTAGTATAATTAAGCTAAAACCAGGTGACACTTTTCCGATCTTACTGTAAGATATGGCTCATCCCAAGTTTTGTGTCAGAATGTCTAAATACTCTAGGGTAATAATTCCCAATTTATTACCGGCAGTTGTATATGGTTTCAGCCCCAGCTGTGACTTCTGAAAGATTTCCAGCAGGTGTGCAGCTGGAAGAATAGATATGTCAGTTCAAATCACAAGATACTCTGCCTGGTGTTTCCTATGGCAGATAAGCAATTATAGTGACCACCTAACAACCCTGATGAACCCCATTGTGGGATATAATATTAAAAGAAGGGTTTAAACAGACAGCAAATGCAATATTTGATTTAGAATCCAGCAGCTAAGTTTATTTAAATCCATGCAGCTGTGTATATATTAAAGCAAATGTTTGCTAATTTTGTGCAGTGCATTGTGCAAAAAAACAAAAGTTCTACGAGATTAAATATAGGGTTATGCAAAGAGCAGTATAAGGAGCAGTAGCATAGCAGCCAATGAAAAGTAACCATTCACTTATCTGACTTGACATCATTACAATTTTATGCAATGGGTTGCTGGAAATAACCCATGCTCTTTGCACTACCAATAATGCTCATGGCAGTATTTTGGCAATTGTAAGGCCTGGTGTACAACTGCACATTATGGGTTTATTGCTCATACAAAATTCACATTGGTACAGCCATTTTGATTAGTTACTGGCAGTTTCAAGGCACAAAACATTGTAAAGAGACTCAAAGTCAATGCACCTTTTATGCATCTTTCTAGCAAAGAGACAGAAATTTAAATAGAAAGGGTGATGATTTCGGAATAGCAAAACATATATAAAAAGCAACTGCAGTGCCTCGTAATGAAAACATGACAGCTTTGCCTTAAAAATATGTACTTAATATAAACATACTGCATATCTAGCTATCTATTATATATATATATATATATATATATATATATATATATATATATATATATATATATGTATATATATATATATATATATATATATATATATATATATATATATATATATGTATATGTATGTATGTATGTATGTATATATATATATATATATATATATATATATATATATATATATATATATATATATATATATATATATATATATATATATATATATATATTACAAATTCCAAACATTCAGTTATTTATAATTTCCTTTACATTACAAGCTGACTGGCAAAAACAGCAATAGAAGGGTCAGGACAAGCTATAACACTGCCAGAGGTGCTTAAGGCAGACCCTGCAAGGTCTGTTTATAATGTCTGGCGCTATCTTTCCAGGGAGATTGTATTTCTTTACAGTAGCATCTTCTTGTGAGATTTTGAAATGTGATGTTTTCCCCAGGATCCTGCCAGAAGTAGTCCAATGACACTCTTGCCTGGTGCCATGGACTAAAGGCAGGGGTAAGGTAAGTACATAATCTACCTTTTTTCCTTACAGGTACAGTTTCAGACATACTATTGGCAGCATTTTTTTTTACAGGGGTAGGGGGCCTGGACAAATAAGCGAACCATGTATTGTACTGGAAGGTCCACTTTAAGGAGTTGAAATAACAGTCTTATTTTGTTTTTAATAATATTGAGTTTTCCTAACAGGTTTTACAGTTATTCCTTTCCAAATGGAGGTAATATAAAAATGTTGTAGCACAACCAAGCCAGCCATGTATGGAATAGGCCTAATGAGGACAAAAGCTAACATAGCACTGTATGAGAATAATGTGTTTTAAAAAAGAAAAGTTAGGCAGGAGAGTGAGAAGGAGGGATCAGAAAAGTAGAGAGCAGGAAGAAAGCAGAAAAGTGGACAGAAGGGGACAAAGTAGGAAGGGTAAGAGTGAAGGGGTATTGGAAGGGGAGCTCACTGGAGTTCGGTCAAGGCCACCAAGGTCCAAGGCCAAGTTTTTTCAATAAAATGTAAAACACATGCACACGCAGGCCACCCAGCTCAAGTTTTTTTTAATAACTAACATGCATATAAATACATGCATCAAAGGTAACTATTCAAAACACATTTGTCATTGTTATAGATTGTTTTAATCCCTGTCACTATTTTATTAAAAAAAATTGTCTGAAATACAAAAATTTAAAACCATAAATATTAAAAAAAAAATTAAGAATATAATATTTAGTGATACTAGCCCTTTAAGCAAAAAAGTACTGTCCTATAAACACTGAGCATCATTCCATAATTTTACAGGCAGCACCCTATAGTCACACAGCTGCAGCAGCTTCAGTTGAAAAGTGCATAGAGGAGGAATGCACATTTTCACAGATCTGCAAATCCAACTTGGAACTGGAGCGAAGCTGTAAAGTATAATACTCACTGAAGAGTTTTGCCCTGTCTAATCCCCAGAGGTTACTTTTTTTTCTTTCATATAATTAGCCACAATGCTTCCACCATAGAGTTCATGTATTTCCAGCCAAGACCAATGTTCAGGTTGAAATGAAAACAGGATGTAAAATGATTTTTGAGACCATGTAATTTTCCCATACATTTTCCTTCAATGCTGGCAAAGTAACTTTTCCTTGGAGGGGTATCATCACACGTAGTGTTATGGTTGAACTAAAGTTTAGTAATAACTAGGTGAACAGCACAAGATCAGTCAGCTAAGGGATTTTTGTGAACTCTATTTTTACTTCTTTAACTCTTTCTGAGAATTCACTTGTGGATACATACATATCTGTTTATAATGTTTGTTGTACACAGGCAGTTATTTAGCCTTGACATATGTATTTATTGGTTATTAATTTGTATATTTCACAGATGAGCGTATAGATTTTTTCTCAGAGTTGCTAAAATAAATGTTTAGTAGTTCATAGAATATAACAAAAGCTACAAAGCACAATAAGCTTAAAGTCAGTTTTGGATAAGAACTGAAAAGACGCCACCAATTTTATTCGCTGGTCAAAACTGGTTATGCTATAATTTTTGTTATTGTAAAAATGGCATGCAAACAGTGATGGGTTATTTGCCCATATTTGATTAGCAAAGGGTTCCCCGAATCTTGTTGGAAACCCAAACTTAGAGGTGAATACCATTTTCTATAGAGGTGGCAATTTTCTTGTTAAATTCTGGCCATTTTTAGGGCTAATAGGCAAACTATGGTCAAAAAAGGCATGTAAAGCTGTACTTAGTGTTACAGAACAGTGCAATTTTCATGGGCATTAACAGCATACACTAACAGCACATATTTGGCTGTGCAAAATTTTAATAAGCAAGACTAGGCCCTCATCCCTATTTTTGAATTCCACCCTTCCTTAAGCTGACCATACATGGATCAAAATTTGGCCAGTTCAGCATGGACCAGTCAAATTTTGATCCATGTATGACCACTGTGGTTGTACAGAAGTCAATCTACTGGTCACTGTATACAATCACCCATCTAATAGCACAGGGTATAACCTGCAGTGCTGTTCTGTGTATTCTGACAGCGGGGAAGTCTCTCCATTGTTAGAATACAATAGCTCAGTGAGGAGGATCCACCCTAAATGTGTGAATGGGGTAACTGGGTCAGTTTTTTCATTCAACTTGCTGTTCGAAAGAAAGAAACTGACTCATCTATGAGTTGCTTTAGTCCTGCACACTGATACGGAGCAGATCCTTTGGTGCAGGTGATCACTCCTGTCTGACTCTCTCCTTTCACATACCCCTGGGCAACAAATCCCTTGACTGATGACCATCTACAAACTGAAATACTCATTCACCACATGGGCTGCAGAGTACCTGTGTCCTACTCAATCCATGTTAGATCATGTAGGACAATCAGGAAACCAATAGTTATTTACTATTCACCTGTGTCAAGCACAAGTACATTAATATACTACAAGGAATCCTTGGTTTACCACAATAATTAGAAAAACAGCCAAAAAGAAAAAGCAAAATACTACAATAAAGTATATCTAGGTATAGTAGGGAAGGCTCAGAGTATGCAAAGGTTGTGATTTTTTTTTTTATATTACAAACATGTGATAATTATCTGCTCTGTGTTTTGCACAGAGCAGTCCCAATCCTCTACTTTTTGGGTGCCCCACTGGCAGTCTTGCCCCCCCCCCTCACTAAGTGCCTCCAAAAAAATCCTTCTGCTATGGGGGAGGCTCGCTCCCTAGCTTCACTATTGTGGGGGACATTGTCCATTCACGCACAGAGCGGGGCTCGACCCCACCCATGCTCCCTCCTCATTGGCTCACTGGCTGTGATTGACAGCAGCAAGAGCCAATGGCTCCTGCTGCTGTGTGAGCCAATGAGGAGAGAGAGACCCTATGCAAACTGTTGGATTGAGATGGGGCTCAGGTAAGTATAGGGGGGGTCTGCACCCAGAAGTTCTTTTTACGTAAATGCATAGAAAGCATTAAGGTAAAAAGACCTTCTGCTTTAAAACCACTTGACCCATGTTGTTCTTTCTGCCTGTGTGTGTTTGGGCCTTCACTTTCTGTCATAGACACAAGAACAGGTTAACAAATGTACTGGTCAAAGATCTCAGAAAAATCTAAATATGATGTAAAAAGCAAGAATGCAGGAAGTCACACAGCAATGATGTCAGATTACATCCAACTTTGTTAAAGCCGGACAAAGCATACTGCAGCCCCGCCTAGGACCATTCCAACTCTAACATTTCGACTCAATACCGGCTTGATCACATCTCTGTAATCAAACATTATATTTCCATAACCCAAATATGTATGCAATAAAATTATAAAAAGAAAATTTGGAAAGCTGCGCCAATGGTCCTATTCCATATTAACAAACAACAAGAAATATAAATAAGGAATTAATAGCACACACAGAAAGTGAATATGTGTTGCCCAAAAAAAATATTTTCCATTGACGTTACACAAATACAACCACAAGAAATTATGAAAGGTGTAAAAATAACATGTAACAGCTTGCAGAAAGCTGGGATTGAAAGATAAAGTCCAATATATCCGTGCTTATCAAATCACCGCGGTGAGTCCAAACAAAACTGCAAACGAGTGCCTGTCACCAGAATTTGAATGTGCTTACCAGATGCAGGTTAAATAATAGCCTTAATGATATTTAGCCGAGACAGATTATAATCTCATCACGATTCCACTATCACCGTTATATTGCAGCATCACAGCACTGAAAAACTTTGACTGTCAGCAATCGGGTGTATCTTCAGCGTCAACCCCAGAAAGAAAAAGATACCTCCATAGCGTAAAACCATTCCCATAATTTATTAAAGATTTAAATATCGCACTTACATACGGAATTCTTAAAACAGCATCAAATCATATCATAATCATAATTTCTTGTGGTTGTATTTGTGTAACGTCAATGCAAAATATTTTTTTTGGGCAACACATATTCACTTTCTGTGTGTGCTATTAATTCCTTATTTATATTTCTTGTTGTTTGTTAATATGTAATAGGACCATTGGCGCAGCTTTCCAAATTTTCTTATATTCATTCTAGTGTGTGTATCCCACTTAGAGCTGCAGCCTTTATATATTTTTTTATCCTTATGTTTTAATATTTTGTATGTTCTTTTTTAATAGCTATACTTTTTTCCTGAGCGCAGTTTATTTTTATTTGTAATAAAATTATAATACAGCTTCATTTTAAAACTCTATAAATGTTGCCTGCCCTAATTGTGATGACCATCATTGCCAGTCAACCACTAGCAGTTATTCAGTTAAGGAAAAAAAAAACATTCTGTTCTCTCAAAAGCTTTTTTGAGAATACATTTCCTTTCAGAGCTTCTCATTTCCCATGCCTTGGCTTAATTCAGCTACCAAATACATTTAGAATGAGATAGAAAAATAAATAAGTGTGCAGTGAATATCAATAATGTAGATGTTGTGGGGTTTAGATGTCCATCTGATCACAGCAGGCGATGAAAATGTGAATAAGTAAGTTCCCGCACATCTTGGACTTGGCTACAGTTTCTATCATACAAGCTGTGAGTGTTATCCAGGTCCTCGAGAAGCATGGTTTTTTTTTTTTTTATATTTCTTTGGGTCAAACCAGGACATGATTACACTGACTCTTTCACCCCTGGTTATCATAAATCCCTTTTCAATAAACTGTTATTAAACACTCAAATTTGATGTTAAGAGACATCAATTAATTAATGTCACCCTCTGTTTTCGATGCATGGGACACCACGTATCGCAAAGGAGCATTTATGAACAACAGGAGTCATTTATCATTATGTCATATGCATTTTTCTGACATCCCTCATCGCATACACTGCAGGGTCACTGGCAGGAGAACCGACCTCCTGGCTTTTAATATACATTTGTGGTTTACACCCATTATTTGGAGGCCCATAGTGAGCTGGAAACAACATCTGTAGCTTGTTGTATGAAAACATTCCAGCTCTCACAAAAAAAAGAAAGTGTTCTTGTACCTCAGAAACAGGATAAAGACATATACATTATTTATGTTAGAATGTTCCTGTCAGCACATTAGATGCCTGATATGGATGACAATGGCCAGCATATTTTATGTTTTATGTTAATTATATACTGTATATAGGGATAGGCCTCTTATAGAAAAGTAATACAAGATTAACTGAAATAAAAACACAAATTCAGATAATATTTTCAGAGCACTTGATATGTTAAGAAATCAAATGAGTCATTAAAGTACCAAGACAAGCTTACATAACCTTTGGCAAAGCATGCTGGGAAATGAAGTTCAACAACAGTTCAATGGTCACTTAATCCCTAGCTATAACAACAGTCAACTGCCTTTTTGACAGAAGAACCAACATTTTATCTTAACAGATGTTCTGTGCAATCCTTGGGTTAAGAATGTATAAAAAGAGTAGTGTGGTAATGATAGCTCACAAGATGTCCCAAACACTTCCATTATTGTATGAAAGGTGGTTAAGGCAAACCATTCAATGTTGTTCTAATATATCATTCTGGCAGGAGGGCATTGCCTTAGACCTATCTAGACAAGAGACTCATAAATTTTATTTTGATGCTTTATATGCTTCAAGCTGAGCGGTTGGCCTCATGCATTATGAATACAGGAGGTCGGCCGCTCAGCACAGGCACCATTCAGTGAATACTTTGCCTTTTCTGAATCAATGCAAAGCTTTCTCTGATTAGATGAGTTCGAGAGGCAGGGTAATGACATCACACTCTCCATCCCATCCAATCAGAGAATCTCTGAATGGTGCCTGTGCAGAGCAGCCAACCTTTTGTATTCACAATGCATTAGGCCAGCCGCTCAGCACGGGATCCAATAGCAAACAGAGATCACTGAAGTAGTGGTAATTTCCAGCTTCATGAGGCATCGGCCAGGTATGTCATGTACATACTTAAAATGCTCAAAACTGGACCAATGTAACTATAGAAAATAATACCATGCCTGGAAATCATCTTTAGTTGCCCAGCATTCAAAAATATAGTATTCTACTAACTAGTGGTTATTCAGTATACAAACTCATGTGCCTCTTTTTACACACTGCTCCACCGTTACATGCAAGACCATGCTGTCCAGCAAAAGTAACAGATACAGGGAATGGAACAAGCCGTGAAACACCGACAAGGGTGTTTATAATGGACAACTTTCATTTATATAGTTTAAAGTGATTGTAAAGGCACAAGGTTTTTTTTCTCAATGCATTCTATGCATTAAGATAAAAAGTATTTTGTGTGCAGCAGCCCCCTGAGCCTCCTTAACACTTACCTGAGTCGCATCTCAATCCAGCGATGTTGTAGGAGTGTCTCAGCTGCCCGGGACTCCCCTCCTCATTGGCTGAGACTGCATTGGCTCCCGCTGCTGCCAGTCAAAGTAAGTCAGCCAATGAGGAGATAAAGGAGTGGAGCCAGGCCATGGTTTCGTGTCTGAATGGACACAGGGAGCTGTGGCTCAGCTTGGGTGCCCTGATAGCAAGATGCTTGCTATGGGGGCACTCAACAGGAGGGAGGGGCCAGGAGCACCAAAGCAAATAAATAAATAAAAACCCTTGCTGTAACTGCCTAAAGTGCATGTCTGTGCAAAAGAGAAACATATGCAGTACACATCTACAATGATACCCATTGTTCCTTGATTTATCTTTTAAAAATACTACAAATAAAGAAAAACACCTGTTAATCCTGCCAGAAATCCAGTGAGTTTCAAATTTTCTGTGGACTCTGCTGCGCTGCAGTGTTTTCATTCCTGGCCAAGTCTCCAATTGGACTACAGAATACTCTCCATATTATGGTGATATGGGGAAGTGGAAGGTGTTCTGTAGTACAGTAAAAGAGAGCTGCGTTGGGCTGACAACACTGCTTGGGAGTTTAGTGCAGTAAAGACACTCATTTGTCAGCTCACTATAGTAATTTAGGGGCTCACTAGACTTCTGCCAGATCAATAAGTAATTTTCTGTACCTGCAGAGACAAAACATGGGGTGATATGCATGTGTTACAGAGATAACTTGCATGTGTTTTTTATTTATTTTGCCCAAACGTCCACTTTAATGTGTTAACTGGAACTGACATTTAGGTTGACATATGCCTAAAGTTATTGGAAAGTCCCATTGTTTAAAAAAAAAAAAATATATATATATATATATATAACAATAATAATAAAAATAACAATCATGTTATACTTAACTCCTCTGTGCAGTATCCCCCTCTTCTCTGGTCCCTCTTCACTTCTCCTGGCCCCTCTCTCCTGACGATTGCACCCACAGCAAGCAGCTTCCTGTGTCCATTCAGACACGGATCTGTCGTTCGGCCCCACCCCCTCTCTCTCTCCCGATTGGCTTACTGACTTTAATTAACAACTGTGGGAGCCAATGGCCCGCTGCTGTGTCTCTGCCAATCAGGAGGAGAGTCCTGGATGGTCAATGGACTGGTGGACATCACTGGACAGATATGGGGCTCAGGTAAGTATTATGGGGTGCTGGGGAGGCTGCTAAACACAGAAGGGAATGCATTAATAGAAAAAACCTTCTGCCTTTACAACTCCTTTGAAACTTTACTCTCCTCAATCAACAATACATATTTTTAATCCTTATGCCATTTGTCTTAGTAAATAGATAAAAAGGTATATTATATTTACCTGTTTTGCTTTCTGGTTCCTGGCCTAGGACAAAATGAGATAAGGGCAGATGGATTCCAGGAAGCAAATGCTACATGAATCATCTGCAGCCAGGATTCGGATGTAGGCCAAGGGCAAGGACAGAGGGTGTTAGCTTCCAGCCTTTGTACTTGCAGCTGCCATCTGCAGTGTATAAGGAGACACCGGGCATGGGGGTCGCTTAAGGTTTATGGGGAGAAACTAGGGTGTTTAAAGTTTTTCAGGTGCCATGGAAGGGGGGAACAGGGCTGTCAGGTAGGTTGTACTGGGACACCAACACCATGATTTCTATATACACATCTGTATGCAGCTTTGTTTTACTATACCATAAATCTAAAAAAGTATTAACTTTATGAAAGATTTTTTCTGTATAAATGATTGTGCCTATTTTGATACACCTGTGTGAAGGGAAAATTGTAATGTTGGCCTTAGTTACTTGTGAAATGTTTGTTTTAATTTTCTAACTTATTCCAGAAACATTATGGAATTTGGCTGTGATTAGCAGCACACATTTAAAGAAAAACAGTGTTTGTGTTATTTATTTTTAGTGTTGTTTGATTGCCAATGTTGACCTTGTAGGAGTCTTTAATGCTTGTACACATGGCAAGGGCATGCTATTTATCCAAAAAGTTTAAGCACTAAATGGTTTCTTATTTTTCAGCCTGTAGAAGGTGGCATGTATCTCCTACCTGTAAGTGTGTGTGCTTGTATCAGTAAGCACCAATGTGTGACATTGTGGTGGACAAGCATCATATCAGGGTACCAACTCTCAGGATGGGAAGTCTCCTGGTCAGACTAAAGCCCAGGCTTACTCTCAAACTCTGGTTAGACTGCAGATTCGTGTTAGGTATTTATTGATGAAAAAAAGGTGGGTTGCGCTAAAATAAAAAATGTGAGCAAAGTTATACCAATGTGAATAACTAAAAAGAATATTTTATCAATCCTATGCAGAAAGAAAATTAAGTTGTGTAAGGATGTACAATAATAAATCAATGAAGATATCAAGTACAAATTCCTATTGCTAATAGAAGCAACATAGATAGTAGTTAATTAATCTTATAACCACTAACCAGCCAATCAAACTGTGTATGTAATAAAAAAATTACAATAAATTCATTTAGCTGAATAAATTAGTAAAGCATAATTATAAACAATAAGAAAAGCATATTATAATGTCCATATAGAGTCTTTAGTTGAAAAAGAAGAAAAAATTGTTTGCAATAACTCCACGGTGATACAGTGACAGCAAACCATCCAAAATTATTGTGAATAGTGCACGACCTCCACCACAGATATTACTGCCGCTTACCGAAGGTATATGGTTCTTTGTTACAGAGAACCATACAGCGCAAGTGACTGATTCCCCCAGTCCAGGGTATTCACAGGTGGATACAGGAACCCGTTACTTCTCACAGCCTCCAAAAAACTTCCTCTCATCAGTTTACATAAAGGAAATAAAACTCGCAATAGTGTAAAACCCAAGTATTTTAATAAAGTAGAAAAACTAATTGCGCACTTACAAGATATCAATTGTATAGATCGCGTAACAAATTCGAGCCGGCCGGTCTCGATATGCAGCGCCCAATACTTCCGGAACAAACACGTGAGCTAGTGGCGCCAGGAAACGTCCTGACGCCACTAGCTCACGTGTTTGTTCCGGAAGTATTGGGCGCTGCATATCGAGACCGACTGGCTCGATTTTGTTACGCGATCTATACAATTGATATCTTGTAAGTGCGCAATTCGTTTTTTCTACTTTATTAAAATACCTGGGTTTTACACTATTGCGAGTTTTATTTCCTTTATGTAAACTGATGAGAGGAAGTTTTTTGGAGGCTGTGAGAAGTAACGGGTTCCTGTATCCACCTGTGAATACCCTGGACTGGGGGAATCAGTCACTTGCGCTGTATGGTTCTCTGTAACAAAGAACCATATACCTTCGGTAAGCGGCAGTAATATCTGTGGTGGAGGTCGTGCACTATTCACAATACTTTTGGATGGTTTGCTGTCACTGTATCACCGTGGAGTTATTGCAAACAATTTTTTCTTCTTTTTCAACTAAAGACTCTATATGGACATTATAATATGCTTTTCTTATTGTTTATAATTATGCTTTACTAATTTATTAAGCTAAATGAATTTATTGTAATTTTTTTATTACATACACAGTTTGATTGGCTGGTTAGTGGTTATAAGATTAATTAACTACTATCTATGTTGCTTCTATTAGCAATAGGGATTTGTACTTGCTATCTTCATTGATTTATTATTGTACATCCTTACACAACTTAATTTTCATTCTGCATAGGATTGATAAAATATTCTTTTTAGTTATTCACATTGGTATAACTTTGCTCACATTTTTTATTTTAGCGCAACCCACCTTTTTTTCTTTAATGCCGAATGTAGTATAACATTTGGGTTTGCTGCTTATTTCTTTCATCTTTGACTATTTTGACAAGTGCGGTTTTTCCCTTTTCCTTTTTCTATTAGGTATTTATTGATGTCTGTACCTCTGTTTTGGCAATTTCATCCCACCACCTTTTCCACTGATATCCCGTAACAGTCTGGCACAGGAGTCTTCACCTTGACAAGAAGTATGAAAATATCTCCCCAATAAATAGAACAAAGGCTCTAACCTTTTTTTCACAAAATAATGCTTTATTGTTTGTCTCCATTTACCCCACATCCTCCCCCAGGAAGCAAGAGAAAATCGAACTAATGTGGGCTCATCCAGCTATAAAAACCGAAGGTTCTAATCCTTCCTTACTGTATTGAAAAAAAAGTAAAACATTTCTAAATTTGGACTTCCTAAACCCAATTACTAAAATCCTAAATAACCTTTAACATGTGTAGCACCCTCTAGGGTAGGTGCTAGAGTGAGAGTTTTTCTGGAGAGTAGGAAAATTGTGGGATGACAACGGTCTTCCAGTTGTGCTTCTGCATTATCACCCCGTCATATGTGCCCATAGAGATGGCTACAAGTGGTGTACAAACACACACTGGGGTCGGTTTGCTAAAGGAATAAATATTCACTTTTTAAAGTGGGTGTTCACTTACCTTAGTGAATAAGGCAAAGCTATGTGAAAATTTACTTTGCAAAGAATGCCCAAAGGATTTTTACTCACACGTTTGGATGAATGAAATCAGCACAGCTTAAAGGATAACTCCACTTTTGTGGGAAATAAAAGCAAGTAATGAAAAAAAATAATAATAATGTGTATACAATAGCTAGTTAAGTCATATTGTAATTGAACGTTACTAAAAATGACCTTTCCTCTTTAATCTGCAGCCGCTGTAATTTTCTGTAAAGTACAATGCAATATGGCTACCTGGAGGTGTTCTGCATACAGAATGTGTACAGCATGCCCCCCAGAAACATCATTTCCTGGCTGTTTGATTGCCTGACTGATTTTCCCAGAAGTCTACACTATGATACAGTCAGATTAACCACTTGACCACTGGGCACTTAAACCCCCTTCCTAACCGGACCAATTTTCAGCTTTCGGTGCTCTCACACTTTAAATGACAATTACTCAGTCATGTAACACTGAACCCATATGACATTTTTGTCTTTTTTTTCACTCAAATAGAACTTTCTTTTGGTTGTATTTAATTACCGCTGGGTTTTTTATTTTTTGCGCTATTAATCAAAAAAGACTGAAAATTCAGTAAAAAAATTAATAAAATTCTTTGTTTCTTTTAACATTTATTGCAGAGTATTGGCAGAGTATTGGCAGATTATTGCAGAGTATTGCAGTGTTGCAAAGTATTGGCAGATTTTTGCAGAGTATTGCAGTGTTGCAGAGTATTGGCAGAGTATTGCACAGTGTGGCAGAGTATTGGCAGAGTATTGCACAGTGTTGCAGAGTATTGGCAGAATATTGCACAGTGTTGCAGAATATTGGCAGAGTATTGCACAGTATTGGCAAATTATTGCACAGTATGGGCAAAGTATTGCAGATTATTGGCACTGAGCAGCGCTGTGGGCACTTCACATCCAGCCCACAGCACTGCTGCCATCTCTCCCCCCTCTCCCCCTCACTCCTTTCACTTTACTGGTACAGAGAGGGGAGGGAGGAACCGGTGTCATGATGTCGGTTCCTCCCTCCTCTCTCTCATGGATGTTCCCGGGTGCGCGCCTCGTCTTTCGGCTATGGCCCGGTCGGCATGTGGCTAAGGGCATCCCCGCCAACAAATGTAATTTTTGGTAAGATATTCCCAATAGGAAATGACGGCTAAAGAGATGCAGGCCCTGCAATTTTCCTCATTAGAGCTCTGCAGGTGCAGCAGCTGGTTGATAATTTTGAAACCACTCCCATTAGACTCACTTTGCACATTTTTCAGAATAACAAAAGGTAGTAATCTGCAACAAAGTTTGTTAATATCCTTGCAATGTAAATACAGTCGATCACCCAGAGGGGGATGTTTTTTTCTCAACAAAAGTAGAGTTACTCTTTAACTCATGTATTTGATATCTGCCTGGAGTTCAACATTAATTGTTATATCAGTGTGCATTGTTTCTGTTACGTAATTGCAATTCCTGTTGGAATGTCTAATAACTCACTTTTGTTTGAATCTTATACATGAATGTATTGCTAAATGAACTTAAGAATTCAGGTTAACATGAAAATGAACACATGAGTTTAGTAAATACCTTGGTGGGCAGTCTCGTCTGTTACATGCAACAGGTTTTAGGGATGGTCTGGGCTTATCCAGGCAGTAAGATGTATTAGCTTCTTGCTTGTCAAGGACACATTTCAGCTGTGGTTGTTGAATGCCTCTGTTGCCACACGATGCTGTACATGGCACCAGACCAGTCACTGACCATTGATAGTCTGATGATGTTGCTGCAATTAGAGAAGAAAAATTAATTAGAAGGTACTACTTAAAATGATTATAGCTTTATTTTAAAGCTATAACATTTTGTGATATATTTATTCCAATGCACCTTCCCCAAGGCACCAGCATTGCACGGTGAATAACAGCTGTGCTGTCCATTCAGAGTGCAGTGCGCATGCACCAGTAGCGCCATCAATGTGAATATCTTCTAAATGATGCACTGGACTTACATGTAAGCCTTATTATAGGCTTACCTGTAGGTACAATTCAAAAAGCACTTTAAAACAACACAAGATAATGCATGGTGTAACGTGCATAAACACTAATGCATTAATGCACTGCACATATGTAAATGGGCACTCAACCTGTCTTTTCTGAGACTATATGCAAAAAAGCTAAACTTGGTGTAATCTATTATTTTCAGTAGAGAAAATATGGGGAAAAGCAACCCAATTCAAAGTAGTGTTATTGTTTTTTTTCTAGATTTTTTACCTTTTTTTCCCCGGTTTTACCGACATTGTCTACCATTAACCATTTATTTATTCTTCATATGAATATTGCAGTTTGACATTTTTAACACATGTGAGGAAATACAATGGAATTAAAGGTAAATTTGACTGATCATTATAACTAAGCCCTTATATCTGGCAATAATCTGTTTCTTAACCTTACAGAACCTAATGATATCCCATTTTTATCCCCCATAGCAGCATCAAAATCATCACCGCCAGTCCTTTAGGACACCAGTATAATTTCAAAAGATGAAAATGACTTGGTTTTACTTAACATATTGCTAGCCTAAACAGAAGGGCTCACAGAAAGTAAGTGCCTTTATCATATTTATATAAAAGCCACTTAAAAATATAAACATAAGTTACAACCAGGAATGTTTCTGTTTTTTCCTTGCAATCAAATGAAACTCAAAGTTGATTTTTCCACTTTGATTTCAGGTTCAATAATGTGAGAATCCTGTTTCAGTTTTTTTCAGAGATCCAGTGCCATACCCCCATATTTTGGTTCCTAGACTCCCAAGGGGTATGGATATCAACAGGTAAGAACCCCTGTGCTAGAAAGGCATCTAACATCTTCCCAACTTAAATTCTTTAGAAATATATACATGCTTGCCTCATAGGATGGGCAATATAAATTTAAAAAAGGGTCCTATGTTTTCCTGCGAGATGTGAGTGGTGTGTCTGTTGTTTAGTGCTTATTGCAATCCTTAGAAAGGACATAACAAAAAATAAAAAAATACAGATTAGAGGCAACAGTACCAATCAGCAATGCAAAAGTACTATCTCAGTTTTGCATATTCTGGCTGTTTGAGTACCCATTGCCTTACATACAGTATACATCTTTTAGGGACACATACAATCTTGCTATGCTGGATGCAACTCCGCTATCCCCTGTTACAACTTTGCAGCTTCTTGTTGAACTTGCTTGGAAGGATATAGCCACATATGTGCTGTGTCCACTCTTTTTTTTCTCCTTGAAGGTGCCTGGACAACCCTCTACAGGCCCCAATACTAGAAATCATGTTAGATGATAAGCAATGTGCACTGCGTAACCTCCTACTCTGCTCTTCCATTTAACTGGTGTAAAGGATGTTTTTCATATTGACCTTGAATTTTGTTTCAACGTGTTCACTGTATTTATGCTATTGCTGCTGTAAACCACACACATGTTGTGGGATACCAGTCTTGGTAGAAATAATATCTAACATTTCCCAGTACTGAAGACAAAAGATGAGCGCCATGTCTCAAGCCCTTTCAAGGAGTTGCCATTAAGCACATGATTTTCTCGTGAAGGAACCACCCTTGTGTGAGAGATGCAGGAATGGAGGAGTCTTGCTTTAAGCATTTCTAACATTATCTAAAGGTTAGTAAAGTTCCAACCACTACAGGAACCTCCAGGTACCTGCTTAGCTGTATAGCTTTCAGGAATGTTCCAGGAACCTCAAATTCTGAAGTCCACTGACATGGTGGAGTATTTGGCTACTCTCCAATAGCCCATCATTATGATAGACAGCTTCAGTGGCTATAGTGAGATGCTAGGTGTAGCAGGGAATTGTCCCAGACACTCAAACACATGAGTTGGTTGAAATTTGCCTACAAGTGAACAGGAAAGTTAAACTGATGGTATCCAGAGATGTCTGCAATGAAATGCCACTGCTTTGTTAGATGGTTTCAGTTTCTCTTTAACACATGAATAAAGCTGGACTCTTCTATGACAAATCTTACATACTTCTCCCATCATCTTTTAGCTGATCCTTGAGAATAATAATATAAACAACTACATATAATATGACCCTCAGGAATATGACATCTTACACAATAAAATGATGTCCAGGTTGTAAATAAATATGATATCTAGTTACCTTGAATTGACAGAAAAGCTCGTTGAGTAAGTGAATCAGAAGGATTGTTTACAACACAACTGTATTCTCCTAGATGATCTTTACTTATATTAGTTAGTCTTATAATCTGTCCACCTTCCAGAATCTCGTATGATGGCCGTGCTCCATTATTCAGTGTCTGATTCACATGAAACCAAGAAATGCTAGGCACAGATTCTCCTTTCACAGGGCATCCTGTTGAATAAACCAAAGACATACAGTCAGTTAAAGCAAATCTATGGTGAAAATGTAAATTCATACAATATATTCATTGCTACATAGTATTAAATTATTTCGAGCCTACTCCTATTAATCTGAACAATCTTGAAGTTTGTAAACTTACTTTGTGAAGATCCCCACACATTTACTTCCTTGAATATTGTGACACATATTCACAATGATTTACAATGCCCTGTGGGTAGTATGCCACACATTTCATAGAGCCTGCCTTCTGAACTACAGAGGTGCTAAGAGGAGGAGGAGGAGGAGCTCACTGCTTGCAGTCAGCAAGGTACCATGGGATATGTAGTCCTTGGAAATTGAAAGTAAACAACAGAGGAGAAGCTGCAATACATGCAGGGAATCTAGGAAGTTGTGGAAAGAGATGGACAGCAGACAGGCAGCACTCACACCATGAAAAAAGATTTTTCAAGTAAGCTTATATTAGATTGTCAATAAGAACTATTGTTTGTTTTGTTCTTACAATGTTAATGTTATAAAATTATGGTGTATGCTGTGACCACAGATTTCTTTTAAAGTGATACTAAAGTAAATATAGTAAAAATATAAAAAAACAAACAAACATGTTATAGTTACTTGCTCTGTGCAATGGTGTTGCACAGAGCTACCCCAATCCTCCTTTTTTGGGGTCCTCCGCTGGCGTCATGGGCTCCTCCCCCCTGCTGAGTGCCCTCATACCAAGCTGCTTGCTATGGGGGCATTCATGCATGCTCACTCCCAAGCCCCTCTCTGTGTATCTACTGACACACACAACGGGGCTCAGACCCGCCCCTGCTCCTTCATCTCTTTCTTTGATTGACAGCAGCAGGAGCCAATAGCTTCCACTGCTGTGTCTGAGCAAATGAGGAGGGGAGGAGTCTGCTCCCTTGGACATCACTGGATTGAGATTGGGCTCAAGTGAGTATGGGGGGGGCTTAGCTGCACACATACGTTTTTTTTACCTTCATGCATAGATGTAACCTTCAGTCTTTACAACCACTTTAAAGGTAACTTTCAGGAAAAACAATTACAGATACCCATAATAGAAGAATTAATAAACACAGATTAGCTTTAATGTGCACATACGTATAAGCTTGCTTGTATTTTCCCTGTGCAAGGACTTTATTCTGTCGCACTAATCATATTACAACTGACTGATACAAAACAATAATCAGAACTGTACTAAACACTTTTGTATCTAAAATGACATACTGCACCCCAATGGAATTTCAGAAAGTTTAGAACACATTCTATGAAAAAATATTAGACTGTTTATGGGATCACCTTGCATTGAACTGCCACCTACTTGGGCCTGTATTTGGATATTTGAGACCACTCTTCCTCTTCAGCACATGATATCTAAGTACATCTGAACTAGGAATAAACTCAGAATCCATGATGAAATAGAAGATTTTTCTGGTTTGATTCCTCATGATATATTTGGTAGTATATTTTAAAGAATCATTTGGTATGATGCCCATGTATCATTCCCTACTCCATAGTAGCCAAAGTTTCTTTGCATGGCCCTGATGATGGCCAAAAAGTCTGGAACAGCTGTAGATGTATGCAGTTTGGAATAAATGGCTCTATATTATTAGGCTACATTTACCTTATACACCAGCATCTCTGTACGTACATCTGGCTGAAAAGGTATAAAGCAATAATTTCCTGAAACGAGAAATTATCCTTTTAGATTGGGTACACATGTATCAATAGTCGGCCAGTATGTGTGTAATACTGTCAGTTCAACAGAAGCCAGTCTCCCGATCGGCTTCTTCATGCTAGAACAGTCATGCTAGAAAACTAGCGTTTAATCAGCTCTTGCAGCCAATGGCTGCAGCACTAATCTGAGGAAGAGTCCCCTCTGTCATAGTACAATAGAACAGCGGGGCGGATCCCTGCAATAACATTCCTTGTGTTGATGCAGGGATCTGTGAGTTTTTTCAACTCGCTGGTTGAACGAAAATAAAAACTCAGAGCGTGCACTCTGCTTTAGTTTTGGGATAAGTGATGGAAGGAGACATGTGAATACCTTCTGTTCTAAGAAGGCTTTACTTTGCCAAGCAGTACTTTGTATTTATTTAACACATTTTCTGATAAATATGTTTTTCCTTTTAAAACAAAATCAGACATTACTTGGAGATGAAAAAAAAGCAGCAGCTACTGTGGTAGGTCTGAAATGTCTTATCAAAGTTCAAATTGGGATAATGTCCTGCACGAAAAGAGATTCAGATTTGGAGGTAGGTCTTAGTAAAAATGAAGTAGCATTTTACAGGACTGGAATACTCAACAGACACATGAAATGTCACATGATCTAGGGGACATTCCATGCTTGCTTTTAAATTTACATAGCCTATAGCAGTTTTAGAGAAGCACTATACATCAGCAGTTCTGGATGTGCATCTGGCTGACGGGATGTAAAGCAATGATTAGCATGGTCATGCCTGATGGTCTGAAATGAGGAGTTATCTTCTTAAGAAAGTTTCACTGCGCAATGCACTTTTTGCTTGCTTTAGTCCCTTCTCACTGTAACTTGAGTAGTTATATTGTCTCATTGGGTTCCAAGGCCCTATTCAAAGAATTATAGCCTAGCCCAGACCCAACTTTTCACATATTCAGTGTGCTGGTTCCCAAGCCCTACTCAATAGACGTCATGGTTTACATACACTGTACAGATGGTTGACAATAAGTTTGAAATAGCTGTATGCATTTTGGGATATTTGCACTATGCACTAGTGGTTCTGGATGTGTACAGCTGATGGGGTGCAAAGTCGAATATGTATGGTTCTGCTCCGCTGTCCTATAATTAGGAATAATCCTGTTATTTTTGGGATATGTAATGGAATAAGATTTGACAACCTTCTGTTTTAGGAAGGCTTTACTGTGCTTCTGATCCCAACAGCTACAGGAAATCGAACTTATTTCTACAGGCACACTACACCTTCTTCAGGCTATTCTTTGGGGATCTGCTGAAATTCATTGGTCACATTTTCTCAGCTGATGTCTGGTTTAATAAACCAAAGATAAGCCAGTGAGTGGGAAGGCCATCATAATCCCATGTAGGGGAGCTGTTTGCTTCTTTTTTTCAGAATCCATCTACTTGGTTTTCATGTATTCTAAAGGGCTGAAACGTACATGTTTTAGATCATGGGTCTCAGTTTTGTGTTGCATTATCTATGATGTAACATGAACAAAAATCCAACAAGAGAAGTCTAAGCCCTCAAAAAATAGTCCTGTCAAGTGGGTGGACCTGGGAACCTGAATTTAGATAACTTGCAGCTGGAGGCACAGAGATACAGTACAAAATCAAGGCTGACTAAACTGAAAGCTTAAATATAATATTTGCCATACACTACATGTTGGGTTAAACAGCACTTACAGATAAAGAGGGTATTTTCTGGAAACAATGCTTACATAATATAAAGCATGGAAGTTTACAGTTACTTTTTAATATAAATAGCACAATCCCTGTTCCTAGGAGACATGGCCTTCAACCAATGGGTGTAACTTACACATGTATGCAATTTACATCCACTTTAGAGATTTGTTAAAATTGAAAAGATTCTCATTTAGTCTAGCTAGATTATAGCAGGTTCATAGCTTATATGACTGTTTAGAAAGAAAAGAGGTTGCATCAGGCTAGTGCATTCGTTAAAGAGCTCTGTTTAAGAACAGAACAATGATTACAGTGTATGAGACAGGCTGATTGCACAATGTAAACTGCTGGGGGCTGCTGAAAAACATATTCTTTTCTACCAGGCACTAATATCAAAATCCTAGCTACTTGGTTTTATGCTGTGTGATGCAAACAGATATATAAACTATTTCCGCTATATGAAAGGAGAAAGACATAAAATATAAGCAGATAACTAACACAAATAAAAATCCGTAGAATTATCCCATTGGCCAATAGGTATGGTAAATGTTATATATTGACACAGAAACAACGCTAAGTAGATATTCAAATGGCCGATTGCAGAAATGAGAGTTTGATCAACATAAGTAACAGTTCTGAGTTATTTCCTTAAAAAGAGCCATTCACTAATAAGTTTGTGTAATTATCTGAATCTCTACCCTTGAATTGTTATAATATTGTTGTCTTAACTTTCAGGGATTATTTAAATTGTAATTATGTACCAGTCTTTTCACTACTAGACCAGAAGGACTATTCTGTAAGGTTATCTTGTTTCCTGCCTGAACTTTATACACTAAAAAAACTAAATAGCACAGGTGCTGTAAGTCTGTGCTAATATAATTACTGAAGGACAGAAATTGAGATGTATTCAAATGCTTGTTTTTAATTAATTTCCTTTAAAGCTAAACTGATTACTAGTATCTGGTTGGTGGAACATTAACATCCTCCTTTTATTTTTTTCCACTCTTTCCTTCTTTTTTACCTAATGTTGTGTTGTCCTTAAATCATATACTCACCTGTCCACCGAGTCCTGCACTGCCATCTTCGATCATGATGTCATCAAGAGGCAGCTGTCTTTCTTGGGTTCAGGCAGCCACCAGGTCCGCCCTCTTCCTCTTTCCATGAGTGGAGGCTGATGCCTCCTGAGATATGTTTTTCATATCTCACGAGGCACCAGGTGCAAAGCATATGCTTTTTTCCCTAGGCATTAATGGAAGATGTTGGGCACAGCAGAACATGCATACCAAAAAAAAAAAAAAGATAAATAAGAAAAAAGGAGTTTCTTGCTGTAAATGGGGAAGGGAAGTCATTTTTCCCAGTTATAATATATGTATGTATAGGCGTAAGTCTGCTGATATTCTTTTGTTTTATGTTTTTTACCTCAAGTTCTTAAAGTTCAGCTAAGATAATAAGAAAAAATCTAAACTAATGTTGTCCAGCATTTTTGGTTAGGGTAAATCCTAATGGGCCTACAATGGTGTCAGAGCATTTATCTGTAATTTGCCCATACATATCATCTAATTATCATATATAACACACCACTTATAAAGTGCACAGTGTAGCATACATTAACACACACTGTGCATCTCCCATAATACAATTTGCAACATGCGTTATACACACACATAGATACATCACTCACAGACTGTACTCATAAACACTTAAGCCTTCTGTTTCATTATTGTAGTAGTATGTCACAAGCTCCAACCAGTCACATGTCACATTTAATTTAATTGAAGGAACAATGGCCATGCAAATGCTTGCAAGCACCAGATTCATGCTCGAATGAGCATCACATTACCTGAAAGACTAAGGCCGCGTACACACGCGGGGACTGTTCGCTCAACTTTGTCCGTCAAACAGTTTCAGCGAACAGTCCGCTCAAAATTAGCATGGACGGACTTGCCCACACACGACGAACGAACAGTTTGCTGAAACCGTGCGCGATGACGTGAACGGCACGTACGACGGGACGGAAAATACGACGTCCTATACACTGCATTACAACTTTCGGCGTGTAAATCCTTTCTGAGCATGCGCGGAACTTAGTTTGACGAACAAGCCTACACACGAGGGGACTGTTCGCTGAAACCAAGTTTCAGCGGACAGTTTTTCGGAATTTCCGAAAAACTTTGTTCAGCAGACTGTTCGCTGAAACTGTCCGCTGAAAGCCCACACACGGGCGGACTGTCCGCCGAAACACTGTTCAGCGGACAAAGTTGGGCGAACAGTCCCCGCGTGTGTACGCGGCCTAAGTATTCCCTAAAACTATTCCTCTAAGAGTAATCCTGAACTGAAAGTGCATTTTGCCTGGCTGTCTCTTACATCAGTTCTTCCAGAGTTACTAACCCAGAAGATGTATTAAGCAAGCCAAGTCAGAATCCAGGCCGGTGACTCAGATGTACTGAAAACAAGGCATCAGATTGAGCTAGCAAGCTCGCATTTTTCAGAAGTACTATATACATTGGTAATGGAAGGATCTATATTTTGTAATTCAAGATTTTGTGAAATCAGGTTCTTTGCATGCCAGGACCTAGGTAGGAGACATTGACTGACCATTCTTTTAGAAAAGTGCATAAATATGTTCTTAATATTTTTAAATTGACTTTGAATTGGTTTGACAGCCAGTGAGCTAGATTTTACACAAGTAAAGGTTGACAATGGCAGGCTACCCTATGTACAGATTTGCTTAAAATCAGGCCCCAATACATAACAACTAGTTTTGGACTAACCAGGCTTCTAGCAAAGTGCCTTGATATGTACTTTATGATTTTATTTTGTGTTTTTCAAATATTTCCATGTGCAGACTGAGCTGTTTTCCTTTATATGACACCTGCCAGATCCGACTAAAGCATAGTTTGATTCCCCTATACATTACAATCAGTTGAGTTATATGTATTACTTCCAGAGCAGGGGTGGGGGTTTGTGTTAGCAATTTAGGGTTGGTATATCACTAACATTATATTTTAAAGCAGAGAAAGAGTTAAAGCAGACTTCTATTAATTCACCATCATGGCCAAGAAAGTATTTGCGTACATGGTATAAGTGCAACATGTGGTTCTTAGTAAAATGCTCTGTACACAAAGTGCATGATAATCCACTTGACCTGTGTGCTCACTTCTCCATGGGATAAACTTGTCAGGATACTGATGAATCTCATATGCATTACTCATCCACAAAAGACCATCCGTTCGATGAATTGTGTGAATACACAAACCAGATACAACTAAATAGAAATGCAGACAAAGAGAACCAATGGTACCTTCTATGTATACACCTGGGGGTTATTTCAAGGAATAATTGATAGCACAGAGGGTAACCATGCTATAGAACCATGATTATCATTAGCAGAAAATTGGGTACTTTGATGTCATCTACCAGAAATAGTAATGTATTTGTCATCTGCTTAGTGAAATACGAGTAATGCTAGCACATGAGAATTAAGCATAAATCTGATCAAGTTAACCTTATTCATTTTTATCATAACTTTAAAATTTTATCAGTGGCAATGCATTTAGTTCTTGTTATTTTATTGATTGATCCTATATTGCATTTAATAGAAATGTTACATTACATGCTTGTTTTATTACCTAGTATAAAATTGTGTACTTTTTCATGTTCAGTTGGAATTGTGGAGTACCCTTCTAGCGGCTATTTACATTTAATGGGCGAAAGATCTCATTGCTTTTGGTAGATAAGCACCAACACAACAAGGCTCCCACTGGTCTTAAAGGCACGGGTAAGGAATGGTTCTAAGTGGTGGTCACGTTTTAGAAGAACTGAACCGGCTTCCATTAGCTATATCCCTGCCTCACTCCCAGTTACCTGGACAATAAATAATTAATAACCAATCATTAATTAAATTAAAGTGTTTTTTTCACAACTACCTTTCCTATACTGTAGCAAAATAATAAATTAAATAATTTAGAGATTGTATAAAAGGTGCAGTAAGCTAGTTAAATAGTACTTTATTAAAGGTCATTAAAGAGGAGTAGGGGAAGAGGGATTTGGTTCCAAAAGAGGGACGTTCCCTCCAAATGAGTGAAATTCGGGAGCGGCTATGGATGTCTGGGTCTACCTGCTAGATATAATTTGCCTCTGTATGCTAATGGTTGCATATATAGCATCTTTGGAAGGTGACCTGTAAGATGAAGAGCAGCCCTGCATTGGTTAATGAGCCTGAGTTGAAGTCCCAACTTTAGAGAAGTGGTATAGCATGCATTGTTTTTGTATTTAAGTGGTATAACATGAAAAATGTATATTTTGGTGGTCCATATAGCATTCTGACATAACAACCAAAGTCCTAACGTATAGATATGTGCCTCTGTTATAAAGTAAGTGCTCTATCTCAGTGCTAACATAGCACAGTAGCCGAACTGGGTAGATATACTCCGGAGGGCAGTTTTAATGCATCTAACTAGGGGAAATTAAAAGTTTGATAGGCACTACTCAGCAGCTATCATGGGGCAGGAAATATTCCCGTGGATGTAAACCCCTGCATAAAATGATGGTCTTTATTAATTCAACAAGGAAGTGCAAATACTAGCAATAAGCAGTAAGCCATATGAGCCAAATCACCTTTTATCAGCCTCACTATTCTTGATTTACTAAAACTGGTGAGTACAAAATCTTGTGCAGCTCCGCATTGGAAACCAAGAAGCTACCAGTTTATTTTTTTTTGTCAAAGCTTAATTAAACAAGTTAGAAGCTAATTGGCTACCATGCACAGTTGTGCCAGATTTTGCACTCTCCAGTTTTAGCAAATCAATCCCATTGCCTTAGACTAGATATAAAACCTAATATAAAATCTAATGACATCTAGTTTAATAAAGCAGTGTGTATCATATACAGTATATGCATGCAATATTCATGCACTTCTGTGATGGTTGCATGCTATTTCTCAGGGCAGGTGTCTTGATGTTGACAAAAGTCAACCATGCCTGGGTACTGTGTGCCTGACTTTTAGTCAGGCTGTAGGTCTTTGAGACCTGTATGACAGAGTGACAATACAGGAGGGTAATTGAGAGATAGGGACAGAGCATTGTAATCCTATAACAGAAAGTGGCAAAAATATCCTTCATGGCAGGTGTTATTCTTAACAACTTAAATGTAACATTCATTTTGAAACAACATCATCATGTTAAAGTTTATATGACATGTAAGTGATTATGTTTAGTGTTGCGTCAAACCACAACCACAGCCAAAACATTTTGGAAAGAGTTACAACTTTTCGGAAAGGGATTAGAACCTTTATCTAGTTTAATACCTGTTTTATCCCTGTCTGTGTCACTTTTGGAGAGATTTTCCCTAACTTTGTGTCCTAATGACCACATAAAAAGTGAAAAGAACCTCCCTAACATGGACACAAACAGCAATGAAACTTGAAAAGGATTCTAATTCTTCTACGCCATAAAAAAGTGGTGCTTTATATGCATGATCCCTGCTGAAGAGTGTGCTCAATTCCTACTCCAGTGACCACACAGGAAGTGAAAGAAAACCTTCCCAGTGAGAACAAAAAATTAAAATACATTTCTAACAGATTATGATAACACTGTATTCTAAACTATAAAATATATTTTTGCTGGATCTAAGCTTAAAACAAATTACTGCACCCTGATTTTGATTTTCAGGCTAGTTTCAGGGCAGTGTAGTCAAGCCGCTTCACTGTGAGTGACATCATCATTCTGGAACTAGCATTGAGGAAACAGTGCTCCACGTCTCCACTGCAGCATAATCAAGCATGGAAAAACGTGTCTAATTGAATTATTTTCAAATAATCTATAGTGAAGTCTTGACTACATTAGTTAGTATAGTAACATTAAACTTCACAGTGCATCGGTTTTAATTTGCATTTTAAACTAGTTTTTAATGAATGGGGATTTCTGGCACCACAAATATACAGAACATTTAATTAATATGGGTCAGAGGGGGAAATTCAATCTACTCTGCAGCAGCCAACAGAACTACGGTCATCCAGAAACACACATTGACTTGCACAGGAATGTTTGGCTTTGTGTATGTTGGAAAGTTATGAATTACCTCTGCTAGAGTGTTGTGATTTTAAACAATAAACTTAAACTAATTCAATTTTAAACTGAGCTCTGCAAACAGCCCATCGACAACCTAAAATGATTCAATATCAGTGATTTTATTTTCCAAAAAACTTTCTTTCCAAACACGTTTTGAAGAAGAACTCAAATCATTTTAAAAAGTCAGGATCGGTTTGTCATGTTTTTAATTATTTAGCCACAAGCCTTTTATTAAACAAGAATGCAAATTCCTTAGGGATGAAAGACTATAAAAAAAATCAATATGTATATGATGAACTACAGCGGAGTATTTCAATCTGTATTATATTAATATAAGAACAAATTGATACCTAGCATAAGTCCAATTTTTTTTTTTTTTTATCAAAGACTTTTATAGCTGTAATTTTTGCCTGGGGAAGGCACCACAATGTCCTGCCAGCTATCAGTCTGTATCTGGTTTGCTAGCCAAAAGTCTTTTTTTTTGTTAAGTAAGATGTCTTACTGTACATAATGGCAACTAAGAAGAATGAAATAATTCTTATAGATAAAGGTGCCCATAAAAATATAGAAAAATGTCTCCCTGTCTGAATAAGTACAGTTGAAATGGAAAATGATAATATTTATCAGCTACCTCCAATCTAGCCATACATTCCCAGAACAAACCATCTTCAAAGAACAATGAGATCATCTAAGATATATTTACCTACATAACTGCTAATGTCTGGAAAGTAAGGACGGCGCTGTGCTTGTCTGCAGAAAACATAAAACAGCTCCTTAGGTGATGCAGGCAATCATATTGTGGCCAGATATGCCAGGTGGTGTACCCAACATTATAATATATATAGTTACTCCCCCTAGGAGCTAGCAATATACATGCAATATATATATACAGTATCTCACATTTTTGTAAATCTTTTATTATATCATTTCATGTGACAACTGTAAATTTGCTGACCCCTCAAAATAACATACAGTCATTAATTTCTAAACTGCTGGCAACAAAAGTGAGTACACCCCTAAGTGAAAATGTCCAAATTGGGCCAAATTAGCCATTTACCCTCCCAGTATCATGTGACTCATTGTTACAAGGTCTCAGGTGTGAATGGGGAGAAGGTGTGTTAAATTTGGTGTTATTGCTCTCACTCTCTCATACTGGTCACTGGAAGTTCAACATGGCACCTCATGGCAAAGATCTCTCTGAGGATCTGAAAAAAAAGAATTGTTGCTCATAAAGATGGCTTAGGCTATTTGAAGATTGCCAAGACCCTGAAACTGAGCTGCAGCACAGTGGCCAAGACCATACAGTGGTTTAACAGGACAGGTTCCACTCAGAATAGGTCTCACCATGGTCGACCAAAGAAGTTGAGTGCACGTTCTCAGCGTCATATCCAGAGGTTGTCTTTGGGAAATAGACGTATGAGTGCTGCCTGCATTGCTGCAGAGGTTGAAGGGGTGGGGGGTCAGCCTGTCAGTGCTCAGACCATACACCGCACACTGCATCATATTGATCTGAATGGCTGTTGTCCCAGAAGGATGCCTCTTCTAAAGATGATGCAAAGAAAGCCTGCAAACAGTTTGCTGATGACAAGCAGACTAAGGACATGGATTACTGGAACCATCTCCTGTGGTCTGATGAGACCAAGATAAACTTATTTGGTTCAGATGGTGTCAGTCAAGTGTGTATGGTGGCAACCAGGTGAGGAGTACAAAGACACACGTGTCTTGCCTACAGTCAAGCATGGTGGTGGGAGGGTCATGGTCTGGGGCTGTACGAGTGCTGCCAGCAATGAGAAGCTACAGTTCATTGAGGGAACCTTGAATGTCAACATGTACTGTGACATACTGAAGCAGAGCATGATCCCCTCCCCTTGGAGACTGGGCTGCAAGGCAATATTCCAACATGATAACATGATCACAACCGCTTCCAAGATGACCACTGCCTTGCTAAATAAGCTGAGGGGTAAAGGTGATGGACTGGCCAGGCATGTCTCCAGACCTAAACCCTATTGAGCATCTGTGGGGCATCCTCAAATGGAAGGTGGGGGAGTGCAAGGTCTTTAACATCCACCAGCTCCATGATGTCATCATGGAGGAGTGGAAGAGAACTCCAGTGGCAACCTGTGATGCTCTGGCGAACTCCATACCCAAGTGGGTTAAGGCAGTTCTGGAAAATAATGGTGGTCATACAAAATATATAAATAATAAAAAGTAATTAAAAGTCAGCAGCTACAAATACTGCAGCTGCTGACTTTAATATATGGACACTTATCTGTCCAGGGAGCTTGCGATGTCGGCACCCCAGCCGATCTTCTGATCAGCTGTCGGGTGCAACCGCCACCATTCCTAGTAAGGGAACCCTGCAGTGAAGCCTTTCGGCTTCACAGCGGGTTCCCTATTGTGCATCACTTTATAATTGACCCGCGGCGGAGGAAAGAGGAGTGGGGCCAAACTTCAGAGAGACAGTGGCACCATCTGCGTAAGTGGGGAAGGGGACCTGTCAGAAAGAGGTCCCCATTCCCCCCTCCCCCCTGAAAGGTGCCACATGTGGCACTGGGGGGGTGCAAATAAGCAGAAGTTCCACTCTTGGGTGGAACTCCACTTTAACAAATCTACAGTACATATAACATGTTTCCTTTTAGGGAAAGTCATCTAGCATGTATCAAGTGGTGGTCTTTGAAGATATTTGTTGCATGTGTTGTGATTGTAGTTATTGAAAATCTAACATCTGCTAAGCAATTAAGCAGTCAAGAGACCCAATACCTTATAAAATCTACTGATTTGAAGAGCTCAGCCATTATTTTTGTATATTAAATGAATATGGTAACTGCAAATGTAAAAGGGATTTATGTCCAGGTTATAAAAAAACATTACAGGCTGTCCCCGGGTTATAAACAAGATAGGGTCTGTAGGTTTGTTCTTAAGTTGAATCTGTTGTAAAATGGAACAGGTACATTTTTTAAGTGTAGCTCCAGCCAAAAAAAACTATTTTTAATCTTTTTGGATAGCATAGGGAAGACTTAACACCCCTATAATGTTTGTTTTGCTGTCTGTGCCCCTGTTCAAAAGATCTTACCTTACTTTCTGTCCCAATGACAATTGGATTTTGAAAATTTTGGGTTGTTGTGGAAACAAGCCTTGATGATAAAGCATCAATGGTGACACCTTTTTCCCATAATAACTCTTAAGCCCCATACACACTATCAGATTTTCTGCTGATTTTTGTCTTCAGATTTACCAAAACCATGTAGTGCAAGGGCCTGCCTGATTGCATACACATTGAAACTCCTAAGGTTTGACCTCATATTATATGGTTTTGGTAAATCTGAAGGAAAAAAACAGCAGAGAATCTGATAGTGTGTATGGGGCTTTACAGGAGTGAATTTCCCTTCCTAGGAGTAGATTTCCTCTCACTTCTGGTTTCCTCCCTTCGTTTGTAAGTACGAGTCATTTGTAAGTCAGATATTTGTAACTAGGGGACCGCCTGTATAGATTTATGTGACTTATAGTTTGGGACTATGTTTAGGACTTAGCCATGAAAACAAGTAAGAAACATGTTGCCATCTTGCAGGGGACTAGTTCAGCCTTTTAGTTGAAGCAAATAATAATGTCTACTATGCTGATAGCCTGGCAGTGGATAAAGGCTCAGAAAGGCACTTGGCAGTGGTATGATTCAGTTTAGAAACGTTGTTATTCTTGCTCTGACTAGACCATGTCTCTTTAACATGGCTCTGACTGTTTTTAAAGCTTGATACTAGTTTTGGTGACTAGATTCTAATTATTACTTTGGTAAGTTGACTGTAAGCCTGTAGGATGGATCTTATGATGGCTATGGCAACCTGGCTTGGAATATGGTTCTAGCATCGTAAATCGAATTGGGGCTTTGGGAACATAATTTAAGTAACTTCTCTTCTACAATATTTTTTTATCATCTTAAAGCCAATTTTCAGTCAAAACTTAATTTTTAATTTGGGTGTTCAAGGTGTTAGTGCAGGCTGGATTTCTAACAAGGTTTTTATTGCTGTCTGTGTCCTAGTTGGGGAAATTTTCTTGCACTTCTTTTCAGGACAGCAAATAATGGGAAACCTCTTTCATGGAGAGACAGGCAAAATCACACTTGAATGGGGAAGGGTTATGCTGTGTACACACGAGCGGAATGTCCGACAGAAAAAGTCAGACGAGAGCTTTTCATTGTATATTCCGAACGTGTATATGCCCCATCTGACTTTTTGCGTAGAACATTCTGAGGGACCTAGAAATAGAACATGTTCTAAATATTTCTGAAGGAACCAATTCATATTGGGAAAACCGCTCGTCTGTATGCTGTTCCGATGGACCAAAAACGATGCATGCTCTGAAGCAAGTATGAGACGGAAGCTATTAGCTACTGGCAATTGAACTTCCTTTTTCTAGTCCCGTCGTACGTGTTGTACGTCACCGCGTTCTTGACGGTCGGACTTTGGTGTGATCGTGTGTATGCAAGACAGCTTGAGTGGAATTCCGTTGCAAAAACCTACAGAGTTTATTCCGACGGAAAAACCGGTCGTGTGTACATGACATAAGGACTTCTGGCCATATTTTCTGTCAGCAACTTCCTGTAGATTGACAAAAGCACCTTCATTACTTGTACAGACATCTCTGGCACAATGAGAAAAAAAAGCTTGAAAAAATAATGGCTGGAATTAGAGTTTAATTTTGACACACAATATCAAATCAACTGTTTTGTTGGTTGTTATGCATGCCAAACCTTAGGACACAAAGTGTCAAACCTATTTTTTTAGCAATAATCTTGAAACATAAAATGCAAGTTGGTCTTCCTGCAGCAAACAGCAACTAAGTACATTTCAGCCATTTGCGGGAGTATTTGTAAAATAAAGACATACCGTATTTGGATTTCACTATGAGACCCACTCATTTCTAACAGAGAGTAAACAAACTTGAAAGTGTTACTAAACCCAAGATCCTGCATTCACTATACCTGGTCTCCCACAGTACACAGATTATGAAAATGCAACAGTTTTAGTAAATATAAACTGCTAAATACCTTTTTTTCATTCTTCCCTTGTTGTCCTGTCTGTATTGTGTCTGTCTGAACAGTGCTGATTGGCCTTGTGCTGATCACATGTATTCTCCCATGACAAAAAAAACTCTCTAGCAATACACACCAAACTGAGCATGTGCAGCTTGCCCCCAATGCTCTGTTCCATCAGGAGATGATTTGGGGACAGTGGAAGAAGGGGAGGATCAGAAAAGACAGAATCAAAGAGCCTTTTTACACAATACGAAGAATTAACCTCTTATGTTCCACAGTGAGTATAACAAGTATGCTTTACTGCATATACACACTGATTTTACTGTTGTGGGTTTAGTAACACTTTAAGTATCCCATTTAATGTATTTAAAACCAGTCAAAAGAAGAGTACAATTCATACAGTAGGCCTAACACAGAAGTTCTGCCTCATCATCCTAACCTGTATCCCTATAGGATTAATAATCATTTGAAAGGCTTCCAGCTTGGGGTTTGGAGCTTTCAGGCTAGCTGGTATGTGTGCTGGGAAAATGTTGTTGTTTTTAATTATGACAAACAATATCAAATCAAACTTTTTGTTGGTTATTATGCATGCTAGAATGTAGGGCACAGAGTGTAAACCTTAAAGAGGAAGTAAACCCTCATGGGTTTCACTTCCTCTTTTGTTCCCTGTAAACCCTGCAGCGTAAAAGCATAATGGGCTAGTATCCATCGCATACTGGCCCATTATGTGACACTTACCTGCAAATGATGCCTGCGCTGTCTCTGCTCGAGGCTGCATCCATGTCTGCCCCTCTTCCTTCCAGGGCTGTGGACTGTGGCTCTGTGACTGGCCAGAGCCGCGTGATGTCACTCCCGTGTATGGGTGCAGAAGCCACCAGTCACGGCACTCGCCGGGAAGAAACAGCATTGAGGGCCGTTTCTTCACAGCGTGTGCGCCAATGACATAACCGGCAAACTACAAGGTAAATATCTCCTAAAAAGCACATGTTTAGGAGATATTTACAGTACCTACAGGTAAGCCTTATTTTAGGCTTACCTATAGGTACAAGTGCTTAAAGGGGTTTATAACCACTTTAACCTATTTTCTTAGCAATTATCTTGAAATGTAAAAAGCCAGTTAGTCTTTGTGCAGCAATCTCACCAGAATCAAGTACATTTCAATCATTTGCAGGGAGTGTTTTGTAAGGAAAGAAATATTTGGATTTCTCTATGAGACCTGCTCATGTTTAACAGAGAGGGGGAAAAAACTTAAAATATCCCATATAATGTCTTTAAAACCAGTCCCAAGAGTACAACTGATACAGTAAGTCTAACACAGAAGTTCTGCCACATCATCCCAGTCTGTATCCCTATAGGACTAATAATCACTTGAAAGGCAGACGACCCTTCCATTGCAACATGCAGACATCCATAAACATGCACTACTTTATAGATGTGTGCAAGTAATCAGATATGAAAAGACCCCTTTTCTTAAGGAAAAAATGTATGCTACATTTACCATATTGTCAGGAGGATTGTAATATAAATAATAAGGTTAAAATATTTTAAAACAGATTTCAAAGTACGAGGTTCATGTCCAAGAATAATATTATACAGGACATTCAGTCAAATGCTAGCCTCATATATAATTGTCCCTTCAAATATAGTTTGCTCACTGTAGAAGGGGTTGAATACTGATCGAATGCCAAAGTGAAAGCTAACACTAAAGATGTGTTATTTTTATTAGCAGGTATCATCTTAATTTCTTTTCTGATTTTCTCACATTGGAATTTTATATTTGATCATTGCTCACAAATTTTCCATGTCGGTGGCTCAAAACTCTATAAACGTGTTAAGCTTTTTATAGGAGAGCAGGCAGATGAAAAAAACGCAAATTTGACAGGGTTGTGTAACTTGTCTAAACAATGTCCAATAATGTGCAGTCAAGAGACAAACCTTATTATTTACAACACGTTTTCTTAAGGATGAATTGTACTAAACAAGATCTGTGATACTGACAACTGATAAAATATGGTAGAAGAAAAGGGAAAAAAAACACTGTTACTTCCAATCCAAAGACATGCAGGTAGGTTAATTGGCTTCTGTCCAAAATTGGCCCTGGTATATGAATGGGGACCTTGGATTGTGGGCTCCTTGAGGGTAGGGACTGATGTGAGTGTGCAATGTACAGGGATAGGGACAATTGTAGACACTCACTCAGGTTGAGCTGGATGGACTGGTGTCTTTATTCAACCTTACTAACTATGTAACTATGTAACTTTAGTTTAACATAAAGTAATAATTATAAACATGTGAGAATAAGCATACCACTGTTAAGCAAATAATTTAAATCTTGAAAACATATTGTATCTCACTGCTGCTAGGAAATGCTTCTGAGACATAAAAGCAGAATCATACTACATTAGGCTGGAATCACACCTATGCGGTTTTAGTGCTTTTTGCATTTTACAAATTTTCACTACAGTCCATTTAACATGGTTTCCTATGGAACACGTTCTTTAGTGCAAATCTGCAAAATGCAAAAAGCACAAAAAATGCATAGGTGTGAATCCAGCCTTAGAATCAGTTCTAGAAACAAGGCAGATGGGGTACTGCAGATTACCCTTTATATTATTATCAGTTCTCTAAGCCAAAAGTTTTCCAATGAGTCCCTGACTTCAAAAACTAATTGGAATATAAACTTCCATAAACTCCACGGTTCATTCTATCTCCAGTACGGTTTCTGATGTAGCACAAATCTACTTGTGTATTTTACAAGCATTTACAGTCAGGACTGAGATCGATTAATTTCTTCACTGTGTGCATAACATCTTTGTTCCAGTTATTTTATTAGTATTTATTGCACCAGGGAATGTGTCCCTATCTTTGTACTTTCTTTTAGATCTCTGTACATTTTGGCTGCCTCTCAAGGCTTACTTCAGTTCTTCATTTGAACCTGTTGATGTGTTGAGATTTATGGTTCTAACAGTGAACTAATCTACTGGATATTGTATTTTCCTAGAGGAGTACCTTGGAGCTACTTGGCACCTATGCATGGAATAAGTTGGGCCTGATTCGTATTGGCATGTCGCTGCTTATGACATGATATCATGACATCATTTTGCCTCTGAACAGTTACACTAAACTGCTCAATTAGTTAAAGGTGAATGCCAGTCAGTATTAAACTTGCCAATAAATTTAAATATCATTTTATATGTCAGCTGCAAATGTACCTGAAATTAAGATGAAATAACAGTTCTCATTGTTCATTGGGAACAAATTAATGCATAATTAAAAAATGAACAGTTAACATATGCCAATTATATCTGTAGACCATGTACAATAATACTAACTACTACAAAATGAAAGTGAATGCAAAACTTTACTCTAAAAGACATATGAAAATCAAATACCTACAACCAACAAGCTCTTATATTTCTAGGAAATCATAAAAAAATATACAGTGGTAGAAAAAGATGAGGGGGGGGGGGTAGGAGGAAGGGACATAGAGACATAGAGTAGGAGCCTACATTCACACCTGACCAGAGCCTGAGCAGAGAATGTTATGTTTTTCACTACATGGACTATGGGCCTATGGGTTTTGGTTTTGTGGTTTATTTTCATCTGTATGCACAATTAGGTTTTCACACAAAGGATATTTGCACTCATATACATTTTGTCTGTGTATTTACTTTATGGTCTTTCTGCTTTGAATATCTCTAGTGAGTTGCATTCAATTTGGACTATAATTTAAATTTTATTTGTGTCTCTAGGATTTAGTGTTCCAAGTTTTTTATGTGTGTATTTTTAAACACTGTTTTTCTCAAGAGAAATACTAATCATCTTTACACACTCCAACTACATACCAGACCACACCTTTATATGTTACATATCCTGTAGCTACAAATGTACAGATTTTTATTGATAAATATGGTACATATGGTACTATTAGTAGAATATATATTCATGTACATTTGTGTAAATAATTCTTTTGGTCTTTTTGGTCTGTAACCACTTCAGCTCCGGACCAATAAATACCTTAAGGACCAGAGGTCTTTTTGCAATTTCGCACTGCGCTGCTTTAACTGGTAATTGCGCGGTCATGCAATATTGCACCCAAACAAAATTTGCGTCCTTTTCTTCCCACAAATAGAGCTTTCTTTTGATGGTATTTGATTGCCTCTGCGATTTTTTTTTTTTGCGATATAAATGGAAAAAGAGCGAAAATTTTGAAAAAAAAAGATATTTTCTTCTTTTTGTTATAAGAAAAATCGAATAAACTAAATTTTAGTCATACATTGAGGGTAAAATTTATTCAGCCACATGTCTTTAGTAAAAAAAATGTCAATAAGCGTATATTTTTTGGTTTTCGCAAAAGTTATAGCGTCTACAAACTAGAGTACATTTTCTGGAATTTACACAGCTTTTAATTTATGACTGCCTATCTCATTTCTTGAGGTGCTAAAATGGCAGGGCAGTACAAATCCCCCCCAAATGACCCCATTTTGGAAAGTAGACACCCCAAGGAAATTGCTGATGGGTATGTTGAGCCCATTGAATATTTATTTTTTTTGTCCTAAGGGATTGAATAATGACAAAAAAAAAAAAAAAATTTTTTTTTACAAAAAGTTGTCACTAAATGATATATTGCTCACACATGCCATGGTTATATGTGGAATTGCACCCCAAAATATATTCCGCTACTTCTCCCGAGTATGGGGATACCACATGTGTGGGACTTTTTGGGAGTCTAGTCGCGCACGGCACCCCGAAAACCAATCACCACCTTCAAGATTTCTAAGGGTGCAAATTTTTGATTTAACTCCTCACTACCTATCACAGTTTCGAAGGCCATAAAATGCCAAAATAGCACAAAACCCCCCAAAATGACCCCATTTTGGAAAGTAGACACCCCAAGCTATTTACTGAGAGGCATGTTGAGTCCATGGAATATTTTATATTTTGCCACAAGTTGCAAGAATATTACAAACTTTTTTTTTTTTTGCACCAAGTTGTCACTAAATGATATATTGCTCACACATGCTATGGGCATATGTGAAATCACACCCCAAAATACATTCTGCTGCTTCTCCTGAGTACGGGGATACCACATGTGTGGGACTTTTTGGGAGTCTAGTCGCGCACGGCACCCCGAAAACCAATCACCACCTTCAGGATTTCTAAGGGTGCAAATTTTTGATTTAACTCCTCACTACCTATCACAGTTTCGAAGTCCATAAAATGCCAAAATAGCACAAAACCCCCCCAAATGACCCCATTTTGGAAAGTAGACACCCCAAGCTATTTACTGAGAGGCATGTTGAGTCCATGGAATATTTTATATTTTGCCAAAAGTTGCGGGAATATTACAAACTTTTTTTTTTTTTGCACAAAGTTGTCACTAAATGATATATTGCTCACACATGCTATGGGCAGAAGTCAAATTACACCCCAAAATAAATTCTGCTGCTTCTCCCGAGTACAGGGATACCACATGTGGGGGACTTTTTGGGAGCCTAGCCACGTACGGGACCCCGAAAACCAAGCACTGCCTTCCGGATTTGAATATAAAATGCTACCAAAAAACCTGTTAGCGATGGCAGGGATCAGGCCTGACTCTGCGATCGCTGCAGTTATGTGTTTAGTGTTTTGTAAGTGGCAGTGATCGATCGATACTGCACTTGGGTGGGCTGGGCAGAGGGGCAAAACGCAGGTGCCAGCAGGTATTTGGGCTGATCCCGCTAACAATGCGTTTTTTTGGAACCCTAAACTGCTGGGGACGCTAGTATAGATCTGATCAGATCAGATATTGATCTGTTCAGATTCTATACCACTACGGGAGGTGTATGCTTTGCGTGTGGGTGTTAGCGGTACTGGCACTAACCTAGCGCTGCCTGAGGCGACGCAGACCCTGACCCTAAAACCTAATTGATATCACCCGCCGGGTGATCAGGGGGTTAAACCTTTATTGGGTAATAAATGGTGGGTGCCCTGATGCTATAAAAAACAAACTAACCAGAGTCACCCGTAACACTTATACGGTGATCAGTGGTGAAAGGGTTAACTAGGAGCAATCAGGGGGTTCAAATTTTTATTAGGTAGTATATGGGGGTCCCTGACGCTATATAAAAACCTGACGGGGAACCTAAATAACTAACTGGCTAACCAGCGTCACCAGTGACACTTATACTGTGATCGCTGGTGAAAGGGGGTGAAAGGGTTAACTAGCAGCAATCAGGGGGTTAAAACCATTATTGGGTAGTATATCGGGGTACCTAGCGCTATAAAAACCTGGCGGTGAACCTAAAAAAATAACTAGCTACCTAGCGACACTAGCGACACTGATGCAGCGTTCAGAAAAATTATCGCTTAGTGACACTGGCAAAAGGGGGTGAAAGGGTTAACTAGCGGAAATCAGGGGGTTAAAACCATTATTGGGTAGTATATCGGGGTACCTAGCGCTATAAAAACCTGGCGGTGAACCTAAAAAAATAACTAGCTACCTAGCGACTGTAGCGACACTAATGCAGCGATCAGAAAAACGATCGCTTAGTGACACTGGCAAAAGGGGGTGAAAGGGTTAACTAGCGGCAATCAGGGGGTTAAAACCATTATTGGGTAGTATATCGGGGTACCTAGCGATATAAAAACCTGGCGGTGAACCTAAAAAAATAACTAGCTACCTAGCGACACATGCAGCGATCAGAAAAATGATCGCTTAGTGACACTGGCAAAAGGGGGTGAAAGGGTTAACTCTAGGGGCAATCAGGGGGTTAAATCTTTATTGGGGGTGATAGGGGGCTACCCTGGACCTAACACTAACTGTCCTGACAGTTTTTACTGTCACAACTGACACTGAATGCATTGATCAGTAAAGAAATGATCAATGCAATCAGTGACACTGTGACTGGGGGGGGAGGGGGGGCGGGGGGGGATCGGGGGGCGATCGGGGGGGGGATCGGGGGGGGGGTTTGTGTGCCTGTGTGTACCTACATGTCAGTGTAGTGTTGGTGCACACTTACTTTTACTCTTCTCCTCGTAGTCCGGTCAAAAAGACCGCCCCGAGGAGAATGACATCACTTCCTCCTTCCTGTGTAAACAATACACAGGGGAGGAAGCTTCTCATTGGCCAGGAGCGATCCAGAGGGGGTGGCCGAAAACCAACGGCCATCCCCTCATCACGGAGCGCTCCTGGACCGAATCGGACCGCCGTAACCAGCGGGAGGGGGTCCGATCGGACCCCCCACCCGCTGGAAGGCAATCACGTAGATGTACGTGATTGTGCCTGCCTGTGCCATTGTGCTGACGTACATTGGCAATACGGCGGTCCTGAAGTGGTTAAAATACACCATTTAAAAGGTTTCATTATATCTGTTCAATAAATGCAAAAGCTACATGTTGATCTTCCAAGAAATCTTGTGAAAATTCGATTTTTTTTTAATTGGACTGAAAAATCACAGTGGGACAGAACCTGCATCCAACCAGATGTAGACACTGTTCGGGTATTCTGGCAGCCAGGATGGTGGAAGTGTGGGCTGGCAGAAATAAATCTTTACAGTTTTTGGCCAGCTTAATGTACTGTGCTCTTTGTCATTGCTATTCTTATCAGTTACATTGTTCTAGCTATCTGGATGGACTACATGACACCCTTAAACTATGTAATGGAGAATAAGAGAAGGGAAGGTGTTCTGTTGTCCTGGGTTAGAACGTTGTACTGGATACAGTACAGTGAATGATAATATCCTCCTAGAAAACAGCGAAAAGAAAACAAATGCAGATACCATCTAAGGACTGGTTAACTGAAATATATTACATTCTGCTTCTTAAGTTTATATATAAGTTAGGGCTGTAACTCTACATGAAGAGTGAACATCAATAACTGCTTGTGAAAAGCAATTAAACAGTTTAATTTTTTTTTTGTGTATAAAAGACAATTAGCGCCAGTTACCTAAAGTGTTATGTGCTATAAATAAACTATAAAGTTTACAAATTAGTACGCCACAGTTGCTATACAATTCCAGTGAATTCACTTCACCATACAACATATAAAAAAAAATGAAAAATATAAGTGCAGCGCTATTAATCTATCAGGTAAGGCTACTGATTGGAAAGTGGATACAGGGTAGCTGGTCGGATATGTAAAAGATGAGACCATAGCTGAAATAAGGAAAGGAACTGTTTTGAGTCTTTCTGACTCATGTATGAGGTGAGCAGGTATAACGGCTGGTGAAGGTGTGCATGTAATCTGTTGAAGACACAATTTGCACAGTGGTGGATGAGATATTAATTGAGAAGTCACAATAATTGAGAATTCACAATAATTCAACGCACAAAAGTCTCCGCATATGAACTTTAATCGAACACATTAGTATTTAGATTTATTTATTTGAATATAATTTGATATCACTGGATATTTCACATGATAGATTAACCTCCCTAGCAGTGATCCAGAGTCTGGCTCGGGTTGGGATTTTAGTTCCACAAGCGGTAACCCCGAGCCAGACTCGGGATCGCATCGCTGGATACAGGGAGGACACAGAGAAGTTACTTACCTTGTCCCCTGGATCCAGCGAAGTCCTCCGCGCTGTGTGATCGAGCTGTCCTCCGCTCGATTCACACAGTGCCGAATGCCGCCGAGCTCCGTTCCCTGCAATGTTATGGCGCACGGGAGGGGAGATCGGCGCCAAGTTCAAAAAGTAAAAAGACACAAAACACACACAGATTACAGTACTTTATAAAAAAATGACACACCCCCTTTGTCCCTAGTGGTCTGCGCAGTGCCCTGCATGCACTTTTATATTATAAATACAGTTTTTTCGGCCTGGAATTTGGAGATTGTCCATAGCAACCAGAAAGTGTCCCTTTTTCAATGTTTTAGGATTTGATTACATTATTGAATAATTTTTATTATTCTTTAGTATATTATAAACTTTATCATACCCGGGATGTCTGCTAGACTCTGGTTTGAACAGATTTAAGAGAGTTATTCCTAAGAATTACAGGATTACAATATAAAACACCAAATTTCCATGCAAAATAATTGTACCACTTTCAGCACCTAAAACCATAACGAATCATACCGCCAGGTAGGTTAATAGAGCTGCACTTATATTTTTAATTTAAGGCCCCTTTCACACGGGGCGGATCAGTAATGATCCGCCCCGTGATGATCCGCTCGCTCAGCGGGGATCGCTCCGTTGTCCCCGCTGAGCCGGCTGCGGACAGGGCGGTCTCCGCACACTGTGCGGGGACCGCCCTGTCAGCTCTCCGCTCTCCTCTATGGGGATCGGACGAGCACGGACCGTGTGTCCGTGTTCATCCGATCCGCTCTGCAGACGGACAGAAAAATAGGATTTTCCTCCGTCTGCAGAATCGGACATTTGCGGAGGCGGACAATAGCGGGTGTCTGCGGATGCTCATCCGCAGACACCCGCTATCCCATAGGGATGAATGGATGTCCGTATTTCATCCGCAAACGGATGGATGAAATACGGACATATCATCCGCATGTGTGAAAGGGGCCTTAGTCTAATTTTTATCTGTAAAAAGACAATTTATTTTTCATTTTAACATGTAACATTCTATTTAGAGACCTTAGAACAAGGGTACTAAATCTGAAGCAATTTGACTGACAGCAGCAGAAGCCTTCACCCTGCTGCCCTAAGTACCTACCTTTACACATGGACGTGCTGATGCATGTGCATGTTCCATCTTTGTCACTATCAGGAAGCTTGCATTGAGTAATAACATGGAATGAGTGCATGTAGACAGGAAGTGACAGAAACGAGGAAGAAGGAGATCAGCAGTACTGAGATGCAAGATTTAAAAAAAAGGTGGAAATTTTTTTCCTTAAGAATATTACTAAAGAAATAACTAACTAATGAATGATATGTTTAGGTTAAATAAGGTTTCTGTCTGTTTCAATGGATAATCAACTTAATATTAACATTGACTGTCACTGAATGTTGAATTAGCAAATGTTCATCCATGAATGTTTGTTTGGCAAATCATCTCTGCAATTCATTACTACTTTACAGGGGTTTTACATTTACGTGGGTGTTTGAGCATGCCAATTTTTTAATAATATATACATGTTTTGACAACATACCTATTAATGCTGTTCCACCCATGTTCACCATTAAGCTATTACCAACAAGGGATGTGAGTACTGAAGGTAATCCGGGTCCAAGTTCAGCAAAAAGCATTAACAGTCGCTCCACTCCAAACAGGTCCAAAGCAGGTTCTGCAGGAATTGTTTGAAAAATCATACCATGAAAACAGACTATGACAATACTCCGTCATAATTTCATTGAAAAACAATATTAAAACGTTTTTTCCTAAGCATTTTAACCATAGTTTTGGCAATTAGATGTTTAGTTTTTTTATTGCCTGCCAAGCTAAATATGTGGAGCTGCATCGTAATTTCCACAGCTTTGTTCTGAAAGTGGGAGTCCAAAAACTCTGCCATCTTGAATTGATAATAAGGCATTCTAGGAGGGTGTTCATTAATTCACCCTATGCAAAGTGTATCCAAAACCATGCCAGAGTGTAGCAACACCAAAACCTTTTGTACAGCCCAAATCTGAAATACTGGCAGGAGATTATTGTAAGATATGATATCTTAATTAGTGCTATTAAATTATAGCTAAGACCTGGTTCACACCTATGCATGTGTTAGTCATTTTCAGTTTTACACAAACCCACTTCAGTCCATTTAACATGATTTCCTATGGGTCATGTTCACACCTGTGCATTTTATGCAAGGGCCAGGTATTTTTTTCTGGATTTTGGTTTTATAGACTTCAATGGATCAAAATTGTGTATTGAAAAACACAAAATGCACCTGGAATATGCAAACTGCAACCTGCATAGGTGTGAATCAGGCCTAAAGCCAATTTTTGGTAATCACATCAGGTTTACTTCTGCTGTCTGTATACCATTGGTGACATTTACCTTAATCCAGTCCTGTAGATACAATAGAGAAATCTATCCAAAGTGTGATAAATTCTTGCTTAAGCCTGGCCATACAGGTAACATTTTTTTCCCTTCAGTCTGCAGACTAAATGGAAAAAAAATACAGACTCCCCCATTCAAGGTACACATTGTGAATAGATAAATCTCTCATAGCGACTATTGTATTTTGACAGCATGCCCTGCCAGGTCTATAAACACCTGAATATTGCTTGAATCTGCTTGGATGCTGCCGCTATTTGGTCAACAATTTTCCACCCAGCTCCTTTAATTTTTCAGTTAAGGGATGTGACTGGTTGACTGGTTCATCAGGAACAGTGGTCACTGTAACAGGTGTCCCCATTTAAAGGTTTTCCCTCTACAACTTAGTAAACACGGGCCGAGATCAGTGAGATCGGCCGGTTAAAAACTGTCCGTCACTCTGCCCATGTGTATGGCAGCTGGTCCGACAGAAGCCGGCCATTCTGCCTGCTTCTATCGGATGAGAATGCTGGAAAGCCAGCAGCCGACCAGCTCCAGATCACACTCTCAGCCTATGGCTGAGAGCACTGACTGGAGTGTTCTGGTGGGAGGGTCAGCCCCCTGTTAGAACACAGTAGCACAACAGGGGAGATCACTGTACTAACATTGGATTTTTAGTACATCGGCTCTGACCGGAGTTGTGAGCTTTTTTTCGTTCAACTTGCTGGGGTGAACGGAAAAAAAATGAGTGCTGTGTACTAGGCTTATTTCTGCTCTGGTGACAAGGCAACATTTTGCATTTTCCCTCACTTTTATTCTCTGTACCAATAGTCACATTAGATACAAATAGATACATTAATTTCGGGGGAAACATTGTTAATTAGTGTAAAAGGTGTTTTCTAAGTATGTTATATAAAATGTAGTGTAATGTGCAAAGTGTGTAGGACTATAGGAACTATATAAAATTCATAACTGATATGTGCGAACATAACCCTATTACTACTAAAGCCTTAGTGCACTTTGAACATACCGACTGCGCATTATACTGCTTGATTAAATAAACCTGCATACATAGCACTGTCCATATGCTATCAATTTTAGAAAGTGGGATGGCTATGTGAAGTACATAACAATTTGTTGGTAAAATATCACAAAAAAAAAAATCAACTTTTCGACTAAAAGTGTATATACCTATGACTTGAAGTTGGGTTGATTCTGATACCTCTCCATGTATGTTAGCTGCTTTGCATGCATACAGTCCCTGGTCGGTATACGTTATATTTGCCAGAAACAAAGATGCATCACTGTGGTGGGGCACATGGTGTAATCTGCTTTTATTTCTAAACCAAGTCACATCAGCCTCCGGAAGACCTGCAGAAACAAAATTTGCACTAATGAAACATTATTTTACTGTAAAAAATATATAGTAGCCATCGGATTTATCATTTGTCTTAGTAAAACCTCCCCTGTGTTGACCCACAGTTTCCAGAGTCAAACTTTTGTTCTCAAACTGTCATTTTCCAGTGCAAGTTATGAAGTGTTTTGTGGCATATATTAAGCAAATCAAAGGGGAGAAGGGAGGGACTATATTGAGAGGTGTCTGGTACGTACGGGAACTGAAGTCATTCAAGTATGATATATTGGAGCCAAGTTATGTGTAAGAAACTAATAAAAAGGCAGAGATAACTTTCCCTGTTACTCTGGATCTACTGATCATTTTGATATGCAGTTTTCACAGAATGTAATGTCTGCTTATGCATTTTGTCTCCATATGCTTTGTTTGAATTGCCCAGTTTATAAAAGTCCTCAATAAAAAAAGTCCACAACATGCCCGTCATTGTTAGCCACAAAAACCACCACTTTGTTTTTATAAGTTTGAGTTCTCTGACTTGAGGGCTAAGTCTCACCATTGGTCATAAAAATACTGGCACCCTCCTTGGATAGGGTAATGACATTTGGTGTGGTCAGGGCCGCTGATAGGCCAGTACAACTGGCCCTGCTGTACCGGGCCTGACCAGCGGGGGGGCCCAGGCAACCTGAACTACAAAGTCAATTTTTAATGAAAAAAAAATATTCTCCTCCACCGATCACCGTCCGCACCCCCCGCCATCAACACAGTGCTGACTCTGCTCACCGCTACATGGAGAGATAGCGGGTTGTTTACTGATTGATCGGAGCTCACTGATAGCTCCGGATCACAGCCAGGGACAGCTGCTCAGAGCCAGCGCTGACACTTCCATCCTCCCCTCACAAGCAGGAAAGGAGAGAGAGCTGCTAATGCTGCTGCTCCTCCTCCTTCCGCCCACTTCTCCTGTCTGCCCCGCTGACCCATCAGGGGATGGAGCCAGTGTCGGACCAAATCCCGAACTTCCGGCACTGCGCTCCACTCAAGGAGGATTCTTAGCTAGGCCAGTCTGTTCCTCCGCTCGGTGCCTCTCTCCCCGCTCCACCTCTCAGCTCCGCCCCCCCATCTTCGGCTCTCACGGTACCTTATTCATGCCGGTAAGGCAATACAAATGATGTGGATCTTAAAGAGGGCAAGGGGTGCTGCTATAAGGGGGGTCTCTAGGTGGGGTACGCTGATGTAATGGGTATCTTTCTTTCCTTCCACTCCCCCTGTACCACTTACCCTCCCTCTGTGCTGTGCCTTACTCTTTTGTCCTGTGCCCACTTACCCTCCCATGTACTGTACCCTCCTGCTGCTCAGTCCTGTGCCCACTTACCCTCCCCCTGTGCTGTGCCCTCCTCCCCCCTGTACTGTGACCACTTACCCTCCCTCCTGTGCTGTGCCCACTCCCCCTCCCCCTGTACTGTACCCTCCTGCCCCCTGTACTGTGCCCACTTACCCTCCTCCTGTGCTGTGCCCTCCTCCCCCCTGTACTGTGCCCACTTACCCTCCCCCTGTGCTGTGCCCTCCTGCCCCCTGTACTGTGCCCACTTACCCTCCCCCTGTGCTGTGCCCTCCTGACCTCTGTACTGTGCCCACTTATCCTCCCCATCTTCTGTGCCCTCCTGCTCCCCTGGTACTGTACCCTCCTGCCCCCTGTATTGTCCACTTACCCTCCCCCTGTACTGTACCCTCCTACCCCCTGTACTGTGCCCACTTACCCTCCCCCTATGCTGTGCCCTCCTGCCCCCTGTACTGTGCCCACTTACCCTCCCCTCTGTGCTGCGCCTTCCTGCTCCCCCTGTACTGCCCCATCCTGCCCCTGTACTGTGCCCACTTACCCTCCCCTTGTGCTGTGCCCTCCTACCCCCTGTACTGTGCCCACTTACCCTCCCTCCTGTGCTGTACCTTCCTGCTCCCCCTGTTCTGTACCCTCCTGCCCCCTGTACTGTTCCCACTTACCTCCCCTGTTCTGTGCCTTCCTGCTCCCCCTGTACTGTACCCTCCTGCCCCCTGTACTATGTCCACTTACCTTCCACTGTACTGTGCCCACTTACTCTCCCCCTGTGCTGTGCCCTCCTGCTCCCTCCTTTACTATACCCTCCTGCCCCCTGTACTGTGCCCACTTACCCTCCCCCTGTGCCGTGCCCTCCTGCTCCCCCTGTACTGTTCCCTCCTGCCCCCGTACTCTGTCCACTCCCCCCCCCCTGTTCTGTGCCTTCCTGCTCCCCCTGTACTGTACCCTCCTTCCCCCTGTACTATGCCCACTTACCTTCCACTGTACTGTGCCCACTTACCCTCCCCCTGTGCTGTGCCCTCATGCTCCCCCTGTACTGTTCCCTCCTGCCCCCGTACTCTGTCCACTCCCCCCCCCTGTTCTGTGCCTTCCTGCTCCCCCTGTACTGTACCCTCCTTCCCCCTGTACTATGCCCACTTACCTTCCACTGTACTGTGCCCACTTACCCTCCCCCTGTGCTGTGCCCTCATGCTCCCTCCTTTACTATACCCTCTTGCCCCCTGTACTGTGCCCACTTGCCCTCCCTCCCTGTGCTGTACACTCCTGCCCCCTGTACTGTGCCTGCTTACCCTTCCCCTGTGCTGTGTCCTGCTCCCCCCTGTACTGTGTCCAATTACCCTCCTTATACAGTTATTTATCACTTGAATTATTTTTCCCATTGTGGGTGTGAGTGGGGCCTCATGCCTAAGTTTTGCCTAAGGCCCCACAAAGCCTAGAGCCGCCTCTGCCCTGCCAATACACCTGAAAACTATCTACAGTAAACTATCTTTAACGAGACCTGGCTTGTTGTTTTTTTCAACCTTTGTCATTTGTTTAATATCCCCAATTCAATTTCAAAATACCATTTTATTTATTCATTAATGGTTTGTATTACATATAGATATTAACGAGGTCTGTTCTCATCTGAAAACAGTATTTCTTTTGGATAATCAAACCTATAACTGGCTGGAGAAAAACAAATATTACTTGTAGACAAACCTACACTTTGTTTCAAGGCGGGGTCTGGGGAGGGGCAATGGGTGGGGCCAGGGGTGGGGCTGAAGGCAGGACCAGGGGCGGGGCCAGGGTGGAGCTGAAGGGGGCCCCATCAAGTAGGCTGTACGGGGCCCCATGATTTCTATCAGCGGCCCTGGGTGTGGTCAGTGCCTAAAGTCTAGAAACCCTGCATAACAAAGGCAATAGCAGACATGTTGTGATGCCCACATAGTCAAACACTCTCTCTAGCTAATTATTATGATTATCCTTGGGCTGCCTGTAGTCCCTCTCTGGGCTAGCACAAGCATCAGCAGACGGTCAGCATTAATATTCCAAATCAAACTGAGAGCACAACTCTTTGTCACAGTGGAGGAGAAGAGAGCTGGGAGAAGGTGTGCACATGTATAGCTAGAAGGAATGGAAAATTACTGGACACTTGGAGATTAGGTAAAGGGGAAGGCAGACTGGGCTAAAACCGCCCTTGCATTTTATTGCCTTTTATTTGCATTATCACATTTGCTTGCCTGTTGCTTGTGTATTGAAAGGGTTTTCCTTTTTTGACCATGTGTTGTCTTGATTGCTCATTTGTTTGTCCTGATGTTGTCATAAATGTCTGTTTGTTGCTCATGTATTGTCACAATTATAACCACAATTACCAGTTTAATGCCCATGTACTGACACAAATGCATGCTTGTTACCCACTTACGGCCACAAGTGCTCATTTGTTGCCAATGTATTCTCACAGCTGCTTGTTGTGCCAAAATATCTCCAATTGCCCATTAGTTGTTCATGTATTTCCACACTTGGATGATAAAACACGTATGTGTGTTGCCCATGTTCTTTGACCAAATATTGTCATGACTGTCAATGTACTATAGGCTTTTTGGCATAAACACCCGTGTGTTGCTTGCATGTGGGGCTCCACGTATTTGTTCACATTTCATATAGGGCCGCACATTGATTTCATTGGGCTGCTATGTGTGAGAAACACTCAAAATATGCTCCCGACACTTTTGAGAAATCATGCTGCACCATAGCACATGGTGCTGTGGCACCATGAATTTTGGCATGTGTAAAAATGTGCATATTCGCAAATGTGTAGGGGGGTCATTAAGAATTACTGGCGCATATACAAAAGGGCAGTGTGTTTCTGTGCATTGGGGGAAAGCGTGCGATTTTGAGCAAGATTCCGCAACCAACGAATGTGAACATAGCTTCAGTACTATGTTGTTAACTGTGTGGGGCCCAGTCACTCTTGTGACCTCCCACCTGCCAGGCATCCTGATTGGTTCCTAAATGTAAGCCTCAGTAACCTTTTTGGGTGGTTTATATGCTGCAATGTATGGCTGAAATTGCATCGATTTGGCACCAAAATGGCACAGGACCCTTTTTTTTGTCCGCACTGAAATCGGATTGTATGGGTGTGCAAACCCATGCGATCCGAGTTCTGTACCATCTGAACTCTGAACTTATCTGGGGTGTCATTAATTTTCTATTGACACCCCAAGCGTTTTGCAGAGGGCAGTGTGAACTGCCTGCGATTGATATGCAATGTGGGAACCCACACTGGAATTATGCTGGTTCCCGCATCGCATACCTGTGAACCCAGCCTTACAGGAAAAGCCAATATTAGCTGATATCATTAGGTAACTATGTTTCTAGAACTTCTGACAAGAGTTTTTCAATAAAAAAATAAATGTCTTCTTTTGCATTTTGTCATCATACAGTCAGTATGAATTGCTAGCCTTGTGACAGGTTTACATTAAAATAAACCTATTGTGAGTGAAACATGGGAGCTTTAATTGCTGACACCCTTCTGAAAATACTAACTCTCTGAATGATGTGATTCATAGGCTTCCATATGTTTAAAAAATTCACAGTAAAGCTTGACATCTTATTCTGCATACTTCTGGGACTGTCCTAGAACTCTGTCAGGAACGTAACTAGCAATACTGAAGCAAGAGTGTGGCAGCCAGGAAACTAGCATTTGCCAAACTTCTGTTGCTCTTATGGCAGATTTCTTTTAAAGTGTCTCTAAACCCAAAAATAAAATATAATATATATTTTATATATATTTTCCAGGCCTTGTTCCCCTTTTTATTTTTACCTTGTAATCCTGTGAATAACACACTTCCTGTCTAGGATGAGAGACTAGACTCCTCCATTGTATCTATCATTAGAATCATAGTTGCCACCCAGGCTGTACTATAACTATGTCTGCTTTGTTCATCTCATTTACATAAGAGCTAATAGGATTAGGAATTTACACAAGAAAGGTAAAGTTGTATGTGCTTTTTGTTAAGTTCACAAGAAGCAACACGGACATGACATTTCTGGGAAGATCAACATATATTTTTTGAAATTCCTGAAGATGTCCTTAGCCTAAAAAATAAACCAATTGCAGCCATTACATCTGGACTGGTAAGCTGCAACATATTCAATTTTAATTAAGACTGTTACTATTTAGGTCAGCTTTAAAGGGCCGGAAAAGTATTCCCTCCCTGCACACATCAGCTTGTAATCAAGATTTAATGGACCAATTAATCTTGTAGGTAGTATGAAGACTTTTATAACATTTATGGGATACCATGACATGCTGATAACTGCTGATATGTGACATAGCCCTTTTTATATGTGCTTCACATGTTCTGATGCAATTTAAATACAGATAGCTACACATTATATCTACATAATCACCACTAGGTGGCAAAAGAGTATTGTTTGTTTTCATGGTAAGAAGGACGTAATTATTTTTTCCTTTAGAATTTATCCATTTTAATTAACTAATAGTAAGAATTTAGTAGGTTTTACAATGTTTACAGTCCATTTTGTAGCAAATATGCTTTAATGCTTAATTTCAAGCATTTTTTCTTTTTCTTTTTTTCTTCTTTACTTTTGAATAGAGTAAGCATGACGTCCTGTCCTGACATGAGGTCAAAAAATGGGGGATGCTGTTGTCACCTACACAGGAAGACACAGACAACAAGAACTGTCACAACCTCCAACCTTTCCTCAAATAAATAAACGTGTTTTTATGTGTTTTCCATGAAGGGCTTCCCATCGCTAAGGCTGGGCTCACATTGGTGCGATGTGGAAAACCCTGCGAATCCCACCTCAAAGGCCTGCGGTTCACACTGACATCTGCAAACCGCTGCGCGTGTCAATGTAACATTAATGACCCCACCCCCAGATCGGTTCGCAGATTGCAGTGAAATGGTGCAGGATTCGAATCGCATAGGTGTGAACACCCATGCGATCAGATTTCAGTGTGGACCAAAAAAAGGGTCCTGCACCATTTTGGTGTGAATGCGATGTGATTTCAGCCATACATTCTGTATGGCTGAATTCGCATCGCACAGACATTGCCTGTGATCTGCACAGCAATACGTTGCAAATCACATGCAATGTCTGTGATCGAACAAGTGTGAACCCAGCCTCATTGTCTTTAACCACTTCAGCCCTGGAAGGATTTGCCCCCTTAATGACCAGAGCATTTTTTGCGATATGGCACTGCGTTGCTTTAACTGACAACTGCGCGCTTGTGCAATGTGACATCCAAACAAAATTGACGTCCTTTTTTTCCCACAAATAGGACTTTCTTTTGGTGGTATTTGATCACCTCTGCGGTTTTTAATTTTATTGCACTTTAAAGAAAAAACAATGACAATTTTGAAAAAAAAAGCAATATTTATTTATTTTTTTGCTATAATAAATACCCCCAAAAAAATATAAAAAAAACGAATTTCTTCCTCAGTTTAGGAGGATATGTATTCTTCAATATATTTTTGGTAAAAAAAATCACAATAAGTGTATATTGATTGGTTTATAAAAAGTTATAGTGTCTACAAAATAGGGTATAGATTTATGGCATTTTTTTTTTATTAGTAAAAGCGGTGATCAGCGATTTTTATCGGGATTGCGAAATTGCGTCAGAGCTAAAAATAGCCACTGATTACTGCATAAATATCACTGGCAGGGAAGGGTTTAAACACTAGGGGGCGATCAAAGGGTTAAGTGTGTTCCCTCATTGTGTTCTAACTGTAGGGGGGTGGGCCCACTAGGATGTGACAGAGATCACTGCTCCCGATGACAGGGAACAGTAGATCCCTGTCTTGTCACTAGGCAGAACAGGGAAATGCATTGTTTACATAGGCATCTCCCCATTCTGCCTCTCCTTGCTACGATTGCGGGCCACAGGCGGACATTGAGTCTGTGGGACCCGCAGGCTTGTGCACGCGCGCCCGCTAGCCTGTGATGATGGAGGGATGCACAGGTACGCCCATTTGCCCGTGCCATTTTGCCGAAGTACATCGTTGTGCAGTAGTTGGCAAGTGGTTAAAGTGAGGGAAAATGTGATTAGATCCTCAATCAGCTATACACAAATTGAATGGTTTGTTTGGGGTTTTTTCTCATATTACTTATTACAGTTTGGCCTCCAGTAATTTTTTCAGCTTTCCATCTATTAAATCTTCTGCCCTTGTTGTTTTAAAGAGAAAGTAAACCCTGATGAGTTTACTTCCTCTTTCATTCCCTGTAAAGGCAAAGCATAGTGGACTACTATGCATCGCATAGTAGTCCATTATGTGTCACTTACCTGACACAGGAGCCAGCGAAGTCACCGCTGTCCCCTGTAGTTCCGAGCGTCCATCTTCTTGGTGGGTCTCCGTGGGTCTCGCTGCTCGGTGCTGTGATTCGCCGGAGCAGCGATGACGTCACTCCCGCACATGCGCACAGGAGCTGAGACTTGCGTCATTGCCGTCATCGACGATGCCCCGCTCAGTGTGCCTGCGCGCCGCTGTCTACGGCGCATGCGCCGTAGATAGCGGTGCCCGTCTTCAGGCAAATATCTCCTAAACTGTATAGGTTTAGGAGATATTTCTTGGACCTACAGGTAAGCCTTAATCTAGGCTTACCTGTAGGTCAAAGTGGTTTGTAAGGGTTTACAACCACTTTAAGTTTGGATAGTAAAACATTTCTTTTCTACCAGTAAATACCTTATACAGCCCACTTCCTGTTTCTTGTCTGGTAAAAAGCCTAGGCATTTGACATCATGCACAGCTCTCTCTCTCACTCTTGTGAGAGTTCATCAGGAAGGGAGGGGGGATGAGTCATAGGAGGGCCAAACAGAGCTGCAGTGCTGGAGGTGTGTCTGTGTAAATCCAGGAAGTGAACAGGCAGCAGCCTCAGCTGCCCACTGTTAAAATGGTTGCAGCCAGACTCAGTGGAGATTTCTGCAACATATAAGTACAGAATCACAGTATATATAAAATAATATGCAAAGTGGTTGGAGGGAAGCTTCAGAATGGCAAAGATGTTTTTATTACAAATTATGTGAGCAGACTGCATTTTCTCTTTAGCCGGTTCCCGACCAGCTCACGTACATATACTGTGGCACAATGGCACCGCTGCGCGAAATCCCGTACCTGTATGGGGCACGCCCGCACGTCCCTGCCATGTGCATCTGATTTGTTCCAGAACCGATCAATCTTCAGGTCCAGGACAAGGATTTACGGCCTGGACCTGCTGCTCTGTTCTGGCAAATTAAATCCTTGTGATGTCCTCTCCCTTCGTGGATCTCTTTTTGTTCCAGAGAGAGGAGAGAGGACATCTCACAGTATGTTGCACCAACACTACACTGACACCAGTACACATAGGTACACTTGTGACCCCCCAATCGCCCCCCCCCCCTCCCCCAGTTAACTCCTTCACTCCCTGTCACAGTGTCACCCAGTGCAGTTGTCAGATTTTTCACTGATCACTGTACTGGTGTAATTTGTGACACTAATCAGAATTAGGACACTTGGTGGTAGGCCCAGGTAGCTTTAGGGTACCCCTAACCCCCCTAATAAAGGTTTAACCCTTTGATCACCCCCTGTCACCAGTGATTACCATATTAGTGTTACGGGTGACTCTGGTTAGTTAGTTTTTTTTTATAGCGTCAGGGTACCCACCGTATATTACCTAAATAAAGATTTAGCCCCCTAATCACCCAGTGGGTGACATCAGTTAGGTTTTAGCTTTAGTTAGGGTCTGCGTCGCCCTAGGCAGCATCATATTAGTAGCATTAATGCTAACACCCACACACACCATACACCTCCCTTAGTAGTATAGTGTCTGATTGGATCAATATCTTTGATCTGATCAGATCTATACTAGCATCCCCATTAGTTTAGGATTCCCAAAAACACAGTGTTAGCGGAATCAGCCCAGATACCTGCCAGCACCTGCGTTTAGCCCCTCTGCCCTGTCCAGCCCACCCAAGTGCAGTATCAATTGATCACTGTCCCTTACAAAACACATAACTGCAGCGTTCACAGAATCAAGCCTGATCCCTGCAAACGCTAACAGTTTTTTTGGTAGCGTTTGAAGCAGTTGCTGACAGTCAGGTGCTCTATTTTCCTGTGAGTCTCACTAGTTGTAGCAGTAAATTTAAAGGCCAAAATTTCCAGTCGAAAGTACACTAGTGAAGAGGCCTAAACGTTTCCAAGCATGATAGATGCTGAAAAGAGTGAAGAAGAAGTCACCCATCTGACAGATTCAGGCTCAGAATACGATCCTGTAAACAGCAGCGGCACCCTGACAGATAGCTCTGATGATGGAGTAGTGGTCCCTGCCAAGCGCTGCAGTAACACTTGGTGACATGGCGAATTCCTTAAGTGTAGTTCAAGCTGGTGAGGTGGCTAGCACAAATAGTGTCCCGCATCCACCAAGAAGACAAAGACAGGCCAGTTGAGCCCATAATGCCCTTCCTGCGGCATTTGCCAATCAGAATTGGGAGCCCACCACTTCTGGAGCACCCATACTTCCCCTATTCACTGGCCAACCCGGAATTCTGGTGGAAACAGTTGACTTTACGTCACTTGATTTTTATTTGCTGTTTTTGACAGAAGATCTCCATAGATCTTTTGTGGACCAAAGCAATTTGTATGCTGGTCAAGTTTTCACTGCTAATCCCCAGTTGACCCTTGCCAGAGATTGGAGACCAATTACGGTCTCTGAATTGAAGACCTTCCTGGGCCTATCCCTCCTCATGGGCATAACTAAAAAAAGTGAGTTGCTGGCCCAATTCACCATATGCCCGTGTTATCTCTCTCCGTGACCAGGATACGATACGAGCAGATCTTGCGGTTCATGCATTTTAATGACAATGAATTCTGTCATCCTCGGGGTGATCCTTAATACGATCGGCTCTAGAAAATTTGGCCCCTCGTTAACCACTTCAACCAACAGTTTGCAGCCTTGTTTACTCCCAAGCAAGTAGTCTGCATTCCCACCTAACCTATGTGAGAACAGCACTGGATCCCTGGACGGGTAAATGTCTCTTTTTTCAAAAACGTCTAAAGATCCTCTTCAAAGTAGCTTACAGTTTCTACTGTATGCATCACTATAGCATTAGCATAGTATACTACCAGGCCTAGGCAATCCTGAAACTTTGTCATTTGCCAGAAGTAATAATGATTCTCAGGATACATGTGGGCCTCTTTAAACAGTGCATTTGTTATTATTACCCTTATTTTTAGACTGGACTTGTCTTTATACTCTCTACTGAGTTAGTAGTCTAAAGTATATACACAAACATTATTGTTCCTTTGGGGTTCCAGCACTAGGGTCTGTGTGGGCCAATGCTCTTAAAACACCAGATCTGCTTTTTATTCTCATTCTGGCAGTGTATACTAAACATCATTCTATATCAAATAAATAATGTGCATATTGGATTGAAATCAACTAACATTAAACATCATTTATAACAACTTAAAATCTTATAAATATGATCCTATGCCAGATAACAGGAAACTCTATTATAAAAATCACTTATGGACATCCAAGGGCCTTCTGTCCTAATATGGAATGCACATTAATGTTATCTCCATGGGCCATAATGCACTAAGTGTCATCATTTTTTCGCTAATGTAATCTTCTGCCATAGCTTATCAAAGCCTGTCAACAGACAGCCCATTCCAATGTCTCCTGGCATTGATGGTGGGAGCCAAATGTCATATTTACATTGTGCAGCTCATCCCTCATTTTCATAGTTACAGTGTGCTGTCTAAACTGCTCATCCAGTAAACATTCACATCTCCTCCTATTCAGAGAGGGGCCTGAGTGTTGTCACAATCCTTTCATTGAGATCTGGCAGTTCCATGATAAGAGGGGTATCAATGCATTTTTATTCTGTGTTTACACACCACAGCTAGGTCATTTTCAGTCACGCACAACATAGTAATTATTTGGAAGATCCCTCTAGCAGTAATAACAATAGGAAAGTCAAATATCATCTTTTCATGACATGATTATTTAAAGTAAACTTTTACTCTAGAATGCGTATACACAAATTATTTTCTAACAGCACATTATGAGACAGTATAACCATTCAGGTTATGGTTATGCTGTCTTGTTGGATCCCTACACCAAAGAGCCAATATTTTCCATTCATTGCATTAACCTCCTTGGCGGTACGATTATTTCAGGTTTTAGGTGCTGAAAACGGTACCATTATTTTGCATGAAAATTTGGCGTTTTATATTGTAGTCCTGTAATTATTAGGAATAACTAATAAATCTGTCCAAACCAAAGTCTAGTAGACATCCTGGGTATAATAAAGTTTGAAAAATTAAATCATAAATTATAATATAAAAAATAACTATAAATAATTATACCAAATAATAATATAATAATAATAAAACTGATTCAATAATGTAATCAAATCAAAAACACTGAAATTTGCTCAGTTGCAGAATTGTCACTGTCATTACTTTTCAATATTTGATGACGGATCTCCCCACAAATCGCTATCGCTCAATTCTGCAAATTATTCTAATTTATTATCGCTGTTTTCTAGCTGGTCTAAAACCTCTTTTGATGTAAAGGGACAGTTTTGGTTGCTATGGACAATCTCCAGTTTCCAGGCATAAAGAACAGTATATATAATATAAAACGACATGCAAAGCATTGGACAGACCACTAGGGACAAAGGGGATGTGAAATAATTACATACAGAAATGTAATCTGTAAGATTACATTATACTGTATGTAATGTGTGTGTTTTACTTTTTGAATTTGGCGCCGTTCTCCGTGCCGGTGCGTCACAGCTTTTGCAGGGAATGGAGCTCAGCGATGTGATACATCGAGGGGAGGACGAGCCGCTTGCAGTGCAGGGGGGCATCACTGGATCCAGGGGATAAGGCAAGTAAGCTCATCCTGGATCCAGCGATGCGATCCCGAGTCTAGCTAATGGCACTGAATTTCACCCCGAGCCCGACTCGGGAACAACGCCAGGGGGGTTAATGATGCCCAAAAAGCCTAATACAGCTGTATGTAGTTTAGAATAAATGGCTCTATAATATTAGGCTATATTTGCATTATACAACAGTGATACTGGCTGTGCATCTGGCTTATGGGGCATAAAGGAATGAAGTACATGGCTCCAGCTGCTGTCCTGAAATTAGGAATAAACCTCATATTTTTGGGATATGTAATGAATTGACTCATGTGAATACCTTTTGTTCTAAGAAGGCTTTACTGTGCCAACCAGAAGATTGAAACACAAATGCCATAGAGATTTTATAGAGAGTCTAACAGTTTTTTTCACATTAAAAAATTATTTAAGAACTTTGAAAAGTACAAAGTGTACATAATTCAAAGGAATTCAAAGGAAATCAATGTACAGATGTATTATTATTATTATTATTATTATTATACAGGATTTATATAGGGCCAATAGTTTATGCAGCGCTTTACAATATAAAAGGGAGACAATGCAGCTATAATACAATAAAATACAAGAAGATTAAAAGGGCCCTGCTCAGAAGAGTTTATAATCTAATAGGGTGGGGCAGGTGGCACAAAAGGTTGTAACTGAGGGGAATGAGCCGATGAAGGTGGTAGAAGATTAGTTAGAGATGTGATAGGCTTTCCTGAAGATATGAGTTTTAAGGGATCACCTGAAGGTAGCAAGAGTAGTATTAGAGTTGCATATAGAAAGAAATCAAAGCAACAACTTAAAGTCTAACTGTTTTTCAGCTTAAAGTGGTTGTAAACTTCAGATATGAAATATGAACAAAGGATATCCCTCTATAGTGTGTACTTGTCTCATTTAGGAGCACTAAGTGTAATTTCTGTCGGCTGCTTTGTTCCTTTGCTATCGGCATGAATCATTTCTTACAAGTTTTCCTAACACCAAGAGAAAAAAGGTGACAGGAGAGGGACGCCTCAGCTCTGTTCCTATGAGCTGTGTGAAGGGGGTGTGTCCCTTCCCTCCAATCACCTCCCAGAGCCCCAGTGGGGGACTGCCAAAGTGGAGTGACCACTCTGTGCAATGTCATTGTACTGAGCAGGTGAGCAAAATCTCTCTTTTATTTTCATTTTTTTTTTTTAAAAAGCACCATTAATATCACTTTGAGGCATTTATAGATGATTATTTCTTTTATCTAATGCATAAAAAGCACAGTCAGACATTGCATGGAGTTGGAAAAGAAGCGCCACCTACTGTGGAAGGTCTGAAATCGATCATAGACCGGCCTTTCCCATATCTGCTAATCTATGAGTAGACTTAAGCAGGCCATACATGATTAGACTTAAGCAGGCCATACATGATTACTTTTATACATGACTAATACATACATGACTAATATATATATTAGGCTTTAATACCACTTTAATATGGCACACTTTCAATGTAGAGATAATGGTGCATGTAGACAGCAGGGATACAGGAAAATGTTTGCAAACATGAGGACAGGACAGAGGATATGTAAGTAGTCATTTCCTTCTAAATATTTTTACTTAATACAGATATTTTATCAATTTCCCTTTAAAGATAATGTATAATCCTTTTAACAATGACTGCATAGGTCTATGAGCATGAAACATTTTCCTTGGACAGTACTGAGAGGCACAATTGCACAATGTACTAATCTGGTATAGCCTAGGGTTATTTGTTTATAGCTCCAGAAGAAGAATGTGTGACAATGAGAAATACAAAGTAATGAGGTATTGTAGTATACTGAGTGAAATATGCCTGGAGATTCCCACAGACCTCTCTTCTGGGAACCATCACATCAGACCATAAAGACAGACTTGTTTACTTGCAGTGTCCTGCTCTAGCTGTGTGGGGTTTGATTTGTTTTTAAAGTCGATAAAGCAACTGCCTTCCAGACCTTGACACTCAAAAAGCTCAAAATAGAAAACATTCAGAGACTAGCAACAGAAAAAGTAACATTTAAGTATGTATTTGTATTTGAAAGAGTATCTTTAATTGCATGTAGTTGCATTATATAGTTGGATTATACCACAAACTATTTGGATTTTTTTATTTGTATGAGTATGAGTATATTTCTCCATAAAAATGTTTAAAAGGGCACCAAGAGAACCTAAAAAAATAGTTTACAGAATGACCGGGACAAAATCACGGTATATAAGGTGTCATTTTTTTTTACAATTATTTTATTTATTCAAAGAACACGGTCAAAGACAGACATCTGGGCAATCACATTATGTTATCTTACGTCACATTACATGTACATGTTGTATACAAGAGCCTGTTATTACATGCAAAGGACAATATGACATTTTCTTGTCTGAGACGCCTCTTTCATCATGTGTGATGGGTGTTTAAATCATCGTGCAGTTACTGTTTGTACACCATGATGCAGGAGTGTTACCCTTCAATGAGTCCCAGCCTGGTCCCAGTCCAGTTTTAAGTTTACTGTACTAGAAGAGTTTGGATCCCGTAACCTCGGGTCTGTGGAACCGAGGGACAGGATAGTAAGAAGGATAGCAAGAGATTATATAGAAAAAAGGATAAGGAGAGAAGACAGAGAGAGGGGGGAGATTGGGTGGGGGGGACGGAAGGGGGGTGGGGGATGTGGGAGTCTGGAGGGTGACTTGTGCAAGCCCACCGAGTGCGGTGGAAGTCTGGCAAGGCCCCTGGGTGCTGTGTGAGCAGTGGGGTCGTAATTTTGTTTTTTAAAGGAAGCAATAAATGTTTTAGAGTGGAGGGATACAATACATACGGCATATAACACTTTTATTAAAGCACTGCTCTATATTATGCATCTTTTGGATCCAGACCAAACCTACTTTCCATAGACTGACAGGTTTGACATATAACAGAGCTTAAAGAGGAAGTAAACTTACTTTACTGACTTTTGCCCATAGGTAAGCCTATAATAAGGCTTACCTATAGGTAGTGTAAATATCTCCTAAACATGCCCATTTAGGAGATATTTACATTACATGTAAACAGCTCTCTGTTCCTTCAGAGCCCCGCGCCGTGAATGGCGGCTCCTGCATGTCGGAGCTGGAGCCTGGAAACCCGGAAGCAAGACGTATGAAGTTGGGAGCCCCTGTAGCGCTGACATCATGGCATTGTAATAGGTTTGTTTTAAGGTAAGTTTCACAAAATGTGCTAGTATGTGATGCATACTAGCACATTATGACTTTACCTTGCAGGGGAAAAAAAACGTCCAACAGTATACAACCGCATGGTCAACGCTACCTTTTTAACTTGTTACACTCTAAATATGGGTGTAACATGTAACACGCAGCATTATATCTAGCAAAACCCCCACCTCCTGAAAGAACCAACCCCCACAGCCACTGTTATTTTTGAACTTTGAAAGTCTGCGCTGGGTTCCACTGAGATCTGTCAATGAATGCACTACAAGTTCCATCTTACACCGCAGCAGACAGACTTGAGGTTCTCAATTACCTACAAATGTATCCACTTTCAGACGATCCCTGAAAACTCATCTTTTCAGAGAAGCCCATCTGGCCCCCACCTAACAACTGTACATTTAGCTTCTCAATCAGCACATCGCCCACAGTTATTACCTCTTGTATCTCTTGACTTTCCCTCTTAGATTGTAAGCTCTAAGGAGCAGGGCCCTCTGATTCCTACTGTATTAAAATGTATTGTATTTGTACTGTCCACCCTCAAGTTGTAAAGCGCTATGTAAACTGTTGGCGCTATATAAATCCTGTATAATAATAATAATAAAAATGTGGTAAGCATTACACTAATAGTTCATTGACCCTTCCTGTAGCTTTCCAACTGAATGCCCCTACCTCGGTACAGACAGGAAACAGGAAGAGGAATTTGAAGGAGCCTTGCACTGCACCATCGATCCACTGATCACAGGTGCAATGCTTTGCAAACTTCTATGCAAAATAAATAGAAAATGTTCTTTTTTTTTAAATATATGCATTTGTTTTTAAAGGTGGGCTTAGCCTTTAAGGAATTGGAGTTGAAAATGTATATAAGTGTAAGGTTTCAAAAGGAAAATCTGTGAAAAAGGTAGGAGGGAGAATGATACTACATGTAAACCTTGCTTCTCCAGTCACACCCGAAGACTGGAGTTCCCCTTTTAAAGCAGATGTTTCTCCCCCACCAAACGCAAAAAAACAATAGTGCATGCAACTCTGCATGCAAATCTCTAAAGATCTTTCATTTATTTGTATAATCAAAGAGCTTTTTTTTAAATTACATTTTTTTCTGACACTTTCTGGCTTTCAGTAGAAACTGGTAACGTGCCAGGACCTCACAGCTTCCCCGCGAGGAAAGCTAGATCACTAAGGTCTTTCAGAGTTAACTTGCATGATCTCACACGTGCACCGTACAAGATCTGGCGCAGTTTCTTATTGTTTAGTAACAAACCTAACAGGATCTCGTACTGCACATGCACAAGGTCAGGCAAGATGACCTCAGTGGGTTGGCACAAAATAAAAACAGTGAAGCTGGTCACCAAAAGAAATATGATGCTATGGGGTTTCCATTCATGGAGCGGAGGTTAATTTAGTTGACAAACATATTTTTATCATAGTTTTTGTCAGTTGCATGTTTTCAGGGAAGAAAACGAAACAAAATTAAATTAGAATTTAGTCAATTGATGAAAACTATAATGAAAATCAATTCTACTTTTAATTTAGTAGACCAAAATCTCCAGTACATTTCAATCAACTAAAATCTAATGGGTTTAGTTAAATTATAATGCACTATTTAAGAATTTCTCTAGAATTTACAAACTCACCATATACTCCTGGAGTAAAAATCGAAGTGATTAGAGCCAGAGGCTCTCATAGGCTTCAAAATAGGGTGGGCTTGGGGCGCAGGGCACTGCGTCCCGAGCACACTCTGTTGTGTGACGAAAGCTAATGGATTTTCCCTATGGTCACACTACAGTTCCTCCCCACCAATCAGGAGGGAGGTCTGTGAGACTGGTTTCCCGATTTGCCAAAGCGTCAGGCGATCCTAATGGATGGCTAGGGCTTTAGTGGAAGAGGAAACACACAGGGAAAGAAGCCTGAGGAGCGGACACCGAAACCGTTGCTGCCCACACTGGAGGAGAGGAGGAGGACAGCCCCATCACTGCAGGAGAGAAGGAGAGCCCCTCAGCACATCGGGTAAGTACCGCCGGGTGGTCCAGCAGGTGGTTAGTGCCGCGCATGGTCCGGCGGAAGGTCAGTTGCCCAATCAATGAACCCTACCTGCTTAGAGCCCCCAGCAAATGAAACTCAAATATTCTGCAATGAGTTATCAGACTTTTTCATCAACAAAATTGACAACATCAGGAAGACAATTCACCAGAAAAAAACAACCAACCTCACACAACCAAAGCAAAAAGAAGATTCCAACACATACATCACAAAAGCACCGATTTTTTCTCTAACACCTATCTCAACCGACACCACTAAAAACATCAAAAGCCTCCTAGAAAGCACATCGCCAATCGACATCATTCCCACTAAAATCCTGAAAGAATGTTCTGAAATCTTGGCTCCTACCATAACACACCTGATCACCTGATAAATCAGTCGTTCAAAGAAGGGAGTGTTCTGACTGACCCCAAGCAAGGCATCATCAAACCCCTGCTAAAGAAACCCAACCTTGACCCTCAAGACCCTAACTACTGCAGACCGATAACAAGCCTCAACACCATCTCCAAGATTAGGGAGAAAGTGGTAGTACAACAGCTACAACACCACCTGGATACACACAAAGTCTTCGACCCTGTGCAATCAGGCTTCTGCCCAGGCCATGGCACAGAAACGGCACTTCTCAAAATAAGGGACAACACCCTCGAAGCAGCAGATGATGGGAAATCATGTCTCCTAGTACTGTTGGAGCTCAGTGCTGCGTTTGATACAGTGGACCACAATACTCTACTCATCTGCCTCGCAGAAGTAGCTGGAGTCTCAGATTCAGATCTACAATGGTTCCATCCTTCTTAGGAAATTGTTCTCAAACAGTGAAACTAGGAGCCTTCACCTTTGAAACCTGAGCAATCTCTTGTGGAGTCCGTCAAGGTTCACCACTGTCACCAGTGCTTTTCCACATCTACAACATCTACATCCGCCCACTGCTCAAAATCATCAGGATATCAGACCTCTGCTTCCACTCATACGCTGATGACACTCAACTCTACTTTTGCATCACCGGACAAAAAGATCATCATCAGCAACTAGAAAAATGACTCACTCTGATAGACGACTGGATGACCACTAGCTCCCTAAAACTCAACAAATCAAAAACAGAGCTTCTCCTCCTACATTCAAAACAAAATTCCAAAACTAAGACCCCATGGACACCTCCCATCATCTTTGGACAGACCATCTCTCCAAGCGCCAAAGCCAAGAGTCTCGGAGTGATCTTTGACTCATAAGTGTTAACGGATGCACAAATTGGATCAGTAGTCAGAAGATCTCATCATCTCCTCCACCTGCTATGTAGACTCATCCCCTTCATTCCAACGGAGGACAAAGCAGCAGTCTTGCGCGCTTACAATTCATCCAAAACATGGCGGCAAGACTGATAACAGGAAAAAAATCCTGGGAGCCCATCTCCCCCGCCCTGAGGAGCCTACATTGGCTAACCACAAATGCGTAGGAGGAAACGCTCCTCAATATCTACACGAGAAGATAACACACTACACACCCAATCGCAGTCTCCGATCATCCAATCAAAACCTCCTCCTCATTCTCAAATCCCGCTAAAAATCAAAGGGAGAACGTAGATTCGCAGTCCAAGGACCACGGCTATGAAATGCTCTTCTGACTTACATCCACATGGAAGGAAATGATCAGGCCTTCAGGAAAAAACGTAAGACCTACCTATTTTAAGAAGCTAGACAACACAGGACACATCGAGCGCCTTGAGGCGATTCAGTTCGCATTGCAGCGCTATACAAATCATTAATTCATTCATTCATTCAGTGCAGTGGTTGGTCCCGCGGGTGCTGCTGTGGTCAGTACCGTGGTTGGTCCAGTGGCTGCCGCTGGTGGTCAGTGGCCCACCGGGGAGGTTGTTACATGTTTGCTGCCTCCCCAAAAAGGAGAACCCACCAGCTGCCACTGAGTAAGAGAGTGCACAGGACAGAGACCTGGAAGGTCTGGGGAGGCTGTTTTTTACACATTGCTAAGCACTGCTACCTTGCTGGGAGGGGAAACTCACCCCATCACATTCAGACACAAATCCGATAGAGGAGTTCTTTTTCTGTGGTTTGGCAGGCATTGTTCCAAAGATCCCAGGCAGCAGGCAGACAGAGCCTGCATTTCTCAGCTAATAAAGCTTGTTGATAGAGTCAGGGGGCTGGGGCTTTAACAGCCAGGCAGAGCTCCAGGGAAAATGGAAGTTCAAGTGGCTACTGGAGATTTTAGTCAGCTAAAATGTACTGGAGATTTTAGTAGACTAAAATACAACTAAAACAATTCAGATGACTAAAATATGACTAAACTTAAAATGGCATTTTGGTCAAAATAATATGACTAAAACTAAATAAAAATGTGATGTCAAAATTAACATTGTGTTGCTGTTGTCAGTGTTACTAAGGAGGATGGAAGGGGAAAGGTATAATTATAAAATGAAGCTAGGCTGAGGCAAATGAGTTGTGATTGATGTAGAACATACAATAGGCATTTTGTAGCTTTTTTTTCCCCCCAATCACACATTTGTCATTCATGCTACAGTGTCTCTGGGATACAGCTCTTCCTGCTCCCATACCCTACAACCAAATGAAACCACCACTGTAATCCAGTAATCAGAAGCAAGGAGTGTGCAGTATGTCTATCAGACACCTGATATGCCCATGTAAAGCTAAAAAAAACAGAATGTGCCTAGACACATTCACATATGTAGAAGTTCTCTGCTGCTTCTAATCAGGTTTGCATAGTTGGTAAGGTTGAAAAAAGACACCAGTCCATCCAGCTGAACTATTTATTCCATCCTCCATATCGGTTATTATTATTATACAGGATTTATATAGCACCAACAGTCTGCGCAGTGCTTTAGAATGCAGGGGGAAAGTACAATTACAATACAGTTCAATACAGAAGGGACGGGAGGGCCCTGCTCGTGGAGCTTACAATCTAAAGGGAGGGGGACGTGGTACAAAAGGTAATAGCTGCCGGGGATGGTCTGATGTAGGTTGCTGGGGTACGGGTCTTAGGTGCAGGGAGGATAGGCTCCCCTGAATAATTGAGTTTTCAGGGATCACCTAAAGGCAGACAGGGTAGGGGCAGGGAGTTCCAGAGGATAAGAGAGGCTCTGGAGAAGTGCCAGAGGTGAACATAGGAGGAGGTTACAAGGGAGATAGAGAGCAGAAGGTCTTGGGAGGATCAGAGAGGACAATTTGGGTGATATCTGCAGATGAGGTTGGTGATGTAGCTGGGGGCAATATTGTGGGTAGCATTCTATTTTGTAGTAAGTATTTTGAACGGTGAGGAAGGGGAAGTCAGTGAAGGGATTGGCAGAGAGGGGCAGCATTCATGGATCGGTTAGTAAGGTGTATTCGTCTAGCAACAAGTTGAACAAGTTAAACAGAATTGGTCCCAGGACTGAGCCCTGGGGTAACCTACTCACAATTTTAGACCTTTCAGAAAATATGCCATTAACCACTACCCTCTGGGCTAGCTCCTGGAACCAGTTTTCTATCTAGATACATACTTTGTCGTCAAATTAATCGTTTATGTGGTACTGTATTAAATGCCTTAGCGACATAGAAATACACAATGTCTACAGGCTTTCCTCTATCCAAATTACAAAATGAACTTCTCAGAGAGTGTCAGAAGTTTGGTATGGCAAGAGTAACCTTTCATAAATCCATGTTGGTTACTAATAATGATACTGTTTTACTATTCCTTCCAATAGTTTACGTACTATTGATGTTATATGGTAAACATACATTTATTTGTTGATTTGCTAATGATACAAGTAGATAGAAAGCCTAACATTTTTTTTTAAATATAGGTCCACTTTAAACTATGTGCATGCTTCACATTACTACTGGCTACTCCCTTTTCTTACACACACACACATTTAACATTCTAGCAACAGATTGCAAGTTCTAAGCTCACCTGCTACTTGGCAATGGATTGTTACATTTGTTCCCGGAATAGTTTTCACCACACTGCCAACATCGATGGTGATAGAAGGCGCATCCATATTGATAAGCACATTTCTGGAGGTCTTTATTAACGGTTTGCCTGGAGACAAGAAAATATGTATTATGGTCACCTCACTCCATTAGTTCAAAGACAAGCACCATGAGGTATCCAGTTGAGAGAAAACCTGCTGTTTTTCAGTAAGCTGTCCATATGAGGCATGCCATAAAGCATCTGTGCTAATCAAGAATGGATGCAGAAGACTGCGGGGGACCAAACCTTTTTCTAAACACTTACTTAAAATCGTCACAGGGGATAAGAGGTTATGAAAGTAGGGTCAGATCCAAAATAACTTGTGACATGCACTATTAATGTCTAATACATACATGTAACATGAGCATTATTTCATATTCAAGAAATCACATTACAACTAAAATTTCAAGGTTACCTAAAGAGGATTTATTAAAAAAATATGAATGGAAGGTCATCGTAATGAGAGTGTTTTGCTGAGCTGAGCTGCTCTCAGAAATGTGAGACTATCCAGGATTAAATATTTGGTACTATTCAATTCTTTAATCTTTACTCAAGTTGACACTCTCCTTGGTGACATTATTGGTCACATATGTGATAATATGTACTTGTTAAGGATTCTCAGTTCCTTACTGGTATCCCGCTTATTCGATAACCAACACATGGTTCTGATTCCTTTCTACAACATGTTAGACTGCTTAAGGTACATCTTTGGAGGTAACAAATTTGATTCAACTTGTGTAAAATTGCAGTAACTATCTTTGCTTTCAAGGGTGGACTTGTGTTTAGGTTAAGAAGTGAATAATGGATTTTTGTTTGTTTTTAATGCATGAGAAGCCTATAATGCAGGGGTCTCTGTCGGATTGGCATGTAAAACCCTTCTTGAACCTGCAGGTTTACCTTGCAGCAGGATCTGGGGTGTAGATACAGTAGAATAAGAGGTTCCAAACTCCCTGCCAGAGTATCTGTAGTGATGTGTCCTTGTTTTGAATGCTGAATGCTGAACATTCCATCACTGTTCACAGCACTTGTGTTCCTTCCCTTGGGTGGAGAAATATTCTGCCTGACATTTGAATTTAATTTCCAGGAGAGTGGTTAGGGTAGCAGCGTGGTAGAGAGGGAGCATCCTGGTAGCAGATAGCAGATGGTAGTAAAACACACTGAACACAAGTTTTTTTGTGCACTGACACCAATCCTTGGGATCTTTCACTGCACTGAACACCAGTCTTGGGAGTACCTTGCTGCAGTGATACCTAGTTTGGAGTTTTTTTTTGTTTTTGTTCTGTTTTTTACTGCACTGACACCTATCCTGGAGTTCTGTTTGCCGCATTGAACACCATTATTGGGGGCATTTTGCTGTACTGACACCAGTCCTATTTTGCTGCACAGGCACATCCTGGAGGTATTTTGTATTGACTGGGCACAAATGTTCAGGGTTTTTATTGCTGTCACTGAGGTTGTCACATCAATGTTTGAGGTTGTGCTTACTTACTTAATATTTATTTTTGTAAATGAGGATGTACAGTAGACACATTGAAGTTGATTTATGAAAGGCAAATAGACTGTGCACTTTGTAAGTGCAGTTACACCCAGCAAGAAGGTCTGGGGCAAGGGGTGGGCAAGAGGGTGGGCTGCCCTGGGCACAATTGTTTATTGCAGGGATGTAAGCACCATGACCCTACCAAGGCATCTTCGCCCTGGGCACTGGATGGACTTGTCCTGGCACTGCCTACAAGTGCTGTTGCCCCAGAGCCTAGTAAAGGAGGTAAAGCTTCACTTTTCAAAGAATACCCAATCAAATGCAAAGAAAATAAAAAACAGCATTTTTGCTTGCACATGATTGGATGATGGAAGTCAACAGAGCTTCTTTTCATTTACTAAGTACTGGAGCAACTGCACTTGCAGAGTGCACAGTCTATTTTCCTGTAGTAAATCAACTGCAAAGTTTTATGTATCTGGCACTCTCAATTCCTTACAAAAAAAAAATGTGGGCACACTAGGCTGCAAAGGTTGCCTTCTCCTGCTATAATGGTACGAGTTAATCTCCTTAAACTTTGGATAATATTAATACTGTATATGATCATTTAACCACTTTAGCCCCGGACCAATAAACGCCCTAAGGACCAGAGGTCTTTTTCCAATTTCGCACTGCACTGTTTTAACTGGTAATTGCGCGGTCATGCAATGTTGTACCCAAACGAAATTTGCGCCCTTTTCTTCCCACAAATAGAGCTTTCATTTGATGGTATTTGATTGCCTCTGCGATTTTTATTTTTTGCGATATAAATGGAAAAAGACCGAAAATTTTGAGAAAAAATTATATTTTCTACTTTTTGTTATAAGAAAAATCGAATAAACTCAATTTTATTCAAACATTTAGGGCAAAATTTATTCAGCCACATGTCTTTAGTAAAAAAAAATGTCAATAAGCGTATATTTATTGGTTTGCGCAAAAGTTATAGCGTCTACAAACTAGAGTACATTTTCTGGAATTTACACAGCTTTTAATTTACGACTGCCTATCTCATTTCTTGAGGTGCTAAAATGGCAGGGCAGTACAAACCCCCCCACATGACCCCATTTTGGAAAGTAGACACCCCAAGGAAGTTGTGGAGAGGCATGTTGAGCCCATTGAATATTTTTTTTTTGTCCCAAGTGATTGAATAATGACAAAAAAAAAAAAGTTTACAAAAAGTTGTCACTAAATGATATATTGCTCACACATGCCATAGTTATATGTGGAATTGCACCCCAAAATATATTCTGCTGCTTCTCCTGAGTACGAGGATACCACATATGTGGGACTTTTTGGGAGTCTAGCTGCGTACTGCACACCGAAAACCAATCACTGCCTTCAGGGTTTCTAAGGGTGCAAATTTTTGATTTCACTCCTCACTACCTATCACAGTTTCGAAGGCCATAAAATGCCAAAATAACACAAAACCCCCCCAAATGACCCCATTTTGGAAAGTAGACACCCCAAGCTATTTACTGAGAGGCATGTTGAGTCCATGAAATATTTAATATTTTGCCACAAGTTGCAGGAATTTTACAATTTTTAATTTTTTTTTGCACAAAGTTGTCACTAAATGATAAATTGCTCACACATGCTATGGGCATAAGTCAAATTACACCCCAAAATAAATTCTGCTGCTTCTTCCGAGTACGGGGATACCACATGTGGGGGACTTTTTGGGAGCCTAGCCACGTACGGGACCCCGAAAACCAAGCACTGCCTTCCGGATTTAAATATAAAATGCTACCAAAAAAACTGACTCTGTGATCGCTGCAGTTATGTGTTTAGTGTTTTGTAAGTGACAGTGATCGATTGATACTGCACTTGGGTGGGCTGGGCAGAGGGGCAAAACGCAGGTGCTAGCAGGTATCTGGGCTGATCCCGCTAACAATGCGTTCTTTTGGAACCCTAAACTGCTGGGGACGCTAGTATAGATCTGATCAGATCAGATATTGATCTGTTCAGATTCTATACCACTACAGGAGGTTTATGCTTTGCGCGTGGGTGTTAGCGGTACTGGCACTAGCCTAGCGCTGCCTGGGGCGACGCAGACCCTGACACTAAAACCTAATTGATATCACCCGCCGGGTGATCAGGGGGTTAAACCTTTATTGGGTAATAAATGGTGGGTGCCCTGATGCTATAAAAAGCAAACTAACCAGAGTCACCCGTAACACTTATACGGTGATCACTGGTGAAAGGGTTAACTAGGGGCAATCAGGGGGTTCAAATTTTTATTAGGTAGTATATGGGGGTCCCTGGCGCTATATAAAAACCTGACGGGGAACCTAAATAACTAACTGGCTAACCAGCGTCACCAGTGACACTTATACTGTGATCGCTGATGAAAATGTTAACTAGGGGCAATCAGGGGGTTAAAACCATTATTGGGTAGTATATGGGGGTACCTAACGCTATAAAAACCTGGCGGTGAACCTAAAAAAATAACTAGCTACCTAACGACACTAGTGACACTAATGCAGCGATCAGAAAAACGATCGCTTAGTGACACTGGCAAAGGGGGGTGAAAGGGTTAACTAGGGGCAATCAGGGGGTTAAAACCATTATTGGGTAGTATATCGGGGTACCTAGCGCTATAAAAACCTGGCGGTGAACCTAAAAAAATAACTAGCTACCTAGCGGCACTAGTGACACTAATGCAGCGATCAGAAAAACGATCGCTTAGTGACACTGGCAAAAGGGGGTGAAAGGGTTAACTAGGGGCAATCAGGGGGTTAAAACCATTATTGGGTAGTATATCGGGGTACCTAGCGCTATAAAAACCTGGCGGTGAACCTAAAAAAATAACTAGCTACCTAGCGGCACTAGTGACACTAATGCAGCGATCAGAAAAACGATCGCTTAGTGACACTGGCAAAAGGGGGTGAAAGGGTTAACTAGGGGCAATCAGGGGGTTAAAACCATTATTGGGTAGTATATCGGGGTACCTAGCGCTATAAAAACCTGGCGGTGAACCTAAAAAAAAAACTAGCTACCTTGCGACACTAGCGACACTAATGCAGCGATCAGAAAAATGATCGCTTAGTGACACTGGCAAAAGGGGGTGAAAGGGTTAACTCTAGGGGCAATCAGGGGGTTAAACCTTTATTGGGGGTGATAGGGGGCTACCCTGGACCTAACACTAACTGCCCTGACAGTTTTTACTTTTACAACTGACACTGAATGCAGTGATCAGTAAATAAATGATCACTGCAATCAGTGACACTGTGACTGGGGGGGGGGAGGGGGGGCGGGGGCGATCGGGGGGGGATCGGGGGGGTTTGTGTGCCTGTGTGTACCTACATGTCAGTGTAGTGTTGGTGCACACTTACTTTCTGTCTTCTCCTCGTAGTCCGGTCAAAAAGACTGCCCCGAGGAGAATGACATCACTTCCTCCTTCCTGTGTAAACAAAACACAGTGGGAGGAAGCTTCTCATTGGCCAGGAGTGATCGAGAGGCCATCCCCTCATCACGGATCGCTCCTGCAGTGAACCGGACCGCCGTATCCAGCGGGAGGGGGTCCGATCGGACCCCCCCACCCACTGGAAGGCAGGCACGTACATGTACGTGCTTGTGCCTGCCTGTGCCATTGCGATGACGTACAATGGCAATACAGCGGTCCTTAAGTGGTTAATTAGAAACATTGTCGCAGTCTATAATATATGACACCATAAACCAGTAGACATGTGCGATTAGTTTCGTACGAATCGAAAATTTGTATGAATTTCCATAAATTCGTACATTCGGGAGGATCCGAAATACAAATTGCTATGCTTCTGAATTTTTAACGAAATACTAAATTTAATTTACGAATTTCGGATCCAAATTCCGTTACAATGGAAACGTGACTGGTGTTTTGTTGACTAGTCAGAGGTTTTCTTCTGCTGCTGAGTGAGGGTTGGGAAAATTACCTTTTTTAATATGGGAGTGGGAGACTACTACTGGTAGTCGATGGGAGATTCTGAATCGGACAGAATAAGAATTTTCGTTAATTACGATTATTCGTTATGATGAAGTTAAAAACCCAGGAACTCAGCACAGCACAGGGATGGTGGGAGCCCCTCATAATGGAAACATCACAGGGATGGTGGGAGCCCCTAATAATGATAAATTCATCATAACGAGCATTCGTAATTGTTATGAAAAGTTAACGAAAATTAGTATTTCGTACAAATCCAAATTGAATTTTGGACACAAATTACGAAATACGAATTAACGGCTAATACAAAAAGGAACAGAATGAAATGAAACAAATTTATTGACGACACACATGTCTACAAACCAGATAAATTGACATTTGGATTCAAAACTAGAATTTGCCTACAGCAACAGCTAGAAGACATCCTAACTAACTAATCGCTAGCTGAGATTAAAGATTAAAGATCAATTTCAGCAAATAGCTAAAAATGAAATACATACATTGGAGCTGTTTTACTTACCAAAGGATGTGTATTTCTGTCCTTCAACTCCTGACATTTACACAGCCCTGACAGACAGTGGAGCCAGGTTGGCACCCAAGAAATTCAGTAGAAAGTAATTTCCCTGCCCCTGGCCTGTGATTGGACAATGAAAGAGCAGCAGCACAACTGATTCAATCATTACCCTTTGGGATTAATACAGTAATCTGAATTTGTTTCTACAGCTGTCCCTCCTACAGTTTTTGTTGTACAAGGGATTCCGTGGCTGGCAACACGTCATATTAACTTACATAGTTCTAATTAAAATGAATGAAAGTTATTTTATTAATACATCATAGATGTTTTTATCTGCACGGAATTATACTTTAACCGCTTGCCGACCGCCTCACACCAATATACTTCGGCAGAAGGGCTCATACAGGCAGAGTAACTTACCTGTACATTGCCCTTTAAGAGGCAGCTAGCGGGCGCTCACAGCAAGCTCCGTGAGTCGGGTCGCGGATACCCGCGATCACCTCACGGGGAGGAAAAAGCTAATGTAAACAAGCATCTCCCTGTTCTGCCGGGTGACAGTGTAACTGATCTCTGCTCCCTGTGATCGGAGAAGAGATCAGTGACGTGTCACACTCAGCCATGCCCCCCCACAGTTAGAAACACACCCCAGGACACACTTAACCCCCACACTGCCACCTAGTGGTTAACCCCTTCTCTGCCAGTGTCATTTACACAGGAATCAGTGTATTTGTATAGCACTGATTGCTACATAAATGACAATGGTTCTAAAATTGTGTCAAAAATGTCTGATGTGTCCTCCATAATGTCGCAGTCACAATAAAAATTGCTGATCGCTTCCATTTAAAAAAAAAAAAGAACATTAATAAAATGATCCCCTATTTTCTAAACTCTATAACTTTTGCGCAAACCAATCAATAATCTTTTTTTACCAAAAATATGTAGAAGAATACATATCGGCCTAAACTGAGGAAAAAAATTGTTTTTTTATATATTTTTGGGGGATATTTATTATAGCAAAATGTAGAAAATAATGCATTTTTTTCAAAATTGTCTCTCTTTTTTTGTTTATAGCGCAAAAAATAAAAACCGCAGGTGTGATCAAATACCACCAAAAGAAAGCTCTATTTGTGGGGAAAAAAGGACGCCAATTTTGTTTGGGAGTTTTTGTTTGCGATCGCGCAATTGTCAGTTAAATTGACGCAGTGCCGAATTTCAAAAAGTGCTCTGGTCAGGAAGGGGGTAAATTCTTCCGGGGCTGAAGGTTATTCAATGACTTTAATGTACAGTTGCCCTAAAAGAAAAGCCAATTCTTATTTTCTGTTGGCTACATACACAAAGAAAATGTAATACTCTGTTCTTGTACACACCAATTATACTATATATACTGTAAGATAGCCATCTGTTTCATATAGCCGGCATATTTGATTAGATAGATTGGATTAGACAAATTATAGTAAACATTTATTTTAATGTTACTTAAGATGTTTGATTTCGGTAAAAAAAATCTATTCAGGTCAAACCAGCTAGAAGCCTTGCATTTCATCAGCTAAAGCAGTAATTACACAAATACAGTCAATGAAAAAATAAGTGCACCTCATGGAAATTGTTGACTTTTCAACAATTTGAACAGGTAAACATTAGATCTTCATTCATACAGTACATACAGATAAAGATTATAATGGTTCTAAAGGCAGAGCATTTTTTCTTTAACCCTTTTGCTGCCAGAGCTGTTTTTGCATTTTTTTGCACACATGTTTAAAAAAATCCTTTTAGGACTGAAGATTACACAAAATCCACAAATATATATTTTCTGAAACCACATACGCTAGAGAATAAAATAGTGGTAGATCTAATTTTTTATGTCACACGATATAAACCGATATACAACGCAAATGTCTAGGAAACGTAAAATTTCAGTAAAAAAACACATTAACATGAATTTTAGGGCAAACAAACGCAATAAATTACAAAATTTTTTGGTAAAATATGAAAGACAAGGTTGCACTGAGTAAATGAATACCCAACACGCCAAACCTTCAATTTTTGTGCGCCTGTGAAATTGTGTGTGTACGGCGATATGTAACATGTGTACAACGTTTTCACAAGTAGGCGCCTCGGCGTATGCGTTTAGGTTTGTGCATGTGTATATGTAGGGGTGGGGGGCCTCAAGTTTTTTTGGGGGGGGGATTTTGTGCTTGGGTGTAACTTTATTTTTTTTACTTAACTTTTTTATTCATCACATAGGGGACAAAAAGTCTGCTATGTGATGTTTTTTAGGTGACAGGTACTCTATATTGAGATATGCAGGGTCATGTCTCCCCTGTACTCCACTAAATGTTTTGAAATGCAGACCGCATTGCAAAACATTATTTCCCAGCTGAGCTAGCTGGGGACACTGAGAGCTTGCCCCGGAAGTGAAGTCAGAGATGTCACTTTCCGGGTCACATAAAGAAATGAAGGCGAGCAGATGTATATCCACTCTTCTCCTTCCCCTCCATCCACCAGCACCCACCATGGAGCTCCCGGGCCCGCCAATGGGCAAGCGGAGTTCGGTAAGCATGGTGGGATGTAGCGGCGGGGGTGCGCCGGTAACAGGGGTGTGAGAGAGAAATTAGGTGGCAGTGGAGCTGCACGATTGCTCTCAGCTGACAGGCAGGAGTCTGCCTGTCAGTTTCACACACAATCCCTGTGGCTGTAGCCACCAGATTGTGTGTGTAACCCCCCCGTGCTGTTATATTGTACGGACCTGGCACCAAAAGGGTTAATCCATTCCCTGCATTAAGGTAAAAAATGTCCCAGTAGTAGTTCACCACCCCCTCATACTTACCTGAGTCCTATTTCAATCCAGAGCTGTGCCCGCCTGCAGTAGCGCTGATCTCTTTTTCTCCCCTAACAGGACACAGAGGCAGCAGCAGGAGCCATTGGCTCCTGCTGCTGTCAATCAAATCTTGTGAGGGGTGAGCATACACAGCCTGGCTTAGAAGCGGGCCTGCACATGCGCCCATATAGCAAGCTGCTTAAAATGGTGGCGCACACAGAAGAGGAAGAGCCTAAAGTTGTCAGCAGCGGAAGCTTGGAGCCACTTTGTGCAAAACTATTGCGTATTGAGTAAGTAAGTATAACATGTTTTTTATTTAAAGAAAAACAAAAACAAATTTACAACAGCTTTATACTTGAATATAAACACATTTGCTGTTTTTTTACAGTATTTATTTTAAGAGAATTTATTTTAATTTAACAAAAATATTAATTAATGCAATGGCGCACTGTGGTAAAATAGGTCCCATTTGGGTTAAATTGGTTCAATTTTTTTTTGTAGATGCTTGCACTTTGACACCAATTGTTATAAGAGAAGAGTTGCCTGCTGATCCCACAATTACATTTTGTGGTTCTTGGAGAAATCTTTTAGCATCAAATTGTAAGCTGCTTTTTAGCCCAATGTGCAAAGTCAGCCAGTCTAGGACAATTAAGCCATTGTTTGAAATTTATGTCACATATTTTTTTGCTTATTTGGAGTGACTGATTCCAAATAATTTGGCGTTTATTTTAAAACCCTTGCCAGATTCAAAGGCATCAGCAATCTTCTTTCTGAGGGCTTTAGGGAACTTTTTGAACTTGGCATGATGATAACATGTAAATAGAACACCTGATCCCAGATATCTGTGGTTTAAATAAGACAGGTTTCATATGCATACTCCCAAAAGAGGTTCTAATCATTGGAACCTAATATTGAACACCTAACTCTAACTTTCAAGGATTTGAAATAGTTATAAATGTAGGGTTGCACTACAAGTCTGCAACTGTACGTGTCATTTGTTCAAGTATGTCACCGTCATCTGCAACACTAAATGAAGATCTAAGGTTTGCCGATTCAAAAATGTTGCAAAGGTCAACAATTTATATGGGGTATACTTACCTTTTCACATGACTTTAACAAAGGGTGACATGTGACTGCAGTATTGATGTTTAAAATGAGGGATGACAACAGCAACAAATTTCTCTTAAGTGTAATCAAAGGTGATGCTAATTGCGCAGGAAAAATGATGTTAAATAGCATAAGAAAAACTCTCAACGTCGCATCCTCTGTACATAACTCCAATTAGATTTTCATGTCAGTTTCAGGAAGAACGTTTAAAAATAAGGTACATTTTGAAAAAACAAAAAAATTAAATCTTAATTCACATACCTGCTAGAGTAATGGCAATAGACACAGAAGCAGAGCCCAAAGAGTTAGTGGCATTACAGGTGTAAAACCCAACGTCAGCTTCAACTGGCTCTAGTATTTGCAGGGTATCATCTGATTTTAGGAGAATCCTGTTTAAACATATCAATGACCACAAGATTAAAATTATGTAAAACAAATGTGACATCTAAAAAAAAATGATTTCCTTAAAGTAGACCTGGTGACAGGCTATGGCCATTCAAATGTTTACATATTCTAAACAAGCAGTTGCTAAACTTTAAAATGAGGCCTCACTGACCTCTGTAGTTGGAATGATTCATCCTTGAAATCTGCAGCTGAAACGTCTCATTTTTAGCTTCTATTATAGTTCAGCTCCCCCTCCCAGCAATGACATAACAGCCTGTTAACCTCCATTCTCTCATGTAAACACCGAGTAGGTGAATAGGAATAGGGAAGCATGAATTACTTCACAATGGCTGTAACTTCAAATGGTAATAAGGGCTTGTTTCATTTAGTGTTTGTTCAAATTATAGAAATATTTACAATATATGTCCAAAGAGTTTGGGTTGACTGGGTCTTTAACACATATAATAAATGTACCGTTAAATATATATTAGAATGTAGTTTTAAGTTTTGAATAAAGTGGGAAAGGAATAGAACTTCTGTCAGATTTTTATTACGGTCCGCACTTTCCTGTCGTGATCCAACTCCTCCCATGTGTCATTGTGGTGCTAAGGAGACTTGAAGTGAAGGACTTCTCCAAATACAGCAAGTGGTTAACACTTCTGCCTAGAGGCAATAGGGTCATCGGTTTGAATCCCAACCACTGCACTACCTCCCTAGAGATTACATGTTCTGTGCCTACATGGGTTTCCTCTGGGTACTCTGGTTTCCTACCACACTCTAAAGACAAGCTAGCAGGTTATTCGGATCCTGTCTAAATTGGCCCTAGTATATGTACAGTATGTATGAATGTGAGTTAGGAGCTCAGTAGCTTAGCTTAGTAAGCTCCTTGAGGGCAGAAACTGATGTGAATGTGCTGTTGCCGCTTTATACATTCCTATAATAAATATGTGAATTAGACAGCAAAAAAAACGAACAGAAGTAGGTGTTTTTTGTTGTCCTTTTCACCCCTGTTCTGATCCTTTTCAGGGCTATGTAAAATTATAAAAGAGGTTTGGGCTAGAGTTTGGTTTTAATTGTTTTCGGTATTTTTGCTTTATATATAACTTTTTAGCAGTGCTGCTGATCAACAGTATTCTGTTCAGTCATTTAAAAATGTTATGGACCTACTGCTGCTCTTGATGAACAAAAGTGTGATTTTAGAGCTTTGTACCATTGAATGAATTGTCAGACAAAAAGAATAAACCTCAGAAGATTTACTTTTGCAAATATGGCCTGTTGCCACCTTGTACTGTGTAGCAGTGTTATGAAAAAAGATGTGTATGCTAACTTTTGGATTTGTTCGACCTACATTTGCAATTGAAATCCTCCCAAACAATCCACAAGTTAAAACCATAAAATGTGTGGTGCATGTATGGCAATGCACACTAATGCATACATTATGGTGTAAACAAGACAGAGATTTGACAGCGAAAATTTGTTTTTCTATTCAAACAAATACAAGTGGAGCCTTGGGAAAGGCCTCTTGCACACTGTGCATATAGTCCTTCTGCGTGAGACTCTTGTGTTTAGATGTTGGTGAAAAGCACAGTCAAACCAGGTCCAGTGGCAGCAGCTGTTGGCCTCTCATAAAATTATGCAGGCTGATGGCGGTGGGATTGGACTGTGCACCTGTGCTTTCAATCCAGGACCTCAGTTAAACCACAGATAAGTCAAGCAGGTCATACATGGTGCAAATTTCTTTTCTGCAACCATGTGTTGCAGGGAAGAAATTCACATGATTCCCCCATCAACACAGACAGTGCTGACAGGGGGAATTCCTCCTGCTGAGCAATTGTCTGCTCCCGGCGGGGGGCAGGGGAAGCTGTCTCCGCTGGGAGAAGACAATGATTATCACTAGCCACTATAGCAGCAGCTAGTGATATTCGTAAGAGAATCCAGCAGGTTGGTTGTACCCAAGTTGATTGATTGATTGATCAACTTGGTACATTTAGCCTGGCCATTGACGGTTCAAATCTCAGCCAGGTTCTGCCGAACCGGCCGAGATTCAAACAATGTATGACCAGCCGAAGACTAGAGACAGATCTGGTATACCCTGAACCATTGTTCTATACATGCCTCAGCTACAGAATCCAACTCTAATTACTTATGCACATGTATATGGTCCCGCAACTACTGGTGAAACGTACCTCTTCAGTGTTTAGTAACATGCTTTAGAGGCTGCCAAACCCTGGCTATGTTACATAAGAAGGTTTTGGAGTCAGATTGTCTACACCTTTCTGAGAAGACGTATTCAGAAAAATCCTAAGGATCTATTAAATTTGAAACCTGGGCACTGTACAAACATCTAGACATCCAGTTTTGCCTCCTTATGTTCTTTTTTACTGCTGTGAAACAAGTCCTAGCCAAAGCTTGGTGGTTGAAAGGGTCTGGACCCCCTGAATCATTCCATCACACTTTGATCATTTGCTTCTGACCATATGATCATTCTCATCTGACAACTAAGCCATCCTATTTGGTTATGGAGTGCCTCATACCCACCCTTGACAGACTTTCCCCCTTTATCCCCCCACCTACCTTGTCCTTCTAGTGTGCCCCACTATTTTTTTTTTCATTTCTCTTACTCTCCACCTTTCTAGTTGGTTACTATGTCACAGTTACAGCATCTCAGCTGACTTTCTTCTGAGTCAGCCATGTACCAGAAAACATTTTCCCATCCCCAGATTATCACGTATAATGATATATAAGGATATATAATGTTATATACTGATTTTTGTGTATGTACCCTCTTTGACTGACATTTTGTCTGTTGTTCTGTATGTCTACAAATGCTTTAATTAAAACCTATTGAAACCGAAGAAAGAAAATCAAGTTCCATTAAAAAATGACCAGTCCCATGTGTTAAAGCCCAAATCAACTTTTAGTTTACATCAGCTAAATGATAGGTAGTTTGAAAATGTTAGGAATAACTTCCCATTGTTTCCTTTTTTTTGCAAGAACAGACATAAGCATGTTCCTGTAGACCATAAATTAGGAGTGTTAAGGATACTAAAGCTGTCCAATCAGCACAGAGCATGAGCTTTGCTAATTGGAGAGCTATAGTTCTGATACTACAGGGGGCATGTAAGACCTCTGCAGAGAAATCACTGCTTCCACATAGAAAACAAAGGTCCTTCTCCGCAGCAAACCTGGCAGAAAGCAGTTATTCAGGATGTAGATGCTTTTTAAACAAAACAAACTGTAAGCCCTTGACCACCTTTGTTTTCAGACATCTGAAATGTATTTAGCTGCTTTATATTGATATTTCATTTGGGCTTTAATCCATCATACACTGGAATAACATTTTTGAAGGTACAGTAGGCATGTTCATACACTGTACAGTGCAAGTTCAACAAGAAAAAGCTATGATATACGGACCTATACTTCTTTCTTTTACTGCAATTAGGGAGTTACTATTAAAATTTCCAACCTGACATTTTTCTTTTTTAAATAGCATGTGTTTCTTTTTCTTCGCTAAAAATTTGTTTTAATGCTTAACAGACAATTCTGTTTAGGATAAAGATATAGCTTGTGTTATTATACATCATTTAAGCCTTCAGAAAACTAATGCTTATTTCAAGCTCTGATTATAAAGAGGAAAATATGTTTAACATTCTTTTGACATATCAGTAAACAAACTGCAAACCTCATGTCTGGTGACTGCTAACATTTGGTATCAGCGGCACATCCGGGGTATGGCAGGTATGACATGTTTTCTATGTGCCATTCAGCAGAAGGCATAGTCAGGGCTGCTGGTAGGGTGGTATAGGCAGCCCTCTTTTACAGAGCCCTGTTAGATCAGTAGGGGAAGCCTCTAAAGAATTCTGTGACAGCCCTAGCACTGTCTGGGACAGGAGCAGGCAGAGGGAGGAGAAAGCTTAGTCATGTGACTGAAGCCGGGCTGAGACAGTACCATGTGACCTGCTGCTGTATTCCGAGGAGTATGAACTGAACAGGACTGAAAAAACAGACAGGTTCTCTGATGTAAAGGGGGGGGGGGGCATGATATGAAGGAGGGGACACTGATGTATGGGGGAGGCTTTTGACTTATAAGGAGGCTCCTGATATGAAGAAGGAACTCTGAAATGAATGGTGCTTTTATATGAAAGAGGGACTGAAATATGGGTGTTAGATGTTTGTACAGGGATACAATTTCAATGCTTACCATATGTAGAAACATTCATGTAATACATGTATGTAATATTGATATATTTGTATTTTTACTACCTGTTACTATATTTCACTTCTTCTCCATTCTTGGCCCAGCTTATAACTGGTTTAGGATTTCCTCCAGCTTCGCAATGAAGTAGAACGCTGAGGGTTCCACTAGCCAGTGCCACAGTTTGTCCAATATGGGTTACAACCTCAGAAGCAGAGAAATGTTGGGCTGCAGATATCTTCTGGAGAATAACCGGCTTTCTGTGAGATTGGCCTGGGAGAATGTCATGGGGTTCAAATACTTCTGCTTCCATTGATGACGACCTCCATGAGCTAGAAAAACCAGACACAGGTTTATACAATGAATGCTCTGAGATTCCTGGACCAAGCTGTTTAGGCTCAGGCTTAAAAACTGGTGGTCCATGGTTTTCTAGACGGCTTTTAACTAGCTCATGAGCCAGTTGTAAAAAGAGATGTTTGCTGTTGTCATGGAGTTCCCCAGGTTGCTGGGACAATAACCGTATTACATCTTCTACATGTTTAACATCAGTAACAAATGTATTAGGTACAATATGCTCCAATCCATGGTCTTCCTCTGAGGAGATATTTCTTTCAAAAGATTCCTGAGGGTCAGATGGATCCATGTGATGATCAGACCAAGGTTTTAGCGCCAGAAGACGTGCAACAATATTATCATAGCGGCTACCAGGGTCCGTTATCTGCATCTGCTTTTCAGTTTTGCTTCGGTTTAAAGGATTTGAATTTTGTTGCTTTTCTGGACGATTAAAAGAATCATTCTTTCTGTGTTTTTTAACAGTGTCTTCTTCTCTATGTCTGGAAGTTTGAGAAATAATTTTATTGTTCTCTCCAATAAGCTTGATGACAAAATGTTCTTGGCTAAGCCCAGCCATACATGTGTAGACTCCAGTGTCTGATGGCCTGAGATGATGAATTTTAACATATCCATGTGGTGCCACAGTAACATGCTCTGAACTGATCAAGTGTTTTCCATCTTTTTCCCATATAATTTGTGGTTTACGAAACCTACGCACAGGGCACCTAAGTATGAGAGAAGTCTTTGGCAGGAGGTAAGCATAGCCGCCAACAACAAATTGAAGCTTCTTCTGCTTTTTGGTTTGTATGTAGATTTTTCTCAGTCCAGATATTTGAGGGTTTGTCTTCTGGCCAAGCCAGGGTCCTTAAAATATAAAAAGTAACACTTAGTGCACATAAATCTAATACAAGAATCTTCATAAATGATCTTGAAACTTTATCCTTTACTTGATTAGATTACTGGTAGTGTTTTATTTTGCCTGTATCTAACTATCTATCTTTTTTCCTAAACAACCCAAAACTGAATGCAGACTGTTTTTCAGTTTTGAGTAGTGTGGGGAAGGGTTAGAACTTCAGTCATATTTGTTAATAAGGTCTGTGACTGCAAGAGGGAGAATTCACTCCACGTTTTATTTATGTGACACCAATACAAATATGGGATGCAGATGTTACCATAAAAGCAGAGATAGCAATAAAAAAAAAAAAAACAAGGTTCTAATTTTACCCCACAACACCAATGCCAGTCAGAAAATAATCAACATGGCAATAAAAATCTGTCAGAGGCTCTAAAACATACTCACTCTAGGTAAATCAAAAACATTTTGGCTAGAGTTGGGCATTAAAGGAAAACATTTTTCTGACCTCTTTCTAAAAAAAATCTAGGTGTCTGGCTAGATCTTGCCTTCTGAATCGCTAACTCAATAAACAGGGTTTAGGGGACCCCACTGAAATATATGGGAGGCAAAACTAGCTATAATTGTCTGTCCTTTTTTAAAGCTAATAGGCAAGCTATTATTGAAAAAGGACAGTGGTAGCTGGGTAATGACACTGGGGAAATATACCACTGCAAAAACATTTTTTACTAAATGTTTGGCGGGGACAGGGTAATTTCCTGCAGCTTACATGGCAATATTAAAAATATACAAATATTCGACCCATTCCCTTCCCCAGGCATGCAGTTGGGTGGACAGAAAAAGGAAAATAGCAGACAAGGCCAAAAAAAAAGCACACATACAGAACAATATAATAAAAATGTAAATGATGTTCCTTGATGTAAATCCTCATCAATAACAATGATAGGATGCCAGTCCATGTTAACCTGCCATACTCCCGTCAGACATGGCAGACCTCTGATGCTGAAGTAACGTAAACACAGTGCTGTGGGTGCTGGGTGATATCATTGACCATATCAGTATGGTAAATTACATCATCCAGGATCTACAGTGGCATAGCCTCCCTACTTTCAAGGCACCTTGTGCAAATGTTGAGACATGAGCCTCTCCCTCTTGCCTAGTCCCCCAAAAATATTGTGATAGGCTTATAAAATTATTTGGAAGCCCATTCACTAAGGGGGTCCACTCACAGGGAAATGAGTATATTATCACCAATTAAACTCATTCGCTCACACATTTTAAAGCAGATAAACCCACCTGCAACATGCCAAAAATGTTAATAATGTCCTCTGACATAACTCCACCTTGCCCAGCGATAAAAAACCCATGTCAATAATGGTGTCCATTGATGTAAATCCTCGTTAATTAGAACAACCCAGTAAATCCGGAACTAAAGTCTCCTTTTTTTCTAAGCCAAGGAAGCTGCCATCTTAGCCTCTTTTTGATCTGCATCTTCCATGGAGATTAACATGTGATCAGTTATGAAACCAGCTATTTGATGGATTGATAGTTTGGTTGAGAGCACAAGCAAATGTGACAGTTAGCATTCCCCACATGCCAGGAATGAATCTGTTTTTTGAAACCATTAAATCAATTGGTTTAGTTCCACATTATAGTAGACACAATGGTGATCCAACGTGACGTATTGACCAAATACGGTAAATGACCAAATTGGGTCAATGCTATTGCCTGTGATCCCTGGATGTTTACGTTACAGAAGCCAGAGGTTCAGGCAGGCAAACTATATTTGGGCCTCATAGTTTGCTTAATACACAAATATTGAACAATCTGGGTTTACCCCAGGTCCCACATGAACCCAAATTTAATTCCTAATAACCATGAAGTTATTGAAGTCAACTGAAAAACAGATGCTAATGGTAGTCTACAATTTTTCTCAGCATAGGTTTTATTTAAGATGACTTATTCAAAAATATTCAGCTGGGAACCAGATGCGATTGTTAACTGCGCATTTAACACCCAGCCTGGTCACTTATGCCTTAACTGTCACGGAGTAAAAATGAATTGAAGTCACTGGATCAGAATAACAACCAGTAAAGTGCATTAACATATTTTGTTTAATGCACTCATGCATATGACAACAAGTAAGACTCCCTAGGATATATTAAGCATTATATGTTAAAGTATGATCTATTATTCATTATGTTCTTATATTCAAGAATTAACATGATACACTTGGGTTGATGGAACATGTCAATTTAATGTAGAGTACAACTGCTTTTTATTAGCCTCTGAATATCCTGATAGTTTGACTAGAATTACAAAACCTTTAAAACATCTAGCTTCTCATCTCATGGGTTGGTGGATTGATCTGGAAAAAAAGGCTAACATCTATTATCACAATGAATAAGGGATGACCAAAATGATATTCCCTGCGAGTTCAATAAATATCCTGCTATGTTCTTTCTCAAGACAATGCCCATTATGTGAAGTATACTTGCACATTTCACTGTTGCTGCACACTAACTCTTGTACAGGCTAGCATATGAAAAAAGTAATTTATGTCATTACTAATTTAAGTTTAATAAAAGTACACCTAACATTTACATGTAAAGGCCATACAACTCTATTTTACATAAATGTAAAATAGAGGGCATATTTTAACATTCAACTACAAAATTGGTTAGAGATTAACTGCATTATTGTACAGGCAATACTATGTTTAATTAAAATGGAACTAAACCCTCCTATCATGTACAGCCAATGAAGCTGCCATCTTAGCATATGTTTGATCTACAGTTTCCAAGGTGCTGCACATGCACACAGCATTCTTTGAATGTAACTGTTTTGAGAAATAGTTAAATCAGTCTGAAACTCAACTATGAAGTTCATATAACTATAATGAAGCACAGTTTATCATGGAAAACTCGTCTAAATTAGCACGGAACAAATTCAACAAATAATAGAACCTGTCATTACTTGTGCATGGTGCTGATGAGCAAGACCGAGTCATCTGGTGAGGAATGGAATCTGGACACAAAGAAGAATTCACCACAATATATTCTCCAGTTTTCACCTTCTGTCTACAAACAGCTCCTTGGATTTGTGTCCCCTCTCCACATGAAACTGAACACTATACAGAAACAGTAAAACAAAACAGTATAAATTAATATTACATAAAAATAGTCCCTGATTGTGTTGATATCCTGCAACAAATACAGTTAGCTTTCACAAAAAATATTAATATATTATTTGTTCAACAAGGTTGACAAGTAGAAAATATCTGTAAAGCATTAAAAAAGTTACCGGTATGTTTAAATTTGAATATTACCTGAGACCAGTCATTTAGAGACCACTCTGGTGGACAGTCTTCATTGTCGCATAATTCCTGTGTTGCAGGTTTTGTAGATGAGCAAAAGGTTTCCGGAAGTTCCAAGATGCTGCCATCAGAAAGCCTTTGTTTGCAGAGGACCTCCCGAGCCTGAATACCTCCACCACATGACTGAGAGCACTGCAGAATAATAAATGCATAGTTATATGAAAAGATTCCATTACAACTGGATGCAAATGGTAGCAAAATGGAGTGGAAAGCACTTTCCTGCCACTGTACAGTATATGACAGAACACAATATAACAATATACTTTGAAACTTAGAAAGTTATGCAAACAAATAATTTAAAAATTGACAGCCAAATATCCTATAACATGTTTACTTATAAATACTCTAAATACAGTACCAAAGGGCATTATAAAAACCCTTGTTGACGCAACATAAATCCCCAGTTTGCTTAGATATCCTCTGCTTTCATTTGCGCTATTCAATCCAGCTAGCACTGAACTAATGAAAATAGTGCAGGAGTTAAGAAAGATGGCTCAAACTGGACTGATTTCATTAAATGGAAAGCCAAACTCCAAGCAGATATACAGTAAAAGACACACAATAATGTAGCTCTGTTCTTTTGAATACATTGTTATACAGTGCAACCGGAAGTATTCACAGTGCTTCACTTTTTCCATATTTTGTTATGTTACAGCCTTATTTCAAAATGGATTAAATTCATTATTTTCCTCAATTCTACAAACAATACTCCATAATGACAACGTGAAAGAAGTTTGTTTCAAATCTTTGCAAGTTTATTAGAAAATGTACATGTACATAAGTATTCAAAGCCTTTGCCATGACACTCAAAATTGAGTTCAGGCACATCCTGTTTCCACTGACCATCCTTAAGATGTTTCTACAACTTGATTGGAGTCCATCCGTGGTGAATTCGGTTGATTGGATATGATTTGGAAAGGCACACACCTGTCTATTTAAAGTCCCGACAGTTAACGGTGCATGTCAAAACACAAACCAAGCAGTGAAGCCCAAGGAATTGTCTGTAGACCTCCAAGACAGAATTGTATTGAGGCACAAATCTGGGGAAGGGCACCAAAAAAATTTCTGCCACATTAAAGGTCTCAAAGAGCACAGTGGTCTCCATCATCCGTAAATGGAAGAAGTTTGGAACCACCAGGGTTTTTCCTAGAGCGGGCTGCCTGACCAAACTGAGTGATCAAGGGAGAAGGGCCTTAGTTTGGGAGGTGGTCAAGAACCTGATGGTCACTCTGACAGAGCTCCAGCATTTCTCTGTGGAGGGAGGAGAATCTTCCAGAAGAACAACAATCTCTGCAGCACTCCACCAATCAGGCCTACATGGTAGAGTGGCCAGACGGAAGCCACTCCTCATTAAACTGCACATGAAAGCCCACCTGGTGTTTGCCAAAAGGCACCTGAGGGACTCTCAGACCATGAGAAGCACAATTCTCTGGTCTAATGAAACAAAGATTGAAGTAAAATTGAACAACGATTGAAGTATTGACCTGGATGTCAAGTGTCAGATCTGGTGGAAAACCAAGCACTGATTATCACCTGGCCAATATTAGCCCTTCAGTGAAGCATGGTGGTGGCAGCATCATGCTGTGGGGATGTTTTTCAGTGCAAAAAGAAAAAAGAAACCTGGTCTACTGAAGTTACATGTAGTGGGTGATGTGTGGGATGGTCCTCTAACCTCTGACACAGTATATAAACAAAAAGCATGGGTCCCCACAGACAGGTAACCCCAAGAAAGGCTGTGAGCCAGTCGGCGTACTACAGGAGAATCTATAGGAGCACATTAGAAGCAGCCTGGAAGTTTGTGTATGACTCAACATCGGAGTCAGCGCGCGCAGGACTTTATACCAGCTGAGGTACCTCTGTATGGTTATGCATGACACGGATGATACATTGAAGCAGAGTGGAGCTGCTGACCCAGCAAACACACACATCTCAGTGCAGCTAAGTCCTAAACATTAACGCTATATATTTTTTTAGTGCAGAGTATATGCATATATCGGAGGTCAAACAATGAATATAAGACTGTTTACTTTTATATTGAAAAAAGAAGAGTGATTCTCATATGGAATTCCGACATGGATGCATAGCGCTATTTTTCAGGTTACATATTTCCAGTGCCCCCACAGGTTTATTTCATGATCCATTGCTGTGCTATGTCCTATGATACTACAGTGATTACCCATACATCGGAGAAAAGAATTATACTGGACATTAAAGTGGGAGTCCGCCGTTTTTTTTTTAAAAGCCAGCAGCTACAAATACTGCGCCTGCTGACTTTTAAAATAGTGACACTTACCCACCCAGCGCGCCCGCGATGTCGTCACCCGAAGCCGATCTCTCGATCGTCTCTCGGGTGCTGCTGCCGCCATCTTGGGTATGGGAATCAGGAAGTGGAGCCTTTCGGCTTCATTTACCGGTTCCCTACTGTGCATGCGCGAGTCGCGCTGCGCAATAAGGATGGTCCCCGCTGTCTCTGGGATCCGCGTGTTTCCCAGCAGGCAGCGGGGGACTTTCGGAAAGGGGTGTAGATTCTGCGGAAAGGGGCGTACCTTCTGCAGAATCTACGCCGGAAGTGGGTGCAGATACCTGTACTGTACAGGTACCTGCACCCCCCTCCCCCCTGAAAGGTGCCAATTGTGGCGCCGGAGGGGGGGAGGATTCCAATGAGCGGAAGGTCCATTTTAGGGTGGACCTCCGCTTTAAATTGAGCCTTTTGTGGATTCTATAAGTGGGGTTATTAACAGGACTTGAGAATATGATTCCAGTTGTTTGGATGACTGCTTCTTTGGCCAGCTTCTGACTATACTTTTTTTCTCTGCTCGAGCCACCGGGGGGGGGGGTATCTGACCCTGGCCCCATATTGGCAAGTGTAGGTTGGTTATTCAGCCGCTTGGCGTACATTTGGGACCAGTCTCGGATCCCACTGGGGTCCGGACGTTTTGTGTTTTATGTTTGTAGTAAGAACTGTTTTTGTGTGTATGTGTTCCTCCCATGTCAGTACCTGTTGGGATTGAAGATCTCTAGCATTCAACTTTATAGGTTTCTTAATGGTGGCCCTTCCATATACTTTGTCTAACGTGTTTTAGTGGTATTTGAATGCATTTTTGTACTTAATATATGATAGTGAGTATCTTTTCAGAATCATTTATGAAATTTTCTAAATATTTATGTTCTTCAGTGGCAGGATCTGGGTGACTATTCATGATTGAGGGAAAGATGAATACAGCAATGTACAGAGACATCCATGATGAAAACCTGCTCCAGAGCTCTCTGGACCTCAGACTGGGGTGAAGGTTCATCTTCCAACAAGACAACGACCCTAAGCACACAGCCAAGATAACAAAGGAGTGGCTACAGGACAACTCTGTGAATGTCCTTGAGTGGCCCAGTCAGAATCCAGACTTGAACCTGATTGAACATCTCTGGGGAGATCTGAAAATGGCTGTGAATTGATACTCAGCCTTTCAACCTGATGGAATTTGAGAGGTCCTGCAAAGCAGAATGAGTGAAACTGCCCAAAAATAGGTGTGCCAAGCTTGAGGCATCATACTAAAAAAGACTTGAGGCTGTAAGTGGTGCCAAAGGCGCTTCAACAAAGTATTGAGCAAAGACTGTGAATACTTATGTACATGTGATTTTTTTCATTTTTTTATTTTTAATAAATTTTCACACAAACTTCTTGTACATTGTCATTGTGGTGTATTGTTTGTAGAATTTTAACACTTTCCGGATGCGCTGTATGTGTTTTGTTCTAACAAGGAACATGTTGATAGGAGGAGACACTGTTACAGAGAGATGAACTCATCAGACTGCTTCCTCCTCTTTTCATTGTCCAGTCACTGTCTGGGGAAGGTTGGGGAAAAAGGGGGGAGGGGACAAGACCTTATTGTTTTGTTACTTAACTGTAGCAGATAAAAATCAGGTCTGCTCCCATGCCAGACAGGGCTGTGCTGTGTGACACATGTAAATCTCTGGGCTGCATGGCAAGAAATACCAAGTCTTTGGAAGGTAAAATACCTTTCATATACTGTATGTATTTAGCTGTTTCTTGGAGTCCAACATATGTCAGATATACACCATACCAGACTTGTGATGTATATTTATGGGAAGTTTGGTTTTCACTAGCATAAATCTTTATCCCAGAATATTTACTTTGTACAGAATTACAACTCATGGCATTTTGGAATTAGCATGATACATCTATAATTGCTGTATTGTGGTTTAAACCCAGAAGGTGCTCTTAAAACGAAATATTAATGGAGAGCCCAGGATTTTGGTTAAATACCGTTACAAAGCTAGTTTTAGCCACTGATTTACATACAGTATTGACTCTTGAGTAACAATAATAAGGTACAGTACTGGTCATCTAAATTTTATAGCTAGCTTTATAAAAAGGTGACTGGAAAAACCAACTGGATATGCTCTACATTGAAAATGGTTCCTAAAAAAAAAAAAACCCCGACAACAAACTGTCTGCCAAGGTAATTTGACTTTTTAGAATAATTGGTTAGGAATAGACATTTTTCCACAATTGTGAATATGAAGTATAATGATTGTATTGTAAATGGAAAATCTAATATAGACATATATTTTCATTGCGCTGACATAGGATGACTCATGAGGTTTTCCATGCCCTAGAGTTAAATCAACAGAAAATTTGTTTTTCAACTTTATTTTGTTCATTTTAGAAAGTTTTATGACATTAAGCAATGTGGCAAAGTCCCAAATGACTGCTTATCATACAAAAAAAAATTGTTCTCTGTATTGGAAAAATAAGAAAAAGTGAAAGAAAAAAAGAAAACAGGATTTTTATAACAGCTTACCTGTGAAACCCTTTTCTTTGATGTACATCAGGGGACACAGAGCCATAGTAGTTACTATGTGGGTTATATCAGACCGACAGGTGCTGGACACTGGCATGCCCCTAAGGCGTGTACTCCCCTATATAACCCCTCCCATTACTGGGAGTCCTCAGTTTTGTAGCCAAGCAATACAAGTGTATACCACAGAAGGGAGGGACCTCTGTGTCCCCTGATGTACATCAAATAAAAGGATTTTACAGGTAAGCTGTTAAAAAAATACTGTTTTCTTTTCTTACATCAGGCTCGAAGGCTGGCATCTGTTGTTAACCTCCTCCAGGATAAAGATTTTCCCTTTTGCTGCATAACAAACACCAATTTAGGCTCTGACTTATGTCGGGAGCCAAGAGTATTGGAAACAAACAAGGCCTGAATATTTTTTTATTCCAGACCAACAGGATGGTGTTTTGAAGCAGTTTTTGAGTAAAACTGTGCGTAAGGGACGGCCTTGAAGGAGGCCACCATTTCCCCTAAAAATCTCCTGCACGGCCGAATGAAGGAATTTTCCTTTATTAGTCCTACAATGGAACTGATTCTTGTCTCGGGTTAGAATACCTTCTTCTGTATGGTATCTATAACCAGCCCCCAAGTAATGTAATCTCCTTGATGGTTTTAAGGAGAATCTTCCTAGGTTGAGTATCGAACCTAGAGATTTCAGATTTCAGTTACGGCTGAGATCAGACTCTGGTTTTAGACCTGAGACTGAATGATCTATTAAAAGTAGATCTTCTAAATAGGCTAGGACCGCTATGCCTTGAGCCTTTAATCTGGCTAAAGGAGGTGCCAGAATGTTTCAGAACACTCGTGGTGCTGTGGCTAAGCCGAATGGCAGGGCCACAACTGAAAAGATAATTTTATATTTCAAAACGCAGAAATTTCTGGTGAGCAGGAAAATTTGGCACATGGAGATATGCAACTCCCCTCCTTGCAGGATGGACACAGCCAATCGAATTATGAAAGGATCAGATGTGTAAGCGCCAATTCAGATCTTCAAGATCTAGAATGGGTCTTACCTCTCTGTTCGGTTCTGGAACCTTGAAAGGTTAGAGCCAAAACCCCCTGTTCCACTAAGGGACCCCCTGATATCACCGACTGGGATAACAGCTGATCCAGAGGCCAGAAAGAGAAACTTTTTTTTTCTCTGGATCCTTGGGAACATTCTCAGAGGAGATGGAAACTCTCAGAACTCTAGTCATAAAACCTAGAGAAAAAATTGCAAAAATCCATCTGTCTTGACATTGTTCCTGCCAGATCTTGAGAATCGCAGGACCTTTCCCCTCACCCGAATGAGTGGGGGTGCCCCTTCATGAGAAGGCTATAGCATTCTGCTTTGTGGGCTTTCTGCCCCAGGACCCTGGTGCTGCCCTTGGGGACTTTCCCTTGAACCTGACGTTTGAGGCCGTCGAGACTGCCTAGAGGCAGATGCCCCTGGCATAGGAGAGGCAGCACGATAAAAGGAGAAATGTTTGAACCTCTTTTTACTGGTAAAGAGAGCTTTACTCTATTAGAGGCCCTTCGGATTTACTTATCCAGATCATCTCTAAATAGCCGTACCCCATGAAGGGAAACAAACTGGCTAAGAGCTTTTTACATGGTGCCACAGAACTCTGCGATAATGCACTAGTCCAAGCATAAGCCATAAGCCTTAAATTATAGAGTCTTTCATAGCATCTACTGTGAGATATAGTGCGTCAGATACACCAGCTCATTTCTGGGCCTGCTGATCAGGCAGAATTTCAGGTATCTCCACAAACTGTTCCTTAACCCTTTGAAGTCCATGTACATTGCTAGGCTATATTTCAGTGTCATTAGCTGCTATTAACCCTAGCTTCAGTAAAGTATAATGCGCTAAAGGAATAAGCCTGTGTTCACTAACCTGACCAAGCCATCCACCTGCTCTTTCCCTCCACAGCCAGCAGCAGCTTTCACATACACAGCGCTAAATCCAGCTTTGTCCATGTGTGGTCGGCAACGCCGTTAGCCACGCCCCCCGCGAATTATGCCTCCCCTCCTTTCCTTTCAAAGGAAAGTGCTTTCCCGCGCGAGTGGCGTTCTGTGGAACTGCGCGCATGGCGCGGGTAAATCCTCCGCTGATGCAGCTGCGGTCTGTACCTTTTTTTTTTTAAAAGGCAACTACTTTGCATCCGGTCCCCTGAAGGGGAAAAACAAATAACTGGGGCACAGGAGGAAACCATACCCCCCCTTCTTACCGGAGGATCTGTTGCGGCTGGAGGAGAGGAGAGTGAAGGCTTCCTTGCTGTTTATAGCGTCAGGTCGGTGAGTGCTCAATACAGCCCCCAGTGGTGACAGATAAGCATGACAACATTATACATAGGAGAAATTCCTGAGAAAATCTCCCTTGACTTATCCTCGCAGCGGGGTTTTATCAGAGATAAAGACCCAATCTTCACCCTTCACAGTGGGCTCCGAGACACAAAACGTACTGGATCCCAGGGCCCAGCTCTCAAAGAGAAGCATTCGCAAGCAAAACCTTGTTTCTTCGGACACAAGGCCCGGGTACCATTCCTTTAGCCCATGAAAAGACATCAGAATGGATCCGGTCAGCATGGCTAGCCCCAGCAAGGATTGCTTCCAGTGGAGCTCAGCGCAGCACATCTTTGCTCGTGACCAACAGCTTAGACACTGGCGAAAAAACTGAGGACTCCCAGTAATGGGAGGGGTTATTAAGGGGAGTACACGCCTTAGGGGCGTGCCAGTGTCCAGCACCTGTCTGTCCGATATAACCCACATATTAACTACTATGGCTCTGTGTCCCCTGATGTAAGCAAATAACACAAAGATGGGCCTACAGGGGTCTTTCACTTTAAATTGGAACCCAAATAATAACTAGTAATATGAGTGAGACTAGGATAAGTGAGACTCCTCATCTTATGCACGCATACTGTGCAATATATGCGTGATTTACATAGAATGTACTAAAACGATTAAAAACTCATTAAAACTATTGTGAAAAAGAAGTAAGACTCATCTACAATCTTTTTATAAATTACAGATGCTGATCCTGTCATTGGTGTGGAAGGTTTTGTTGATCCTTTTTAAAGCAGCAGAAATCATAGAAACACCTACTGTATATCTGCATTGCCAATACAGTGATATCTATCTTCCCAGGTTATCTAGAGTGCATTTCCATCAGTGGCTTGACCACTGTTTTTTTCTTTAATATTGGGCCACAATGGAGCAAGTTTATGACATCTTCCTAATTCTTTGTGAATTTAAAACTACAGTGCAAAATGAGATAGAGAGCACAGTTTTCTAAAAATGGCACCACAACCCAATTCAGAAATTGCAACAAAGTGAAAAAGACATATGGACTTTACGGTGCCAAACATAACCCCAGAAAAAGAAAAGAAGTAAACAAATGCTTAAAAGCATAAAGTTGTATTACATCACATTTTTAAGTGACTTTGAATGTGACTTGGTTGGTTGTGCCAGATGGGCTGGTCTGAGTATTTTAAAAACTGCTGATCTACTGGGATTTTTACAAACAACCATCTCTAGAGTTTACAAAGAATGATCTGAAAAAGAGAAAATATCCAGTGAACAGCAGTTGTGTGGACAAAGATTCTTTGTTGATGTCAGAGGTGAATGGGCAGACAGAAAGGCAACAGTAGAAAGGCAACAGTAACTTAAATAACCACTCGTTACAAACAATGTATGGAGAATACCATCTCTGAATGCACAACACATCAAACCTTGAGGCTCAGTTCATACCTAAGATGGCCACGGATTGCACAGGAATTCTGTGCGTCCCTGTTCTCCATTTCAGGGACGAATCACGGACGAATCTTTGCCTGAATTTGGCCCTGAAACTGAGTCAAAGACGCACAGCGTTTCTGTGCAAGCCGCTCCACAGTCGCCCCAGAGATATGTGAACCAGCTCCATAGAGAGCCGGTCACATTCTCCTGTCATGCAAATTGGATGCAGGGAAATCCACATTCAATTCGCATAGGTGTAAACCCAGCCTGAAACAGATGCACTACAGCAGCAGAAGACCACCCCCAGGGTGCCACCTCTGCTATCTAAGAACAGGGAACTGAGGATACAACTCACAAAGGCTCACCAAAATTGGACAATAGAAGATTGAAAAAACATTGTCTGATGAGTATCTATTTCAACTGCGACATTCAGATGGTAGGGTCGGAATTTGGCATAAATAATATGAATGCATGGATCCATCCTGCCTTGTATCAATGGTTCAGGCTGGTGGTAGTGTAATGGTCTGGGAAATATATATATATATATATATTGCATACTTTGGGCCCCTTAGTACCAATTGAGCATTGTTTAAATGCCAAGGCTTACCTGAGTATTGTTGCTGACCATGTCCATCCCTTTATGACTACAGTGTACTCATCTTCTGATGGCTACTTTCAGCAGAATAATGCACCATGTCACAAAGCTCAAATCATCTCAAACTGGTTTCTTGAACGTGACAATGATAACACTGTACTCCAATGGCTGCCATAGTCACCAGATCTCAATACAGCACCTTTGGGATGTGGTTGAATGGGAGATTCACATCATGGATGTGCATGGATGCATGGATGTGCAGCCAACAAATCTGCAGCAACTGCCTTATGCTATCATGTCAATATAGGCCAAAATCTCTGAGGAATGTGTCCAACACCTTGTTGAATCTCTGCCATGAAGAATTAACCCAGTTCTGCAGGCAAAAGGGGGGGGTCCAACCTTGTACTAGCAAGGTGTACCTAATAAAGCGACCGGTGAGTGTATGTATATACACTATATTGCCAAAAGTATTGGGACACCTGCCGTTACACGCACATGAACTTTAATGACATCCCAGTCTTAGTCCGTAGGGTTCAATATTGAGTTGGTCCACCCTTTACAGCTATAACATCTTTAACTGTTCTGGGAAGGCTGTCCACAAGGTTTAGGAGTGTGTCTATGGGAATGTTTGACCATTCTTCCAAAAGCACATTTGTGAGGTCAGGCACTGATGTTGGATGAGTAGGCCTGGCTCGCAGTCTCCGCTCTAATTCATCCCAAAGGTGTTCTATTGGGTTGAGGTAAGGACTCTGTGCTGGCCAGTCAAGTTCCTCTACCCCGAACTCACTCATCCATGTCTATATGGACCTTGCTTTGTGCACTGGTCCAAATCATTTGATGGGGGGGGGGGGGGGGGTTATGGTGTGGGGTTGTTTTCCAGGAGTTGGGCCGGGCCCCTTACTTCAAGTGAAGGAAACTCTAAAGGCATTAGCATATCAAGACATTTTGGTTAATTTCATGCTCCCAACTTGTGGGAACAATTTGGGGATGGACCCTTCCTATTCCAACATGACTGCACACCAGTGCACAAAGCAAGGTCCATAAAGACATGGATGAGTGAGTTTGGAGGAACTTGGCCTGACCTCAACTCAATAGTTATGGGATGAATTAGAGTGGAGACTGTGATCCAGGACTTCTCATCCAACATCAATGCCTGACCTCACAAATGCACTTCTGGAAAAATAGTCAGACGTTCCCATAGACACACTCCTAAACCATGTGGACAGCCTTTCCAGAAGAGTTGAATCTGTTATAGTGGGCAAACGCAATATTGAACCCTACGGATTAAGACTGGGATGCTATTAAAGCTCACGTGCATGTAAAGGCAGGTATCAGAATACTTTTGGTAATATAGTGTGTGTATATATATATATATATATATATATATATATATATATATCATAAATTTATGAATATAATGATATAGATACAGTACCAGAATTTATCTACAGGGTTTATCTGTAGATGGTACAGCTCGCCAATCCTTAAATGTGGTGGCTGCATTTGATTTCCTTTTATAGCCTTTTTTTATTTTCACCTAACATTTCGACCAGTAATACACTTCCTGTCCTGGATGGAGGAGTAAGGGAGACACCTTTGGACAACAACATTGTCATTCTGGAGAGAGGATAGCATTAGACCTAAGACCATCAGATTTAGATGGGCTTGACTAACAAGTTCAAGCTGAACTCCAGCTAACTATAAGCAGTTACAGCAACAGGTTTTTTTCCATTTGTGATAATGGTTTTACATAAATAAATAAAAGCTGACCATGTAACCACCCCTGGCAGTGTTAAATGGTTTCTCCAAACACTCTAACTGCCCTTTTTGCTGGATAGCTTGGTCTGTTAAAGGAAATTGAAAAAAAAAAACAGACTTACTGGCAAGATCACCAAGTGAAAATAATGGAAAGTTCTTAATAAAAAAAAAAATCCTACATAGAGACAGTAAAAAGGAAATGTAGCAGAAGACAGAGTTAATGTTTATATTGTTCTGCTCTTAAGTGTTTTGCACTGTGTTTCTTCCTATGAAATGCTGCTGAAATCAAGATAAACCGTTTCACTGGCATAGCCCCAAAAATAACAATCTTTAAAAAAAGTGCAGGTTTAAATTTATAGAGCTTCTTCTTTATCATCTTGAAGGATATAAGCTTTGATTACAATAAATTCATCTGCCAAAAATAAGAAAGCTTTTAAATGCATCCAGAGTTCTCAAATCTCCTGATTTTTCCACCCTATATTTTTACTAAGGGGAAACTCTTTGTAGTACACACAAGTAAATATGTAAGGCCCTTCACCTGTTTGTGTTTATGCCTCAATTTAAGGATGTCTGAAATAACAGCTACTAATCAGCATCCGGTAAATGATTAAGACCAGCTTCACAATGGTGTGGTTTTCAGGCGCTTTGCTCTGCTATGTGCCTGAAAACCGCCTCCCCACGGTCATCTTTAATATTGACTGCACCCTGGGCAAAAAAAAAATGTGCCCCCCCCCCATGAAGTTGGAGACTCATGGAGACTCAAAATCAGTTTACTGAATCAGAACAGACAGCTATTGCGATTGTTTGCCAGAGGTTACCACTCACTGACTGGTTGCTAGAGGTTACAGCACATAATTTCTGCTTGTTGATTGGTTGCTAGAGATTACTGTACATCAATACTGCACATCACATTACAGCACATCATCTCCTCACTGCCTGCACACCATGGACTGGGGAGGTGAGGGGACCATAATAGACCCTAGGGATCCTAGGACTCCTGGGCTCAGTGGCAGTGATGTTTTTTTTATACTGACTACCAACATAAAGAGGAGTTTCAACACTGGCCACCAATGTAATAGGGGTTTACACTGACCACTAATGTAATAGAAGCATTCACAGTAACCACCAATGTAAGGGGGGAATTCACACTGTGTGAATGAAAGGACACAAGCAGCAATGTAATGAGAAGATGTCTGCCTCTATTTACATACGAATGCCATCACTATTTACTTATCAATGTCGGTATTTACATGTAAACAATGGGTCTGCAGGTGAGTCATCTGTACACAATAATAGGGCAGAGCTGGGCAGCATTAGTAACAGAACTTCACACTGAGATATCAGGAAACAGCATGAAACTAAAACGTCAAGGGGCAAGGGAATTTAAACTGGGATACTTGTATAAGACAGCTGCTTTGGGCCCCACAACAATGACAGGGCCCAGGGCAGCTGCCCCTTTTACCTGGCCTTAAAAACATTAATTCCAGTGTGTCGTTTCACACTGGGGTGGTGTGCTTGTGGGACTTTCCCGAAAAGTCCTGCAAGCAGCATCTTTGGGGCAGGTTGGGAGCGCTTTGAAAGCGCAGCAAAACTGGACTTTGTACCCTTTTCGTTGGTCAGCGCTTTCAGTTTGAAAGCAGCCTTATAGAGCAGCCAGAAATATACATGTGTTTAAAAGAATTAGATCCAGGAGATTCATGCACATATGCATACTGAATATTCTATAATTGTTAATGTTTAATTCTGTGCATCTATGTGCAAGCTTTCCCTAAGCAACTATGCTAATCATCTAAGAGATAATCAAAAAGATAATCTATACAAAGTGCACTATGCAATGCTCTTTGTATATACAAATAGCCTCTCTTTTAGAAACAAAAACTCCAATATATAGGGGTTGACTTACTGAAATTAATATAGGCTGTTCACTTAGCGAGGCAAATGTTTACTTTGTAGGGGAATTTCCCCATAGCGTAGTGAACACGGTAAAGCATTTCTGATTTCATTTTTTCTGATTTCAATCGTGAAATTTTTTTTTTTTATTGAGTATACTTTACTAAAGTGAATTTTTACCACATTCACTAATCTAAGTGAAAATTTCCATACAAGGTGAAAATTCACTTTGCAAAGTAAATATGTGAAATTCATTCAGCAATTCATCCACTTATTGTCTGTTTCTTAGTTCAATGGGATAGGAAGTGAAGGGGGACAGAAAGTCGGACATTTCTCCATGGCAGGGGATCTAACAATTTCCCACTTTTTCCATTCTAGAAAAGTTCAAGAACATTTTCTGAAGCTCCACTGTAAAAGAGAAACATGGAGCCTGCCATTTATGACCTGAAACTGAAAGTGCTAATTGCTTGACACTCATGTTGATCACAATCTGTCACAGATCTAAAACAAGCAAGGTAAGTCAGACCTTACAGCTAGGTAAGTCAGACCTTCTTATGTGCAGACCTGCCTGAATCAGTGAATTCATAAAGCATTAAGACCATTAGCCATGCAAAACAGCCAAACAACCAGCATTTTCAGAAGAAAGGCAGCAGTAGTGGCCTCCATATTATTTTCTTTACACATTTACTTTAATGATTATCTTGCATTTAGATAATATATTGTGTAGTTAAAAACAATATACATTTCCAAGAAGTAAAATATTTAAAACAGAAAACTGGGTAACACTGCAGCACTGGGACAAGGTTATACAGTGCCCATGGCAAAGATGGGAAACTGCATCCAAACCTCACCCCCAGAGGGAGAATTAGAAGGGGATCAGGCCAATAGTGGCTCATGTAAGTATATTTTGCGGTATGAGATGAAATAGTACCAATGTTTGTATTACAGTGCAGCAAGCTGAAGAGTTTAAAAATGGTGCACAAACATGGGCTTAACAATGGCAATAGAAAAAATGTCCCTGAGCCAGAGGTGTCACTGGATGGAAAAAAGTATTCTGTATCAGTAGTGTCATTGGAAGGAAAAATGTCCCTGCATTGGTGGTGTCGCTGAAAAGAAAAAAATGTCCCTGTTTCAGATGTGTCACTGGAAAAAAAAACACATCTCTGCATTGGTGGTGTTACTGAATGGAAAAAATGTCCCTGCATCAGTGGTGTCAGTGGAAGGAAAAAATGTCCTACATCAGTGGTGTCACTAGAAGTAAAAATGTCCCTGCGTCTGTGGTGTGACTGGAAGGTAAAATGTCCCTACATCAGTGGTGTAACTGAAAGGATAAATGTCTCTGCATCATATGTGTCACGGAAAGGAAAATATGTCTCTTTGTTGGTGGTCAGTCTGAGGAGAGCTCAGGAGTGCATATAGTACAAGGCGCAGGGCTCAAAAGTGCATATTACACAGGATGCAGGGCTAGCAGTGCATACATTACAAGGCATAGGGCTCCGGACTGTGCATCATGCAGGATGGGTGTCAGGGTGGATATCACACGGGGTGCAGGGCTCAGGAGCGGGTGATGCACCAGTACAGTATTCTACCTGCAACCCTTCAGTACAGAGCTTTTCCCTCAACACCCCCACTACAAATGTCTCCCCTCCATCCTCACAGTACCAAGCACTCCCCCCCCCCATTTACAAAGCTCTTCCCAACCCCCCTAAAAAGTTTTCCTTCCCATCCATTACAGAGCTGTCCCTCTAGACCCCTACAGACCCCACCTCCCAGTACACAGCTCTTTCACCAACCCCCACAGCTATTCACCTAGTCCTAAGTTAAAGAGGAGCGGCTGCCAGGGGGCTGGGCCCTCCTGTCATGCTGCAGGGCAGATAGTACTCTATATGAGCCCTGAGAGAGGCACACTGTCACCTGTTGTGAACACAGAAGCTGGCAGAGGAAGCAGGCTTCTTTTTTTATAGCAAGTAACAGCAGTGAGCACAGAGCTATTGCCAGACTTCTGGGGAAAAGAAAGCCCTGTTGACAGGAGTGACACTGCAGTCACTTCTGTCAGTGATGCACAGTGAGGCATAGGGAGAAGGGAGAGACTGAAGCTCCCAGAGCCCCCCCCCCCCCCCCCCTATATAGAGATGCATGCCCCTCCTGCATCCCCCTTGTCCTGGTCTTGACTATATACCCGGTGAGTGAACTCAGAAATGATACAACATGGAAAGAGAACTGAAGAAAAGCCTTTATAATATAGCACCCATTACTAGCACGTGCCCAAGGAAGCATGATCACTAAATGTAGCCCTTGTCATCAGCCGTTTTCCCATCTGTAACTTAAGAAGTTTCATTAATAATAATTCAAATCTTTAAGAGCAAACTAAAATGATTTTCCAGTTACATTTTACATAAAAAACTATAGAAATTTCATTTGGAAAGGAGCATCTGAAAATGATTGTTATATGTCATTATAATAACATTCACTGTGTAGAGTAGGGTTTACAGTACAAAAAGCTCCCTATCAGGTATTTTATTTAATAGGTAATACACCAGGGTTACTGCTACCCATGCTGTAAATTTAACATGAGTCACAAACGATCTCCAAGGCTACTGAAAATGCATTTAAGACACACAAAGTTTCCTTAAAATCTACAGCAATTAATAATTTATTTCTAAATGCAAGACTCTAGTTAGGGACACTCTTTAAGTATGTTATCACTACTTAATACAAATTTTGACAGATATCATGTCTTACCGGTTTCCACTCTGTAGTGTACCAGGAGGGTGGGCAGTCAAAGCGGTTGCAGGCCTGCACCAAAATAGGTTTAGGCTGTCTACAGACATCATCCCCCAAAACAACAGTTTTATTTTTCTCCCGGGACAGAAGATGAGAGCAGAACACATCTCTGGTCTGTAATCCAACGCCACACGTCAAGCTGCATGAGCTCCAGTTCCCAATCTCCCACCTGGTGGAAAAAAGCCACATTATGAAATATTCTGATAGTATGTATCACTCTTAAGTGTCAATATGTATTTACAAGTTTACTTAATTTGCAAAATGCAGCTACGGTTAGCAGGAATCACCCACATCCTGATTTATGGTGACTTGAGCATTTGGTTCCACTCTTTAGAGCAGGGGTGGCCAACCAGACGAAGACCAAGAGCCACATTTTTTACTGAGTTACCGCAAAGAGCCACATCATACGCATGGGCACACATGAACATCACCCCATCCCTTCCTCATACACACATACTTTCACACACACACTGCACACACTGTTTTAACACTACAAAGATCATAGGCCAGTCATTTTCATCAAGTCAGTAATCTTCCTTTGAAAGTACATCCATGTGACAGAAGACAGCAGCTCATCTAATTTCCAAAATACAAATTGTCTTACAAACAGTGAACTGGTCAGCATAACAATAAATAGTTAATGGGTCTTCTAGCCTGAACTAGCATGACATTTGTAAGGACTTAAGCCCCCCTAGATGCGTATCCGTAACCTCCCACCCATGACAGACACCCGCCTCCAAAACCTGATCCCCACCTTTAATAAACCACGGACAAGGTATGGAGTAAATGGCCAACTGGCCTTAATTTATTAACAAAAATATATATAGTTTAATAAAATACTATAAATAACTTTCAAAATGTAAACATTCCCAGCCTTTAAACGGGTCATGGGTACCATCATAACAACACACTGGTCACTGCGAACGACTTCCCACTTTTGACCTCTTGACCTCCAGACAGTATCCCCTGTCTCGGAGGCTATACCCAAACCATCGCAGTGACCTACCCCTTTTAACCCTTCCAGGTTAACAACTCTTAACCTGAAAGTACATTAACCACCCCCATCCCATGGATGGGTACAACAGTCTTTTCTACCTGGAAAAACCTCCCCTTTCCTACCCAAAAATCCCCAAGCGCCGCCTGCGGCCCCACCCGTCTAACCCCCAACCTAACAAACTTGACCTAAACCAGGGAGGGTGGGTGGGAATCGCTTCCTCCTCCGCTCTCCGAGTGAAAGCATGGTACGCCGCTATCACGTACCATGCCGTAGCTCCGCCCCTTACCTCCGCCTGACCCCTCCCCTTAAAGCGGCCTTCCCCTGGGCAGCTAATTAAAGCGGCGACAGGGCTGTCCTGCACCTGTCATGCCGTCCTTACGCTGACCCCCCCCCCCCCCCCCCCCCGAAGGTATGGCTGCAGGACTCTCTGTAAATTCTTCCAAAAAACATCACAGAAAGCATGCAGCACACACAGAGCTCTGGATAAATAAGTGAAAAGAAGCTGAAATGGTTAACAGCCAGCCGTGTGTCACACTATCAACAGACAGAGAATGTGCTGAGCAGATCTTATCAGTGTTCAGGTGAAACAGTTATTAAAAAAAAAAAAAGTACAGAGCAAGACAGAGGGAGGACAGATCAGTAACCTGCACACTTGTGGTCATACCTTTTTGTATCTCATCGGCTTCAGATACAGCGTGTTTCTCCTTCCTCTGCCCCCCTTCAGCCTCACTCCAGCGCCTATGTATTCAAATGTGGCGGGCTGGGGACACTACATGCTGATTGGCTGATGATGTGTGGGAGGAGCGGAGGAGTGCAGAGACTCGGGCTGCCTGTCACTAAACCAGCCCACTGAACCATCGGCCCAGTCCAAACGCAAAAGCCGAATGAACCAGCCCGAACGCAAGAGCCGCAGGAAACCGATCAAAGAGCCACATGCGGCTCGAGAGCCGCGGGTTGGCCACCCCTGCTTTAGAGGCTAAATTATAAGCTTTTGATCCACAAATCAAGGATAGATAGCGTTAGAAGGGTCATGTTTTTATTGTTATTGTTATCTGTACCTCCTAGAGAGATGTTTGTTCCCTTTTTGTTCTGGCGATCACATAATGGGCACAGGGACAGCAATTAAAATATGTCCCCTCAGTATTCAAAACAAAATAGAAAAACAGTTTAGGTGGGCTCTAGACTAAATCACACAAGAATGGAGGTGCTCAAGTACACACACATGCATAATATCTGTACAGAACATTTGTTTTAGTTGTTCCCCAACCTTAGAGTTGCTCCCAACTTATGAAGATAAGACACATCTAGATACTGAATGCAAAGACTGAAAGTTGGGATCTGTTTGCTCATGCATGCATGTATTAAACGATTGCCTTGAATATCCCCTGAATAATGGCACCAACCAAAATAGTTTATAATTGCCAAATATGGCCATTACCAATAAAAGTGCAAAGATTAGCCTTTTTGTTGCTAAGCACCCTAAAGGGAAATGAGCTGCACATGTATAGGAAGCTTACTTTGACAGCTAAGCTGTTTCACTTTGCAAGAAAATTGTCCTTAGCTCAGTAAATGTGTTGAAAACACTTTACAAATGTTACCCAGTCATGCGCAAGGAAAATTTATAGAAAAAAAAAACAGTTATTTTTTTGGCTCATGCTTGGATAGTGGAAGTCAGCATAATTCTATCTATTGTATTCAGTAAGCCAATGCAAAAATTCTCTTGCAAACTGAACAGTCTCTTTTCCTTGTTGATCAACCCCTCGTACCATCACTTTCCTTTAAAGCAGGCCTTAACCTTCCTTGTTTAGAGAAAATGCTATCAACTATAAACTATTCAGGATAGTAACAACCCCCTGTTGCATAGTCAGTGAACAATGATACTGGTCCAGTCTTTCTCCAGAAAGACAATTATTTCCCTGCTGGACATCACCATCTTGCCTCCTGCACAGCAAAGACAATGAAAAGCTCAAATGTCAAGTACATCAAATACACTTCTTTCTATGCAAGTTATGAGATACTGCTATTTGCATATGTCAAAAGTGGAGTGGTTAGAGATGAAGGTTTGCAAACGAATTCAAAATTTGCATATTCTTTACAGCTCCTCAATTTACCATAGGCAAGCCATGCCTCACTCCAGGCTATACTTGTCTCTCTTTTCTCCCTGCTGCAGGAGCTGGCTTTCCAGCTGTGAGCCACTGTACATGTACCCATTGAATAATCTAAAACTAAGGAAGAGAGAGCCACTCAACATAAAAAAATAATTCTAATTTATTAAATCCAAACAATGCACAGAGAGTTCATCCTGGGCCATGACAGCCCCAATGCATTTCACTCCTCCCAATAAAACTTGTTGGGGCTGTCATTGCATCAGGTGAAATGCTTATGCATCATTTGGTTTTAGAAGTTGGCTTTTATGGTAAATGTCTCTCTCTTCATTTGTTTTGTTAAAACCCTTTTTTAACCTAACTAGACTGCAGATTTAGCCAATTTTGCAAAAACAATGAACGTTTATAAGGACAGGAGAGATTTACTTAAGGCCAATTTCAAAATGAACGCCTCCTTGATAACATAAGTTATTCCTTAGAAATATATTTATTACATATTTAGGATAATACATCTGAAATTGTGCAAATGTTATATAACAGTATAATTAGTTCAGTAAATCTAAGATGTTATAATGAAATACAGATATGAAGATAAAATAACATCTAAGAGTTTTGTTCAGCACTATGCAGAGGCTAACAAGAAATGCTTCATTACAGAAAAATAAACTTACAGATCATCTTTAATATAAACCAGACAATGTTACACTGCATTTCTCATGGTTATTATAAAGTATAGTCAATTATAAAGCAATTTGTTGATTGACTCTTCAAATAACTGAAAGATTGGGAAACAGATAAATGATGCACTATATGAAGTAGAGGTCACATCTTTTCAGATCCAATTTTGGACATTTGGCAGCAAGAAATTCCACATCAGTGAGAGATTTTGTTTTCAGAACGAAAAGTTAAGTGGAATAATCATGGCTTGCCTTATCAACCACAGTTTGCCTAAGTGTCATATAAGGGGGCTGATGTGCAGCAATGAATAAATGTGCTCAAGAATGGGCAATAACCACAAGCATTAATCTTTCACACATGTGTGTAAAAGTGAACTTAGCACCACTCTCCTGACATTGCTCATTTAGTTGACTAAGAACACGTGTAGACAATAACTTAACGTCAGGGCTGAAGTGGAGGAAATTGCAACCAATTGTACAAATGGATTACAGTAATTCAGAGTATAATGGCAGTGATCTGACACTGCCCAATGAAGCATATAATGAAATAAAGATAAAACCAGTAAAAGGCAATGCTGTAATCCCATAGCTGAAGTTAAATTAGGGAAAGGAACAATAATCGGCTAGTGCTTTGTAAAATAAGATAGTTGTAGATAAGAATCACAATTTTTATATCTCCAGAGCTATTTCCGCAGGGACTCTGTAAAATTCATGGTACAATATTATTATTTTGAACCAGAATACTTTGAACATGTGAGAGGTTTTCAATGGCAGTGTTACAGAGTCATATTGTATATTATATGAGCTGGAATGCATTTTTTATGACTTAAAGTGGTGTTGCCACCAAAAAAATAAAACTACTTAAAATTCTTAAAAAAAATCAAAAAAAAATAATTGGCAAAAAAAAAATTTTTTACTCACCTCTAAATACCGGTTGCTAGGGGGTCCCTCGTAGTCTGCCTTCTTCATTGCCCGGGCTGGTGACATCACTTCCCCTTGCGCCGCACATTCACCTGGGACCTGTCATGTGTCCCAGGTGACTGTACGGCGTATCACGGCGCCCTGCGCCGCTCGCGCATGCGCAGTGGGTGCCCGGCTGTGAAGCCACAGCTGGGTGCCCACAGTATGCATGACGGCGCCGTGAGCGGAGCGGGGAGCGAGGGGGGGGCTTCGTTCCCCCGCATCGCTGGACCCTGGGGCAGGTAAGTGTCCGATTATTAAAAGCCAGCAGCTGCAGTATTTGTAGCTGCTGACTTTTAATTTTTTTTTTTTAGGGGGTACCCCACTTTAAGAATCAAGTAGGTTTTTTAAAGAAGCATGTAAGACAAATGCTGGGCAAAAAATCCATCGCTCTAATACATTGCATAAATGCATTGCATTTACCAATGTTTTGTCTCTTTAAAAACACTCAAAGTCAAAATAAATACCTGCATTTTTTCTGTACTGGAAATCAATTGAGCTCATAACATCATGTGCACTCTACTTGTGCTGCACTACATTCCCATGTGGTTCTATCAGTTCTGCCTAGTTCTCTTCTGTGGACTACAGATCCCCCCTCTTCTCTCAGGAGCAGGAAACCTAGGGATCAATTCCTGTCATGGCCACAAAGCTGAGCATCATGGCCGCAGCATGTTTAGGAATTGGCATGCTGCAATAAATCACATTTTTGTTCTGGGTTTAGATCCATTTTACCTTCTCAGAAGAAACACCAAAACTAAAGCTGGGCATAAACATATGATGATGGCAAGATGCACAGACATAGTCTGTGCCTTTCTTTTAGCTTTTGTTTTTACCTTCTCCTACCTAAAATACAATTATAACTTAAAATATGTTCTCTGCACTACCCTCTTTGTATATAACCTAGAAGTGAAGATGGCAAGTATCGTATGGGTAGAAAATATTCTAATAATTGACAGAAATGTATTTCATGTTATAGAAGTAGACTTAAATAAATTTTCTTGGAATTTCTGCATCAGTGCACCATTATTCATGGGTCCCCCCAAAAAAGTGGTTTTCAGTTAAACTCTCTGGCATCAATATGATGCTTTATGTAGAAATCCTAAAAACTGCTGGAGGCCATTTGGAGCCCTGTAGCCATATATACATTGAGTAAAGTAGGGAGACACGTTTATCTGTAGTACTCCCCCCCTAGGGTTCGCTGAGGATATGCCCAGGTCTTAGTACAGAGGCCATCAGTCACAAACACGGTCTCAATGCCACCGACAATAATGGATTCATCTAGGGTAATGCCTTTTTACTATTCATTGCAAAAGAATATGAACAAGAGATGGGTTTAGGGTCACAGGATAATAACAATCTATGGGAGGACAAACTTAGAAAACTCTTATGCCGCATACACACGATCAAACAAGCGGGTGGAAAAGTCCGGCAAACTCAAGTCCGCCAAACAATCCCCCCGTGTGTAACTAGAATGTAGTTTTACACTCCAGTCTTCCCGCCGGACTCGCATTTCGGCGGACAATCCGGCCGTGTGTATGCCAGTCCGCCGTACTTTTGAAATGAACGGACTTTTCCCGCCCGGAGAAAAGTCCGCTCATTTCGAGCGGGTCTCCAGGTAGGCGGGGCCCGCGAAGGAGACGTCGCTGGCCCCGCCGCCTGGTATGGACTTAAAGGGGAACCCCAACGCCAGAAAAAAACGGCGTGGGGGTCCCCCCAAAGTCCACAACAGACCCTTGTCCGAGCACGCTACCCGGCCGGCCAGGAAAGGAGGGGCGAGCGAGCGTCCCCCCTCCTGAGCCGTACCAGGCCGCGTGCCCTCAACATGGGGGGTGCCTTGGGGAAGGGGGGGCCGCGCGGCCATGTTGATGAGGACAAGGGCCTCTTCCCGACAACCCTGGCCGTTGGTTGTCGGGGTCTGTGGGCGGGGGGCTTATCGGAATCCGGGAGCCCCCTTTAATAAGGTGGCCCCCGGATACCGGCCCCCCACCCTATGTGAATGAGTATGGGGTACAATGTACCCCTACCCATTCACCTGTAAAATAAAGTACAAAAAAAACACAACACACAAGATAAAATAATTTATTGCACAGCTCCGGGGGTCTTCCGTCTTCGGGGGTCTTCTCGCCGGACTCCTCCGCTATCTTCTTCTAGCTCTTTTACTAGTGGAGGAGCCCGGCATTCTTCTTCGTCGCCGCGGCCTCTTCCTCCGACTTCGGGGGTCTTGTCCCCCTCTTCGGTTCTTCTGCCGGGCCACCGCGCCTTCTTATAGCTCTTTTACAGGCGGTCTTCTGTCGCCGCCGCCGCCTTCCATTCTTCTTCTTCTTCTTCTTCTCCTGGAGATGTTGACTCGACGTTCTCTCCGGCCGCAATGCCAGGGACGCGCTGCGACTTATATAGGGACAAGGGGCAGTGTCACATGGGTTGATGTCACATGGGTTGGTGTCACATGGTGACCCCGCCCCCTTACGATGTCACAGCCCCGGATGATGCTGGGACTGTCGCCATGTGACATCAACCCATGTGACCAACCCATGTGACATCAACCCATGTGACACCGCCCCTTGTCCCTATATAAGTCGCAGCGCAGTGCGTCCCTGGCATTGCGGCCGGAGATAATGTTGAGTCAACATCTCTAGGAGAAGAAGAAGAAGAAGAAGAACGGAAGGCGGCGGCGGTGACAGAAGACCGGGCCACCGCCTGTAAAAGAGATATAAGAAGGCGCGGTGGCCCGGCAGAAGAACCGAAGAGGGGGACAAGACCCCCGAAGTCGGAAGAAGAGGCTGCGGCGACGAAGAAGAATGCCGGGCTCCTCCGCTAGTAAAAGAGCTACAAGAAGATAGCGGAGGAGTCCGGCGAGAAGACCCCCGAAAACGGAAGACCCCCGAAAACGGAAGACCCCCGGAGCTGTGCAATAAATTATTTTATCTTGTGTGTTGTGTTTTTTTTGTACTTTATTTTACAGGTGAATGGGTAGGGGTACATTGTACCCCATACTCATTCACATAGGGTGGGGGGGCCGGTATCCGGGGGCCCCCTTATTAAAGGAGGCTCCCGGATTCCGATAAGCCCCCCACCCGCAGACCCCAACAACCAACGGCCAGGGTTGTCGGGAAGAGGCCCTTGTCCTCATCAACATGGGGACAAGGTGCTTTGGGGTGGGGGGGCCGCGCGGCCCCCCTTCCCCAAGGCACCCCCCATGTTGAGGGCACGTGGCCTGGTACGGCTCAGGAGGGGGGGGCGCTCGCTCGCCCCTCCTTTCCTGGCCGGCCGGGTAGCGTGCTCGGACAAGGGTTTGTTGTGGACTTTGGGGGGACCCCCACGCCGATTTTTTTCGGTGTTGGGGTTCCCCTTTAAGTCCATACCAGGCGGCGGGGCCAGCGACGTATCCTTCGTGGGCCCCGCTTACCTGGAGACGCGCTCAAAATGAGTGGACTTTCCTCGGCATGTGTGGGCGAGTCCGTTCATTTCAAAAGTAGTTCGGATAGTACGGCGGACTTAGTACGCCGTATTAGTCCGCTGAAAAAGTGCCGTGTGTGGGCAAGTAGCCCGTTCGGAAAGTCAGACGGACAGTCTGGCGGGAAGTCCGCCAGACTAAGTACGTCGGACAGACGGCTATGTGTGTACGCGGCTTTACAGGAACAGGCACAGTCCTAAATCAGATTTTACTCACAATGCCCCAGGAGCTGTCTACCAAGCAGCATCCACATGTAGATCCTCAGTGAGGAAGATAAACGATCCTTCTCCAGACCTAAAAGGACAGTGCCCTCCAGCAAATAATCCTTTGGCAATCTTCTCCAGGCCCTCAGCCCAACTCTTTCTGAGACCCAGACTGCAATTATTGATTCAGTAGCTCTCGCCATACTACCTTGATACTTTTTAAATATATGCACCCTTTGATAGTGTTATATACCGTGCATTCTCTTAGTAAGTTGTAGCTGTAATATTGGATTGCAGGTAAGGTCAAGCATTCCTGTACTAAAAAAAAAAAATAATAAAAGATTTTGTGAAAATAATTTTTTTCTCTGACTGTACCTATTTTATCATGCCTAACTTCACAACTTTGCATTCTGGTAACAAGTGTGTCTCTGCACTGCACTGTATCATACCATGCATGCATTGGTGCACTGCAGCACCATTCATTTTGTATGCCACCTCAATGCACTAAAGGAACGCACTTGCATTGGAGCACCCAGCGATGTACAGTAATGCACTACCTTGTTGCACTAAAAAGGGCCAGATGAGGTTTCTGCTTCACTGGCTTGCATGGGCAACAAATTGAAAAATGGGCTGCCTTAATGTAATGCAATTTAATGCAAAATAACACATGTCATTATTATACAGGATTGATAGCTCACCAACAGTTTGTGCAGTGCTTTACAAAATTAAGGACTAAAGCACAGCTCAAATATCATCCAAAACATGAGGGTCCAGAGGTCAGTGCTCATGAGAGCTTATAATTAATAACGCACTGAGTAGGTGTGAAGTCAACCTTAGACCATGCTAGTTAAGCCATTCCTACCTTGCACTATAGTGTGTGAAGTTTGGCACTTATTACCTTATAACCTGCTCTCTTAAGTGACTTCCTCTGGGGCAAAGGAGAGAAAAACAGAATCTGAGAGGGTATCTCGTACTGTGAAAGTTATATATACTATTTCCTTCTTTTATCAGGCTGCATAGTGATGGGTGTTATATATTCAGTTCTCCTTTGATAAACTGCAGTGGTGTCATGTGAGCAAGAGATACCATACCATTAGTCTTTATTTCCAATGGTAAACGTTGACAGTTAAAAATAGAAATGTGGAGATAATTAACCTTGTGCAAAAAATAAGGAAGTGCAGCATCTTTGTTTTTATCTGGCTCACACATTTTCATGGATGCTGTTCCAAACAGCTGACATTAGAGAATACACGTGAACATTCCAGGTTCTAGGTCTGCAGAACAGCTGTTTTGTGCACAGTGTTCCATTAGAGAGAGAATCACAAATCTGCTTAGTATGAGCTGACCCCCATGATCCAAGACTACAAAACTACTCTGTAATGTGGTCCAATTTGTCAATGCAGTGATTGTGCAAAACCGGTTTGCATGATTGCTCAAAGGGAACTGAAATGCACCTTTACCATCCAACCAAACATTTTTAACATTTTCAAAATAAAATGTATGATGGTGTATGTAAAATAATTATAATAATATCACCAACATACATACAGTGTATATAGAATAGTGAATTACTCAGGGTGGCATAATCTAGTCACAAGGTTTAATGCACATGCAGCTGTGGATGTGCTAGTAAGGGATTTTCTACCCATCTTCGCCAACAGGAAATCTCAGAAACCTCCAAGCAAATTAACTAAGATATGATTATTGCCCCAAAGAGGCTTGTAGTTTTAATTGATTCAAGTATGCGTTTAGCATAACTAGAAAATGTAATTGATACAACAATGCTACTGTATTGTGTAAAGATGAGTGAACATCTTAACATTTGTAAATAACGATTGTTTGATGTAGTAATTAAAACATGTTTCCTGTTAGTTTTTCACACAAGCGTCATCCATTTATCCCTGAACAAACATGTAGAATGGTGCTCAAATTAAAATTTTACAGGGTTCTTCTTCACAGAAGCTAACTACTACCGTAATTATTCTTATTCTGGTACACGATCCCCCAAACGCTAGCAAAATTTGAGGCACACTCAAACATATAAGTTACTAACATTTGTATTCATTTTGTAAAGCACTGTGCAAACTGTTGGCGTTATATAAATCCTGAATAATAATATTAATAATAATAATATAATAATATTAATAGCTGAATAGAGTATTTTTGCTCCAGTTTTTAATAGGAGCTTATTAAGCCCATACTTTATGTGTAGTTTGGATTAAAGTGGGAAGGACTTAAAAATACTGTCAGGTTTGTATTGTTGTCTGTTCCCACTGGAGATAATTACTCTCACCCTGTGACTGACAGAAGTGAGGAACATCTAATCACTGGACACACATCACAATGTAAAACTAGCAGAGGTTGTAGCCCTTCCCCACTCTATTTCAAAAGGTTATTTTATTTGGTGCATTTACACCTGGAGAGATTCACCTAACTTCCTGTTGGGGCGACTACAGAGAGGTGAAGAGAAATAGCTATACAATATTCACAGAGGTTCTAACTTTATCCAAAACTAATAAAAGATACATTTTGACTGGAGTTGGGCTTTAAATCACTGTTGAACATTTAGTATAACCACTATTTTTAAACCACAGGTATTTAAAAATAATTTAAATGAATAAGGTACCGTGTACATTGTGAAAACACTGATCTTGAAATTAAATGTTAAATTACCATATTGTAACTACATTATTATTGCCATAATAATTACATTGCAGTTGAACATTGACGTTGGCGACCATGGTGGCAACCAACAGTAATACCATTGTCCAAAGAAGCTTTTCTATAATAAGACACAATTTTCCATTTGGGCAAGTGCAAAGAACAATTAAAGGAAAGAATCTAATTAAAAGAGGGTATGGTGCACTGTAAAGTATTAATGCTGTCATGGACAGGTTAATGCTGATTTGTGACCATCTAGTGCTGTGAAGCCTTTAAAGTGAATTTTTAGTAGTAGTGGATTTACAAAATTAAAAAAATGATTAATGCCACACAGAAACCTCTAACCAAAGCTGCAATAAGTTCAAATTAACTGTATTACATGCATCATAAAACTGGAATCACTGGATATTTGGTCAGGTGGTTGTGAAGCCTGTTCTTTTGTAGAATAAAGATTTTTACTCATTAAATTTGATATACTCTCTACACTGACATGCAGTGAAATTTTAAGCTTAATGTGGTATGTATGCATTGAGAATAAAAAAGACAACCAAATGTAATATTGAGGATTATGTTTGATCAAAAAGCCACTTTTTAGCCAAATGCTTCTTTCTGAAATGGATTTTTTTTGTGTTGTCAGTAATGATGAAACAATGTACTTTTATGCAGGATGGATAGTTTACACAGGACCCCCACCCTGGTTTTCTTAATCAGCCTGTCTTCTTTAGACGGCTTTCACACCAAGCTGCCCATAGCGTCGGATTTGCAGCGCATTTTGGCCGCTAGCGGAGCACTTTCCTCCCCCGCTAGCGGCCGAGAAAGGGTTAAAACTGCCCGTAATACACCGGCGTTTTGCCAGCGGTATAGCAGCGCTGCCCCATTGATTTCAATTGAGAGTAGAGGTGGAGGAGCGGTAAACACACCGCTCCTTTCACCGCTCCAAAGAAGCTGCTGGCAGGACTTTTCCTGACGTCCTACCAGCGCACCGCTCCAGTGTGAAAAACCTTGGGCTTTCACACTGGAAACAATAGAACAGCAGTTTAAGGGCGGATTGCAGGCGCTATTTCTAACGCTATAGCGCCTGCAAAATGCCCTCGGTGTGAAAGGGGTCTTAATGCAGAAATACAAGACTTGTAGCAAGGGGGGTGATTTACTAAAGCTGGAGCACACAGAAACTGGCGCAGCTTTGCATGGTAGTTAATAAGCTTCTAACGTTAGCTTGTTCAACAGAGCTTGGGTGGAAAAATTGAAGTTTTTTATGCAGAGCTGCACCAGATCAACCCCAGTGTATCCACTGCAACAAAACACATTGCATGGAGTTCCTGTATTTCACTTGCAAAATGCACAGTCTATTTTTTATTTAGTAAATCAACCCCAATGACTTAAAGTGGTATTGCTACCAAAAAATAAAAAAGTGCTTAAAATTCTTAAAAATAGGGGGCGTGGCCGGGATGGTGGACTGAGCAGACGTGCTGCCTGAGCTCTGCTGGAGAATTATCCGTCTTACCATCCGTTTGCGGTGCTAATTGTTGCCAGAAACTTGTGTATGCCTTCGAGGAGCTCGGGGGGTCCCAGAAGGGCCAAGAAGTTGAAGTTTCTCCCGCCCGTTGAGCATCTGGAAGACCCGTTACAGCGGCCTGCTGCAGTGTCCCTGGCCAATATGGCGTCACAGACAGACCGCGTGGAGGACGCTCCGCCTGGGATCCCGGAGGTGATGGCGGCTATCACGGCGTGTCAGGCTGTGCTGACGAATAAGATTGAGGCCGTGCAGCTTGACGTCGGGCTGCTGCGCCAAGATATCGACAAGATCCGATCCCGGATCTCGGCGGCGGAACAGCGGATTGGTGACACGGAGGATGCGGTGACCAGTCACGAGGCTTCCATACGAGCGCTTCAAACGAAGGTTAGAGCATTGGAATACCGAGCGGAAGACGCCGAGAACAGAAGCCGTCGTAATAACCTTCGTATTGTGGGGCTCCCCGAGGGAGTCGAAGGTAGAAATCCGACCGTTTTTACTGAAGACCTGTTACGTTCGGTTCTTCCGACCACGCAACTTTCCCCATACTTTACCATGGAAAGAGCACACCGGGTCCCTCCGAGGCCCGGCCCGGAGGGCGCCCCTCCGCGTACGATGATCCTACGGCTGCTGAACTTCCGAGACAGGGATGAACTTCTTCGTGCGGCCAGAGTGGCGGGCGACGTTCCGTATCAGAATGTCAAGCTTATGCTGTTCCCTGACTACACTCTTGAGACACAGCGACAACGCAGATCTTTCGATGCGGTCAAGGCCGCCCTGAGGAGCAAGAACATTCGGTACAGTATCCTGTTTCCAGCTAAGCTACGGGTGGTTGACGGCGAGACTGTGCGGATCTTTACCAGCCCCAAGGATGCTAGTGCCTGGCTGGACACCCTTCCTCGTGGGTGAGCTGTAACTGGGGTGTCGGGATCTACCCTGTTTTCATTTCACACTTGGAATGTACGGGACGAGGACTGCCTTGGAGGGATGTTTTGCATTTGTTTTATTTTAACCGTTTAGTTCTGGAGGATGCCTTATTTTTTCCCCTCTTTTTGTTTTAGTTGTGGGGCCTAGCAGCCTCCTCTGACTGCCTTCGGTTTATGTGTTCATTCCTCCTACTTTGCTCTCTGATCTGGCTGCTCTGGACTCCCTGGGGTGGCACTAAATACGTTCCCTTGTCTGTGACTTATCGCCCCGGGGCTCTTGTGCTACTCCCGGGGAGCTCTCTGGACTTTTTCTGGCATACTGGGACATATCCTTTTGTTTTCTTTTCAAAGATTTTTCTTATTTTCTTGGCACTTTTATATTTTTGTATTTTCTTAGTTTTCTCCGTGTTCCAGCATCTCGGGACGGAGATGTTGACTGTGGTTTTCATTCATCACATTCTTCCACGGTTCTGTGGTTGGGACTGCTGGTGCGAACCTGAGCGGGTGCGAGTCCGCTGCCATTAACCCTATTTGAACTTGTTCATGTTTGTTATTTGGGGGTGTATGTGCCCTCCATGGTTGGGAGGTGCACGGGGAGGGGGGAGGGAGGGGACGCCTGTTGCGACCCATGGGTTACGGTGTTTGGGTTTGTTTATGCTCTGTTTTATTAGTTTGGTTGGCTTGGGAAGACATGTGTGGGTTATATATGTGGGCTGCTTATCTGCTATGATGTGGAGGATCCTGATCGCCCGGTGGAGCGGAGATCATGGCTGATTTGACAGTTCTGTCTTGGAACGTCCGTGGCCTCAATTCCGCCGTGAAGCGTTCCCTGGTATTTAAATTTGTGCAAAGATACACTCCCAAGGTTTGCATTTTCCAAGAAACGCATCTCACTGGTTCCAAGATTTTGGGTTTGAAGAAGGCGTGGGTGGGAGCGCATTATCATGCCTCCTACTCTAACTATGCCAGAGGTGTTAGTGTGTTAGTGCACAGGTCACTGGACTTCCGACCCTTGCTGATCAAAACGGATCCGGAGGGTCGGTATGTCTTGATTCATGCGCTGATTGCTGGCATCCCCTTTGTTATTGTGGGCTTGTACTTGCCCCCCCGGCAGATAGTGCCCTGCTTTATACTGTGATGAGGGTGGTGGCCCAGTTGGGGGTGGAGAGAGTGTTATTGGTTGGGGATTTTAATTTAGTTATGTCTAATACCTTAGATAGGCTTCATCCCTCCCCTGGGTCCGGTAGTGGACTGTCCAACTGGGCCTCTGCATTTGGGTTAACGGACCTATGGAGGCACTTCCACCCTTCTGATGCACAGTTTACCTGCCTATCCGCCACCTATAGGACGCTGTCTCGGTTGGATATGGCTTTTGCGTCCTCCGCTGTGCTACGGGAGACGGTCTCTGCGGAGATCCTCTCTCGGGGTATATCGGACCATGCTCCCTTGTTGGTGTCGGTTGGCGGGGGTAGGGCGCCGGGACCGAGATTGTGGAGGCTGTCGAAGTACTGGATTGAGGAGGTGGGCATCCGGGAGGAGATCCCAGAGGCGCTGTGCGACTTCTGGTTACATAATGAGGGTTCGGTTGACCCCCTATGTGTCTGGGATGCCTTCAAGGCCTGGGTTAGGGGCGAATACATGCATAGGATTGCTAAAAGAAAGAGGGAATACGTGCAGTCTCTGCGGCAATTGGAGGACCGGGCGCGAGATCTGGAGGTGGGGTTTGTCGCCAACCCGCAGCCTAATAATTACTCCCTGTGGCAGGGTGCCCTTCGGGAGTTGTCGCTGCTCAGGATTGACCTGACCAAGAAGTCCATGTTATCCAGTGCCCAGAGGGTGTTCGAATATGGAGATAAAAACGGGCGGCTCCTGGCCTTGCTGGCCAGGGGACAGTGCCCGGTGACCCACATCGGGCGCTTGAGGGATGGCGGGGGTGCCCCCCTGACCACCCCTGAGGCGATTAACGACCGATTTCTGCACTATTATCGGGGACTGTACTCCTCTAGGGTCGGTTACTCGGAGGCGGAGTTGGCTGGGTTCTTGGATGGGGTGGACATCCCATGCCTGAGCCCGGCTCGGCGGGAAGACCTGGAGCGGGATATTTCTCTTGAGGAGGTGCAGGTGGCGATGGGGTGTATGCAGGCGGGTAAGGCCCCGGGACCGGATGGTCTCCCAATCGAATTTTATTCTGCTCATCAGGAATTGTTGGCCCCGAGGTTGGTTTCCCTTTTTTCCCAGTTTGCGGAATTGGGCTCTCTCCCGGAGTCCATGTCCGAGGCGGTGGTGGTGTTGGTGCCCAAACCTGGTAAGGACCCTGAGGATTGTGCGGCTTATCGGCCCATCTCACTGCTTAATGCAGATGCTAAGCTGCTGGCCAAAATCTTGGCATGCCGGTTGATGCAGGTCCTGGAGGACCTTGTCCACCGGGACCAGACGGGGTTCATGCCGGGGAAGGGCACTGATATCAACATTCGCAGGCTCTTTCTTAACTTGGACATGTCCCATGACAACATGGGCACTCGAATCATAGCCTCTCTGGACGCAGAGAAGGCTTTGGATTCGGTGGAGTGGGCCTACCTCTGGGAGGTGCTCCGGAGGTTCGGGCTAGGTCCTAAATTTCTAGGTTGGTTACGGTTGCTTTATGGGAGTCCGAGGGCCAGGATTCGCACAAATGACACCCTCTCCGATTTTTTTCTCCTCCAGAGGGGCACCAGGCAGGGGTGCCCGTTGTCACCCAGCCTTTTTGCTTTGGCCCTTGAGCCCTTGGCGATTTTAATTAGAGACTCGGTGGCGGTTAGGGGTCTTCGTGTGGGCCCTCTGGAGGAGAAGATATCGCTTTATGCAGATGATGCCCTGTTGTATATGGAGGATGCGGGGGCCTCGCTGCAGGCTGCCCTAGCTATTTTCACCGAGTTTGGCAGATATTCGGGCATCCAGATCAATTGGTCTAAGTCTGTCTTATTCCCTCTGGACTCACAGGCGAGGGCGGTACAGACACCGTCCCCGCTGGTTTGGGTAGAAGAGTTTAAATATTTGGGAGTGTTGGTCACGAGGGAGACTCGGACGTTTCGCCGGCTTAACCTTCAACCCCTGGTGGCGAAATTTAAGGACCATTGTGTTAAGTGGAAAGATTTACCCCTGTCCCTACTGGGTCGGATTAATATTTTCAAGATGATGTTCCTCCCGCGCTTTTTGTACATGTTCCGCAACTGCCCGGTGTGGCTCCCTAGCTCTTTTTTTAGGGAGCTGGAGGGATATCTGAGCACTTTTCTGTGGAGTGGCAGAGCCCCTAGACTGGCTAGAGCTACCCTGCAGCTGCCGGTCAGGTGCGGGGGATTGGCTTTGCCGAACTTGCAGGTGTATTATTGGGCGGCGATTTTAGTGTCGGTGCGATGGTGGTTTGAACAGTCGGGGGATAATGTGGCGGTGGGACTAGAGGCGGCGGCCTTGGGTTCTATGCGAGAGCTCGGGAATCTGGTGTACAGGGGTCCTAGGGCGTATCATTCTCTCCCGTCGGCTACTGCGAGGACTCTGAGGGCCTGGGCGGTGGCTAGAAGGCGTTTTCTTCGGGAAGATCGATACTCGCCCTTTATTCCGTTGTGGGGTAATCCGAGTCTCCCCCATTTCCAGTTGATTCCGGACCCGCAGCTGTGGGCCCGATACAATATTCGGACCCTCAGGGATATTTATGCCGAGGGGTCCTTACTGCCCTTTAGGAGTTTAGTGGAAAGATCGGGGCTTCCTGGGTTCATGTTGTTTCGTTACTACCAATTGCGACATGCGGCCAGGGCACAGTTTCCCGGGCCTATTGTGTTGTGTGCGGACCCCGTAGAAGATGCCCTGGCGCAGGAATCTCTCACAAAGACCCTTACCACGTTGTATCAGGTTCTGTTGCGCTCCGATTCTCCTAGGATGAATACCCTCTGGGACAAGTGGCGGGCGGACATCCCTGGTTTGGATAGGCAGGATTGGGAGGAGTGTTTCGAGGATGGGTCCCGGCTGCTGGTCTCCTCTAGGGACCGGTTGATACACACGAAATTTTTACACCGCGTATACTTTACGCCGCAGAGGCTGCACAGAATTTATCCTCATCGGTCCCCGGAATGCCCCAGGTGTCATTACCCTGAAGGCACTTTTCTGCATATGTTTTGGGACTGCCCCCGAATTGCTCGGTTTTGGAGGGATGTTTTTGACTGTATAAACATTCGCCTGCAACTGACGATTCCTGTGACGCCTGAGTTCGCCCTCCTGGGGATTCAGGATGATGAACAGCGTCCTCGGTACAGTAAGCTGTTGCTCTCCCTCCTGGTGTTTTACGCCCGGAGGGAGATCCTTCGGCATTGGATATCGTCCTCTCCCCCTACGGTGGAACTGTGGGATGCTGCGGTTAATGCTGTCCTCCCCCTATACAAATTGACTTATCTGGTAAGAGGGTGCCCGCAGAAGTTTGACCGGGTATGGTTACCTTGGGTGGAACAGTTTTGATTTCTTGAAATGTTGAAGTTGAGCCTCCCCTTTTTACTCACCTCTAAATACCTGTTGCTAGGGGGTCCCTCGTAGTCTGCCTTCTTCCTTGCCCGGGCTGGTGACATCACTTCCCCTCGCACCACACAGTCAACTGGGACCTGTCACGTGTCCCAGGTGACTTTGCGGCGTATCATGGCGCCCTGCGCTGCTCACGCATGCGCAGTGGGTGCCCGACTGTGAAGCCACAGCCGGGTGCCCACAGTACAAATGACAGCGCTGCAAGCGGAGCGGGGAACAAGGGGGGGGCGTCATTCCCCCGCATCGCTGGACCCTGGGACAGGTAAGTGTCTTAAAAGTCAGCAGCTGCAGTATTTGTAGCTGCTGACTTTAAAAAAATTTTTTTAGGGGCACCCCACTTTAAGTATAGAAGCCGTGAAGCTGATTTGCGGAATACGCCAAATCTTTTGACCAGCCTGGTTGCAGTGGTATAAAGATTAAGTAAGGAAAATCAAAATGTGGTAGAAAAACACATCTCACTTTTAAACATTGTGGAAATAATAAATTATCCTCAATCCAAAAAGGATTAAAAAAAGGGGCATCTACTCTCTAAAAATAATAGCATGTAGTACCTTAAGTGGAGCTATATTTATGGTATATACAGATGTCAACAATTTACAAAGTGTAGATTTCTTGTTGAATACAAATCTTGTCCCTGTTTACGTAAGTTGTCATCACATCAACATAAAATCGCCTTGCAAGTAACTAGTCCTTGTTTCTGAGCATATGCAAAGAAAAACATATCACACTGTTTCACAAATTGTATGTATATGTGACAAAGACTGTTAATGCTAGCATGCTAGAAGTACTTTGATCTGCATTGCTTCATTTATTGATTTGTTTTTATGGCAGTTCCATTCACTTTTATCATTGTCTGAGTTAAAACACACGTCTAAACATGTTTTCTTCTAAGACCTGACCTTGCATGACAGACAAATGACATGCCTTTTTCAATTAAACAGATTTCTAAATGTATACCAGCTCTTGGACAATTCTGCCAAATATCAGGCCATAGAGACAATAACAATAAATAAATAAATAAATAAATAAATAAATAAATACATAAATAAAAATGGCATCTATATGATATAAGCCATTGCCCCCTAATAAAACAAGTATAGGTTTAAATAGATGTCAAATTGTGTTCACATTTCTGCAAGAAAACTAAAAACCTCTTGTTCTAGGTTTTGAGGTACTGCTGTAAAATATATCAAATATAAATGATATTTAAAGTATAACTAAAGTGAAAACCTCTTCTAGTTTTGAAAACAGGGAGAAAAGGGTTTATCTGGGACTTTAAATGAGGCGCAATAAACCATGTGCCTCCATTCCTGTTAATAGTTTTTAATACAGTGGAGAAGCTTTAGAACCCCTCTATGTGCTCATGCTTGGCAGATTTATACTATTTGACCTGGTGACCATTGTCAAAGGGACCAAAAGTGATGAGAAATCTAATATTTTATAGTAGTCACTTCAACAGGAATATGGGGGAAATCTTTCAGTGGGTACATCTGTTTCAGTGTCAATAATATGAGTGGAGGTTTCCCCTAAATTTGAAGAGATTTCTTCTAAAGTCTAGTACATGCTATCATTTTTTTTTATGTTCAACCCAGCGGGCTGAATGAAAAAAACCTGAAGAGCTTGGGAGGAGAACCTGTTGTTAGTACAGCTACCTCTCCGCTGAGCTATTGGGCCCCCCTCCCCAAAAAAACACACCAGTCAGCGCTCTGATTAGTTGCCGATTGGCAGACCATCTTTGGTCATGCCCCTTCTGTTGGACCGGCTGCCATATACACAGGCCGAATGACTGTTGGTCTCTATTGAACCGCTCAATACTGCCAGATATTTGGCCCATGTTTATGGGGCTTTACTGTTGTGTTTTCACGGCAGGAAGTGAAATTTACCTAAATAGAGAAGAAAAAAAAAACTCTTAGGAGTTTGACCATCTCCTAGTGCAGTGATGGCGAACCTTGGCACTCCAGATGTTTTGGAACTACATTTCCCATGATGCTCATGCACTCTTCAGTGCAGTTGAGCATCATGGGAAATGTAGTTCCAAAACATCTGGGGTGCCAAGGTTCGCCATCACTGTCCTAGTGTATCAAAAAAGCATTGGCTTTAAATCTACTTATAGCTATATAATGTATCCCAAAAGAATAGAAAAATATACCTTAGGGAACTAATACTGCTACAATGAGTAAATTAGTATAACAGAAAAAAAAACATAGCAAATGTACACAAGTATTCTTCTGTTTGCTGGAGTACCTTTACATAAAACTGAAGTAGAGCTACAGAAATTGCCTGGTATTTCCTTTGAATCCAACCATCTGGCTTCTATTTCTCATATTATTTCCACATCCCAACACATCTCACAAATTCTTTTCACACAGTAACCCACGCTGAGTGATTGAGCTGCTGTGGTCGTCTATTTCTGTATATGGTAGATGACTATTTAAATACCACAGTCCAGATCTTGGTCCTATTAAACTTTTGTTTTAGGAAGGTCATATTTGCTGAATACTGTTATTTTTTATTTCAATAAAGATCATGCAAAATGGGGTTCACAGTTATATCCTGTTGAGTTATTTTCTACAGTAATCAATATCATTTGAGCAGAAGGATTTAGCAGCTATTAGGATCAGACCTACCATTTTATAGATATAGTATTTCCAAAGCTTGTTCAGCAAACCTACATATTATTTGTATTAATTGTGCCAAGGCATATTTTTTTGTATAAATGTCCTCTAAGGGGGTGTGGCAGGTGGTGTGTCCTATGCCTACATATGCTTGCTAATAGGTGTCCCTCATTCCCATCTCAAAAAGTGTGTCTCAATCAAAATTGATTATATTTAATCCTTTTGCTACTAGCATTACCTTTTTTAAAAAAAATTTTTACATTTCATCATTTACTTCCTGGTTTCTAGGGCTAGGCAAATTATTTCATGCATCCCAATAGTCTTCAGGGGGTTAAGAGGGTTTTTATCAGCTAAGCACATCCTCCTGCGTGTATGCCTAAGCTAAAGGCTCCAGGAAGTAAATGCTACATGAATCATCTGCCCTTGATGACCATGGGCAGAAATGTTAGGGGTGGTTTTCAAGTTTATTTCACAGCAAAATAAAGCATGGAGACATGAATGGATGGATATATGAGTTTGTCTTGGATATTAAAAAATGAATTAAATAGCATTTTTGGTTTGCTTAGATGCCGTGTAGTTCTGCTTTAAAATAGATCTGTGGTCTATAATTAAACAAAAAATATATTACTCATTATGGTAAGTTCAGTAACAGTGTTCATTTTCACAAATTTACTCAGTAATATTAAAAAAAATACCTCTGATGGGTGCATTGGCCAGTCCCTTTTCTCACTTCTTGCAGTCAAATGATGAAAACGCAAATATCCCTCTTATCACCCTATGCATCAGCAGAGTTTACTAGAACTACAGCATGACGCAAGGGCATAAATTTGAACCAGAGTTTTACTGCAGCCAACACTGCCCCTTGCTTGTCAATCACACATATCCCAGCCCAGTCCTGGTCACTAAACCATGACAAGCCATGCCTATGCCCAACAATTACCAAAAAGAATGTTTAGGCAGCAGACAGGAAATTACATCCTGGTGCTGCCTGAGCATCTACTTCAGAAATGGAGAACACTAGTGCACAAGGCTAAAAACACAGATAACAGCTTTTTATGGAATTTATATGGAACTTCCCGTCAGTTATGTAAACTTGTGCTGCCTTTAGTTATACTTTATACTAACTATGTAGAGAACTCTACGATTAAGCCCAGTGTGGGTGATACATGTCAGAGGGGCATGGCTGATAAGTCGATGAGTGGGGATTTGAGTTGAAGCCTGTTTTTATATTTACCTTGCACTAGAGTAAAATACAGTTTGCGGTGTGCTTTTTAAAACCAAGATTTGTCAAGTCAAAATCGAATGCCGCGTACACTCGATCGGACATTCCAACAACTAAATCCTAGGATTTATTATCCACGGATGTTGGCTCAAGCTTGTCTTGCATACACATGGTCGCACAAAGGTTGTCGGAATGTCCGAACATGTGTACGCAGTCTTTCTCATGCCCAAAATGCTTGGTGTAATTCTCAGCATCTATTCTAATTCTGTATGTGTGGATGCCTCACAGTACCCATTTTGTCTAATTTATAAAAGTGCTTTGCACTTTTTCTATTTTTCTTGGTGTCCACTGTTACTGAGAAAAGTGGTAAGAAATACAAAAATTTTAGCTGTCACCAAAACAGGAATAGAGGGATCATATTTATTGGGGACACTTGCTACCATGACAGTTGTTTAAAGAATATTTTGCCTATTGTACAATTCTACAATGGTGAATGCTAGCTTCGAAGTTCCATCCATGTGTTCCCTATAGAATGGTTGATGTGCATATCAGAAAAGCAAAGCACTCTTAGATTGAGTGCTTCAAAACAGCAATAGTGGGCAGCAGTGCCATTGCCCCTGTTCACCACAACCGTCTCAAGGTTCTTGAATCTGAGAATGGTGCCTACAAAACACAAATCACCATTCTGTTTCCCCATAATTTTTAAGAAATGTAAAACTATAGGTCTAAACATTTCTGGTGTTTGAAGTGCATTTCTACTTCCCCCATACATTCTCCAATCATGTTTTAGTTTTTATTTTTAAAAACACTTGAGGATTTAAAAATAAATATGACAGTTTCACAGGATATATATGCTCATGTTATCACTCACCCTAAAAAACACACTTTTATTGCTTAGCATCTTTTGCCCCATATCTGATGAATTTCTCTTACATCAAAAACAGTTAATTACTAGACTATAAACTCTTAGGCCCCTTTGACACGAGGCGGACTCCACTTCCACGGAGTCCGCAGGCTCAGCGGAAGATCTCTCCGTTGATCTCCGCTGAGCCAGAGGATGACAGGTCCCTCTCTGCTCACTGAGTGGGGAGGGGCTTGTCCAGCGCCGCTGGTCTCTATGGAGAGATCGGTTGAAAATGGACAGCATGTCCGTTTTCATCAGATCTCACCCGATCCGATCCGCCAGCGATGGATCTGAACGTAGGCCATCTGTCTGCTTTTGGCAGATCGGACCGGGTCGGATGTCAGCGGACATGTCTCCGCTGACATCTGTCGCTCCATAGACCAGCATGGTGCACCCGTTCAGGTCCGCTGTCAAAACTGACAGGCGGACCTGAACGGTCTGTCAGTGTGAAAGGGGTCTTACTAATCTTACTAATTTATGAATGGAAAATGAATATCATATGCTTAAATATCTCATTACTGCAGACAAGTAGGTCAGGTGTGATTAAGTTAAATAAACTGTTTTTCAAATATGCAGATAATAGTAACAATGGTTTATTTCTTTATAGCTTTATTTAGATAACAACATATATATTATAATATTGAGGCTCTAGTCCATTTGAAAACAAAATGCTAAACTAAAAAAACCTCTCAAACTTGATTTGGACATTACATCAATATGAGCATTATTTCAGATTTAGACTCTGTCAACATTCTGGGGCACAAGCTCTACAGAGAAAATTAAAGCGGAGCTCTGCCCAAAAATGGAACTCCCGCTTTTCTGGTTCCTCCTCCCCTCCGGTGTCACATTTAGCACCTTTCAGGAGGGAGGAGGAGCAGATACCTGTCTAATACAGGTACTTTGTTCCCACTTCCGGGCATAGATACCCGAGCCACCCGCAGGTATCTACGCCACTTCTGGCACCTTCTCCACCCCCCGCTGTCTTCTGGGAGACACACAGGTCCCAGGAGACAGCAGGTACCAGTGGGATAGCGCAGCACGAGTCGTGCATGCTCAGTAGGGAACCAGGAAGTGAAGCCCTTAGCAAAGATGGCGACGGCGTCGCCCGAGAGGAGAGGGAGAGATTAGCTTTGGGTGCTTACATCATGGGGGCGCCCTGGACAAGTAAGTGTCCTTATTTTAAAAGTCAACAGCTGCAGTATTTGTAGCTACTGATTTAAAAAAAATTAAAAATCGTCAGAACTCCGCTTTAACAACTCAACTAATGTCTTAGAATGACACAATATTGTACTTTCTACCAGTCTTCTATAAACAGGGTGTGCTCCTCAAAACATTTTTATTCACACACAACCCATAGCTTCAAAAACTGGCTTCATTATTGATGGGGCTGAAATTACCCCGTTCAATATCCATAGGATTTCTAAGATTTAAAAAGCTATTATTTTTCTTGGTAACCAGCTCATCTCAAGATAATAGACTAATGCTTCGTACACACGATCAGACTTTCCGCCAACAAAATGTGAAATTTTGTCCAAAGTTCATTGGCCCAAATTTGTCTTGCATACACATGGTTACACAATTGTTGGTGAACAATTACGAATGGAGTGCCATACTAAACTAAACGAAAAAAAAAGTTTAGTTAATGGGGGTGAAATCACCCCCATTAACTAAACTTTTTTTGAAAAAAATTATTTAAAAATGTTTTTACTTCGTTGCAATGAGGTAAAAACATTTTAAAATAATTTTTCTTCAAAAAAAGTTTAGTTAATGGGGGTCTGTAGTTTACATGTGGATTAGGCTTTAGTCTGCCTCGAACGCAGTTTAACAACTCACAATTTCTGGTTGCATCTTTTACACAATTACATTTCCTGACTAATTTCCCTATAATAACACCAACCCGCAGAAAACATTGTTGCTTTCACTACCTCTGTTATCTGTTCCTCCACATGTGTAGCTTGTACCGTAACATTGGGTCTTGAAAGTACTCTAAAAAAATAATGACCCATTATGAAGTTTTTCTTTACAGAGTAGCTAGCTGTACATGCTTTGCCACAACAGTGCAGCTAATTTTTTAAGATGATCTGAATACCAATAGTATTACTTTGTTATTGATGACATATGTATAGAAAACTTTTAAAAGCACATTGCTTCAAAGACATACTGGCAAGTTAACTGGCTTAACTGGTTAATTGGCTTCGGTCCAAAATAAATTGGCCCTAGTATATGAATGTGAGCTGGGGACCTTGACTTGTGGGCTCCTTTAGGGTAGGGACTGATGTGAGTGTGCGATGTATGTGTGGAGCGCTGCGTAAATTGACGGCACTATATTGGTACCTTAAATAAATAATAATAATAGATGAGCGTCTTAATGAGACACAATGTATAGGTATAGGGACAATTGTAGACACACGCCCACACTCACTCAGGTTGAACTGGATGGACTGATGTCTTTATTCAACCTTACTGACTATGTAACTATGTAACATTCAATTATGTAAAATATTTGTGAAGAAAACCTTGAGAACAATGTATGGGGCAAATGAGTTCCCAAATTCTGGGGGGCCTAATCCTGTAGTGTATTTAAAAAGAAGTAAAAGTGAAAACCTTATTTTCGAGTTTTGGATTGAGTTGAGAAGGATTCAAACTCATGTAAAGCCCCATACACACAATCAGATTTTCTGCTTATTTTTTCCTTCAGATTTACCAAAACCACATAATATGAGGTCAAACCTTAAGAGCTTCAATTTGCATGCAATGAGGTAGGTCCTTGCACTACATGGTTTTGGTAAATGCGAAGACAAAAATAAGCAGAAAATCTGATAGTGTGTGTGGGGCTTAAGAGTTACACTTTTGTAAGTTACAGACAGTGCCATTCTCACAGACTGGAGAATTGAACCTAAAACACATTTAGAATAAAGTCTACTCTGCCATTTCTAGGCAATACAAGTTTATTTAGAGCAGATGAAAACGGTTAAGTCTACAAATGTTTGAGCACTTAAAACAACAGGAAACTCTGTTAGAGGATTAAGCACATATTTTCAGCATGTTTTATGATTTAAGCGTAAAAGTTGCCATTTGATTACTTTGCATTTTTATAGAACGTTTGTAAATTCCCCCACAAATTCCATATGTGGTCCCCTCTCACAGAGACAGAGGTCATAAATCCACAACACCTAAATTTCCTTGAGAGGCTCTCCAATTTTTTTTTATTTAATAAAAAAACACATATATGTCAAAGTTTATCAATCTCAAATACTTTTCAAAATGTAAATGAGTGGTCAGTATGGATGGATAAATTGAGCCACCAAGGTTGAGATTCAACCTGGATCAGTCTGATTTGAAGCCAGTGGATATTTATGAATAAAGGCTAGTATGTTTATTTTCATTTTTACATTTTTTGACAGTCTTCGGGTATACACACTTACATTCCCTTAGCTGGAGGGGAAGGGATATAAGGGGCCCAACCATTTTCATATCAAACCATATATGCTTCAACAGCGGGTGGCCACGTCAATGGTGGGATACATGAGTTGGTATTGGAGCGGAGCCTATTATTTTTTAGTGTATGATCTATATATAAAAAAATATTTCCTAAGAGAGAATTTCATCCCTGAAGGTAATTCTTATAGGAATCTACAGGGCTCCTGCCACAAAAAACATTTGTTCTCTTAAATACGCTCCTAGTAATTGAAACCAACGTTCATGTATAATATAAAATGACAAGAAAATAACATCTACACTGGCTGTTTTTAATGATATAAGTGTGCACATTTATGTGAATTGTATATCTGCAACTGCCAGGCTGGAATTACCAGCCTTCATCATGTAAAGGTGCTATGCTGAAGGTGTAGAATGTTAACTTAGCCAAGTTAAAACTAAATTCAAGGCAGATGTAAAAGAAACAAATGAATGCAGCTTTGTATTCATTAATGCATCAGTAAATGTATTTTAAAAACACAACTAGTTAACAACCTGAATTTTACTTGGTATCAGCTTCTTGAAATCCCCTGAAAATTAGCACTCAGCAATGACAGTCCATCAGGCGCGCTGCATTAAAATGAGCTGCCTAGGAAGACGATTATAACAGGGAAGAGCAGAGAGCTGAACTCAAGTTGTAACAGTGAGAGTGGCATCATTCATCTGGCTGTACAGTATGGCAGGGCTGCATACATTTCAGGAATGATTTGGAAAAAATAAATAAATCTTGTGCTGGGTAAAATGGCTTTTATGTACAGTACAGACCAAACGTTTAGACACACCTTCTCATTCAAAGAGTTTTCTTTATTTTCATGACTATGAAAATTGTAGATTCACACTGAAGGCATCAAAACTATAAATTAACACATGTGGAATTATATACTTAACAAAAAAGTGTGAAACAACTGAAAATATGTCTTATATTCTAGGGTGTTCAAAGTAGCCAACTTTTGCTTTGATTACTGCTTCACAAATGCCCCCCCCCCCCCCCCCATGTCAGTCCTGTATAACCTTTATTTAGCATCAGCTACATACAGTATACAGCACTCCAGCAGCAGTACAGAGACTTTACGTTTTGTTTTTGGAACAGAATTAAGTTAGGCTGAGCTCACACATTCACAGGAAACCATGTATTTTTATGAATGACTATAAGCCTTCCTCCTATTGGCTGAGATGGAGAAACAGGCAGATGATGTCCTGATCTGGCAGTGGTTACTGGCTCATCTATACCAATCAGGTCTGTATAAATGTTTTTCCTTGTTGCACACACTCACAAAAAATCATTATTTGAATTCAAGAATGGCAAACTTTGAAGCAAGCATACTAGATAATGAAAACTTTACAAATTTTGGGAATAACCACAATATCAACTCATTTCATGTTCATATTTAGCGGCAAAAACAGAAAATGTATTTACCAACAGTTAACAAAGGAAGTAAATATTTCATTAAAGTATTTCCAACTTAGTAAGAATTTAAATTAATTTCTAGTTTATATTTCACCCATTTCCATTGGATCAGGAAGGTTAAAGACAGTGTGAAAGGACCTTTACAGCTCAATTTCTTTTAAATGCAGCCACAGCCTGAGTAGAAAGGACTGTTCCTGGACAGTATTCTGTAGAGAATACTACTACTTGTTCTCTTAGTGAAAGCACATGTGCCTCTGAAAAGATCCCCGGCTTGAACTAGAGCTCTCCAATCAGCAAGGTAGCATGAGCTATTGCAGAGTAAAAGTTCAATAGGGTTTTAACGTTATTTTTTAAAAGAAGGAAATGTAGAAATGCATGGCCAATCCAAACCACTATATACGGCAAGTGACACATGGATTATCGGTAACTAATCAATCTGTTATTGAAATAGTAATAGTTAGCAATACATACTGTATGTACTGTCATATACAGATGGGCAATCTTAAAATTTTTATATAAGCACTTGTTCATGATGAAGTTATTTTATAATAATAAACAATAGTCAAGTATATTGTTTAACAACAATGTTGAAAACAACAGTCAGATAGAGAATGAGATATACAGTGGACTTACCTTGGTGGACATGCTTCCATATTGCAAGTTTTCAATAGGGGGGGAGGTCGTCTGCTGGCCACACACAGACTTTCACCTATGGCTACCCCTGTTTGCTTGTTCAAGCATACTACTATAGCTTCTTGAACACCTGCAGAAATGTAAAAAAATCTCTTGTATAACAACATCCGGGAAAATAAGTCTGATACAAGTACAGAGAATAATGGCTGCCTTAAAATGTAGTTCATACAGTAAGCAGAATTAAAACCATGCAAGGCAGCATTTGCCAAAAACACACTGATTGGTAATTAATGACAACTAGGTAAACTATAAAGTATAAATGTGGTGAAATAATAACACACTGAAACGCAACTAAAAACAATACTGATGCAGTTAAAATGGAATCACTTGTGCAATATCAACCCAACCTGGCACTAGATAAACGATTCCCAGTGTGTGGGATAGTGAGTAGGAAGCGAAAAGAGAGAGTGTAAGTTTCTATATTTCACCTATTTTTGGCAGTCGAGGCACATTAACCAAAGCCAAGCTGAGCTGAAAGGAAACACTCTTGTGCCAATAAGCCTCTAAAAACGTCACCAGATTCCATAACGAACAAGTCTTGAGCATGGTAATTTAATGCAGAATGCAATGTGTGCTTGAAAGGAAAAAAGACATTTCGACATTTATATGTTTGGGTTTAATCAGCAAGATATTTACTTACTTGAAGGGGAAGTTGGGAGCAGTAAGGGTTTTAATGTTGGCTGTAGTGCTACTAGGTTCCTTTCAACAAGCAGCCAGAGATGAAAATCTGCTGCAGAACCATGTGTATGTTCAGGTGACAGAGCCTACAGTAGGTATTCATGATGCTTTTGTGAGTATTGGCAATGCGAAACTTGACAAATCTCATTAGGTTTAGATATTTGCTATGCAGGCTTATTGTAAAGAGCAAGGGATGGAAGGCCAACATCTCCTGCTGTCATGGACCGTAACTCACATCAATTGTATGTAGCATCTCCATCTGGCACACTACTGCCAGCATTTCAGCCCAACAATAATCCAAGATCACATGTTGACAACACATGATAAATATACGTACTGTGGTCATATTTTATTTTATTCTGGCAGTAACCATAAAAGAGAACATTTATCAGCAGCATTTGATGCATATCGGATTCCCAGGACGCCCTCGGCTCTGCTTCCCGCTCACACTGTGTGAATCTTTAAGAAACCTGGGAGGTTTTTTTTTTCAACTCTTCTACAACCAAAGGGACATGAGTAAGGTTGTCTGCATTGTGAATGGTGTCTTTGTCATCCACAGACAAATTAGTATGTGGCTAGAGAAACAGAATATAGGCTTGCACCTCTTTTGTTTAGCAAACCATTGCACACTATTTATGATGCTGATGATGTGACCACCCATAGGGCTCAGAAGTTTTAATCAGTGTTTTAGAGAACTCTATGCAATCAAGCAAGACACCATGCAAAGCTGCCATCATGTTTACTGATAAAATGGTTCTCTATTACAAACGCCAGTGTTTAGCAGAAAAAAAAAGTATCTGAAACGTAGGTATACGTAGTCTGATCACCTGAATATTACAACTCCTCTTAGAAAACTGGATTTCTTACCAGCACACTCCGTAGAAAATTATTATTATTTTTTCGATATTTGCAATATTTGTGTTTTATTCTTATTTTGACACATAGGGCTTGATTTAATAAAACTGGAGAGTGCAAAATCTGGTGCAGCTCTGCATAGAAACCAGAAATCAGCTTCCAAGTTTTTTTTGTTTGTCAAAGTTTAAATGAATGAGTCGAAGTTAGAAGCTGACTGGCTACTATGCAGAGCTGCACCAGATTTTACACTCTCCAGTTTTAGCAAATCAACCCCATAATAGGCAAAAACAGCAGGGTATAAAGTGCAGCATTAACCAACCAACCAACCAATCAGTAAGCATTAAAGAGGAAGTAAACCCTGATGAGTTTACTTCCTCTTTCATTCCCTGCAAAGGCAAAGCATAATGGACTACTATGAATCGCATAGTAGTCCATTATGTGTCACTTACCTGACACAGGAGCCAGCAAAGTCACCGCTGTCCCCTGTAGTCCGCCGCATCCATCTTCTCGGTGGGGTCTCGCAGCTCCGCCGCTGTCATTCGGCAAAGCCACGATGTCGTCACTCCAGCGCATGCGCACGGGAGCTGACACACGCGGAGGCTCCGTCATTGGAAATGCCGCGCTCAGTGCGTCTGCGCGCCTCTGTCTACGGCGGATGCGCCGTAGACAGCTGTGCCTGTCTTCGGGCAAATATCTCCTAAACCGTATAGGTTTAGGAGATATTTCTTGGACCTACAGGTAAGCCTTAATCTAGGCTTACCTGTAGGTCAAAGTGTGTTGTAAGGGTTTACAACCACTTTAATTATTACTGTCTCTGACCACACTAGGAAGAATTTCTCCTCAATTCCTGACCCTATCATACCAAGATTAGGAATTAGCATAAATGGATGTCACAGGATATGAAAGAAAACTGAACTGATTTCCTAATTCACACATTAAAGGTGGATCTTCCCCACTGCATTATTGTATTCTGACAGCAGAGGGACTCCTCTGCTATCAAAATACACAGATCAGCGCCGCTGTCATGCATCTTTTTTCCAAGAGGTCTGTCGATCAATGTATCGTCTTCTGTTTAGTGGCAGTGGCCACACATGGATTAAAATGTATCTAGTCCCTGCTGAACTGGCTAAATTTCAATACATCTATGGCCACCTTAACCCTCCATCCCTATCAGAAAGAGATAACCTGTCTAACAAGAAAAAAAAATCTCCCTAATACATAGAGACATAGATAGCAGTGTAAATCTGACATAAGTCTAACCCTACTCTTCTCCAGAAACAAAATGACTGGAGTCGAGCTGAAAGCCTCTTACTGTTGCATTTTGTGCTGCCTTTTACCAAACACCAATCACTGAGTGTGGGGCCTCCACAGTCCTACAGCAGTAAAGCAGCCATAGTTTTCTATATTACTGCTACAGAACTGTATTAGCTGCACAATAAGGGATTTATATTTAAGATTTGTTTTGAAATTTTCTTTAAATTTCATTGAATACTTTTTTCCAGGTGAGGGAAGTGGGAGTATTGAAACCAGACACAATCAGCATAATATAATTTTCATAAGAATGGCAGCAATGGCAGTAATCTTTTCAATGACAAATCCTAAAGAAAGCTATTAACACTTAACCCTGTCCCACAAAACTTCATCTATAATTCTACCCCACAACATTACTCTAATGCTGCATACACACGATCGGAGGACCAGAGTACGCCGGACAATCCGCCTGTGTGTGGGCTCCGGCGGACTTTTTCTTTCCAAAAGACTAGCACACAGATGGGCAGATTGTCTATTGGACTGCCAAGTCCGGCGGACAATTTTGAGTCAAAACTTCTTTCTAAGTCCGCCGGACTTGGCAGTCCAATAGACAATCTGCCCATCTGTGTGCTAGTCCACCAGACTTTTGAAATGAACGGACTTGCCCACACACGGAGAAAAGTCTGTTCATTTTGAACATGGCTCCAGGTAGACGGGACTAGCGAAGGAAGTGAATGTCGGCGCCTCCATTGGCGAGACTGACACCTCGTGAGCCCCGTCACCTGGTTTGGATTTAAAGGGGAACCCCTACGCCGAAAAAACGGCGTGGGGTCCCCCAAAGTCCATAGCAGACCCTTATCCAAGCATGCAGCTCAGCCGATCAGGAAAGGGGGTGGGAACGAGCGAGGGCCCCCCTCCTGAGCCATACCAGGCCACGTGCCCTCAATATGGGGGGTGCTTTGGGGTCTTGTCCCGCTCTTCGGTTCTTCTTCCGGGCCTCCGCTATCTTCTTACAGCTCTTTTACTAGCGTTGGCCCGGTCTTCTGTGGCTGCCGCCTTCTTCTCTTCTTCTTCTTCCCTTCTTCTTCTTCTTCTTCTCTTCTTCTTCTTCCTTGCAATGTTGACATGATGCTCTCCCTGGCCACAATGGCAGGGATGCGTTGTGCAGCGACTTATGGGCAGGGTCACTGGGTGATGTCACATGGTGACCCCACCCCTTATGATGTCACAGTCCCAGCATCCTCCGGGGATGTGACATCATAAGGGGCAGGGTCACTATGTGACATCACCTGGTGACCCTGCCCCTTGTCCCTATATAAGTCGCCGCACAATGCGTCACTGCCATTGAGGCCAGAGAGAGCATTGTGTCAACATCACAAGGAAGAAGAGAAGAAGAGAAGAAGGCCAACACTAGTAAAAGAGCTATAAGAAGATAGCGGCGGCAGAAGAACCGAAGAGTGGGACGAGACCCCGAAGTCAGAAGAAGACCCCCGGACGGTGGTGGCGACGATGAAGAAGAAAACTGGGCTCCTCCGCTAGTAAAAGAGCTAGTAAAAGAGCAGAAGATAGCGGAGGAGTCTGGCAAGAAGACCCCCCAAGACAGAAGAAGAGAAGACCACTGGAGTCTAATAAATTATTTTAAAAACTTGTGTTGTTTTTTATTTACACTTTTTTTCATTTCATTTTATTTACACTTTTGAATGGGTAGGGGTACATCATATCATACTCATTCACATAGGGTGGGGGGCCGGTATCTGGGGCCCCCTTATTAAAGGGGGCTCCTGGATTCCAATAAGCCCCTGCCCGCAGACCCCGACAACCAACGGCCAGGGTTGTCGGGATGAGGCCCTTGTCCTCATCAACATGGGGACAAGGTGTTTTGGGGTGGGGGGCCACAGGGGGGTCATGCGACCTGGTAAGGCTCAGGAGGGGGGGTGCTCGCTTGTCCCCACCCCCTTTCCTGACCTGGCCAGGCTGCGTGTTCGGATAAGGGTCTGCTATGGACTTATGGACGTTTTTTCGGCGTAGGGGTTCCCCTTTAAATCCATACAAGGTGACGGGGCCAGCGAGGTGTCAATCTTGCCGATGGAGGCGGCGACATTGACCTCCTTTGCTAGTTCAGTCTACCCGGAGCCACGTTCAAAATGATCAGACTTTTCTCCGTGTGTGGGTAAGTCCGTTCATTTCAAAAGTCGGCGGACTAGCACCCAGACGGGCGGATTGTCCACCGGAAAAGTCCGCCGTTTAGTCCGATCGTGTGTACGTGGCATAACACTACCCAAAGTGAGCCCTCATTTTCTCCTGCATCTAACCTTCCCTGTATACATAAGTGTTTACCCAAAGAGTTATATAAATGAACTGATACCCTAACATTAAGCTAACCCACAGCCTTATCCCTAATAGTAAATAGTAAATAGGAATGCTAATACTGCACCATGAATGCTATTAGACATGTGCAATTTGTTTTGTAACAAATCAAAATTTGGCATCTTTCAGACATTCAGATGTCTGAATGTCCAAAGAAAAAAATAACAAATTTCAGCTAGTACGAAAGAAATTATAGCGAAAATAACAAATGGATTCGATATGATTCATTCATTCGTTAAAAGGTCTAATGAAACAAAAGGTCAACTCAGAGTAAATCTTAGTGCTGGTTCACACAGGGGCGACCTGTCAGGCGACTTAGCCACCTAACAAGTCTGGCTCAATGCATTGTAATGAACCTGTTCTAAAGGCCCATACACACGATCAGACTTTTTGACAACAAACATGCAAATTAGCTGTTTTGGAGCAACGTCCGACCGTCTGTACGCTCCATTGGACAAACTTTTTTGGTTTTCATCAGACTTTTGTTGGCTGTGCGAACGGACAAACTTTCTGGCAACAAAAGTCTGATGGAGCAAAGTCTGATCGTGTGTACAGAAAACCATAGGACTTTTGTACAAAGTACAAACAGGCATGCTCAGAACCAATGCAAAAGATCAGACAACAATACAGAAGTTGACCAAAGGTGGCGGTAAAGAGCAGAAAAACCACGTGATTTGGTGAAAGTTGGCTGAAAAAGTCCTGCCGTGTGTATGCAATACAAGTTCAGGGCCGACGCCCTTTGTACAAAAATCGAAGGGAAAGTTTGTACAAAGTCCTATCGTGTGTATGAGACTTTAGAAAGAGTCTCCTTTACTACTTTGGGGCGACTTCAGAGCAGCTTGCATTGACTTCTATACAGAATCATTATCATGAATATTTATACATACATAAATATCAAATCAAATCGATATACATACAAAACAAATTGATTCGGTATAACGAATATCAACAATCTACAGGAATAACAACTTGTCTGAAAATTTATTATTATTATATGTTATGCTGAATTCTAATAGTCTTTCTAATTAATTTAGTTATATAAGTTAGTGTGGTGTATTACTTATGTTTTATGTGATCAATCCCAGTATCTACCAATGGTACTTGATTCCATTTAACTTTTGTAATATTTATGCCAGGTGAAAGGGGAGATTATCTAATGAACAATAAAACTCTGAAATATGTGTGATTCATTTTTGTGTCCTTGGCATGCCATTTCTCTGCTCAGTAAGCTTCAGGGAGGTATGAATCTGGCATTTCTTAATCGCTGGCTGTTGGGATTTGTGTAAAGATTTAGGGTTCAATTCACCAAGCTTTACTGAATGCGATAAGGATATCATGTTACTCATTTGCATAAATTATTGCATGCAATAAATTAAGTCCAATTCACAAAAAATAATGATTATGCTGTATTTACTGAAATAAATAAATAAATGTGCTGGTAAATATTGCATAAAAAGCAGGAAAGGGGAGGGGACGAGTGAGTGCCCCCCTCCTAAACCATACCATTCCCCATGCCCTTAACATGGGGGGTGGGTGCTTTGAGGCAGGGGGGTGTTTTAAGAAGGGGGCCCCCAGATCCTGGCCCCTGCCCATGTGAATGTGTATCGGGTACATAGTACCCCTACCTACACCCCTACCGATTTTTTATTTAATTTTTTGGGTCCAGTGGGCGTGATTGACGAAGGAATTACATCGGGGGACACAAATTTTTTATTTTTTAATAAAGTAATTGTCAAAAACTGTATGTTTTTATTATTCTGTGCCACTTTTTTGGTGAATGGGTAGGGGTACTATGTACTATATACTCATTCACATGGGAGGGGATCTGGGGACCTTCCTTTTAAAGGGAGCTTCCAGATTCCGAATATATATATATATAATTTTTTTAACTGGGGATGATTTAAAAGCATATCTCCTTACACATAATACACAGAGAAAAGCTAAACACTAGGCTAAAAGCTAAAATCTAGTAAAGTGTAGATTAGAAAATAAATACATTTTATTTGTATTTGGAGTCTGTTTTAATATTAGCTTCCCACTATCCTCTGTACATTAGGAAAAACAAAGAAAGAGGGGCAAAGTGTTTGCGCAAGTTAGGACTCTTTTGCATTGCACAACTGATACACACTGTACTAACTTACTAAAAAAATTCCATTCTGTTAAGAAACAATAACATTTTTCCTATTCATGTTGCTTTGAAAATTTTTGTACAAGCCGCCAAAATCAGATGTTGAGAAGAGTATATTAAATTGCGGAAAAAAAGAACGATTGGTCCATTTACAAAAACGTTTGCGCAATTTTCGACTAGTGTGTACTGAGCTTGTCTGTTGGTATCTGTTGCCAATTTGATTACAAGAGAAGAGAACACATGCATTATCTTGCCAGTGTGCTGTTGCTTATTTGTTGTCCAGTGAGAAGGATGGAAGTTGGCCAGTGACCCAGGTAGCTGTGAAGCTGTTGTAGTGAACACTGGTGTCACCTTCTGGCTATACAATTTCACGGTGTGTGGATTGTAAGAGCAAGAGTAACTGAAAAACTCCCAATTTTTTGGAAGGTAACAGCTTATATATATGTGTGTTTCAGCTGTGTATTTAGCTGTTTGGCCAGAGTTCAGCTTTAAGTTCTTCCAGCTGTGTTGGACTGAATTTAGTTAAGGGACAATGATCAAGAAATTCCTTTAACTTGCTATTGTAGACTTCAATGCTTAAAGGTTAGGGTAAATTATAATGATTTGGAAATTTAGATTCAAAAGCTATCTTGACTGGGTTAAATGTAGTATTACTGAGCTCATGACTGTTAAGTGTTTCAAAAGAAAACTTGTATAGTTCATGCCATGGATTTTTCTGTCTTAAAGAGTTGAAGATATTTGAATTCACTTTCATCTGTTCAAGAGTTTAGTCATTCTTGGGACAGCTGTCAAATAGAAATACCTCCTACAGAAGGCTTGTGTGTTTTCTGCAAATGCCTATAATAAACTGTGATTTTACTAAAGGTGATAATTTAAAAAATGCAGCATCTTCTTTCAGATTTTTAGGTATTCGTTCACTCCAAATCATTATTCATGCATAGCTTAGAAAATACCCAATTTACTGAAACAATTTAGATCAAAACTTGTTTAATAAAGCTCTTTCATTAGAAAACAAGTCCTACAACATAAAACGCAATCACTTTTAATTATTCTGTATATTACTGATTTGTTGTTTCAGACAAATTGTTAAAGCAGAAGATCCATTTTGTATTGGATAGCCGCACTTCCAATTGTGTTTCAAGCAAATATAGAAATAAGGATTGCACTAAATCCACTCCTATGATAATAGCCTACAAGTCCAATAGAAGTCACAGAAATAAAAGAAATGACAGTTTGATAAACATTATACTAACTACCACCAATTCCATAGCTTTTCCTCCACTTCCCACTTTCCCTTACAGCAGTTGTACAATGTATCAATGGGACTGTGCAGTCAATGGGCACTCAGTGATCTCAAAAATCAAATAGATCTGGTCAAACGTGCCCCCTCCCGTTTTATGCAAAACATGTCTGTATAGGAATGCTTGTGAAGAGGGGTTTGGCTGTTATTTGGCTATGCTAGCATAGACCATGGGAGAAACAACCATGCAACAGCATTTTCACAGAGAGAAAAAAGGTATTTAAAAACATTATTAAGGTAAATTAGTCACAAATCATTACATGATCATTACACAGGTCTATAAAGTTAAAAATGTGTAAAAAGTCACATGGGCTTAAAGCTATATTTTCTATCAAGTGCTACGTGTCCAAGAAGAGGAACTGATATATGTTGTAATCATAAATATTTTTTACTACAATGGGTTTGCCAGGTACATGGCTAGCTCCAGGCACCTGGAACATGTGCTCTACAGGTGCCTGAAGTCCCAAGGCCGCTTATTTATAATATTCACCACTGTACTCTGGCACCAGTATGTAAATTCCACACGTCCATCTTATTTGTTGATCTCTTTCCAATACACAGCACACACAGTGTTACCTGGCTGGACCACCAAGAATGTCCTGTGGGGGTTACTAGATTGGGGATGTGGGCCACTCACTTCTTTCCCTAGCAACAATTATTTCCTAATCCTGTGGGGGAAGTGACCAGGATGATGTCTGCGCTACATCACTTGCTCTAACCCTGCCCCCCAGCATTGCTCACATATGTTACCGGAAGCAGGAATGGGGCTGAATGCTATGATAATCTGCAGAGGCACTTGCTGCACCACTACATGGCCACCACACAATGCTTTCCCACATTCCACTACAACATTTCAGTTGGTGAACTGCCTGCTGAGATGAGAAAGGGACCAGCAGGAGTAATGCTGACCACAAATGTAAGGGGCACTGAGAACTGAACACCAATTGGGGGGGGGGGCATAACAACTGACCACCAATGTAAGGAGGGTACTACCAATGTGAGAAGGGACATTAAGAAGTGACCCTGGATTTAAGAGGGCACTGAGAACCAATTTAAGGTAGACACTGAGCACCAATCACCAAAATAAGTAGGGCACAGTGCACTGACCCCAAATGTAAGGAGGCACTAAGAACTGACTATCATTGTATGGGGGAGCACTGAACACTGACCACTAATGTAAGGGGAGGGGCACTGAGAACTGATTACCAGTGTAAGGAGGGCACTGATAACTGACAATCAATGTAAGAGGGGCACCTAGGACTGACCACTAACCTAAGGGGGCACTGGAAATGGACCACCAGTGTAAAGAAGGCACTGAGAACTGACTACCAATGTAAAGGGCAATGAAGAATTATCACCAATCTAAGGGGGAACTGAAAATTGACCATCAACTGCAAACTTACTACCAATGTAAGGAGGAACTGAGCACCAGTGTAAGGGGGAATGCTGATCACCAATATAAGGGGACACTTGCCCTCTATTGCAAGGTGTGCAACTACATAGATCTGACCCCTGAGCTATGGCTGCTACATTTTATGTACTATGTTGTATGTTACAAAATCCTGACTGCTCCACCGTTTACACTACAGTCCTAACCAGTGAACGCTATACACTATTATATGTTATGTAGTACTGATTTTGGAAATCTTTGTGCTACAAAGTTGTGACCACTGAAATATATACCCTATGTTGTACATTACATAGTCCTGCTCCTAAATTCTATACACAATGTGGTATGTTACATTGCAAAGGGGACACACGTACCAAACAGTCTTGGCTGCTATATTTTATATACTATGGTGTATATTACTTAGTCCTGACAGCTGCACACAGTCCTGACTACTATACTGAATATGCTAGATAGTCCTGACCACTGCACTCTATACACTGCGTTGTATGTTTTTCAGACTGCTCCACATTGTGTGCTATGTTGAACCTTACATATTGGCATATTTTGTCGGTAAAAAAACTGTGGAATGTGTGACCTATTCTTCTTCAGTCACTCCCACTGGTAGGGATGATCTGGCCACATACACCAGCTGCTGTGAAGTGCATAAAGAGCTACACAGTTACTTGTCCTGTTACCAATAAAAAGAATTTAAGGTTGAAATTTCAATCCTGTTACTGTCCAGCAGATACAAAAAGCACTAATAAATTCAGTTTTGTATTTATTATAAAAAATATTATTTGTTTTAATAAATGCATTAAGTGTAAATGTCTGATTTTGCCTCAAAATGTGGAGCTTGACATGTGTTAACATGCCTAACACATGGAACCAATCAGGATCTACTACAGTACATTTATGGTAAAAGCGAAAGACACAGCAAACTGAGCAGTAGGGTGATCCCATCAGTGTGCTGCTAATCCTTTGCTATCCAATCAGCAGGCTGTGAGTTTTGTACATAGCCAAGCTGTTTTGCTGGTGTGGTGGAGGTCAAGGATCTGGCTATGCTATTTGGCAATAATCTGAATTAGGACTGGCAGCATAGAATAACAAATATTCTCATAGTAACAATAGTTATAGTAATATATTTAAATATTTTGGCTGAAATCCTAAATCCAATATATGTATGCCAGCTATATATTCAGTTGCTTATCTAGAGCTCAGATTGAAAGGGAATAGTACAGGCTTTTATTCTTTTGTATTTCAAATTGTATTTAATTTTATTTATTATAACTTGTATTTAATTATTTCCTAATTTGCTTTTGTTTTTAAAAAAAGCTTTATTCTACAAATAAATATTTATTACAGTATGAACCCATGACAAAGGATTCACAGAGCACTATGGCTTTTCACATTTTTTAGACTCTCTAATTGATATTGTACAGAGTGGGAGAGAATAGGGTGAGTTCTTCTGAGCTATAGGACTATAGGGGTTACCAGCAGTCAAGAAGATTTGTCCCTAAAGTTAAACCACTATGGAGGCTGCAGCTGTCATGCTGAGGTATAGAAGCAGATAAGTGGGGAGTTTATAGGTCAGTTTAGTTTGAGAAGCCAGGGAAGGTGGACTAATTAAAAGCATGCACAAATACTTATGAGAAATAGAATCAAAAATTTGCTGCACTCCTCAATTGTTTGAGTATTTCAAATGTACATCACAGACAGTGAACAATAAATGTTATGTTTCATGTTATAAACACCCCTTACTCATAACCTAATGCAAAAATACATAATATTGACTGTGGACTTTAGCATACATTAAAGGGGATCTAAAGTTAAAACATCAAAAACTGCAAACATGCAATTTGTCTCTTCTGCAATAAAATACACTTATCTGCCTGTTCGCAAACTGCATTCCTGCGTATGCACAGGAGTGACATCATCCTATGCCGGCCAATCAAGGCAGCCGAAGACACCCATCCCCACCTGGTAGAAGCCAAGAAGAAGATGCCAGCACCTTCATGAGCTTCAGACCGTTGAAACTAAGGTAAGTATTTTTACTATTAGTTTTTTCTTTAACCACTTGGGATCCGTGCTATTGCCAAATGACGGCATTAGCGCGGATCTACTTTTCCGGGAGTACGTCTATTGACGTCGTCCCGGGTACGAGCGGCCTGCGCGCGCCCTGAGGGGCGCGCGCGGCGCGCTCTGTGATCGGCGAGTCCATGAGACTCGCCTGATCACCGATCCGTGCAAGGGGTCGATCCCGACCCCTTATCACGTGATCAGCTGTCAGCCAATGACAGCTGATCATGTGATAGAACGGAGCCGGTAATCGGCTATTATTCCTCCTCGCGCTGACAGCGCGAGGAGAGAAAAAAAAGCCGATCACCGGCGGCCGTGATCGGGACATCAGTCCCGATCACGGCCAGCAATACAGCTGACCACCTGCCCCCTGCCAGTGCCCACCTGCCCACCGCAGTGCCATCCTGAATAAAAGTAAGTGCCCCCCATCAGTGCCACCCAGCAGTGCCCATAGTGCCCACAGTGCCACCCACAGTGCCACCCACAGTGCCATCCAGCAGTGCCACCAACAGTGCCACCCACAGTGCCCACAATCTGCCTCAAAGGTGCTGCACCCCAGTGCCGCCCATCAGTGCCCAGCAGTGCCGCCCATCAGTGCCCAGCAGTGCCGCCCATCAGTGCCCAGCAGTGCCACCTATCAGAGCCACCTATCAGTGCCACCTATCAGTGCCCATCAGTCCCATCTATCAGTGGTACCTATCAGTGCCCATCCGTGCCACCCATCCGTGCCACTTATCCGTGCCACTCATCCATGCCATCTTATCTGTGCCCATCTTTGCCCATCAGTGCCGCCTTATCTGTGCCCATCGGTGCCGCCTTATCTGTGCCTATTAGTGCCGCCTTAACTATGCCTATCAGTGCCCACCAGTGCAGCCTATCAGTGCCCACCAATGCAGCCTATCATTGCCCACCAATGCAGCCCATCAGTGCCCACCAATGCAGCCATCAGTGCCGCCTAATCAGCGCACTTCAATGAAGGAGAAAAATGACCCGTTTGCAAAATTTTATAACAAACTATTAAAACATGATTTTTTTTTTTGCATCTTTTTTTGTTTGTTTAGCAAAAAATAAGACTCCCAGCTGTAATTAAATACCACCAAAAGAAAGCTCTATTTGTGGGAAAAAAATGATAAAAATTTCATTTGGGTACAGTGTTGTATGCCCGCGCAATTGTCATTCAAAGTGCATCAGCGCCGAAAGCTGAAAATTGGTCTGGGACTGAGGGGGGTTTAAGTGCCCAGTAAGCAAGTGGTTAAGGAGCCTTTAGGACATCTTAAATATACTGCTTCAGTTTGGACAACCCTTTCAACAGGTTGCACAATTAATACCTTTTAAAAACAATGGAAAGTTTCAAAAATACACAATACCTTGGCAGAGTTTGGAGAATGAACGATGTTCTGTATGTTGAAATCATAACTGTTATTGTACTGACCACCTGCAGCAGGCTATAATGGTTTCACAGTACAGTTAACTACCAAACAAAAAAAACCTTGTCATCTCCTCATGTGCAGGTTGCAAGCTTAACACAATTCCTTTCAGCAAGTTCTGAATAATAGCTAGAAAATAAATTCTTTTGAATGAGAATTTAATCAAATGTGCACCAAACTGACCCAGCATCTGAATCACTGAAACAGTTTTTTTTTTTTAGCTCTTGTCACTTCATACAAATAGGATACTGGAAAAAGCTAAGTGGGGATAAAAAGAAGACAGATGGTGGAAAGGATCAGGAATCATGGGCAGAAATGACGAATTCTATGTGGATCGCCAAGCTTCGAACAAAGCAGAGTCCAGTTCTGTTTATATCTAACAGAATGGCATAATTGTTACATGATATTTGATGACAGCACTGGGAAATCGTGAAAGTAACAGCAGGCTAAATTACTAACTAGTTCCTTCTGGTTGCTACCTCTGCAAGGTGAAAGGTTATACGTGAGACGATCCAATTTCATCTCTTGAGACAGTAAAAACAATAAAATTACCTTGAATAGTCTTATTGCTTTCAGTATAATGAGAACAAAAAGATTATTCTTGTAAAATGCCATGAACTATACTATATATATGTATATACGATTAAATCTGCTTGCTTTCAAGGTGACCGTCACCTGTTGAACAAGAAGCGAACTTGTGGTTTTCTCACTGAAGGCAAAGCAACAGCTTTTTTTTTTTTAACTTATCTTACCTCACCCCCCCCCCCCCCCAGCTCTGTTCAGAACTTAGAGTTGAAGGAAATTAAATACCAGTACTTCTGAACATTAAAGAGCATGGGACTTATCAGACAGTACTAGGTCAGACAGAAATATTACAGAGAAGTCCGAAGCCTTGTGTAAGCTTTGCCAATAGCAACTGTTTGATTAGCTAGGCTTTCCTTGAGCATGATAGTGCGGAAGTGAAAGGAAGGTAAGCATATATGTCTATGGAGAGCTGCATAATGGTGAACCTTTTTCTTTGCCCTGCTTAGGCAAAACAGAGATTCATTTTAAAGAAGACCTAAAGTCTAAAGATAAATATGGCACAGTTCCTGGGAGCCCTTATAACCTCACCAAAATAATGAAAAAAAAAAAAAACACACACACTGGGAAGATACATAATCAAAAATCTCTGCATCCCTTGACTCCATTGATTAGATTTTTCCTTGAGGCATGCACTATTGAAATGCATACACAGGCTAGCAATGTGAAGTTAAAATTCTGCCTGTGGTACCATGATGGTATTATAATGGCACTTCTCTGTGCCAAGTGACTCTTCACTTCTGGTCCTTCCCTATTGTCATAAAATCATATTGATAAAGAGAGGTCCACTTTTCAAGATGCAAAGGGATGCAGACTTATGATAACAATTTTTCCTAATGGTGGCAATGGTGTATATTGTTTTTAGCTGTGGCTTATACTGTGTGTGTGGTGGGAGCCTTATATTTTGGCATGAAGAATATCCATCTCTGAAAAATATTGCTTGCATACCTTTGAAGCCTGGGGTGTGTGATTGTATTTATTAAAAAAATAAAATTATTTATATAGTTTTCAGTATCTATATCAACACATCTGGGCCAGGACTAAAAAGGTGCTGTAATGGTTTCAAGAAAGCTGCTTGAAGCTTTTATAATGCTTTGCAAATGCCTGTAAGAAAGGACCTCACATAAGCTGATAGTTTTGGGCCTAGAATTGATTTATGCAATCTGCAATCTGATATTGCTTCAGTGGCAGCAGTGGTATCGCTCAACATGGCGGCAAGATTCCTTGAAGGGTATCCTCCCAATGTTGAAGCACATGGCCTGGTCTTTTTCAGGTAAAAGGGGTGGCACACTCACTGCACTTTCTATCTGGCTACCCAGGCTGCATGTATGAATTTCAAGGTGGCACCCATTAAGGGACAGTACACATTAAAGAAAAAAGAGAAACACTAGTCGGCCGGAGATCTTTGATTTTGTGGCAGTGTTGCTACTGCTAAAACAATTACAGACCTTTAGCTGATGTTTGTTTACAAACATCATCCGGGTGTTTGAGTGGGGGTGAAGTGGCCAAATATGGCCGCAAAAGCCACTTGCAGAGCTACAAGCATGCTGGGTTTGGGTCAAACTCCTGTTTATACCGAACCTCATCCCTAAGTGACAATAAGTGACAGTAACATCCTTAAACCTACACAGCTGTGTCATTCATTCACACGGGTCTGTGAAGGAATAAACTATAAAATATCCCTTTTATTGCTGTATTTTCTTGTTCAAAATTGCTTGGGGTATGAAAGAGTCATAAAGGGAACATACAAATGATGTAACCAATGCAAGATATACAGGAACATATAACAGTATACAATACAATGCACATCTGAGGTGTGAACAGAACAGGTCCAGGGGTATACCAAATTATATAAGCAGTGAGTACCTCACAATGTGAGAAATAGACAGGCTGCAGCTAGGTGAGCCAGTGCTCAGTCTCCTATATATGTGCCCTTAGGGCCTGTAAATTTCTATGTGGGTAGGTTTCTGGGGTACACAAAAGTTGAACAGCAAAACACACTGAGATACCTCTTTGGAGTTGCATAGTTAGTCTGGTTGAAAAAAGTCAATCTAGTTCAACCAGTAAAAAGTGGGCAAAGCTCAAACCAGTTAATCGCATGTCTCTGAATGTCTCAACTAAGAGAATGATAGAGCAGGAAGAAAAAGCAAGAAAGGCAGGGTAGAATAATTATTGCTACATTTTATGCTAACATATAAAGGAGGGGGTACAGTATTATTGAATGTTTGTAGTCCAGCATTGCACTGTTTGATCATTTAGATTTATTTCATGTGGGGAATTATATTCATTTATATGTCGGGTGTTTGACAGAAGTGAGAGCTGCTGGAAGGTGCATTGGGGTTAATTTTGTTTATTAAGTGCACTGTATTTAGCTGTAGGGGCATATTTTGTTTAATTCGTTATTTACAAGTCCTATCTGCCACCACGGCACACATAGTTCATTCATTCATGCTCCCTCTAGCTTTCTAACGGAAATTCCTTGCATAGGTATGGGCAGAAAGCTGGAGGGAAGGTGTGCAGGAACCTGACATTGCGCCCTCAATTCACTAGTCACAGCTGCAATACTTTGCAGACTCCTGTGTACTAAAAAAAAACAAATGCACATTTTTTACCTGAAAAATGTGTGCCTTTATTATTTTTTATTAAAAAGTGAAATTTGCCTTTAATAGAAGTTTCCCCTTGCAAAGAATACCCAAGCCAACAGAGCTTCACTTCATTCACTAAGCTCTAAGGGCAAATTTCCTTGCAAAATGAACAGCCTATGGGGTTGATTTACTAAAACTGATCTGGAGTGTGCAACTGTATATGATAGCCAATCATCTTATAACTTCAGCTTGTTCAATTAAGTTTTGAGAAAAAAACCTGGAAGCTGATTGGTTTCTGTGCTGAAAGGCACAAGATTTTGTACTCTCAAATTTTAGTAAATCCACCCCTTCTTGTTTCTATGGGGTAGATTTACTAAAACCCAGCCTAACAGTTTAGTTTTTAAAATTTGAACTATCATAAACAATTGCCTTTTTTGTTAAAACATACTGTTATTTATATCCTTTTTGACTTCCCAGCACTGCTGATCTTCTTCAGTCTCTTTTAGCTACTCTACTGTCTACTAGCAGTGGCTCCAGTGTTGGCTGTACATTATTGATCAGGCTTGTCTACCTGATAGTGAAAATTTTGGACCATATCTGTTTACATTGTAATAGCACAGTTCACTGTACTCTATACCAGGGTTGCAATGATCACCCTATAACAGGGAGTGCCTAACAAGGACCTTCCTGGCAGGATCACCAAGTAATATTTTGATGAAAGCTGCATATTTAATCAGACTGAAAGAAAACATTTCAAGTTGCATTAAAACGTTAAAGAATTAGTCAAGAAAGATTGTATCTAGAAGTTAATTATATAAAATTGCAATAGCATCTCTGCTGAATAAGTCCCTTGCATGAGAGTCTAAAGAATTTGTTTCTAAAGAATTTGTGCCTGGAGAAATGTGTGGTCAGTGCAGGCATTGGACCAATGCCCTAAATGTTGCTGCCATGCTCAATCTGACTCAACCTAGATGATATAAAAAGACAGCAACACATTCTTTATAAGAATTAAGAATTTATCGTTCCAGGTTCCATGTCTCTATTATAATGTATTCAAGATGGGGAAAGCACCTGGTGACCTTATACAGTATATTTACCCATGTTTGCTGATTTTTGCCACCTCATGTGAATTATAAAACATTAAAATGGAGTTCCACCCTAAAAAAAAATGTAATTTATGTGTATAAAAAAAACATATTTTTTTCACTCATCTCTAAATGCTGCTGCTAGGGGCTCCCTCGTAGTCTTCTTCCTTCAGCGCCTGGGCTCTTGACGTCCCTTCTCTCAGTGCAGGAAGGGAGATCAGCTATGCCCCCTCCCTCTTGTCAATCATCTGGAACACGCCTCAGGTCCCAGATGATTGAGCGGCCAATCACGGCACACAACGCCGCTCGCGCATGCGCAGTGGGTGCCTGGCTGTGAAGCCAGAGCCAGGCGCCCACAGTTACAATGCCGGAACCACCAAGTGGAGGGGGAGATGAGTGGGACTTCGATCCCCCGCATCGCTGGGCCCTGGGACAGGTAAGTGTCCGATTATTAAAAGTCAGCAGCTGCAGTATTTGTAGCTGCTGACTTTTCTTTTTTTTTTTTTTTTTTTGAGGAACACGGCTTTAAGTTAACTGTCAGAGGGAACAGGTTGGTCATGAAAAAGTGCACAGAGTCAAATAACTATCAACATCCCCACAACACTTGTACAGGCTTTACTATTTTGTATGTGGATTATTTGGCTCTAAGTTCTTTTAATTGCTGCCAGTTAAGACTCATTTTTAATAATTTGTCTATGTGTGCTTAAAGCGGTATTAAACCCAATACCAAAAATGTAATATACTGCAGCTTACCAATCATTAGAGCTGGTGGCTGCATTAGTTCCCTTTATTTTAGGCCTTTTCTCTCTGTTTTCACCTGGTGATCTGGCCAGTAAGACACCTCCTGTATCAGAGTGCCCCAACTCTGGATGAAGGGGCACAGGAGACAGCAACACTGTCAGCATGGGGGGGGTAGTAATAAATGTACTAGCAGATATAGATATACAGTAGCAATTTAATGAAGCCAAACTTCTGGCTAATACTCTATTGTCATTTACCGCAAACTGTTTTTCTTCATTTGGGATAATGGTTACATACATAAATAAAAGCTGATCATTGTAAGCACCCCCGCCAGCGTTAAATGGTTTGTCTCATCCCTGTAAACTGATACATCTGGAAGAGAGCTTTTTTTTTTTTTTTTAAAGCAACAGACTTCCTGGTGGGTCATAAGATGAAAATAGAAGAAAGAAAGACTTAAAAAGGAAACAAATGCAGACATCCCATCTAAGAATTGGTAAGCTTCAATATAATAAATATTTGCTTTTGGCTTTAATACTGCTTTAACTAATTTATTTGCATTTAAATGAAGAAACATGCAATATACGTTTACTAATCCTTAAATGCTTACAGTTTTAAAAACATATTTGGGTGGAGTTTCCTTAACATAGCAAAACTTACCCTTGCAAACACTGTTTGCTTTTAATTCCTCTGGGACTATCAGCCTGAAAAATACCCACAGCCACATCAGCTCTAAAGTAACCTGTTCCAGTTCAGTAGCACTGTAGATTGAGTGAAGCATGTCAAATGGAATTACAGCTTCTTCTGTATATAGTGTACAGCTGTCCATAAGGCATGAGAGTTTTCCATGTCATATGGTTTATTGTTTTTATGTTTTCACAGTGCAGTGTCACCTGCTTTAGCACGCTTTTATAGGTACCAATGTTTACAGTTTCATGAGAGCAGGAGCAATCTAATGGGAAGACTTCTTTCTCCACGAGTCCGCTAGCTACTGTAGCTGGGTAAAACACAAATCCTTTGTTCAGAGTGGGAAGATCCTTTGGGGATATAAAACTCACTCATCCAGAACCAAGCAAAGAGGTGTATTTTCTTCTGAATTGTTAACAGAAGTGTAAAAGTTTGGCCAATATATTCACACTTAAGCACATGTTGAATACTGTCTACAAACCGGGAATGGTAATATCATTCTTTCAGAGATTTTGGGTTCCTTGCAAAAAGAAGGACATAAAAAATGATTACACTTCCAAGAGCATGACTTCAAAGACATCTCATAAAGGAAAGGATTTTTCAGGGGGTTCAATAACAGCTCTTTTTACAGACACTGACGTCCCTTCTGGGAAAATAACTTTCCACTAAATTGTTAAATTATAGAAAATCCTTATGGAAGATCACTATAGGAAGATGGTCCTAGTCCAATAAAAAATGAATTGACTTATTATGATTGAGAAGTAGGCAATGGTGACTTAGTTCAAAGACAAGTATGTTTATTTCTAATATAAAGAAAACAGTACAGAGCCAGAAAATTCTTGGGACAGATGCAAGAAAACTTGCAGTCAAAGGCATAGGGGCAAGGTCAAGTCAAAAAAAGGCTTGGGCAGGAAGCAGTCAGAAAAAAGGCAAATGTTGGGGCACAATTAGACACTGAAAAGACAGTACAGATAAAGGTACAAAGTTGTGTCACCTTTGTTTGAAAAGGCACACCGTAAACTAAATGCATTCTATATGTGTGGATCTCCATCATTTCCTGTTACAACTGACATGTACAAGATCTCCAAAAACTGACCACAACATTGATGGAGAGGTGAATATTGATTGTCTGTCAAGATACCTGATTATACATACAACCATTGTTTGCACAATGTATGAAATGTTGGTATCGCTTGAATGTGTTTGTTTGTAAAAAAAAAAGCAAAAAAATTGACAGGCCTCTAAGAGCAGTATATAGAAATGTGTTATCTTCATCAGAGCTTCTACTAGTAATGATACAACTGTATTACAAGGCACCCTTAGGCAACACTCCACAGCAGAGGGTTAATTTAAAGTAGAACTATGGGCAAAACTTGTTCATTTTGGATAGAGCAAGGGAGGGCTATAACCAGTCATATTTTCTTTTTTTCGCCATCTGTGTCCTATTGCAGAGATTTTCCTTCGCTTCATGTCCCATAGCCAAACAGGAAGTGAAAGTAAATCCCTGCAAATGAAGGAAATTCTTTGGTGACCCCCATCTCACCAGAACTAGTGTCCCCATTAGACAATTTCCCCTCTATTACTTTTCTAGGAACAACCCAAAATGTGTGCTTTTTTTACTTTTTCTTTCAATGATAATGGTAAACAGGACAAAGAGAGGAGGGGAAACAAGCAGCAATAAAAATTGTCAGGTGTTTTAATCCATCTCCACTCCATGCAAAACTAAAAAAAAAGTTTTGCCTTTAGTTATACTTTAAAGGTAACTTACAGGGGTTTATTTAGAGACGGATCAGTGAATGTTTAAGTAAATGTTCATTTTGCAAAGTGTGTGTTAACAAACACAAGTGAAAGTTGGTAAATAAGGTAAAAAAAAACTTCAGTATTTCTAAACCATGCACTATGAAGGCTACAATTAAAGGATGCTGTCTGCATTTATACTTTTTTTTAAGTTCAAGGGCTTAAAGTGGTTGTAAAGAACAAAGATATTTTACCTTCATGCATTCTATGCTTAAAGGTAAAAAACCTTCCATGTGCTGCTCCCCCCACAGCCCCCCTAATACTTAACTGAGCCACCTCTCGATTCAGCAATGTGCATAGGAGACTTGGCTGTCCACTGCTGTCAATCACAGCCAGTAAGCCAATGAGGAGAGAGCAGGGGTGGAGTTGAGCTGTGAAACTATGTGTCTTATGGATGCTTAGAGTGGGGCTCAGGAGCGATGTGCCCGGGAGCCTCGGCTGTCCAGTCTCTCTTTCTCCTCATTGGCTGAGACAGCAGTGGGAGCCATTGGTTCTCACTGCTGTCAATCATAGCCAGTAAGCCAATGAGGAGAGTGCAGGGGGCAGTGTCTTATGGATGCATAGAGCGGGGGTTGGGAATGAGCACACATCAGTGCCCCCCATAGCAAGCAGCTTGCTATGGGGGACACTGGTCAATGGGGGAGGAGCCAGGAGCAACAACGGGGGACCTGAGAAAAAGAAGATCAGGGCTGCTCTATGCAAAACCATAGCACACAGCAAGTAAGTATGACATGTTTGCTATTTTTTATAACAAAAAGAAAACTGAACTTTTAACCAGTTCCAAAAGACGGCTACAGCATGGGTTTACACTGCTGGGAGGGCATGAATGGACATCCTCCTGTACTCCCTCTCCTCGAGTCCTTTGGACTTGGCTGATCACAGATCGGGGTAGAGGGCCAATCACGACAGCCTTTTACCACATTATCAGCTGTTGGCCATTGACAGCTGATCACAGAATGTAAACAGGAGCCAGTTACAGGCATACCCCACTTTTAAGTACACAATAGGGTTTATTTACTAAAGCTGGAAAGTGCAAAATCTGGCTCACTTTTGCATAGAAACCAACGAGTTTCTAACCTCAGCTTGTTCAATTAAGCTTTTGTAATAAAACCTGGAAGCTGATTGGTTTCTATGCAGAAGTGAGCCTGATTTTGCACTTTCCAGCTAGTAAATAAACCCCAGTATGTACTTAAACGTGGGGTATGCCTGTATTGGCTTTTTTTCCCTCACGCTGACAGCAGTAGGAGAAAAGAAGAAAGCCGATAACCGACTTCCGTTAAAGGGACATCGGTCCCAAAATTGCCCACCAGTGCTGCTAATCAGTGCCCACCAGTGCTGCTAATCAATGCCCATCAGTGCCACTAATCAGTGCCCACCAGTGCCACTAATCAGTGCCCACCAGTGCTGCCAATCAGTGCCCATCAGTGCTGCTAATCAATGCCCATCAGTGCCACTAATCAGTGCCCACCAGTGCCACTAATCAGTGCCCACCAGTGCTGCCAATCAGTGCCCATCAGTGCCTCATCATCAGTGTCACCTATCAGTGCTGCCTATCAGTGCCGCCTACCAGTGTCCATCAGTGCCACCTATCAGTGGCCATTTGTGTCACCTATGAGTGCCCATAAGTGCTCATCAGTGCCACCCATCAGTGCCGCCTATCAGTACCACCTCTTTGTGCCCTTCAGTGCCACCTATCAGTGCCTATCAGTGCTACCTATCAGTGCCCATCAGTGCAGCCTATCAGTGCCCCCTCATCAGTGCACATCAGTGAAGGAGAAAAACCACAAAATTGTATAACAAACTATGAAAAATGTTTTTTTTTCAACATGTTTGGTCTTTTTTTGTTTGTTTAGCAAAAAATAAAAAACCCAGTGGTGATTAAATACTACCAATAGAAAGCCCTATTTGTGTGAAAAAAAATGATAAACGCAATTGTCATTCAAAATGTGAGAGCGCTGAAAGCTGAAAATTGGCCTGGGAAGGAAAGGGGTAAAAGTGCCCCGTAGGCAAGTGGTTAATATCATTTTAATTCACCAGCCTTCAATGCCACCCTAATTTCAGCTGGGAATAATTAATTAATTAATTATAATTTAATTTTGTTTATAAGTAGCAATATGGCTCTACTCTCAAAAGAGGAAAAATAGTGGATAATGATAATCCTAATAGTGCTTTTATAATTGACCTATAATGACTTGCCTTTTCAGGATTACACTTTTCAAATCATGAGTTTAGTCAATTTATTTTATAATATAAGCAACTTACCTCCTCCACAGGACTCTGAGCACTCAGAGAAGCCCTCATACTCCCAGTCATAGAGTTCATCAATATCTTTTATTTCTCCATATTCCACCTCTTCCTCATCCGGACTGTACTCTACAGCTTCTCCATTGCAGGGTCCACTGTAACAGGTTCTTTGATTGGCAGGCTTTGGTCCTTCACACTCATCAAGTGGAAGATCAGCGACTGTTTGAGCAAATGACAAAAGCACCTGGCACTTTATTGTTCGTTGTTGAACACCAGCTCCACAGCTAACACTACATGAAGACCATGGTTCCGGGATAAAACTGTAAAGCGGAAACCAAAACGTTAAAGCATCTGAAGAACTGACTAAATAAATAACATAGCTATAAATTTGAGAACAACATGGGACATATTTAAAAAACAATTTATACAGCAGTCATATGCAGAAAGCCATAACAAACGCAATTTACCTTTAATACATTTGGAGCTGTCATAACAACTGATCAAAATCATAATTTCCTTTTCTATTATTCTTTAAAGTGGGATCCACTTGTTTAAAAAAAAAAACACACACTAAATACATAATAATGTGCCTGCACATGTGGGCCTAGCAAATGGAACAGAAGGATTATATAGCCTTTTCTTTCTGGGTCAGTAGACTACATTTACCATTTGGGAAAATAGAGAAATGCAATGGATTACATTTTGGACAGATATGTCTACGTGGCTTCAATGTGTTTTATTATAGTATATGACATTAATGGTCTGTTTGGACATTTTGTGCAATATTTCTAAAATATCTGGACTGATATGCGTGTCTGTGTGAGCAGAACATTTACCTAAATTAAGGGGTTAATTACCTATACTAATTCATTGATAATATTATATTTGACACACAATTAAAATTCAAAATGTGCTCAACTTTAACTACATAGAAATTTGTGTTTTGTTTTTTTTTACAGATGGAGTTCCTCTTTTATGTCTAAACACTATCCAATACTGACTGCCTAACGTCCTTTAAATTTAATGAGGTGTTTGCACCCGAGACTTGTAATAAATATACGGATCTATGTATATGGTGCAATAGTATATAAATGACTGGAATAAGACAGAGCTCAGGAGTGTATTATTTTACCATGTATAGTTTACTAGTCCCAATAGCTCCCGTTTAGTAAAGCACTAAATACCTGCTTTGATTTAGTCTGGCTATTCCAAAATACAAAAAGCTTTCTAGTTATTACAAACAATTTAGTCCTATTTGAAGTAGAATGCATTGGTTTGTTATAAAGTTCTATATTTGCCAACAAAATGCTTTGATTACCTTGATTAGTACATTGGTTTTTGAACAAAGTTAACCTCAACAATTTAAAAAACAGGGAAAACTATTTTATAGCTGGCAGTAGAGGCTTCCTCACATGACTTGTGCCGGTACACCTCAGTAAATGTCCATAAATTCTACCATAAATGGTTATAATTTTATGTATTTGATTGCTTCTCTACACACATGCCTAATTAAAATGAAAACATTATTTTTCCAAGATTTTCTTATAATTGCCATTTTGTTTAATCTAGTGATTATCCAAACCTAAAGCAGAACCTGACAAAACCTTTTTTTTTTGTTTTGGATAGAATAGAGCCATGTTCTTAATTTTGCCCACATCAGATAGACTTTTCTTTTACTTACTTTCTGTACTTTTGATGGAAGCTATTACCAGAACAGAAAGTGAGCAGAAATTCCACTAACACATATTGTCAAATTACTAGGAGGAGAGGGTAATCTCCAAATGGGGACATGTATGCTGGTCATATAACTATCAAGGTGTAAATTCTCCTTACTTTGGGGAGATTTGTTTTTATTTCATGTCTTGTCATCAGGACATGCATCTCCCCTGTTGGGATAGAAGCAGCAAAAAATCTGACAGAAGCTATGGTTGGAGTTGTTCTTTAAAGTTTATGCACAGCTAAAAATTCTATTTCACTTGTGGTTAGAGTAGATAATGCTCTTGACCCCTTTCCAGTTTTTATACTGTCTGTATCACTTCAAAATGATTCCTCCTAACTTCCCATCCCAGGAACAATGCAGAATTGAAAGAGATCTCTCAATAGTTATCAGTTATTCCTTCTTAGAAAGTTGACTTGAGAAAAAGTTTTTCATTGAAGCATTTACCCTACATAAAACTAAAAACTGGGATTTCCCTTCAATTTCTGTACCTTCTCCACTCTATCCAAAACGATTGGCTTGATATACATTTTAAGCATTAGATAGGATATAGTGGGAAAATAGGAAACATTCCTGAAAGCTTCAAGTTTTCCTTTGTTTGTAATGAATACTACAGTAATAGATGAACAATCTTAGACAATATCTCACTGATTATGGCCATGCTGCCTCTGCTTGACTCCCCAAGACGTGCAGACGTTCTAACCACCAATACACAACAATTAATTGTTTCTGTTATTTACTAGTAAGATGAGTAATTAATAACTTTGATCAATCAATTTGTTATTGCTTCAGAACATGTTATACTGGTAGGATGGAGGGAGCCAGGTAGAGCAGACTGACCAGGCTCAGTGCCAGATATTAGGATAGCAATAAAATGTGAGACATTGTGTAATGGAGACGAGTACTAAAAATGTATGTAGGCTGAGCTCTATTGGTTTTCTAACTTTTATCTGACTTCACTGGCTACATGCTTGTTTTGAACACCTTGACTTAGCCCTAATGCTTTTGCAATGCCTGGAAACAGAATGGCATAAGATTTACCTTTTAACTACAAGCCAAAGTTACACTTAGCTACCATCAAATCAACTGCTAATAAAGCAGTATGTGATATTGACATGTAATATTGCTCTATTAAACCAATAGCACAAACTTTTTTAGTTTTGGCTGGAGCATGAAACGATTGAATCCCCTATTAGATTTGTTGCCATGTGTGTTCTATTGGGGAGATTTCCCATTACTTCCTCTCCTGTAGATACAACACTATGTTAGGGAGAACCTCTCCAAAGTGAGGGAAATCTCCTTAGAGAGTTGTTAGCAGAACACATGTCCCTGTTGGCATATGTCTCCACAATTACAGTGGAGATAATGGTCACCAGGACAAATACAAATGGTACATCTTCCCAGTGGGGACACAGACAGGAGCTTTAACTCTTCACCTTATCCAAAACTAAAATAAAAAGTGTTGGTTTCAGATACATTTTAGGGTAAAGTTAAAACACCATCTGTTACCTTTAGAACTCTATAAAAGAAGTGGTATCTGATACATGTGAGTCACAGCTACTGTACACAATTCTACCTACCTCTAATTCCATTATATAATGCACAATGGGTTTTATGTGTTTATTCATACACCTGACTGTAAATTGTTTCCAAGCTGGCCAAGCATAGTTACTCAAATTAAAACATAATAAAAGACACTAGTTTCATTGTTCAGTGTAGCTATAAAAAGGAGCACGTAAAGCCCAGCATCATATCCATTCTGCTTGCTAATGTGCATCATATAGGAAAACAGACCTGAGCATTGCAGTAGCTCCCCACATGTGCTTTGTTTGCAATATAATACAGTGTATATTAAATAGCTCTACACAGCAATTCTACTCCTCTGAAAGGAAAATTTATTTGACTACATCGAGATTTCAATTTCAACCCTGTAAGCTACTGCATAGACAGAGCAAGGAACTGTGCAGATCAAAGCTGTAAATTGCGCTCATTAATCATGCTCCAAAGGGAAACAGTCCTAAGCTACATTTTAATAATAGCATTTCTAGTTTCCTTCCAGAAACACTGTGGTTTCAGTGCTGAGTACTCTAGCATCATTTCCTTTTAGTGACTTTCCAAAACCTCTACCTGAATAATTACCTGCAAAAGAACCCACTTTATATTTCCTCACAAATCAAATTCACGCCTCTCTTTTCCATTAGGTTTTTTTTTTTTTTTAAATCTGTATATTAAATGATGGAAGGGGCCTGCTAAATAAGAAGCTTATAATAAGGTGTACTCTTACTAAAGTGTGATACAGTCATTGTACTTTTACCGCATGGGAGAATGGCAAAAAGTATTTTACTAAACTGCAAAAATACAAAGGAAACCACAAGGTTCATTGCTTCCCATGTACATTCACATACATCCCATAGATTAGCATACTTTTTTTTTATAACAGGAAGGATAGAAAAGTGCCTGCTTACTAAATTGCAGGTTCAACGTTGCCAGAATACTGTGGATTTGAAAACAGGAAAAACATAATTTATCTACAAATCCAAAGTAGCATTAAAAAGGACCTATATTTAAAATATTGAAACCATATATTTACAATCTATTTTGATAAAAAAAAATGTGGCTGTCCAAAAGGGGTTCATTAGCACAATAACTGGGTTAAAGCAATTTGTAAAAATTGTACCTTTTAAATATAATTCCTGTTTAAAAGCAGCAGAGGACTTCTGTATATGTCACAGTGTCTAGGCATACTAAGTTTTTCTATCCTCACAGGAGCCTATTAGATGCTTTATATCATCAGAGTCTTTTCCTGCAAAATCTTACTTCTGATTACTGGATTATATTGATAGTACCGTCAAGGATGGGGTCTAGGAATAGGAAGAGTTGCCCATTATAGCTTGCATAGAGTGACCGCCTTGTATTTATGCAGTACTGTGAAATGGATAACAAAGTGGGCCTAGGCAGATACAGAATGCCTACCGTAGGTTGCAACTGACTTTTCCAGCACTGTTTGACGGTTACACAAGTCTAAGGCCGCGTACACACGGGCGGACTGTTCGCCCAACTTTGTCCGCTGAACAGTGTTTGGGCGGACAGTCCGCTCGTGTGTGGGCTTTCAGCGGACAGTTTCAGCGGACAGTTTGACGGACAAGGTTTTTCGGAATTTCCGAAAAACTGTCCGCTGAAACCTTGTTTCAGCGAACAGTCCGCTCGTGTGTAGGCTTGTTCGTCAAACAAAGTTCCGCGCATGCTCAGAAAGGATTTTCACGCCGAAAGTTATAATGCAGTGTATAGGACGTCGTATTTTTCGTCCCGTCGTACGTGCCGTTCGCGTCATCGCGCACGGTTTCAGCAAACTGTTCGTCCGTCGTGTGTGGCCATGTCCGTCCATGCTAATTTTGAGCGGACTGTTTGCCGAAACTGTTTGACGGACAAAGTTGGGCGAACAGTCCGCGCGTGTGTACGCGGCCTAAGTCCACTATTAGTGGAAAATTGCAGGGTTTGGTACTGCTCTGAATTAAGCAGAGCCCTCTGATTCCTCCTGTATTGAATTGTATTGTAACTGTACTGTCTACCTTTATGTTGTAAAGCGATGCACAAACTGTTGACGCTATATAAAGCCTGTATAGTAATAATAATAATTGAAAATGTTCTAAGGTGTTATATTAGGAGGAACAAAGCTCCCCATGTCTGTTGATCACTGTTGCTCAAAATGACTAACTCTAATGTAAATAAGTATAATACCTGGGCAATGAGAACCAGGCAGAATTTGTAAAACCCAAGTAAATTTTACACAATAAACTAAATTTCCAACTTTACTTTGTCTTTAGAACCTTTGTTGGGTTTTTATTGCCCGGTGCCTGTTCAGAAAATTTCTTCCCATTTACTGTACTATCCCTATGATAAAACTGTCACAAGAACAGGTAGTGAGGGTAGATGTCCCTAAAGGGGTACAGGCAATCAATGTTATATCTAGAGTTACACTTTATATATTGCATTAATTAGTTGCCTACTTTGCTTGGAAAATTATAGGAAAGATTCAAATACTTAAAAAATAATTTTTCACAGAATCAGATTTAGCTATACCGGAATGGTAAATAACAAGTAACACTCCTTTAAAACAGATTTAAAAATAATTACAATTACAGGGCAACAGACAAATAGGGTACTTACGAAGGCTCCTCAGATACAGCTGCTGTTTCTTCTAATTCCTGCGCTTGTTTATACCATGGTAACTTGGCCTCTACTGGTAGTTTTTCTGCACAAGTTAAAAAAAAAGCACACGTGGTGAAAACATTGCTTCTTTTACTGGAATTTCATCAAAATCATCTATTATTAGGAAGAAATACCATTAACTGAAAATAAACACTCATCCAAAACAGAACTCATAAAAAAAAGAAAAGTCAGTTTTCTACATTTAGCCTCTTTTAGTTATAGTTATAGTTAGAATTTGGCTCTCTTGTTGCTCTGAGCTGCCTTTTCCCATGATGCTCCTCAATTTGACAAGCAAAGGTTGTCATCCTAACCAGTGAACTGGAATGACTTAGACACTGAGATTATAGGTTCCAAGCTCTATTTCCTGAGAAACCCCAACTGTGAGTACATTGTTTTGCAGCCACAATTTTGACATGATGGTAGTTATAGAGGTAGTCGGAAATTGCAGAATACTTTATGCTGACTTGCAATAATCACTGATGATTGCTGCATAAAAGGCTCTATAAAGAAGCACACATATATACTAATCACAACCAGATTGGCTGACTATAACAAGATGTGATATCTTTATAAAAACACTTGTTATTAGCTTGAATGGTGGAAACTTAAACAGAAAAAAGTTGACTTTTAATATGCAGTACAGCAGTAACGCGTTAATGATGGCACACAGCTATCACATTACAGCAAGCCGAAGTGTTTAAAAGGTAATATAATTTCCTCTGCTTTAAGCAACACATCCGGTTTATTACAAGGAATCTCCTGTCCTTACAAACATATGTTAAAAAGATAATAAGCTGTTCAGAAGCCAGAAACAACCATATTGCGATACAAAAGAAAAACCTATAAAAATAAGTAGGCCAACAAATTCTGAAGACACTTTACAGATGTAATATAAGACACAAAATGCTATCTGTGAAGGTAACCACAATGATGCTTTAAACATTAGAGAATGGAAGCAGAGCTGTTCCTTTCAAACAAAATGACGGGCTGCACATGTTTTGCAGAGAGGTGCTCCAATGAGATCCAAAACCCATCTTATCAGCTCATCGACTGCACTGCATGTGAAGAATGAGGAACATATTTTGTTTGGTTATCACTGATGAAAAACAGGACACAGAATGTCAAACACACAGTATTACTCTTCAATTCATTTTTTTTTCTTCCAATTAACTGGCAATATTCTTCAGGTTTTTCCTCTCAAGGTAGTAATGTTCATGCAAGGAATTCATTAGCTAACAAGGGTGACTGATCTTGATCCAATGTTATGGCAAAATGTTGTTTCTACCATTTCCTCACATATGGATATGGCTTTTATTGTTCTCCTTGTCATGGCTTGAATAGTGATAGGGTAATAAGCTGCGCCTACGCTGGCCATGAACGGGGTCTGCTAAATTGAAAGGTATTTGAGAATGTTGTCAGTTCACATTTTGTGGAGAAGGTGATTGCAAAAAACAGAGATGAGACATGGTTATACTTGTGATCTGTTGAGGTCTGACCTCTAGTCTCACTGATCTCAGTGTCTAAGGTATTGTGGCTAAAACCTTCAGGTCAAGTAGCCCACAATACATTGCTGCTTTATATTTCACTGACTGTTTTTGACAAGTAGTTGTCTAATACTTGTTATATATTAACTCATATTTATCATCATTATTAATAGACATTAAAATGTCATTAAACAGCATTTGTAGTCATAGTCTACACTTGGAAATGCGATACCATAACTACCAAGGCCTGAGGTCTGCCTTGGCCTAACTGGCCAGTACGCCTGAAAGAGAGGGCATACCCAGAATGTATGAATATGGAGAAAAGTATAATGTGTATGAGAAAATGTGAAAATTGGGGGAAACGGGTGGGTGAACCCTGAACACAAGCCAATGTGAATCAGACAGAGGAGGAGGAGATATATGCACCCCTCAGACTCCTCCCACATATGCAGGCTAGCCTACGGCCAGCCTTCTTACTTGTAGTCAGAGTCTTCACTTGGAAATGCAATGCCGTATCTACCAAGGCCTGAGGTGTGCCTTGGCCTAGCTGGACAGTACGCCTGAAAGAGAGGGCAAGAGACACGAAAGTAGGTGTGATGAAAAGCTAGATGAGAGGTAAGTAACAAACCGTCTAACAGGGTAGTGCATGCCCGGATGGCTACAGAACACGGATCCAATGTATCAATGCTGACAGGATAAACAGCAACATCCCATGAATTGATACTGAGGAGGGACCCCCTGCTTGAAGCCAGCAACTGCCCAGAACCCAGATGAATATCCCGTGGTTGATTCGGATGAAGCTGGACTCAGAGAAAACCCAGACTTGGGAACAAATTGCTTGTGCGTGAGGACAGGTGAGGGGAAAGGAGCAAGGGCTGACCCGAGGAACTCTTGCAACATAATGGCAGAGAAGATCAAACACTTTGAATGGACACCAGTTATGTAACGACGTGAAATTCCTACAAACCCCTAGCCTTTCTATGCTTGGTATGGGGAAGTTTGAGAGGATAAGCCGCAAAAGGACGACCTGCCAGGAGTATACAGGGGTCTGAAGTGCTGGATACCAGATGGATGTGTTTGATGGTGTTGGTGGATTAGGCGAATGTGCTGTGGCAATAAGCACTGTTTAAACATGGAGAACCCTACCCGACACCCAGAACCTGGTCCCACCCTATATAACCCGGGACGAGCTTCTGCTTGCGACCTGACCACCAATTTGAATCTCGGGAATAAATCTCATGGCATGACACAGCATATCCAAAGTGACAGTGAGCCCCCCTATTTGAAACAGGCCAGGGGTTGGACATCAGATGACTGGTCTGAACCCTGAACAAGCCGACGTGAATCAGGCAGAGGAGGAGGAGGTATATGTACCTCTCAGACTCCTCGCACAAATGCAGGCTAGGCTATGGTCAGCCTTCTTACTTATTAACCACTTCAATACAGGGCACTTAAACACCTTCCTGCCCAGACCAATTTTGAGCTTTCAGCGCTGTAGCACTTTGAATGACAATTGCGCGGTCATGCTACACTGTACCCAAATGAAATTTTTATCATTTTTTTCCCACAAATAGAGCTTTCTTTTGGTGGTATTTGATCACCTCTGCGGTTTTTATTTTTTGCTAAACAAATAAAAAAATACCGAAATTTTTTTTTAAAAAAAATGTTTTTTTTGTTTCAGTTTCAAAACTTTGTAAATAAGTACGTTTTCTCCTTCACTGATGGGCACTGATGGGGCTACACTGATGGGCACTGATAAGGCGGCACTGATGGGCACCAATGATGTGGCACCAATGAAGTGGCACTGATGAGGTGGCATTGATGGACACTGATAGGTGGCACTGATAGGCGGCACTGATGGGCGGCACTGATGGGCGACACGGATGGACACTGATAGGTGGCACAAATTGGCACTGATAGCTGGCACGGATTGGCATGGATGGGCGGCACAGATGGGCATGGATAGGCGGCACAGATGGGCATGGATAGGCGGCACAGATGGGCACGGGTGGGCACTGATAGGTGACACAGGTGGGCACTGATAGGTGGCACAGGTGGGCACTGATAGGCGGCACAGGTGGGCACTCATAGGCGGCATTGGTGTTATACTGTACTAATAGATGCCAATCAGTGCCAAACAATAATGCATGCCAATCAGTGATGCCCATTGTGGGCACTGATTGGCATCCATTATGGGCACTGATTGGCATCCATTGTGCTGACTGGCATCCCTGGTGGTCTAGGGGGGATTACCTTTTTCTGGGCATCCCTGGTGGTCTGGTGGCGTCCCTGGTGGTCCAGTGTGGGCACCCTCGGGGGGGCTGTGCTGATAATCGATCAGCACAGACCCCCCCTGTCAGAGGAGCAGCCGATCGGCTCTACTCTACTCGCGTCTGACAGACGCGAGTGAGGAAAAGCCGATCACCGGCTCTTCCCATTTACACTGTGATCAGCCGTGATTGGACACGGCTGATCACGTGGTAAAGAGTCTCCGTCGGAGACTCTTTACCGAGATCGTAGTTGACAGGTGTCAGACTGACACCCTGCAACAACGATCGCTGCGATGCGCGCCCCCAGGGGCGCGCAGTGGCTCATAATCCTGATCACGTCATATGACGGCCGGTCAGGATTATGCAACCACTTTGCCACCGTCAATTCCCTATAGGGCGGGCGGCAAGTGGTTAAAAACCATCAATAATCGCTGTATTACATGCTGTTCATACTCAGTCACTATGAGATTAGTTTTCTGTATTCTGAAAAAAAAACTGGTTGATCCAGCTGTTTTCTATCCCCACCTTCTCTTCAGGTCCCCAATTCAGCTAGGAAGTTTGCAGAGCAGTGTTCAGTTTTCATTGAGTTTCTACACTAAGAATTTCCTCCCTATCTAAGCAGCTCGTGTTACTATACAGTCCCACATGTGGGCATATACAGAGAGATAAATAACAGCCCACTCTCTCCCTTCTCCTCCATGCCCACTAACCAGCTAAACACAATGGGGGTGGGATATTACATGTAAAATTGATGGAGGCTTCACCTCCCTCTTATTTTAAGACACAGGCTGGAGGGGCGTGAAGCAACCCGTGACTGGTAGCAATCCATTTATTGCCAAAAAATAATAAATATTTGAGTTCAAATATATATATTTGTATCAAGATTTAAAACAGTTTATTGATATGAATTATTTATTTTTACTCTGTATTCCAAAGACTGTTTTGTTATTATTTTGAACATGTGACCAGAAGCAGAGGACTAGAAGCTCCTCCTGCCTATATTTCTCTGCAGACAGACTGGGAAAGAGCTGGATCATGTGACAGATGTATATCGATTAGGAAAAAGGTAGTTTTTTTTTATTAAAATAATTACAGTGCCATCATCCATATTCAGAAATAGAAGGGACAATGTAAATGAAACAGTTTGTGTTTAGTATCACTTTAATTAATGTTAGCTATTGATAAGATACTGATATCTTGCTACTCTATAATATGTTGTCATGGTAAAACAAAACAGAGTTTAGAAAATCTACAAAGGCAGAGATAGTTGGGCAAAACAACAGGTTTCAGGTTAAATAACTATACTTCCAACAATAACTTCACTGTAAACATCCCAGCTGAACAACTGTGGCAGCAAAAGACTTTGCTATGATAAAATATTCAAAGGCCTAATAAAACAGCCAGGTTTCCTTAAAGCCCAATCAAACTTTCTGTTTAAATTAGCTAAATACATTCCAGCTACTTCAAAGCAAAAGGTGTGCAAAATATTACACTTTATTTTTAGAAAGCAGCCAAAGTCTGAACTGCAAAGCCAGTCCCTTGCTAGCATGCTGCAGAGGACCCCTGCTCTTTGTGGAAAAGCAGTGGCCTATCTGCAGAGGAATGACACAGAGTCAGACCTATGGCTCTCAGCAGGGAGCAAGCACTTTTCTAATAGAAGAGTTATAGGTCTGATTCAACAGACCTCTGCAGAGAGACCACTGTTTCCCCATAAAGGGCAATGACCCTTCTCTACAGGAAACTGGCAGGGGGCTAGCTTTTTTACTCAAGCTGTAGCTGCTTTTTTAAAGTAAACAAAGAATTTGTGCATCTTTTGTTTTGATGCACCTGGAATGTATTTAACTAATTTAAACCGAAAGTTCAATCAGGCTTTAAAGATCGGCAACATAATAAGTGTTAAGATGCTGTATATGCCTGTAAATGTTATTAACTAAAGCTTCATGCACGTAGATGTTCAGAGGCCGCAAAGTCTTCTAGTGTAACATTTACAGTGCTAAAGGTTCTGTGTACAGCCGCCATTACAAGTGAATGACTGTACACAGCCGCATTTGTGTAAACACTAATTGCTTGTGGATCGGCGTTTACCCATCCATTCATTAACAGAAGATTTCTCCAAACATGAAAGTGGCGCATTTGGGTAAATACACTGTGTGCACATGTGCAGGTAAATGCTGATCCTTATGATGCCATCGGCATTTACACTACTATGACCAGTACAGCCATTCACTTTTATTGGCAACTTTACATGCCACCTGCAGCTTCCCAAGAGCCAGAAAGTGCCAGTGATTCTCTACATGATTATGTGTATGACGCCTATTTATGGGTTTTCCCATCTTAATTCCCATGATTGAGATAAGCACATTTTCCTATTAATTAGCAAAAGTTGTCAGGGTCTTAGTACTTGGGCTTTTATTCCTGTCAGAACTGCTTTTCTCCCCAAATAAATCAATGAGAATGAGAAGAGCAGCTTAAAACAGGTTAATGCAGTTTAGAATGGATGCTTTTGAACAGGGTTTTAGTGCTAGATTTGCCTCTCCAAAAATGGAATTTACATAATGTGCCCATAATACTATACATACAGTAATTTTTTATTTTAGGTTATCCCTTAATCTGAGAAAATTACTGCACCAGGAAAATCAAATCCTGTATATGACTGTAACTCATAGCAAACATCAACTGTCAAGACTTCCTCCACTATACCAGTGATTGATATGTACATTCGGGATTTATTTATCTATTATGTACTTTTAATTGTATATCCTCTTGCCGTCCGCGCTATAGCCGAATGACGGCCACAGTGCGGACCTGAATTTTCGGAAGGCCGTCGTATGACAGCCTCCCCTTTGCACGCGCTCTGCGCACCCCCTGCAGGGCGCTGTGATCACTGAGTCAGTGAGACTTGGGTGATCACAGATCCGAGTCCCGGTCCCGGCCCCTTACCACATGATCAGCTGTCAACCAATGACAGCTGATCACATGATGTAAATAAAAGCTCGATAATCTATTTTTTTCTTCTCACGCTGAAAAAGACGATCACCAGCTTATCTGCAAGGGACATCGGTCCCGAAGTGGAAGAGGCAATTATGCCTCATCTGTGCCCACCAGTACCCCCTGCCAGTGCCACTTGCCATTGCCATCTGCCAGTGCCCACAGTGCCCACCAGTGCCACCTATTAATGCCCATGAGTGCAACCTATCAATGCCCACAAATGTCACCTATCAATGCCCACTAGTGGTGCTAAACAGTGCCACCTAGCAGTGCTGCCTATCAGTGTAACCAACCAGTGCTGATCAGTGCCCATTATTGCCACCCAACAATGCCCACCCATCAGTGCCAATCACTGCCACCTATCCATGCCCATCAGTGCCGCCTCATCAGCATACATCAATGGAGGAGAAAAATTACCTGTTTACAAAATTTTATAACAAAAACAAACAACATTTTTTAAAAATTCTGTCTTTTTAAAACATTTTAACAAAAAATAAAAACCACAGAGGTGATCAAATACCACCAAAAGAAAGCTCTATTTGTAGGGAAAAACTGATAAAAAATTAATTTGAGTACAGTGTTGCATGACCACGCAATTGTCATTCAAATTGCATCAGTGCTGAAAGCTGAAAATTGGTCTGGACAGGAGGGGGGGGGGGGTTCAGTGCCCAGTAAGCAAGTGGATATTAACCAAAGCAGCCAAAATCACTGACATGTTTTAGAACAGCACTGATGATACACACAGAGTCCAGACCCTAGGTCTCCTTTAAAAATAAAATGGACTAAGAATATTATATTTTAAACTGATAACATAATACAGCTTTTATCCTAACCTATGTGTATAGACAGAGATAAACATGGTATTTTGAGGGTTGCTCACATAATGCATTGCTTTTGAAAACTCTTATAATTTAATTTGAAGCAGCAGAGCATGAAAGGCATACCTGTAAGCCCTTCCTAACCACATTCTTAATGAGCAAAATGCTGTTTATAGAACTCAGTATTTATTTACTACAAGGAGTTCTCTATCCAATAGTATCAGTTATCTGTAATAAATGTATATTGTAGTCTTGGTTTTGATTCACTCCTTCTACATATTTAAACCATTATGCTCAGATTTAAAAAAAAAGTTCCATCTATGCTAAGGTGCAATATCTTTATCAGTATAAATAATGGAAAATCACTGAAAGTAACAATCTTCTTGTTGTGTTACATCATATATTGGGGCAAACTCCACTAGGGCTTAACGCAATGGTTCAGATGGGTGTCTGGAGACTAGCAATGGAATAAATAGTGTCACAAAAGTATATTCTTTGAGATATCAAATTAGCAGAACTCAACCCCCGCCAAACCCAAAAACCTGTATTGGGTACCACAAGCCCCCTGCAAATTCATAGCTTAAAAATTGTAAAATTAGATATGGCTTAAAGTGTAACACTATATGTACGATGAGATCATAACATCTTACTGTTTCAATATTATTTTGGAAACTGATAAAAATGTACCTGCAACTAAAAGGTCAAGCACTCCACCTACATCCTTATGTGGCAAAATAGGAAGAGACTTGGGGAGTGGCATACACAAGGAGGATCAGAAACAAATATGGCATATTACACTACATTGCCCTATCAATGCATTGGCTAAAGAATCCAACTATAGGCTGCTTATGGGATGGTACATGGTTCCACAGCCTTTACCAAAATTCATACCCACACCCTTTGACAAATGTTTTTGGTGATAACAGTCGCCATCCATCCTCTTACATATATGGTAGAAATGCCCCAAGATGAGCAGATTTTGAACTAATGCATATCAGTTAGAATATACGATATTGGGCTAGGGCATACAAAAATCACCTATGGAAGTACTTTTGAACCTAAAGCTATCCAAATGCAATTCCACCTCCTGAAATTTCTATTCACTGATGGGAAACAAACTATTGCAAAAGGCATGGTGGTCCCCAACCCCAGCAGTCACGTGAAGCATATGATGACATGGTACTTGATTCATGAAAAAATGGTTTCAATTCTTAAAGATGCAATCTGTAAATTTGAGAGGATTTGGTCCCCATGGATAAAACATTAACTCCCTAAAGATTTTGAGAGGTCATTGCTGCTCTTATGAAATGGGCTAGCTATATGACTCACTTGTTCTATGGCTTGACAAGCAATTCATTCCCTGGTAATCTTCCCCATCCCTTTACTTACATCTTTCCACAATTTTTTTCCATCTTATGTCTAGTTCTTTGCTGTTCTATAGCTAGACTACAGTTTTAAATTGAAGCATACTGCATTGTCAAACATGCTTTTCCTTCAACATAGTCTACGACTGATGATTACTCTCTATGTAAAAAGTCACACGGAGTATAGTACCCAACTACGTATGCTATCTTATTTTAATTTTGCAGTACAGTTGCCCTGTTTCTGGGCACCAACATAGGTCTCAGCCTAATAAAGCTAACTAATAATAGAATAAGACAAGTGTTTATGTCACATAGTTCAGTTGAGCTGCTGTACATACTGTAGTTGTGTTTTCATTTTATGACAATGTACGTTTCTACTCATTATAAATGCTATGGGGTTCATTTATTAAAACTGGAGAATGCATAATCTGGAGCAGCTCTCCAAAGAAACCAATCAGAAACTTTCAGGTTTTTTTTATCAAAGCTTATTTGAACAAGCTGAAGTTAAAAGCTGATTGGCTACCAAGTACAGCTGCACCAGATTTTGCACTATCCAGTTTTAGTAAATCAACACCCATGTTTTATATTGTAAGGACACTATTAACTTTTTGAAACAGAAACATGTACCAGTAAAATACTTGCAGATTGGCAAATGAATGAGTCCTCAACATGATGAAGGTCCCTACCAAGCCCTCTTTATGTGCTGGAGGATACTGCTACATGATGCAATACCTCTTTTAAAAAACACAAAATCCTTATTCAATTCTGGATTATTGTCTGCCATCTCTTTCATTATTAAGAGAACAGCAAACCAGTACTCAAACAAAGTACATGGTGAATGAACTGTATTTTAGTCACAACAGTGAAGTTAGAGACCAGAGAAAATTAGTACTAGAAGATTAAATGTTTGGCTGAAAATCATGTTGGTGGGTGGCGTGGGGCTCCCAAAGCAAGGTTCTAACTAAATCAATGAAGCTTTAGTTAGAACCTTGCTTTAGGAACCCCATGCCACCGACCTACAGGATTTTCAACCAAACTAAATAAGTAGTTAACTAAACATTTCTTAAAAATAAAAACGCTAAGTTAAAATCAGAACTGGAAAAATATACTGTTAATTTGAATAAGAAAAGGAAAAACTGGCCTTTCTGATGTTGAATATATGATGGAATAGTTTAAGGCAATGGGATTATTACAGTGCCTATTTGTCTAACGAGCAAAAATAGATTGAAATCATTTTAAAGATAACAATAAACAAAATGTATATAGAATACATGATTAAAGGGAGAAATTCTTTTTTATTAATCATGTATTCTATATAAAACTATTCCATCAAACTGAAATTCTGGGATGAGGTGCCTCAGTGTATCGGATTCCCCCGCCTCATTCTTCTTTCTTCCATGTTGAATATATGATTTAAGAGGCACAATTTTAACTTACCATTTCTTTTTCTTATATGTACTTTTTTTCTTCTTATGAAAATATAACCTTTTTTGAAAAAATAACACATTTTACTTAGGTTTCACATTTATTTGCAAACCATGGTGCCAATTTTCAGCTTACCTTTGATCTTGTAGCAAGGTATGTGTACTGTACATTCTTCCTTGATGTGAGGTTTTGTTTTAGGACTGCATCCTCCTGTGTGTATTCCCCTGTGATCGATGCAGAGAACCACACGGTACCTCAGCCCATGCCCACATGTAACAGTACACTAGAAACACAGACAGGCTTGTTAGTGTCACTAATCAAGTTGTTTTTCTGAAATTTTTTAGCTTATATTTACACAGCTTTTTTTTGTGTTATATTAGTTATTTATTTAAATACATGTCTGTATACCAGCTTGTCTGTTAAGGAAAATTAATGCAACTGAAACTAATATTTTGGCATTGATTTGAAAATAGTACTTTTTCCACTTCTTGAATCAGGCCAAAACATGATGTGTTTTTTGGGTAGAGTGTTATCATCCCACAATTTGTTATACAGGGGTTGATTTACTGAAACTGGAGATTGCAAAATCTGGTGCAGCTGTGCATGGTAGCCAATCAGCTTCTAACTTCAGCTTGTTCAATTAAGCTTTGCCCAAAAAAAATGGAAGATGATTGGTTTCTGTGCAGAGCTGCACCAGATTGTGTACTCTCCAGTTTTAGTAAATCAACCCCAATGTGTTTACACAAAAGGCTTTATGCATACAGACTGTTTTTTTCCTCCCCTTGCTGTCTTTGCTCAAGAGCAGTAAAATGCCATTTAAAAAACGTGCCACCTTTTGTATGCATGTTTATGTGTTTGATGTTAATGCATTCTATTGGCCAGAATATTATTTTATTCTGGCCATCATAATGCATTACCATGCAAATGCACTTTATACACATTTGCTGAACCTCTTCTGAATGCACAGGTGATGTGTTTATGTGTTTGTTTGTTTTTTGCCTCTAAACGCTTTGCCTCTTAAATGCCTATCTATACATGGACACATAAGCTAACATAGAGGGGCGTTTAGAGGCAGGCAGGAAAAGAAAAAAAATCAAACAAATATAAAAGCAGCTTTTTTGATTTCCTGTGTGCATGAAGCCTAAGAATGAGAAGATGTTGCTAGGACCTGGCTTACATTTTGGTTGGATACCAAAGAAAGCAGTTTACCAAAGACCTTGGTACTAGGGTACTCAGTCCAGCAACCAGATTAAAAAAACACTCACAGGATAGAGTCAGAAGACTTCAGTTAGCTAATGACTCTGCTAGTCATGACTGAATCTGAAGTTCAGTTAGAAAACATGCCTCCTATGAAGAACAGTAGTCATCAAACCTGGCAGACAGCCTAGGAAGTGATGATATGGTTAGCAGATTTTACTAATGCACAGTAAGCCCTGCTAAATACAACAGATACACAAACTGGGAAAAGCCACTGTGTACACCAAATCTGTGACTACTTGACACTCTGCAAACTGGTACTGAATAAGGATTCAAGTGTTTAAGGTGGCACCTTGGGTAAACAGATACATGCAGAAATAAAATACACTTATACTGTATATGTTGCCTGCCAAAGGTAAGTCATTGGCCAATCATTTTTGTGTTACACCTCTTCTAGACACTCTTGATCACTCTGCTACTTCATGGGATTACATTAATGCTTTCTGGGTCAGTTCATTGCTCAGTGGACAGAGGTTATGATATAGATTGAGGAGGCTGGAGAGGAGATGTAGGAAGATGAACTCCTAAATTATGGAAATTAAGGACTACATATTACCCATCTGGCTGTGCATTTTGGAAAATGTGTGAAACAGTCACAAGATTGCCTGTACAGGATTATCAATCTTTTTTGGGTAAAACAGTAATGGTGATTACCCCAACCCATGTAATTTGGGCAATTACCATGAACTCTATTCTGAGACGCTTAAACATTGTTTCCATGCAGTATGTTTGCAACAATATAGAAATACGGCAGAGAAGTAGAACATATATCTATGGCGTAAGGATGATCTCCCTAGATTATAATTTTTGTTTGGAGTACCACTCTACATATTGTATTTCGTTTTATGTAATCAAATGATGGGATATATGGGAAACTCACCGGTGACCACTCCTGAGCCAGCCATTTGGGGCAATCAAAAATATTGCAGGGCTGGACAATAGGCATCTTTGGATTGTACATACATTTCCATTCCTCAACAGAGCTGATATGGCCCTGCATGTCCTCCTCCACACAAGAGACTGTTCGGCTTTGGATGCCTCCACCACAAGATGAAGAGCAAGCAGTCCAGGGAGTACTTTCCCATCTTCCCAAAAACAAAGAAAATAGAAAACTGAGTACTTATTATAAATATGTATTTCTTTATAAATTAAAACATTTAAGACTCTGAATTAAATGGAAAACATATGACTCGCTACAAAGGTCATTCCGATGAATACAGTTAAAGCAGTATTCAACCCACAAATGAAAATGAGCATATTGTAGTTTACCGATTTATAAATGTGGTGGCTGCATTTATTTTCTTTTTGAGGCTTTTTGAGCCAGTGAGCCTGTTATTTTTCAACTTCCTTTAACAGACCCTATCCAGCAAAAGTGGTAGAGGGCTGAGACAAACCATTTACCACTGACAGGGTATTTACAATGATCAGCTTTTATTCATTTATATAAAACCTTTATTCCAAAAAGGGGAAAAAAATGCTGTTCTAAATGCTTAAAAAGTGCTAGCTGGGGTACAGCTTTCTTTGTTAGTCAAATCCATCTAAACCTGCAAGTGCATCTAACACTACCCCTTCCCCCAACTGACAATCTTACTGTCCAAGGATGGCTCCACTACTCCTTTATTCAGAGTAGAGCCACCCTAAGGCCGGGTTCACACTGGTATCACATGACAGTCATACCACTCTGGATCCGACTTTGCCCTGCGACTTGAAGTCCGACTTCAGTGAACAGGGATCTGACTTTGATCCCCAATACCAGGCACTGTGTCTGGTATGAATCTTTAGGGGGAACTCCATGAAAAATTTTAAAAAAACACATGGGTCTCCCCTCCAAGAGCATACCAGGACCTTTTGTCTGGTATGGATTTTAGGGGGAACTCCCACACCGAAAAAAGGCGTTGGGGTCCCCCCAAAATGAAAGGGGGCCAGGAAAGCGAGCGACACAAGGCAAGTGGCACAAGTCGCATGCCAAAGTCGGGTCAGTTAAGACAGCGTTTCGACTTTGATCTGACTTTAGTGATATTCAATGAGCTGACGTAGACTCAAAGTCGGACCAAAGTAGTGCAGGGAGCATTTTCAAAGTTGGGCCGACTCGTGGTGGGCCAGTTAAGATGGCTCCCATACGGAAACATTGATTTTCACATGTCATGCAACATGAGCTCCCAGTGTCAGAGCGTTTGTCATACCACTGTGAACTCGGCCTAAGACAGGAAGTGTTTTACTGGCCAGATAACCAGGTGAAAATAATGAGAAAAAAAAACACAAATGTAGCCATCTTATTTATGGATTGTAAGCTGCAATATATTATATTTTTGTTTTTGTGTTTAATACCACTTTAAGGGATCCTAATCTCAAGAAAATGTTCTACTTTATAAAAAACTTCATTATGAAAATAGTGGGGAAAGAGCACAACCTCAATTTTTTATCACTGTCTTTCCCCTTTTTTTATTGCTGTCCCCTTGATTTCCCTTAACTTTGTGATTTAGAGTGGGTTAGGAAAATCTACCCAATGATGGCAGGGACTCCAATAAATAAAATGACAGTGGTTCTAACCCTTCCTCAATCTACTAGTAAACAAATGTTGTTATTCATGCTTATATCTTTGCAGAGATTTGCCATCTTAATGAGATTTCATACTCATGACAAGACTTTCTATTGGCAGAGTAGGCCTTTGACTAGAAGCAGGACACACTAAATTACTTTTGCCCAGTACTTTTGTCTTGTTAAGTGTTTTCCTAATTTAGCAAAAAATAAAAATAAAAAAATGAACAGTTCTAAAGTAACAGCACTGATTAAAGTATCATGCACATGGACACCTGAGCTTGAAACAGAGACACAGCTTCACACAGCAACATGTGTACTTTGCTCACATGTTGGTGTGTACTGAAAAATTAAGTATGGGTACCTTTATGATGAGATAAAGTTCTCAAACACAGCTGCTTTGCACTTTGCCAGACTAAAACTTGGTGTGCTCATCCTACATTGCTCAAATGTTGTTCTCCCAACATGAATGTAAAATGCAAAATTGAATTTGAACAAAAAGATCAAATAATAACACAACTTAAAAAAAGGATGGCATAGTGCGCTACATAACAATGCCCATACTGTACTAACAGCAATTATCCTGACAGTGGCTTCCATCATAAAAGAAATTCCAGACATCAATAATCACTATAGCATTGCAGGAGGTAGGCGAGTAAGCAAAGAACAGAATCAGAATATGTTGTATCCAAATTGCCAGCAAGAACACGGATGCTAATATGTAATGCTTTTTGTTACAATGCAAGACAAAGCCTATGAGAAATAGTGACACGAGAATCGAAAAAGATTTTGCTACTGTATGTTTTTAAATATATTGTGTAAGGAACAATAGTGAGCATCCGGTTTCCAAGCGAGCTGGATGGGGACTCTCTTTAGATCATTAAAGCAGCTCTGACTTTAGACCTGTAAGATGAGATTTAAAACTAATATTTTTACACTCAGGAGAAGCCAGGCTGGAAGCTTAGGTCATTAAAAAAATGATCTCAGAAGCAGGAGCAATGCAAGAATCAGGTTTCTTCAAAAACGACTTCTGACTTCTACTGTGCAGTGGTTCTATTTAACTATTTCTAAACTTTGCTATATGAAGCACCATGGTAACTTCCAGGGACGCAACATAATGTTAACATTTTAGCAATAGTAAAAGAAAAAAAATGGGTGTTCTCATTAGGCTCGGCACAATGATGTCTTCCAAGAAATCCCTGATGTCCCAAGTTGAGTTGGCTCAATGCATACAGTTATAGAGTGAAGCGTCACCTGTACATCTGCATCCAAAATATTTTTTGGGAATTGTTAGGACCCCTGTCAGAATTTCTATTGCTGTCTGTGTCTCATTGGGGAGATTTCTAAGAGACAAATAGGGAAAGAGAGGACATTTCTCCAAAGCAAGAAACAATCCCCTCTGAGGCAGCTGTCACTGGAACAGCTTTTCTCATTGTAAGGTAAGTCTTCACCTCCAGTTCTGGTGGGAGCTATTTAAAATTTAGATTTCTTATCACTTTCACCCTGGTGTCAATGGTAACCAGGACACATGTAGAGGGTACATCTTCCCAGTGGGGCCACAGCTGGGGAAAAACTGGCTAAGGTTTTAATCATTTTGGTTCTATCCACAATTGAAAACCAGACAAACTTGTGGGAAGTCAACGAAGCGGCTCTACACCTTTTCTGCTGTTAATCCCTCTTGTTAACATAATGCGCCAAATTCATGAAGCATATCCAGCACTTCTGGTTCTGAAAGCGACTTACGCACCAACTTCAGGTAGTTCTAAAAAAGTTACATTGTGATGCAATGAATGTGCCGAATTCAAAATAAAATGCAGACAGTTTGAATCTTACAAAAGTGGAGCTAATTAAAACCAACTTTCTTTTAGCGTACAGAGAGAGAAACTGGCTCACGCAGATTTTTAAAAAGTTTCTAACATGCATTCTAAAAAGTGGCTCAGCATGTGCACAATTCAAGTACAAGTTCTAGACAGGCACATGAATTTGTTGCATTCTGCACCACTTTTAGGACACATGAGAGATATGTTTGCAAAATCTGTCTGCCCCAGTCTTTATGAGTTCCAAGGTTTGTGTCTAGATATACTTTTTGTGTTGTGTTAAAATGAAGATAGACTTCAGTGTATATGCCACTGGCATAAGCCCCCCTAATTTCTCTTGCTCTGCCTGCTTCCTGGACAAATCCTCGAAACTTCCTATTTATTAACACAGCATGAAATTTATAGATTTTACATACTCTCATCTGACATCATGGTTCTTTCCATCGTGAGAACAAGAAACTGAAAAAGTAAACTTAAGAATGGCTGTAACAATTAGAAATAAATTGTTTTGCTGATTAAAATAAACAAGGTTTTTTTTTAATATTCTGTCTGATCAATCTATTGTAAACCAGTCCTAGGAGTTCAAAAGGGCAATGTTTCATGGGCCCATAATTTACCATTTAATCAAACATAATTAACTAGCCACGGAAGACATATAAAACAGTGTGAGGATATTTGTATGGAAGCAAATGAGAAGGAACACTTTTTTATAGCCTTAACATAATTAAAAACACTTTAACACACGATTAGTAATTTTACACTCTATTATCCTAACATGATGAACAACATCCCTGCCTGCTGCAAATTAGGAGACCAAAGTTTGCCTGAAATGGCTTTCAGCATGGATTTAAATTGTAAACGATTCCTGCAGCGGTGAATGGGTATGGCTGTCACTCACTGTCTTCCTTCATTGTACTGGATCACACATGCCTCTGTGTAACCCCTGCATTGCTTTAATTAACATAATTTTCTTTACAACCAAAGAATATCAGCATGCAAGGAACAAATACAAGAGTACATGTGGCAGTAAACTATGCTTTTATATAAATACTATAACCAAGCAAATTACAGTACAACTAAGTCAAAGTCTTGTTAAAAAGACACGTGAGCAATACAGGCCAGGAAAAATTTAACTAACCTACACATGCTCCATTTCTCATGCTTTTCCTGTATTCAGCATTACATAGACTGGCTTTTTTCTGGGAATTTAAAATTATTATTGAATAATAGTAGCAAATATAAAAACTTCTATGTACTAACAGAACATGGATTTGTTGCTGAAAAAAATTCCCACTCCAATAAACTTTATAGCACCATTTATGTTACACCTAATGTCCACAATGAGGGGTTGTGGTACCTTATACACTAAATCAAGTTTTATATATTAACACCAACCTAAAGTACTCATAAATTCATCAGGAGTGTCATAAAGAATGCCGTAGACTTCATCGCACATCCACAAGATAAATGTAGGTGAGGGTGACAAATAAATGTTTCTGTTGGCTTCTGGCACTTTGTCCTTAGTGTGTCTGAGCTTCCTCCCTACCACTGCACCTATCATATAGACTGTGCTGTGGTCAATGAGTTTTAAAGTTGGATGGGGGCAGTCTGATGGGGATTTATAGACTGCCTAGTTCCCCACTAGGTCTGCTTCCCTTGTGATTGACAGCAGGCAGTGGGCAGATTCATAGCCGATAGACAGTTTGCTATTGACTGCGTGCTGTCAATCACAAGAAGAGAGCAGACCTGATGGAGAACTGGCCCTTAGCTTAACCATCAGTTTCTGCCCTCTGTCTACATCACTGGTTTCTAAAAATCTTTTGACTGTGACAGCATCATTAACAACCAGTGACAGGGCAGCATCGACAACTCCCTCTCTGCCACACAGCAGTACATCCAGTTTATCCATCTACAAAGATGGAGATAATTCTTCTGAAATATGCTGTAGCTATAGAATCACTTTTTAAGAACTACTTGAATCTGCTGCATGTGTGTCGGTACACCTACCAAAATGGGTGACAGGGCTTTTTTAATCTGGCACAGGCCATTTTAAAGAGCCATACTGCTAGAAAAGTCTTGTAAGTACTTTTTTAAATTCCTCCCCTCTATTTCAGCCATGTGACTGTAATTTTTAAATTTCATTGGACTCAATTGAAAATAACTGTCCCTTTTTTGACATAAAATAACTTCCTTTTTTTGACATTAAAAAAATGTTCTTTTTTGACATAAAATAACTGTCCCTTTTTTGACATAAAGGATACTTATTCTGGGCCTAGCAGAGATGTACAGCTCTACATACAAATACCTTAGCTTTCATCTATGCACTTATAACACCAAGACTGTTATTTACTGTAGTTGTATACAGCATAAGCATTCATACAAGAATCCTACTGATTGTAAACAAAAAAAAATGGACGTACCTGGGAAGGGGATGATAGAGATCATAGGGCATAATTTGCTTGTAACCGTCACTGTAAGATAACAAAAGTTCTCATTAATACAAAAAGGAATACAATAAATATCCCTGTAATGAAAATCCAACCCACAACTGCTCATAGTGGTTTCCTAATTAAACAAAAAGCAGACCTAGTTACTTTAAAGTGCTTGTATAGGGCAGTACCCAGTGCAAACAAGATAAAGAAGGCACCAAGGCCCATTGACAGCACTTAAGTCCATTGTTATACATTGTGCATTAATGTGCATTGTGTTAAGGCAGCCTATTCAATTGAAATGGGCTGCTTCACATTCAACAGGCTGAAAATTGCTCATGCAGCATTTTCTCTACCACAATGCATAGTAGCATGTTACTGTGCATTGTAGTATGTGCATTATTACCATAGAGCAGTGATGGCGAACCTTGACACCCCAGATGTTTTGTAACTACATTTTCCTTATCTCTTTCTACTTCTATAAATACTCAGAGCATTATTACTAGGATAAATTAATGGCCAATACCATTCAAATGCATTGGCTCGTTAATTGTAAATTTGTCTGTTGAAGACTGTTGATCACTTAGTTCAATAATAGAGTGAGCTGTGGTTCTTTAGTAATATACTGTACAAAGACCACTGAATGAAGGTTTATTATTAACCCTTTAAAGTCCACATTTTTCAATGAGTTAGCGTGACTCAAAATGTGCTCTACCAAACGATGGAGCAGGAGGTTAAAGGGTTACGGCATAACTGGCAATCAGGGAATGCTGGTATTTGTTAAAAATTTGTATTGCTAAGGATATCTATAGGCTGGTGAAAGCTACCCTGGTTGCTGAGCCCCATGAAGGAAAAAGTAATTTTTCTCTGAGGAGCTTAATCACAGTTGGGTGCAGCTGCTTAGGGGGCAAGCCTTGGGGGAGCCAAGAGATGTAGAAGATGCAACACATGTGTGCCTTGAGTGGGGTCAATACTACCTGCGTGCCAGACACTTTATTAGCAGCCTACAAGTCTAAAATGAAATGTCTGTGATCCCAAAATGTTATATTATTGTTCAATTAGTTTGGTTATCCTTTATTCTAAATAAAGATATGTAGTTTGTGCTGCTTGCCATGCCCACTTTAGAAATGAATTAGTGCTAGGTATATTAAAATAAAATGAGCTCAATGGGATGAGTATTTTAGGAGAAGCATCTGCATTATATTGCTATTAGCAGTTCCTCCGACTATCAATCAAGTACTGAGCAGTCATGTCAAACAAGATGGTTCAACATTTGTTTAACATTAACATGCTTATTTAATATGGGGGAGCAAGAAGAAATAATGATGTGAATAGTGGAAAAGCCCATAGCAGGTCATTTGAGGAATGATTTGATGAACAGTGCTAGTTCTAGTAGTACAGAGTCACATTCAAGGCCTTGTTCCCTGGAGCCCCAGCTGCAGGTGTAACTACTGTTGTTTCATCACATACACTATATGTTCTATGTTGTTTTTACAACTTTCCTGTTGCTTTTCTGAAATCATTGCAGTTAAATGCTTAAAGTATATATAAAACCCAATCACTAAAAGCTCATATACTCTTTAAACAGATAAAGGTAATCTAAAGCAGTGGTCATCAACCCTGTCCTCAGGGCCCACTAACAGGCCAGGTTTGCAAGATAACTGAAATACATGACAGGTGATATCATTTTCTGCTCAGTGATTGCAGTATTCTAGTCTGCATCTCCCCAAGGTAATACATAAAACCTGGCCTGTTAGTGGGCCCTGAGGACAGGGTTGATGACCACTAACTTAAAGGATAAGTTCACCTTTTTACAAACAATAATACATGCACATTTTTTTGCATGTAAAAAATATGTGCATTTATTATTTCTTTGTTTTAGGTGCTTGTAAAGCATTGCACCAGTGATCAACAGATCACTGATGCCATGGCAGATCTCCTATGCCATGCAGATCTCCTGCAGACCTGTCAGTGTTTCTACTTGCTCGTACCTTGTACTCACATTGCTGTGGTAGATCATTGTAAACTACAAAACGACAGCCGCTAAGGCTGTCAAGACTTGTGGTTTTCTATTCACAGAATGAATGAATGAGTGGAGTGTGTCTTAAAAATGTTGAGAGCTAGCAGGGGGGAAAAGATTCCCCGCTAGCTGTCAGATCGGGGATCGGGGAGGGGAGTGGGTGAACAGGGCGGTCCTTTCATAACAAGTTAAATGGTACACCCTGAATATGGGTGTAACATGTAATGAAAGGTAAATTTATTCTTTAAAAAATATATATTTCTTCAAAAAGTATTTTTACCTGCAATTTTCAGTAAAATATTACCTGGTGTTTCTGCAAAAAAACCTTGCTCAGGCACTTTGTATTATAGTGTGACCGGGGTAGTTGAACCAGGGAATATCCAATTTCCTCCTGGGGAATCAAGAAGGATTTTTTCGGCAAACCGTGTAGGTTTAGGAGATATTTCTTGGACCTACAGGTAAGCCTTAATTTAGGCTTACCTGTAGGTCAAAGTGTGTTGTAAGGGTTTACAACCACTTTAACCACTTACAGACCGGACCATTTTGCTGGTCAAAGACCAGACCACTTTTTGCGATTCGGCACTGCGTCGCTTTAACTGACGATTGCGCGGTCGTAGTACGTGGCTCCCAAACAAAATTGACGTCCTTTTTTTCCCACAAATAGAGCTTTCTTTTGGTGGTATTTGATCACCTCTGCGTTTTTTATTTTTTGCGCTATAAACAAAAATAGAGCGAAAATTTTGAAAAAAAACGCATTATTTTTTACTTTTTGTTATAATAAATATCCCCCAAAAAAATATATATATATATATAAAAAAAATTTCCCTCAGTTTAGGCCGATACGTATTCTTCTACATATTTTTGGTGAAAAAAATCGCAATAAGTGATTATTGATTGGTTTGCGCAAAAGTTATAGCGTTTACAAAATAGGGATAGTTTTACGGCATTTTTATTAATAATTTTTTATTATTATTTTTTTTACTAGTAATGATCAGCAATTTTTATTGTGACTGCGACTTTGTGGTGGACACATCAGACATTTTTGACACATTTTTGGGACCATTTAAATTTATACAGTAATCACTGCTATATAAATGCAGTGATTCCTGTGTAAATGACAATGGCAGTGAAGGGGTTAACCAGTGGGTGGCAGTGTAGGGGTTAAGTGTTCCTAAGGGTGTGTTACTAACTGTGGGGGGTTGGGCTTTCATTTAGTGAACACTGATCTCTGCTCCAATCACATGGAGCAGAGATCAGCATCACTAGTTGCTAGGCAGAATGGGGAAATGCTGTTTACACGGCATTTCCTCCATTCAGCCGTCCCATGAGACGATTGTGGGTATGCCCGCGGCGATCGAGTCCGCAGGACCCGCGACCGGACTCACGGGGGTCCCGACCGGCACGCGAGCGTGCCGCCGGCGGTGTGCTCACGGTGGCAGGGCGGCATTGAAGATTGGACGTACCTGTACGCCATTATGCCTGCCCGTGCCATTCTGCCGACGTACATCGGTGTGCGCTGGTTGGGCACCGGTTAAGCTGTGTGGGATGCTTTGATTCACGTCTGAGACAAGAATTAAACCCATTGTTGCCTCTAGCTGGCCTCCCTAATGTGACCCATTCAAGTGAATGGGGTCGTGCCGCAACAGCGTGCAATGCACATGGTTGGGACGCAGTGGTGCAGGTTTTTAGAGGTTAAGCAGACAGTGAGAAGGAGAAATAATGCCTCCTCACACCTCTTAATTTCCCTCTGAAAAAGAGATCCTCCGCAGAGCACTAAAAATGATTGCTAAGCTTTTTTTTGCAACTATATTGACTATCAGATATAAGTACATGGATCTTTAATCAAATCCAGCAAATCCAATGTTTCACTGAAGAACTGAGGTTTGCTTTGCCTAAATATGCACGTGCTGATATGACCAATTCCTGGAGGATCAAGGGAATTAAAAACCTCTGTTGCTGATTTTTGATATCCTGCAAATAAAGTGAATCAAAGGATTGAGGAAACTGCTTGTGAAACGTTAAATTAGCGTATCTGCTGACAAATTAGTTGTATTAGTTGGTTGGCTAATCTTTAATATTATGTCTACTACCACTATTTCTATTAGCAAAAGGTTAAAATATCAACTTTCTATAAATAAAATTGTATTTGGGAATAAACAGAAGTAAATGAGTCACATCGCTGTTTGAGCCCCTTAATTAGTATATGAATGTAATCTCCTAGAAGGGGCCGCTTGTGATAGCAGAAAACTGTAGCACAGTACTCATTGTACTGTAGAGCTAATTAAATGAATTGCATGAGCAAGAGGTGGTGACAAGTTAAGAGGAAAAACGGCTGGTAACATCCTGTGAAATCTGCCAACTTTGGGATGAACTGAAACGACCTATGTGATTTACTGAGAAAATTCTGAAATGCTTGTCCTGATATTATAGATTTATTCATCACTTGAAGAACAGAGCCTGATAAAATCCACAGCACAGACATCCTTTTACTGCGTACAGGCTAGAAGAAAAACTTCAGAGCCTTGCACTTAGTTTGATCTGAATAAAACAGTGATACAACAACTGCTCTCTGGGGACTCCTTGCTGGCTTATCACCATAGATAGAGCAAGGCCCTTTCCAAACCAGGAAACCATCTGTGTGCTCTGGCATTTGGTAAAGTCATTTCTGACCTGAAGTGAGGTAAAAATGACTGACAACAGAAGAGATTGTACAGGGCGATAAGTCTGGATAATGTGCAGGTACTATAAACATAACCGTGGCCGAGGCACAGACTGCTGCAACATGTAGGGGACTGGTGAACAGTTATTCTGTATTATATATGGGTTATGAATGTACAAAAGAATGGATCAAAGCACTTCTGTTCCTGAAGTGTTTGTATAACCAAACCAATTCTCTTGTTTGGATAGAGTAGCGAAGGGTTAAAACCTGTTTCAGTTTATTTTTTGCTGCCTGTGTCCCATTGAGGAGATTTACCTTTACTTTCTATCCAAGAGGCACAACAGGAAGTGAGAGATAATCTCTGCAATGATAGAGAAATACCCTTCTTAGGGCTTGCTTATAATTGCAAATGTTAGGTTAGGCGAAAAGAAACTGGTGGTTGTACTATGTTTTTACTCCCCCCCCCCCCCCCTCCCCTTTTGCATTCAGCAGGGAATGAGACCAGTGGGCAACCTCCCTGCAACTGCAGTGGTGTGGAATTTACAGGGTTAAAACAGGCAGGTGAGGAGGTGATATACAGTATTGCCACTGTGGATTGCTTTTCAGAGGGATGGCAAGGACAGCCTCTAATAAAACTTAGCCTTGTCATGAGATTAGGAGACCCTAAGGGAAAGATTCCCCTCACCTCTTGTTGTGGTGACAACTCAAAAGGATTTTCCCTCACTTTCTGTCTCATTGACACTTCTCATCTCCACAAATAGATAGGGTGAATCTACCTAGAAGGTAGACACAGGCAAACTTTACAGGGGTTATGACACTTAACAGCTCACTACCTTTTGACAGAGAACAATGGTTTTCAGAATTAATGTGGCTCCAAAACCTTCCATACCCAATAGTAAATAGTAAACAGTTTATTCTCACACAATAAAAGTATGGGAGTGGAAAATATGTATTGAAATGCAGAATGGCTCTGTAAGAGTGAGACTTCTGGAGTAAGTTAAGGTCTCTCCAGGAGCAGAGCAGGTGCACTTTGGTAGACTGGAGGTGACTGCAGGGACTAGGCACTGTTGGGTTACTGTTGGAGGTTGGAAACATTATATGGGGCAGAAGACTCTGTAGCAGGCTGGGGGCACTGTGTTGCGGGGGTTGAAGGCTCTCAGGGAGCTTGGGGGGTACTGTAAGGGGTTGAGGGACACTGCAGGCAATTATGGAAGGCTTGGGGCACTATGGGAGCCACTGTAAGGATAGGGGATCTGCAACTGGTGAAGGCCCAAGAAAAGAGCTATGCCCCGCTAGAAGGCCACAGCCTAGTGGCTGAGAAGTATTGGTATAGAAAATCCACCTTTACCTTTTAACTAAACAGTAAAAAGCTATTAAATAAAAATCACTGTTCCCCTCTTCCGCGAACATTCTCTACTTTTTTCTCAATTTTTTGTGACGCTTATATGGACAATATTATAAAAAGTCAATGTGTACCCACAAATGGGGTTTGTTTGGATTCAATTAATTAACACACTATGACTTGAATGAGATGTATGTATGTATGTGGCTTCTGTCGATAAAACCATAAAACTGTTGGCATTGTATGCCTATTTTACCTAATAGGTATGCTGTTCCTACATCAGGACCAGTGTATTTTCTACAATATAACTTAGGGTAAGAACATTCAAGTATAAACATACATGGCCTCTAATTGCTTACTCACAAAAAAGATGTCATTCTACACTGATCACTTTAGGGAGAAAAAGAAAAGCCACTGTACATATTTCAAGTAAACTTCATTATTGAATTTCAAGGAACAGACAAACATATGTTCATAATACATGTTCTACAAATTACTCAGCCAAAGCTGCTTTGCTTGCATGAATAAACAAGGAGCTTGTTACTGACCATCCCAATAAGTCTCTCTAATCAAGGTTTTCGGTGGAGGGTGAAGACAGAGGTAGCATAATGACAGAAAAAGAAATCTTCAAAGACTCTCATAAATATATTATTATTTCTATCATCAAGGAGTAAAAATGTATCCTGTACATATAAAAATCCAAAATGTATCACACAGCAAAAGGCAATCTCATCAATGTATGAATGCATATATATATATGGGCCTCGACTGGACAGAAGAAAAACATTCTAATGATATGCTTCTGCAGGCTACAAGCACTGATTGTTCTCATTCTGTGTGCTTCTGAAAATGTTTAAGGGTTAATAGCTTGTCCAAATAACAGTGTGTATGAATGCTTCTAGCACGATTAAGTGAAAAAACGAAAGGTTAGCCCCACTCAACCTGAGAGCATCATTCATTATCAAGACAGCCTGGTTTGTCTAGAGGTGAGGAAACTTGCAATGATGGGTAGACAGCCTATACAGCTTGTTTCAACATGAGCTAAGAAGTAATTGTTTGCAAAAAGACAAAAAAATAAAAATAAAAGAAGGCGTTCAAGTACTTAAAAAAAAAAAGAAAATAATAAATCCCCTGAGTGGCAAAATAGCATCAATCTCTGCATGATTTATTCTTTGCGGTAGTATCTTCTAATAGCTTGTGGAAATATGATACAAACAGCAAACAAGCTAGATTGATGTGCACAAAATTACCATACAGCAGTGGTTTTCTACTGTTTGAGGTAAAGTGTGAGTTCAACTTTACAAAAAAGCACACTATGCTGTCCCATATGGGTATAGGAGCATAGTGTGCTAAACCCACCTATAACTATGTTTAGGACTACAAAGTCCACAACTAAATGTAGAAGATTCTTAATATCTTCTGCAGCCAACAGTGGCTCTTTCCCAAGTTATTGTAGGGATGGAGCAGCCAGTAGGGACCAGTGCCTGTGCTGTGGCTAATTGACTTCCCATCTGAAGGTGCCTTTATAGTTCCAGATGTAAGTCCCGATGACTGGGTGACATTGCAACCACCCCTGGGGGGGGGGGGGCATTCTTCCAACTGATCTCCAATTTTCCAAATTAACCCTGATAGACTACCCATATCAGGGATTACCTGAGACATGAATATTATTCTTGTGGGGTGAAAAGGTTGAGAATGGCTGCCTTTTAGTGTATGTTGTTTGCTTTCTAATACATTTGTTGAGTTTTAAAAAAAGCAATAATGTATCCTGCAGTAAATGGTACCAACTATCACAAATCACATTTCATCTAACTTAACCACAGTAAATTTAATTCTTTTTGCCTACGAACTGTATTTTACACACCATCCCCATTCTTTGAATCGATTTACTGCATTATCCAGGCCAGGTAGTAGGGAGGAGAGGGGATCGGATTTGATTTTTGGAATTTCCTGATGAAGATACAAGACCTATATAGACCAGAACTATACAATTATAATAGTAAAATAGCATAACACATATATGATTATAAATATTTTAATATGGCATTGAAATTATGCACAGATGGGCCAGCAAGTGAAAGAAATGACCCCATAATACAATTAAAACCAAATGGAAGCTAAAACCCTTCCTCACTATATTCTGATCTAGAGAAGTGTTTTGGTACAGGTGGAAGGAGCGCATCAAAATCATTTTTTTTCATAGTTTAAAAACACAATAGAAACAGGAAAAGGAATATGGTATATTATTTAATTTCAACTTCTTAAAGATTTTTCTTTTAGTTATGAACATAGTGGGGAGGGTTTAGAACCTCTATCAGGATATTTGTATGACTCTTCTGGGGAGATCCCTCCCTTTGTGTGTCACGCTTGTGGCATCAAGACAAGAAACGGGGAGATTAGAGTCAGTGGGACTAGATTGCACACTCCTTGAAACTCCTTCCATTTCAAACAAAAAAGTAATAATATTTGGCCAGAAATGGACTTTAATTAAAAAAGAGATTGCTATGAGCAGACAAACCTGGCTAAGCATGGGTCCATGTTGCACTCCTGGAGCCTGGGTTTGGGTTTGACATTCTCCGGATAGTAATGGCAGTACTGATCTGCCACTACACGGCCACTCCTCAAATCATAACATTCTGCTGATGTTAACTGATAACCTGCAATAACAATATTTTATTTAGAAGGACAAATGTTACATTTAAATACCCCCTAAAGCTATAACAATAATTTCACATTAGGTGCGGATAACAGTTCATGCATACAGAAGTGATATGGATAAGGCAACTAAAAGTCACAAAAAAATAAAAATAAATGTATCTTTTCCTTTATATGTTATTTACTGGTGTGGCAAATAGTAGAATTTTGTTTTAATGTTTGGCCCTACTTCTCTTATGGATCACAGGAGTGCAGTTCATTCTGCACTCCTGTAAACCGTTTTGAGCTGACAGCGGGCTAAAGCCTGCTGTTGGCTGATGTCACTCAGCAGGTCCAGGCTCTGGACAGGCAGCTGGTTCAGTCTCTCAGTGATCCGCTGGGAGACTGAGTCATTCACTTCCACCCCCTCCACAGCCCAGTGCTCCAGTTATTGACAGTCACCAGCTCTCTGCTCACTGAAGACTGAGAACCGAGCCATCAGCGGTCTTTGATTGCTCAGTTTTCAGTCTTAGAAGCAGCGGAGGACAAATGCAGCATCGGACCAATGCCGCATCCCCCTAGGTGAGTATAATAATTTTTTTTAGGAACCCCATACTGCTCTTTTAAGGCTGAAATCTAGGCAAACAGCTAAATACAAACATGGTTACATTCAAGGGGATGGTTTTACCTATCAAAGAGTTTGTACCTCTGGCCACGCAGTTCTGAGATTTGTATTTGCAATGCAGACATCTCAAGTCTTCCGCAACTCGCGGAAGTCTCCCGCATTTAAAGACGGGCTCACGGACATCCGCGAGTGTGTGGCACGATCTCTCGGATGTCACCCACAGCAGCCTGAGCTGCCCCCTCCTCTCAGCCAGGGGAGGCAGTGGCATCGCTATGGGGATCGATTATGCCAAAGCAGGTGCAGCACAGGACTTCCTATGTGTCCCAGACTGTTACTCCGCCCTCCTCTCATAACCTTCCTGCTCCCCCAATCACTGAGCACCCCACCCTCTGCCAGTCCAGCTCAGAGAAAGTTAGGAAGCTGGGACAGCCAATGGGAGGTGAGCAGCAGCTCTGTGGAGGGAGCTTGTGTTGGGTTGAAACAGAGGGAGGAGTGAGTCCAGGAGTGAGTGAGAGAGAGAGCTGGTGAGTGTGAGGATGGTGATCATTACAACGTTATACACTGCAATGTCTTCTCTGGCAGCACTGTGTTCCCGGCTGGCTCTCTATGTGCTTCCACACAAAGCCTGGTGACTGTGCAGGCAGCTCCTGTGGGGTGTACACACATGGTGGGAACATGGGAGCTATAGAGGAGTGCTGGTACCTGGGTGGCAGGTGAAATAATTTGGTGGGAAATCCTGACTGGTAAATTATTCTCCCAGGTGACTTTGTCTGGGGGAAGGGGGACACTGATCAAAGGGGGAGTACAAATTTCAGGGGATTTCCCCATTTCTCTGTATACATCCAGATCACACTGACCCTCCCCAATGTCTGTTGGCAGGCTGGCTGCACGCATTTGCTGTTTCCGCTGCCCTGATGTAAAGGGGAACTCTTCAGACTCTAATGGTGGGGGAAGGGGGGTTTCGCGAAACGCCACATGGAGCCCCCTGCCTGAAATGAGTTTTTGCAGGTTGGGATGTCTGGCAATGCAACATAGCTAGGTGGATGACACCACTTTCTCTGTTATAGATTGTAGAAGAAATTCAGTAACTTCTTTCCCTCACCCTCAGCTTGCTGACTGGATAGTGAATGAGGAGTAGCAGACAGATGAGGCAAACTCTGCTCTCTCCTCCTATCTGCAGGCTTCATGTCAGCACATTCCGTCCTGTTCCTTCCTCCCTACAAGAGGCTGGTTGTAGGTCAAATTCAGGTACTAACAATAGCTGCCTTTAATAAAATATATTTAATGGTTTATTAATGAACAGCTAGATGCATAATTTGTGTATTTTATATCTTGAGGGAATTAAGCTTTAAGTTCCTAAAATGTTGACTGTATTAAATCAAATATGTACTGAGATACATATATGCTGCCATTGCTGATCTCCTTCTAAAATGCTTATTGTCTGGCTGTGCCTGGCTCCAATACTTACCTGGAACATGCAGCAGATTAAAACTCCAGACAAAATATTTTCTTCTTCTAAACCAAAACTCCACAAAAAGAAATGAAAAGGTTTTCTTAGTAGAGTAGGGAAAGGTTAGAATTCCTGACAGATTTTCATTTATATCTGCATTCCTAGAATGTAAGCTCTTACGAGCAAGGCCCTCTGATTCTTCCTGTATTGAATTGAATTGTTTTGTAGCTGTACTGTCTGCCCTCATGTTGTAAAGCACTGTGCAAACTGTTGGCCCTATATAAATCCTGTATAATAATAATAATAAATGTGGCAGATTTACATTTTTACTTCCTGTTTGGTAAAACATTGTAACCAGGACATGGGGAAGTGAGGGGAAATCTCCCGAAGTGCAAAACCTTCTCCCACGCTATCCAAAATTAGAAAAACGTTCCACATGTATTGAGAAAGTGTTCCAACCTCTTTTAGATTACTAATGTTTCCCCACTGGGGAGATGTTCACTCACTTTGCTTTTTTTTTACTCCTTGCACTGGCACAGGAATTGAGAGGAAAGTTCTCCAATAGAGACTGCAGCAATAATAACACCCTTTTGTTAGTAGAGAGGAAAAGGGTTATACAGACCTGTGGGGGTTGTTTTGCTATCTGTGTCCACACTAGGGATATTTTAACTTCCTGCCTGTTGACACAGATGTTTCAGAATGTCCCCTGCACAGGAAGTGGGGGGGGAGATCTTCTCAACCTGGTCACAAACATTAATAAAATGCATGGTTGGTTGATTGCTTTATAGATGTAAGTTCTATTCATTTTGTTGTGGATATTTCTCCCATATTTCCCAATGAAGCAGATTTGTGATCTGAGAAATGCAATGATTATTATCCCCATCTAGCTGCAAGAATCATCTACACCTGAATAAGAACGAAATTGTTTAGTGGATGATTAAGAGTAAATATTTAATTTGCTTGACTAATGGGCAGCGCAGTGACCTAATGGTTATAACTGCTGCCTTGCAGCACCGAGTTCCCTGGCTCTGGTTGGAGAATGCATGTAGTTGAGTGTGTTTCTTTCCACATTCAAGGTCGGTTAATTAGCTCCTGTCTAAAATTGCCTCCAGAATCGTAATTTACTGAGAATCCCCAAAGATGGCTGCTTTACCATCTTCCTCAACAGCACATAAAACACTTTGGATCCTTAGGGAGAAAAGACCTATAATGAATAATAATAAAAGCCTTTTTACCTATGTTATATGTTCGTCACTTGTTATTATGACACCTTAAAGCCACATGGTAAAACATTGTTTTTTTTTTTTTGCGGGACAGGTCAGGCCAGGCGGCCTGGCTCACTGGCGCCCCCAGCCCAGGGCAAAAACATGAATAAAAAAATTAATTAAAAAACATTGTTTTTGTGATAGACATAATAAAAAGCTGTGACAAATTTTAATTCTCCCCAGCTCTAGTAAAACTAAACATAATTGCTGCATTTTAGTAACTCCCGATCTGCATACTTGCTCAGGGTCAGTCAAACTACCAAGACCACTAGCATTTTTAAAAGGGGATGTTAGCAATGGCAGTCTGTCTCAGTACATGTGTCTTTTAAAATGGTCAGATTAGTATCCATTAAATGTTTTTTACCCAATTACATAGGGCAAAGGGCAGCCACAAGTAAATGATAGCCATAGAGTTTCAAATTTCAATAATTCTTTTACAGCAACTTTTAAAAATAGATTCGTTTCTATGGGTTGCTGCCGTTGGCATTATGCTAGTAAATGAAATCCAGACTGGCAGGTGGTCCCTGCCTACTCGTGTAAGTAGTCGATTTCTCACATCATTAACAGAAGCTTAATTACATCTAACCTCCCAGTCAGTCAGCATTTAGTTTAAATAAGAGAGTCCACTCAGGTGTCGATTAAAGTGATCTCACTTTCTTCTATGTATCTAATTTCATAATTCTACAATTCTGCTCCATGATTTATTTGTTACAGTGATTTATGGCTGGCCTATTCTGCAGGGTAAATATTATTCATCTACTTCGGTCTGTGTCACTAAAGAGCTAACAATCAAATGTCCCCTCTACAGCTCTAAAGATACACAGAAGCACAAAGTATGGCCAGTTTTGGGTGCAAGCCAGCCAACCTATGCATCTTGGCCTGTGGGAGGAAATTTGAGCACTGGGAGGAAAACCACACATTCAAGGGGAAAAGGATCTATGGTAAGCAATGAAACCCTAATTAAAGAGTAAAACCAGCTTACCAAACCTGACATTTTGTTTTAGAATTGTTTTATAAAGTGTCAAGAATTCACTTATTTAACAATTTTTTCATACACATGTGAATATGTAACAGATCTTTAAAAACATAACATGCTTACCATGCAAGATAATTAAATTCTGCTAATGCACATAAGAAAGTACACATTAGTATACATTAGAAGTGCTGCAAGTGACTATAATGCAAAAACAGCACATTTAATAATGTCAATAATAATCATTAGTGGTATCATTATGAAACTCATATAAAAGCATTGGTGGTCTCCCAGGTTCCCAGTGCTGCCAGTTCAACCAATGGCAGAATTCTAATAAACTTTGGTATCAAGAGTAAGGCCCCTTTCACACATGCGGACAGTATGTCCGTATTTCATCCATCCGTTTGCGGATGAAATACGGCCATACATGCATCCCTATGGGATAGCGGGTGTCTGCGGATGAACATCCGCAGACACCCGCTATTGTCCGCCTCCGCAATTGTCCGATTCTGCAGACGGAGGAAAATCCTATTTTTCTATCCGTCTGCAGAGCGGATTGGATGAACATGGACAGGCGGTCCGTGCTCATCCGATCCCCATAGAGGAGAGAGGAGAGCTGACAGGGCGGTCCCTGCACAGTGTGCAGAGACCGCCCTGTCTGCTGCCGGCTAAGCGGGGACAACGGAGCGATCCCCGCTGAGCGAGCGGATCATCACGGGGTGGATCATTATTAATCCGTCCCGTGTGAAAGGGGCCTAAAGTTGCTAAAACACATGCACTCAATGGTTACTTTATTAGGTATACCTGATCATTAAAGTATACAACAAATCATATGGCTGCAACTCAATACATAAAATATGTAAATAATGTCTAGTGGTTCAGATGTTGGTCATCCAAATATTATAATCTGGAATATGTATGGTCTATTATGAAATAATTATTGTTGGTGGCAAATAAGGTATTTGCAGCATTTCAGAAACTGCATAGTTTAGGGAATTTGTATACGCTATACTACAGAAACGAGTTACTATAGAAAGTTACTATACTATAAAGCTTTGATAGAAAAAACACCTTGTTAAAATGTAACTACGAGGCAAGCCAAAACGTTTTTTTTTTTTAGTTTTAGACAGAGTGGAGAGGAAAAGGAACACCTGTCAGATTTTTTTTTACTGTCTGTGCCCCCTTTAGGCTGATTCACTCTCTCTATTTGTCCTGTTTACCTTCATCATCGAAAGCAAAAGTAAAAGAAAATCTAAAATTTTGGGTTGATATCAGAATACTAATAGAGGGCAAATCTTCCAATGGAGGCACTACCTCTGGTGACACACTGGGATTCCTTCACTATGGAGGGATTTAATTTTTCCTTCCTGCTTTGGCTGTGGGAGAGAAAGTGAAGGGAAATCTCCCCAATGAGACACAGATGGCAAAAAAAAAAAAACAGTGACAGGGGTTATACCCCTCCCTTACTCTATCCAAAATGTGCCTTTACTTACACTTTAATTAATGAGAAAGGTCTGAAGACAATGGTCAGACTATCAGCTACCAGGAAGTAAACTGCCCAAATAAGCGACCTATACAACAATGGTATACAGAAGACCATCTGTCAATGTACAACATAAAAAACCTTTAAGAGAGATGGCTAAAACAGCAGAATGCTGTTCTCATATAAGCTAAGTATAGGATATTTAGAAATAGGTTCCATTGTCTGATGAAGGTGTGACTTGCAAATTTTAGGGCAAACATTTGATACATAAAGCATAAATCCACGGGTCCAAGTTCTGGCAAGTAGAGGGATAATGAAGTAGGGAATGTCTCCATGGTACCCATTAGACTTCTTAAAGCAGAGTTCCACCCAAAAGTGGAACTTCTGCTTTAAGCGATCCTGACCCCTGATATGCCATATTGGGGGGGGGGGCAGGTAACCTAGTCTTGACAGGTACCCAGCTCCCACTTTGTCCTCTCCCTCCCTGCAATCTTCTGAGACACTTCAAAGGTCCCAGAAGATTGCGCAGCCATTCAGGACATGCAGCATGGCTCAAGTCATAGTGATGCCGGTGCCGCAGAAGGAAAGGGAGAGAAGCGAGGCTTTGGGCTGCCGCATCACTGGAACGTGGGACAGGTGAGTGTGTGCTTAATAAAAGTCAGCAGCTACACTTTTTGCAGCTGCTGACTTTTAACAAACACAGAAAAGGGTGGAACTCCGCTTTAATACAAACTGATCAAAGTGTGCATACTATTGCGTATTATTGGTAGGCATGTAAAACTCCACATGGGTACTAAAATACTAGTAATAATAATAGTGTTGAATAAAGGGACTATTGAGTATATGTTTTCAAAGTCTCTTTTACCTCCTCCACATGAAGCTGAACAAGGAAAAAAATCAGTTTCTCTCCAGCGATGTATTATGGGTTGATAGAAAATAAACTGTACAACACTATCTGCAGCACCAGTGTAACGCACCTGGAAAATAAAATAATTCATTGTTAATGATTGTACATTATCATCACCTTATTTCTTCTCATTATTAGAACACTGTTAACAATCAAAGATGTTAACCTGTTTATGTTCAAGAAATAAATTATTGCACACTGTAAAAAACTGTTAAAGACCATTTTATTAAAAAATGCTAATTACATTATGTGAATGATCCCCCCCCCCTCCCTTTCTGTCTGTTTTGCAGTGCAACTTGATGGGTCTCAATCAACATTATGCATTTTCCATAATGAAAAATGAATAAAACATACAGCAATGAGAGGGAGTCTCTGGGAGATATAAGCTTAGTGATTTATTATACCCAAAACCTAGAAAATTGTAATTTAAAGTGGTATTAAACCCAAAAACAAACATTTATGATATTGCAGCTCATCAATTGTTAGATGGGATGGCTGCATTTATTTTATTTTTTTAGGCTGGCTTTCTTCAATTTTCACCAGTAAATCTGATGTTTTTCAAAACAACAAGCCTTCATACAGATTTCTCAAGTTTCCGGGGATGAGAAAACGATTTACCACTGACAGGGGGGCTTAAAATGGTCAGCTTTTATTTATTTGTATAAAACGTTTTTCCCCATAAGGAAAAAAAAACTGTTTGCTCTACCTGCTTATAAAGTATTAATTGAAAAGTCTATTGTTAACCACTTCCGGACCGCTGTGCGCCGATATACGTCCTAAATTTGAAGAGAGATATCTTTGTTATGGCAGCAGCTAGCTGCCATAACCCTGGTATCCTCTTCTTCAGCGGGCGGTACGGTTACCGATAATAGTGGTCTCTGCGGCGGATTCGGTAAAATATATGACATTTCAAAACGCGTTGGGCTATAACTGTCTTTATCAAACCAATGTGTTGATTGATCAATGGTTATCTGTCATGTGAACTGCATCTTTTCTTTTATTGTATTGTGGTATGGAATATGGTATTTTTTTTACTTTTTTTCAATACAAATACTCTTTTATATATCATTGAAGTGATTGATGCCCTACAAAGTCCCATTTATAGCTTGTTTCTAATTTTATGCATATAAAGTATTAGCTGGAGTTTGGCTTCATTTTGTTGATGTATTTAAATCTGCTATTACATCTAGCACTCCCCCCAGACTGACAATGCTGCTATCCAGATGTGCTCCCTGTTCTCATTCATCCAGAGTGGAGACACTCTAATGCAGGAGGTATGTTACTGTCCATTTCACCAGGTAAAAACAGAGGGAAAAAGTCTAAAACAAAAAACAAAAAACAAAAAAGAAAAAAAAAGAAAAACAATGCAGCCACCACACCTATTGATTGATAACCTGCAGTTTATTCATCTTTTGATTTTGGGTTTAATACCACTTTAAAGCTGACTTTTAGCCATCTAGACCAGTGATCTCCTTAAAAAGTTAACTCCTCGCTATATCCCAGATATGCAGGCTGTACGACTCTTCACAAGTCTGCCAAAAGTGTGCTCCCACTCCCCCATTTAGAACTACAAATACATACAAATACAATTAAAAGCTTACATACAAATTAAAGAAAAAGCTAAGGGAAGGGATACAGAAGTTAATTAAAAAAAAACTAATTAGGGTAAAGTAAAATTTTAACTACACATTTCAGGGTTAACAAAAACTAATAAGAGTTAGCTATAAATTTTATTTTGCACTTTGTTTCTTTTTTAAAGCCCTACAATTATGTTTCTGGCACAAAGCATTGTTTTCAATTTGGCACAAAAAAAAGTGAAAACGAAAATTTAAAAGGAAGAAAGGGGCGAGGGAGATAATTAAAACAAAATTAAACTAAAGCTGAATAGAACTAACTAGAGGTTTCTAAGGGACCAAAACTGTGTTAAACAATAAACCACTTTTTCCCACACCGAATAGTAATTTATCAATGAAAGATACAGCCATTAAGCAGGACTGCACTGTCAATCCAACAGCTCAGTCCTATAGATTACACTGTCTGGCTCTATATCCTGAGTGGAAGGCTGTCACCAAAAGCAGATCTCCACTAATTACACCAGTGACCTTCTTCATCTGCAGGACTAAGCTGTCATTTTTACAGCCTGGTAATGTACAGTAAAGGGACATGGCTGCATGACCTTGCCTCACGGGGTACAAAATAAGTCACATAGACTGCCTGTTGGACACTCCAGATGTGGAACATACCATCCAATGCAACTAAACTAGTATTTTAATTTCTGAGAATGTTATCCATGTTAATTCTTTACTTTTTACTGGCTTAAATATCTGTACAAGAATTGATTCATTCCAAGCTGTCTGGGGCAATGATTTAAGAAAACATACTGGCCATGCTGTGCTTATTCACTAACTGCATGGACTATAAAAGGATATTCCAGTGAATGAGATAGCAGCCGTTGTAGGGTGGTAATACGGGCATTGGCTGAGGTGGGGGGTGGGGGGTGGATTTAGGATTTGGCCCAGTTACACCCACACAGTATAGACCACTTCATGGTCTGTAAAAATTAATTCAAGCTTAACTGCTATGAATTGGTGGTGGAAGGCTCCGTTTTGCAGTTTTATGCACTTTCAGGTCCTATCCTCCATCTCTGTTCCTATGGACACAAAGAAGAAGCTCACAGGCTATCTCTTACTGGAAAACTGGAGAAGGATAAGGCATGCCAGAGTTGTACCAAAAAATAGCAGCATAGATAAAATGCAAAACATGACACAGCATTCAATCTTATTTGCAACAAACAACACCGCATTGAACTGAGATTATTTTATGTAAATAAAATCAGAAAAAATGGGTTTCTAGTGGGCTATACTTCAATAATTACAAGTTTTCCAACTGATAATCCCTGCACTGGCTTCCCATTGCCCAACAAATAAAATTGAAAACACTAACAATAACATACAAAGCTTTTTACAACTCTGCCCCAAGCTACATCACCAAGCTTATCTCCAAATATCACCCAAACTGTCCTCTCTGCTCCTCCCAAGTCCTCCTGCTTTAGCTCCCTTGTCTCCTCCTCCCATGGTCCTCTCCAGGACTCGTCTAGAGCCTCTCAAATCCTCTGGAACTCACTACCCCAATCTGGTTATCTCCTACTCTGTCCACTTTTAGGCAATCTCTGAAAACCCATCTCCTCAAGGAAGCCTATTCAGCTAACAATCAAATCTTCTACTTACCTCATTAGTTCACCCCTCACAGTTACTACCTTTTGTTTCACTAGCCCCTCCATATTAGATTGTAAACTCACAGGAGCAGGATCTTTCTAACCCTCTTGTCTTGAATTGTATTGTTGCTGTTTTGTCTCCCTTTATATTGTATAGCGCTGCACAAACTGTTGGCGCTATGTAAATCCTGTATAATAATAATACTAATAATAATGACTATTGTAAAAGAGCTTTTTCTACAACTTACAGCAATACACATTCATTAATCTGCTGCTTACTATAGTGATTTTACATAATTCCAGGATTCATGCAGTTAAGTCAATGTATAGCTGCTATTCTTTTTTCCATTTTAGTGCTATTTTTATCCACACAATGTTTTATTGTGTTTGTATTTCCACTTCTAAATATAAGAGTAGGCTATGTAACCTTATTAACAAGTACGTCTTCCCTTTCCAAGAAAAAGAAGCAAGGTTTCCACTTTGCCTTTTCTAGCACAGTAAGCCATTTCCTGCTTCTAGATAGTATTGACCAAGAAATATTTGTCTCCAGGTCCTGTGGAATAGGAGAACTGTTACTTTCTGAAACTCTGTACTTACACAGGCTCAGTTTGATATCTAAATTAACTATAGTTAAAGTCCAGCCAAAAACATATGCATCGACTCGCTGTATCAATATAACAGCCCAGATATTCTGGATCTAGTGGTCCAAACATTTATGGAGTATGCTCCCTAGGGCTCAAGTCTAGCTCATAAATGATTGGCAGGCTCTCAAAAAAGCAGGGGCAAGCACATATATATCCTTAAATTCACAAGCATCTATGGAATGTGTATGAATAACATCTGGAAAATGTAACACTGACCTCTTATTACAAGAAAAATGAATAAAAAAAACCCCATGGAAAGCAATAGCATCTTAATGACCAACCAAATTACACACTTATGATAGCTTATCGCTTATTCATTAGGAGGTCATCTGTCACACTTATTATTAAATGGCAGAGCATGTAAAACACTTTTGAGCTAATTTAAGACTTGCTTCTCACATTGACAGTGATAGAGCAAGGGGCCTGTGTATTAAGATATTAGTGACTAAATAGCATTAAGATTAAACTTTAGGTCCATTAAATTCCCATCATGCAAAACCTTAATCTGTTTACTATGTTTCAGAGATCTTCTAACCTGCTAGATGGCAGCTGTCCCGGATGTCATTACAACATAAAAAAGGTTTACAAAACTGATCTGTAACTGACCTTTAAAACCTCTAAAGGGTATATTTTGCCATACTGGAATACAACAAAGGCAATATTTTAGGGCTGGCCATAGATAAACAAAGATCAGATGTATAGGGCTTAGTTCACACTGACATTAAGAGCAGGCAGTTGAGAGTCATTTGACAGGCTTTAAAAACGCCTCTCAAATGCCACAAGTTATAATAGACAGCACATTGTACTGTTCACACTAAGCGTTAGCGTCGCTTCAAAATTGATGTAGAGTTAGGAGGCGTTTGAAGTCTTTCAACACTTCCATTCAAGTCTATGGTAACGCTCCACAAATGCTCTGGCAGGCGCTTTCGGAGCGGTATTGGTGTGGTTGTGGCGCCTTAAAATTAGTCACTTTTTATTGTGGAGAAGTTTTAACACTCATCAAACGCTATGAAACCACGCATAGGGCGTTTAGTGAGCGTTTAATGCTTGTAACGCCCCATTCTAAAGCTCATTGATGCCTGTCTGACGCCTATACTAACGCCATACAAACGCTATAGGAGCGTTTTGTTGAGTGTCAGTAATTTAGTCAAATGTGAACAAGACCTAAATCTATAGTCATCATTATTGAACAGTGGCTTAGTAGTTGGCACTTCTACCTTGCAGCCATGGAATCTCACTCAAGACACTATCTGCCCAGAGTTTGCATATTCTCCCTGTGCTTGTGTGGGTTTCCTCCAGATAGTCCAGTTTCCTTCCACACTGTCTAATTTGACCCCATTATGTTTGTGTGCATGTATGCATTTATGTATATAGGCAGCCCTTTGTGTTACTTTGGCAAAATTTCCCTTCACCTCCAGCCCCATAGCCAAAGCAGGAAGTGAGAGGACATCCCTCCAAAGTGAGGGAATACCTTGTTGCACATATATATATATATATATATATATATATATATATATATACATACATATATATACCTTAAATTGTAAGCTCTTTGAGGGGAAGGACTGATGTGAATACACAATATGTAAAGTGCTGCCCACGTTTTCGACACCATATGAATACCTGTAGGATTAATAATAATAACCTAGGGAAACTTTTCTGCATGGTGATGTTTACATTGGTAGAGACTGTAGTAAAGGGTAATTCCTTTTCTACAGGGAAAATATAAGTTCCCGAATAAGCCTTATTCTTTGCATGTGTAGCAATATTTTTCTGGTCTTTAACAACCAGTATAAATATTAAGTAAATAAATTTGAGTGAAGGTAACTATAAAACTCTAGCTTAGTTGTGCATGGCTAATTAACAGCATGAGACTTTCAGTGCCAGTTGTAAGGGGTTATTTTCCTCCCTCCCTCGGGACAGGCTCTTTCCAGGTCATGCTACCCATAACAAGAACATTTCAAAGGTATTTGCACACCAAAAAAAAATTACAATGTTTTTAAATAGAATTTCACACTTAATTTCATATTACTTGTTAATCAAACCATAACTTTGAATAACTGCTATGTTCACAAAGGATGTGGAGTGTTAAAGAAGAGTGTGTGATTTGTATAATAAAACATTTTTTTATCTGATATAAAGATGTTTAATTTATATTTTATCTGTTTATTAGACCAGTGGCTATTCCATTGTATGAACATTGACTTGTTTACAAGCAATACAGTGTTCTAAAGAGTACATTGAGTAATAGTACATCACATTAAATAACTACTACAATGTAATATTCCAATAAATGCAATGAGTATTAAGAGCAAGGTAACTAAAACCTAAAACACTTTAAATGAAAATCTGCAATGGCAAAGGTCAGGGCCACATAAAAATAGCTAAAAACCCTAATAGGGAGAATTGTAAAAAAAATTACAGTGGTAGGTATATATTAATAAATGTTCAAACTAAAATTCTCAATCAGTAAATGACATCCAGCAACAGCATCCAGTTAAAGTAGAACTAAAGGCAAAGCTTTTTTTAATTCTGAGTGGATTAAGGGAGGGTCATAACATGTAATTTTTTTTCCCTTTGTCCCACTGGGGATATTTCCCTTCACCTCCTGCCCCATAGCCAAAGTAGGAAGTGAGAGGACATTCCTCCAAAGTGAGGGAACACTGTGTATTCACCAGGGTTGCTGGAAATAGAGTCCCCATTGGAATGTCCCTTCTTATGATTTTCCTTCACTTTTGCTGATATTGATAAGCAGGACAAACAGAGAGGGTGAATCTCCCTAATGGGGGTGTGGACAGCACTAAAAACATGACAGGTGTTCTAATCCCTCTCCTTAAGTTTTGCCCTTAGTTCAACTTTAGGTACTGGCACGTCCTGGTCTGAGGAGCTTTCCTACTATCAATTCATCACATCAAAACACAAGCAGTTGATCAATAAATAGCAGTCATTTTAGCAGTTAGACTATCTTTTCATGCTAAACCTTTCTCCAAAATCCAAGGTCCATTTGTCAAAAAAACAGTCTCTGGACAGCCAGTGCACTAAATGTGCAGGTATGCTCAGGACTTTTGTTGGAGAGTTGACCGGGGTTGCAGGCTCCTCCCTTTGAGGCAAATGTGTCTGCTTTGGCCTCGGAGAGGTGCTCTGAACAGGCCATCATCTCAGAGATATTTTACAGCAAGGAGGGTGTTTTTACTTTTGAATGGTGTGTGGAGGCTAAACCCCTTTGTGGGAATCCTGATGTAAGGAACTTTTACTTTTAACTAAAAGTGGGCAAATAAAGCACTAAAACATCCTGCCCTGGCTAAAGTTCATGAAATGTGCTACTGCTGAGCTGAATCCACACAATATTATGTCACCATTAGGGATGAGCTTCGTGTTCGAGTCGAACATCGGCTGTTCGCCCGTTCGGGCGAATTCCGAACATTATGAGCCGTTCGCGCCAAATTCGTGTGGCGCTCACGGGCCACAATGCACTGCATCATCGCAGTGCATTGCTGGCTCATGATTGGCCAAGCATGCACTGTGACCCCGCATGCTTGGTCAATCACAGCGCCAGCAGCGAGGAGAGCCATGATTGGCCACAGGCAGGATGCCTTTGGCCAATCATAGCTCAGGCTGTGTAGTACACGCCCCACACTATATAAGGCCGCCAGCGCGGCGGCCTTGTGTATTGTGTTGGCGTCTGAAGCAGTTAGTGGGTGTTCTGTGTACCTTCAACACAGTATACACCGATCGTTATCGGCTGATTTTCGATCTTGCTCTTCTGTAGTGGTTGTTGTCTGTGTGCCCTGACCGCAGTATACACCGCTATATTCACCTCACCTATATAGCTAGTGATCTATCTTTTATAATAGAGCTTGCAGTCAGTAGTGTTAGGAGCTTGTGTGTGCTGTCTGCGTGCTCTGTACCCAGTACACACCGCTATATCCACCTACATAGCTCTTCTCTATTTGAGCCATCTGCCATCTGCAGGAGTTATTGGAAGTTGTGTGTGCCTCCAGCACAGCACAGTATACATCTGTATATACCCCTTTATCTCTGGTGTTCTATAATAAAGGCATCTGCAGGAGTTAGTGGGTGTTGTGTGCCTCCAGAACAATATACACCTGTATCTACCCTTTATTGCTGTTCTCTAATAGAGCCATCTGCAGGGCTTAGTGGGTGTTGTGTGACTCCATTACAGTATACCCCTTTATCTCTGGTGTTCTATATTAAAGACATCTGCAGGAGTTAGTGGGTGTTGTGTGCCTCCAGCACAATATACACCTGTATCTACCCTTTATTGCTGTTCTCTAATAGAGCCATCTGCAGGGCTTAGTGGGTGTTGTGTGCCTCCAGTACAGTATACCCCTTTATCTCTGGTGTTCTATAATAAAGGCATCTGCAGGAGTTAGTGGGTGTTGTGTGCCTCCAACACAATATACACTACCCAACTGCTGTTTTACCCAACTCCCTTCAGGCCATTACCATGTCTGGAAGGCCAGCAAGGAGAGGCAGACAGGCGCGAGCCGATAAAAGAGGGCAAGCAGGCTCTGTGTCTAGAGACAACAGTGCTGGTCGTGGACGCGGTGCATTGTCATCAGCACGTGGCCATGGGACACGCTTGTCCTTCTTTTCGGCAGCTGGACATGTTGAACCGCAACATGCCAACGACTTGGTAGAGTGGATGACCAAGCCCTCTTCATCCTCCTCATCCTCTCTCACCCAGTCTCAAGGTACTAGCAAAGCAGCTGCCAACGCATCGTCTTCCCTCGTCTCAATGTCATCATCAGTGACTCCTTCCCTAGACCCACCACGTCCTCCCGAGGAGTCTCCTGAACTCTTTCAGCACAGTGTTGGGTACATGCTAAAAGGAGGATGCCCAGTGTTTTGTAGGCTCTGATGATGACACTCAGCTAGAGGAAGGCAGTAGCGTGAATGCAGAGAGAGGGGATGCTCAAGAAGGACAGCAATCTGGCAGTCATGTTCCACAAGCTGCAGCATATTGCCAGGTTTGCTACAGCGATGAAGAGGGAGGGGATGATGAGGGCACTGACTCCACGTGGGTGCCTGGTAGGAGAGAGGAAGAGGAGGTACATGTCCAACGAGGCAGGATGCCCTCCGGTGGCAAGCTTAGGGGCAGCACACCGACTGAATCACACCGCAAAGCTCCGCCTGTGCAGGGCGCTGCCTCTGTGCGTTATTCTAAAAGTTCTTTGGTGTGGGCCTTTTTTGAGATGAGTGCATCAGATCGCACCGCTGCTATTTGCAACATATGTCTCAAGCGTATCTCGCGTGGCCAAAACATCAGCCGCTTGGGCACCACATGCTTGACCAGACATATGTTGACCTGCCATGCAGCTCGTTGGCAAGCGTACCTCAAAGACCCACACCAAAGAACAAAGCGGACCTCTCCTTGCTCCTCATCAGCTGGTATCTCCAACCCCACTAGACCTTCAATCCTCTCTGAAACCTGCTCTGAGAGGAATGAAGGTGTAGAATTAGGTGTGTCACAGCCAAGTGCTTCCGGGCACTCTGCTAGCAGTACACCCACGTCCGATTATAGCAGGCAAATGTCCCTGCCCCAGCTGCTGGACCGGCGAAAGAGGTTCACTCCCAGCCATCCACATGCCCAGCGGTTGAATGCTAGCTTTGCTAAATTGCTAGCACTTCAACTGCTGCCTTTTCAGTTGGTAGACTCGGCCCCCTTCCGTGAGTTTGTACAATGTGCGGTTCCTCAGTGGCAGGTCCCCAAACGCCACTTTTTCTCACGGAAGGCGATTCCGGCTCTCTACTGGCATGTGGAAGGCAATGTCCTTGCCTCGCTGGACAGGGCGGTCAGCGGTAAGGTGCATATTACCGCTGACTCATGGTCCAGCAGGCATGGACAGGGACGTTACCTGTCTTTCACGGCCCATTGGGTCACTCTTCTGGCAGCTGGGAAGGATGCAGGACAAGGTGCAGTAGTGTTGGAGGTTGTTCCGCCACCACGCCTCCAAAATGCTACTATTGGTTGTGACACACCTCTCTCCTCCACCCCCTCCTCTTCTTCTTCCTCCATGGCCTCTTCCAGTGCTCTGTCCTCAGAACCAGCGGTGCTCCGTAGGCGTTCCAGGGGCTACGCAAGTACGCAGGCAAAACGATGCCATGCCGTGCTTGCGCTGGTTTGTTTGGGGGACAGGAGCCACACTGGGGCGGATGTTTTGTCAGCTCTGCAAGGGCAGGCCGAGAGGTGGTTGACGCCCCGCCAGCTTAAGCCAGGAATGGTGGTTTGCGACAATGGCACCAACCTCCTCTCCGCCCTCCGACAGGGACAACTGACCCATGTGTCCTGTGTAGCTCACGTCCTTAACCTGGTGGTGCAGCGGTTCTTGGGCAGGTACCCGGGCTTACAGGATGTCCTGAAGCAGGCCAGAAAAGTCTGTGTGCATTTCCGCCGATCATTTAATGCCTGTGCTCGGCTGGCTGAGCTCCAAAAGGAGTTGAACCTGCCCAAGAACCGCCTTATATGTGACATGCCCACCAGGTGGAACTCAACGTTGGCCATGCTGCAGCGGCTGCACACGCAGCAGAGGGCCATCAATGAGTACCTGTGCGACTACGGCACCAGGACAGGGTCAGGGGAGCTCGGTTTTTCTCACCGCGCCAGTGGGGCATGATCACGGATGCATGCACTGTCCTGTCACCGTTTGAGGAGGCCACAAGGATGGTGAGCAGTGACAGTGCATGCATCAGGGACACTGTACTTCTTGTCCACCTCTTGGAGCATACGCTGCGTGGAATAATGGACAGGGCACTTGAGGCAGAACAGAGGCAGGAAGAGGAGGACTTCCTTGCCTCTCAAGGCCCCCTTTATCCAGACAGTGTTCCTGCTGTGCCACCCATCACACAGGAAGAGGATGAGGAGGAGGAAGAGGAGGAGGAGGATGATTGTGTCAGCATGGAGGTGGAAGCTGGCACTCAGCATCAGCAGCAGCAGTCTTGTAGGGATGATTTACAGTCCCAAGAAACACGTGGACTTGTACGTGGCTGGGAGGAGGTAGCTGCGGATCATGTTGTCCTTAGTGACCCAGAGGACTCCGGACCGAATGCCTCAGCTAACCTACGCTGCATGGCGTCCCTGATCCTGCAAAGCCTGCGGAAGGATCCTCGTATTCTTCGGATCAAGGAGAGGGATCATTACTGGCTGGCCACTCTCCTTGATCCACGGTACAAGGGTAAGGTTGCCAACCTTATCTTGCCATCGCAGAGGGAGCAGAGGATGAGACATCTCCAGGAGGCCTTGCAGAAAGGTCTGTGCAACGCGTTCCCAGAGACTGGGAGGTTACAAACTCCTGGTCCTGGACAACGTGTTGCTGAGGCATCGGTCAGAAGGAGCGGTGGAGAAGGTGGCCGTCTGACTGATGCTTTCAGACAATTTTTTAGTCCGCAGCCCCAAGGTATGATCGGTTCCAGCAACCATCGCCAGCGTCTGATTTACATGGTGCAGGAATACCTAGGGGCAAGGTCAGACTTGGACACCTTTCCCACCGAAAATCCTCGGGCTTACTGGGTCTTGAGGATGGATCACTGGCCAGAGCTTGCACAGTATGCAATTGAGCTACTGGCCTGTCCTGCATCCAGCGTTCTTTCGGAACGCACCTTCAGTGCTGCTGATGGCTTTGTTACCGATCACAGGGTGCGCCTGTCCACCGAATCAGTTGATCGACTGACCTTCATCAAGATGAATCAGTCTTGGATCACCCACAGCTACCAAGCACCTGAAGCTGATGTAACCGAATAATTTTTTTTTAAATATCACATCCCTTCAAGACTGCCTATGCTGATGCTGAGTGACTGTCCTGTTATGTTGATTGTCTATCCTCTTCCTCCTCCGCTGATATGTTGGAAGAACATTTCTGGTTCTGGGTGATGCCATCAGCCCAATTTTTCTGCCCCTGTTTAACAGGGGCGTTTAATTACAATTTTTGATGCAATGCTTTGCAGCAGGGCTAATTCCTGCAATAAAACAAGAGTATATGGGAGAGGTTGCAGTGTGGTGGCACCAGCACCAGTGCCTAAGGCCCAATTTTTCTGCCCCTGTTTAACAGGGGCGTTTAATTACAATTTTGATGCAATGCTTTGCAGCAGGGCTAATTCCTGCAATAAAACAAGAGTATATGGGAGAACTTGCAGTGTTGTGGCACCAGCACCAGTGCCTAAGGCCCAATTTTTCTGCCCCTGTTTAACAGGGGCGTTTAAGTAAAATTTTTGATGCAATGCTTTTCAGCAGGGCTAATTCCTGAAATAAAATTAGAGTATATGGGAGAGGTTGCAGTGTGGTGGCACCAGCACCAGTGCCTAAGGCCCATTTTTTCTGCCCCTGTTTAACAGGGGCGTTTAAGTACAATTTTTGATGCAATGCTTTGCAGCAGGGCTAATTCCTGCAATAAAACTAGAGTATATGGGAGAGGTTGCAGTGTGGTGGCACCAGCACCAGTGCCTAAGGCAAATTTTTCTGCCCCTGTTTAACAGGGGCGTTTAATTACAATTTTTGATGCAATGCTTTGCAGCAGGGCTAATTCCTGCAATAAAACTAGAGTATATGGGAGAGGTTGCAGTGTCGTGGCACCAGCACCAGTGCCTAAGGCCCAATTTTTCTGCCCCTGTTTAACAGGGACATGTAATTACAATTCTTGATATAATATTTCACAGGAGGGCCCGTTCCTGTGCCCACCCAGAGTAACTGTGAGGGCTTACAATGTTGTGGCAAAACCAACACCTTGTTCTGCCATTTCTGCAGAGCATATAGGGCAGGCCCCTACTTTCAAACATCCAACTTACAAACATCTCCTACTTGCAAACGGAAGGAGACAACAGCAAGTGAGATGAAAAAAGATGGACGACAAAACAAATTATACAGGGGTGATAACCCTTCCCTATGTTTTCCAAAAAGCTTAAAAATAGTTTTTTTGACTGGAGCTACACTTTGAAAATGTACCAGTTGAAAATTACAAACAGATTCAACTTAACACAACAAACCTACACAGTCCCTGTCTTGTTTGCACCGCCTGTATACTGCTGTTCTGAGTATATAGGGCCTGGGGGCCACACACATTTTCTTTTTTTAATATGGGTACTGGGTTCCCCTTAATATGCGTACAAGACCCAAAGGGGCTGGTAATGGGCAGGGAGGGCTACCCATGCCATTTTTCTCAATGATTTTCAACCATATTGCAGGAACCAGATATAACATTAAAACCGCAAGCAGTTTTAAATGTTATTTCCGTTTAATGTCATTTTGTGCTGGGACTGTTCTAAACACGGGAAACACGTGGCACTTCACAGGCATACTACAGACACCCCCCAGGCACCATATTTAAAGGAATATTTCACTTTTTTTTCACTTTATTCGTCATTAAAGTCAGTGCTCCCGCCAAACGGCCATTTTTAAAAACATTTTAGGCATTGACCCATGTCCCCTGGGGCAGGAGCCAGGTCCCCAAACCCTTTTTAGGACAGTATCTTGCATATTAGCCGTTAAAATTAGCACTTTTAATTTCGAACGTTCGAGTCCCATAGACTTCAATGGGGTTCTAAAGTTCGTACGAATTTGGGGTCCGTTCGAAAGTTCTGGTGCGAACCGAACCGGGGGGGTGTTCGGCTCATCCCTAGTCACCATCATCATTTACAATAATTATCTGCTGTGTCCAGACAGAGAGGACAGTCAAGGCAATAAAAGTCTAAATAGAAAAAGTAAAGGTGTTTTCTATATTGTTTTAAAGCTTTTTAATACATTCAAAATTCCAACATCACAGGTAGGCTTGTCCTAATGTTACCTGATTACCCTCTAAAGGCAATGGGCTAGACTGGTGCAGTACAGCAATAAGTAGGTAGGGTATACTTTACGTGTGCATTTCAGTATTTCATTTTTAATTTTGACTCCATGAGAATGCAGTGAAATTTGTGGTTCTTGTTAATCATACCATATTTCACAGGAAGTGAACCTCTGAAAAGCAGCAGCCTCCTCAAGTATTACTAACTAACCTGCAATGTTCTACCTTCTTCCTAAATCAAAATAAATACGTTTCTACTAACCACACTAATGAGGCAGCAGCTGTGTAGAGACTTAACAATTCAACAACAAGCACCATTCTGGGGAAAATAGGTATCTGGCTTCAATTCAAAAATGTTTTACACAAAATAACGTTAATACAGCCAAAAAAGTAATTTCAGCAATGGTCTCTGGAAACTGACCATAATGACTGACTTGTGGAATTTGGATGAAAGTCATGCTATATAAGTCCCAAAAGACGGTTGTGGAACGTAGAATTTTCACTAAAACTGTTGGATGAAAAGCTAAAAGAAGTAACTTTTATTAAATACCAACTTGATAATTCAAATAGTAATGGCCTTAGCACAATTATGCATTAGAGTATCACCATTTAATTTCAATCACAAATAATTTTGCGATATAGCCACTGGTGATGCATTATACACCATGTGTCTGATGATCCCATGATACAAAAGAAAAATGTTGGACTATGTACAACATTTACAGCTACGTGGTTGAAGGCTTTGTAAGGTCTTTATGGCCGTCTTAAAAAGCTTTCATTTTATTGTGATTCCCAAATGCTGCATTTTTTTGTTCTTGGAGTTCAAGTACAATGTATGTATTTCTTTCAGCAATATGTTTTAGATTATTTTATATAATCCAAGTAACATATCTAATAGGAAACAATACCACTCTATCTGCCAGTGCTGCACAGTCATAAATGAATGAGCATTGTGCTTACTGGTTGAGAAGCAAGATGTTGAGTTGAGTCACTGATCCTTTATCTCATAAGACATGTATTGTTGATAACTATTTTGTACTGTTTGGCAAGAAATACTGCCTTACATTCAACAAGGGAATTTGGAGATATAATCCTCAAAATGGACTGTTTTTATATATAAATGTTTCCAAAAAATGTCAGTGGTACAGCTTATAAAAATGCTGCAATTATATGTTTCCCAGGGTACAACAGGAAGCCATCTATTTTTTTACCAGTGTAAAAACTGCTTTTTTAGCTAAAGTTTGTGTCCCTCACCTAGTCATTTCTAAAATCCTAAAAACGAATGACTGAAAAGCAATAGCTATGCTAGACTTTTTAAAGAGAATGATAAACTGTTTCAAGTTTATATTGACAAAGAAGTATGGCAGCTACTTGTGTTTTTTCTATTAGGGCTCTTGCACACAGTTGTACATGAGGTGTACGGTTGCACAGATTAAGCTACTCTTCTGTTGTGGTACCCAGGAGCCACAGTTGAAGCATATTTTTGCCCATTGATATACATTACAGAAAATACTGTGCATGGCTATAAGTGTGTAACCGCCAACACTCGTGTTGGATGAATATTTCAAAATGTAAAACTTGTACACACGATTGGAAATTCCGATAACAAAACCATGGATTTTTTCCAACAGATGTTGGCTCAAACTTGTCTTGCATATACACAGTCATACAAATGTTGTCAGAAATTCTGATCGGCAAGAATGCATGACGTACAACACCTATGACAGGCCAAGAAAAATGAAGTTCAATAGCCAGTGCGGCTCTTCTGCTTTATTCTGAGCATGCATGGACTTTTGTGCATCGGAATTGTACAAATGCTCGGAATTTCCGACAACATGTCTTGTTGTCGGAAAATTTGAGAACCTGCTCTCAAACATTTGTTGGCGGAAATTCCGACAACAAATGTTCTATGGAGCATACACACGGTCAGACTTTCCGACAACAAACACACATCCAACATTTGTTGTGGGAAAATCCTATCGTGTATACAGGCGTTTACTCTTTCAGAAAATCTTGAAAACAAAGTTATAATAGTTAAAAATTTTATTGTAGTTTGTATGTTTTAAAAAAAAAAAAGTTTAAGGTGTCACATCATTTACACGTACACATAACCATATGGGGGGACACCTTAAAAATCCTTCTCTATATATCCAGCAAAATGGCTGTTATTGCTGGGATGTGGTGTCAAGATATACTATATTGTTCTAATCTATAATATCATAGGATTTTAAGCTGATAGAAAGGAATCATTGATCAAACCTGTTCACTTGAATGCTTACATTTTACTTTAAACTATTGATCTCTGTAAAGAAAATGTTATTTTCTTTTTATTTTCGACAGGAGTTAAGGAGAATACAAAAAGAATGTGAAATGCGTCTGAGAACTCCAACTACTGACTGCATATGAACATATAAAATATTCATATGTAACATTTCATATTTACTTGACTTAAAATAGGGGGAGGAGTCTTTTTGCCCTAACCATTACAAAGAAAAGAAACAATATGCATTTCCTTTAATAATAATTCCACTGCTGACAGCCATGAAAAACATTTGAGGGTAAAACTATGGGGGCTGCCAACTGTGAAATGTGGTGCAGTATTTTGGCTTAACTACTTAGCGAGTCGCTAACCTGGAATATGCACATTATAAAGAAGAAACCACAGGAGCGAGTGTCTTGTCTGTACAAACTTCAAACCAAGGGAAAAAAGGGGTAGCAACAAAAGCTAAAGGTATTTCTCAACTTGTAGTGAACTGCCCCTTCAAACATGCACATCCAGCTAGATAAGCAACTTTCCATATTTCTCTCTACAATGGTGAGTTCTTCTGCATCTCACTTGCACCAGGTTCCAGAAAAACAAAACAGTCTATGTATCATAACATTCGTTATAGACATCTATGTGAAATCTGACATGCATATGAACAGGCAATCAGAACAGGAAAAAAAGGTTTTAACCTCTAACTCATACCCTTCACCCACATTTTTGGTGGAACGGTCCTTATGCTGAAGAATTATCGACATACGTTTCAGAATAACATTCCAGTTAGCAAATGTTGCTGATTCATGTTATTTGGTTAAGGTATTAAATCACAACACCCACTTAAAATAGTTAGAGCTGTAACATTAGTCAAGTATAGGAAAGCCAAGAACTAAACTTTATTACATAATTTCTGCACAGGTGTTAAAGACTATGAGCTACACTGGAGCAAGTTTCTACCATAGGCATCATAGGGGAAACTGAATAGAAACCAAATGCTATTTGCTCTGTGGGATGGAACAAGCTCCCTTGTACAAGTATTTACAACTGGAACTATGCCCATAAGATTAACCAGGTTTGGCTTACCTTGACAGAAAAATCTGCAGAAAGAGGACCAGCAATCCTGAGGATTTCTTTATCAGGAAATCTTTGGAAGTCAACAGTAGTGTTGTCCACAAGAAAAGATCCAGTGTTGCTGAGACTGTTTTCACCCTTTAGCCCTTGCAATGTTTTTGTTTCCAGGTCTGTAAGAGTATAAATTGCAATGAACTTATAGGACCTCTGAAGTAAATACAGAAATATTTTTACTCCTATTGCTCAAAGTATGCAATGCATCAACCAAATTATGTACAGTGCCTTGAAAAAGTATTCATACCGCTTGAAATTGTCAACATTTTGTTATGTTACATCCAAAAACATAAATATATTTTATTGGAATTGTATGTGATAGACCAACATAAAATTGCACATAATTGTGAAGTGGAAGGAAAATAATAAATGTTTTTTTATAATTTTTTACAAATAAATATCTGAAAAATGTGATGTACATTTGTATTCAGCCCCCCTGAGCCAATGCATTGTAGAACCACCTTTTGCTGCAGTTACAGCTGCAAGTCTTTCTGGGTATGTCTCTACCAGCTTTGCACATCTAGAGGGTGACATTTTTGCCCATTCTTCTTTGCAGAATAGCTCAAGCTCTATCTCTGGACAGCATCTGTGTACAGCATTTTTCAAGTCTTGCTACAGAGTCTCAATTGGATTTAGGTCTGGACTTTGACTGGACCATTCTAACACATGAAGATGCTTTGATCTAAACCATTCTATTGTAGCTCTGGCTGTATGTTTAGGGTTGTTGTCCTGCTGGCAGGTGAACCTCTGCCCCGGTCTCAAGTCTTTTGCAGACTCTAACAGGTTTTCTTCTAAGATTGTCCTGTATTTGGCTCCATCCATCTTCCCGTCAACTCTGACTAGCTTCCCTGTCCCTGCTTAAGAAAAGTATCCCCACAATATGATGCTGCCACCACCATGTTTTACAGTGGGAATGATGTGTTCAGGGCGATGTTCGGTGTTAGTTTTCCGCCACACATAGCATTTTGCTTTTAGGCCAAAAAGTTACATTTTAGTCTCATCTGACCAGAGCACCTTCTTCCACGTGTTTGCTGTGTCCCCCACATGGCTTCTCACAAACTGCAAACTTCTTATGGTTTTCTTTCAACAATGGCTTTCTTCCTGACACTCTTCCATAAAGGCTAGATTTGTGGAGTGCGCGACTGTGGACAGATTCTCCCACCTGAGCTGTGGATCTCTGCAGCTCCTCCAGAGTTACTTTGGGCCTTTTGACTGCTTCTCTGATTAATGCTGTCCTTGCCAGGCCTGTCAGTTTAGGTGGACGGCCATGTCTTGGTAGGTTTGCAGTTGTGCCATACTCTTTCCATTTTTGGATGATGGATTAAACAGTGCTTTGTTAGATGATCAATTCTTAGGATATCTGTTTATAACCTAACCCTGCTTTAAACATCTCCATAACTTTATCCCTGACTTGTCTGGTGTGTTCCTTGACCTCCATGATACTGTTTGCTCACTAAGGATCTTTTACAAACCTCTGAAGGCATCACAGAACAGCTGTAATTATACTGAGATTAAATAACACACAGGTGGACTCTATTTACTAATTAGGTGACTTCTGAAGGCAATTGGTTTCACTAGATTTTTGTTAGGGGTATCAGAGTAAAGGGGGCTGAATACACTTTTTACATATTTATTTGTAAAAGATTTGGAAAACCATTTATCATTTTCCTTCCACTTCACAATTATGTGCCACTTTGTGTTGGTCTATCACATAAAATTCCAATAAAATACATTTTCATTTTTGGTTGTAACATGACAAAATTTGGAAAATTTCAAGGGGTAAAAATACTTTTTCAAGGCACTGTATGTCAATCTAAGCATTTTGAAGGTTAAACAGTACAACTATAATGTGTAATATTCACGACAACCAATCAGAATTTTTAACTGTGGGCTTTCTGGTAAACTGAAAGCTGATTTAGACGGCTTTCACACCAAGCCGCCCATAGCGTCGGCAGTAAAACGCCGCTATTTTTAGCGGCGTTTTACTGTCGGATTGGCAGCGCATTGCGTCTGATAGCGGGGTGCTTTTACTCCTGCTAGCGGGCGAGAAAGGGTTAAAACTGCCCGCAATACGCCGCAATAGCAGCGTTTTGCCGGCGGTATTGCAGCGCTGCCCCATTGATTTCAATAGGGAGCAGCGGTGGAGGAGCGGTAAACACACCGCTCCTTCACCGCTGCAAAGAAGCTGCTGGCAGGACTTTTCCTGACGTCCTGCCAGCGCACCACTACACTAGTACTACTGGAGACAACGGCAGCAGTTTAAGGGCGGATTGCAGGCGCTATTTCTAATGCTATAGCACCCGCAAAACGCCCTCGGTGTGAAAGGGGTCTTAATGACTGTTTACTGTTCTGTCCATTTTAAGAATAAACCCTCTCTCTGTAGTAAAAGAAAACTCCATCAACTTCTACAAGCTTATAGTTTTTGGACATACTGATGTTGATTTACTGAAGGCAAACAGACTGTTCACTTCACAAGGGAATTTCCCCCATAGGTTAGTGAATGAGGTGAAGCTCTGCTGACTCTCATCATCCAATCAGGTTCAAGCAAAAATGTTTTTTTTTTTTTTTTCTTTACACACGATTGGGCATTCTTTGCAAAGTGAAACTGCAACCCATTTACTAAGTCCTGGGGAAAATTCTCTTGTACAGAGTAAAGTCTATTGGATTTAGTAAATCAATCCATATAGGACAGCAAATAGAAAGGTGTTTAGGAGGGACGGACCTCATCACTTGATAACAATAAATCTAGCTAATAGATTTCATATTGTTAAGCATAATTTTAGGAGGTATGTTAAATAAGTTGATTCACCCTGTAACAGTCAATGTCTTTGTTTAAGTAGAATTTAAAATGTATGGCAATTCCAATGTGTGTGTTGAAAAAAAAAAAAAAAAAAAAACCTTCCAAAGACAGTGCTGTTCCTCTGGGAGAATATTTATTTCCTATTCCCTATTGTTTTCTGCTGGTTGATAAGATAAAGCAGAGATATATTTCTCTTTTCAGGAATTACATTGGAGATTGTTTAATATGCACTATACAATAATTGTGCATGCTGGTTAAAAATAAATAACAAAGAGACAGATTATTTGGAAATAATTAGAATTTTTGAATTAGAATTAGTTTCACCTGTGTTTCACCTATGCAGGTTAAATCAACAGGTTACTTTGATATTTCCCCTAGCAGTACAGACTTACCTTTCTTTTGCCATTTGCAACTCTTTGCAAAAAGAAAATCTCAGTGCAGGAGTAATGATGGATAACTGTCAATATTCTGTAGTTTATTCAGAACATTTAAAGATACCTTCTAATTAATGATTTTAATTACCGTACTGCCTTTTTCACATGGTGTTATACTGTCACAAAGTCTTTAGTTGCAAAAGGGTTTTCCATTTGTTTTATGAAGTGATGAAAATTTTTTTTTTTTGACTTACAGTTAATAAAAAGGTATTTAGACTTTGTTGTATATTGATGATGTCAAGAGTTTTAGAGTTCTATTAAAAACACTAAAGTGCTTTTTGTTTTGAAGTAAATCCAAAGCATATCACTAGTTGTTTTGCCTCTTTTTATAAAGCTGTAAAACTGCATGCATAAAAATCAAACCTGATCGTAATAAATGTTGCCATATAGTATGGGCAATAAACATAGAAGTTATTGTAAGATGAATTCCCATTCTAATCCATTGTTTAATATATGTATAAAAAGTAATGTATTGTTGCTTCTGCTGTAATGTTCCAGGAGCAGTGGCACAGTTATGGCATAGGTTTAATGTAAAGTGGATTAAAAGTGTACATTGGCAGCACATAAATATACCAAAAAAGAATATATCATAATATCATAAGAAATTCCTCCTGAGGAGGTTTGTTTTTGACAAAACATGTCAGGGTGCAGCTAGTGCACCAATAAACAAAAATAGAAAATGCGCTGGTGTGACTAGTGATAATAAACACAGCTGTTGGCAACCAATAGTAAGACAAACTAAATAAACACATGTAGCATATATGTTGCCGCACTAATATAGTGAAAACAAAAGTCCATATCAAAATTAAATCTGGCAAAGGTGAATAGAGTATATGAAATAGTCCAAATCCAATATCCATCTTGAGGAAGACACCACTAATATTGTGCAGAGTACTCCATAATTGTAGTCACCATTTGAGGCATCACCATTGTAAGAAATGCATTCTTACTAGACTCAGCCAATGAGGAGGAAGCTGAAGTTCTCCTGCACAACGCTGGATCAAGATGGGGCTCAGTTAAGTGTACGGGGGGGGGGGGGGGGGGTTGCTGCACACAGATGTTTTTTACCATAGTATGCATGAAGTTCAAAAATCTTGAGCCTTTACAACTACTTAAAAAATAGTCAATGTTGATTGAAAGAGTGAAGTTCTGCTTTATGTTATACTTGATGATTGGGCAGTGCAAGGACACAAAAAACACTGTTACTTTTTTCTCCTATCAGTATGTCTTTGTCAGAAACCAAGAATCAGACCGAAACAGAAGTACAGTTAAATCACACTTGTTTAATAATAACAGTAAATGGAATAAACATAGCCAACGATCAGTAACCAATGGATCGTCAGACAAGCCAGAAAGTCAGGAAGCCAGAGATCAGTAGTAGTAGTGGAACAGCAAGAAGGATCTGGAGCCAGAAGGAATGTCAGAAGAGCAAGTCTTTAAAAGGAGATACACAGAAGATAGTCTCTGTGATATTGACCAAGGTGAAGGCAGAGATCATCTGGGTTGGATGGCTTAAGTAGGCAGGACTGACGAGCAGAATATCATCAACAAGTGAGTCACTGTGGAGAGATAGGAGCTGGCAATTAGCCGATACCTGACCAGCTCACAAGAAGGAAGGGCTGAGCCCAGCCCTGACAGTACCCCCTCCTAAATGACCCCTCCCATGTATGTCCGAGGATGAGTACCAATGCACCAGGTACTGTATGCACCCACGGAATCTAAGGGAGTTAAAAATTAACTGTACTTCATACTCCTTGTGGTTCTCAATCTGTACAGGGTGGGGACATGGCACAGAGGTGGTAAAGCGGTTGCAGACCAAAGGTTTTAATAAGGAGACATGAAATATATTCGAGATACGCATATTAGAAGGAAGGGCTAATGTGTAAGCCACTGGGTTAATCCTTCCAAGAATACACAGAGGTGCGAATTTCAGAGAGGGAACTCGAAGTCGGAGGTTGCGAGATGACAGCCAGACCCTGTCCCCAACCTGATAGGAAGGCGCAGCCAGGTGTCTGCGGTCAGCATGGAGTCTGTACCGATCATTAGCATGTCTCAAAGCCTCCTGGACTTGTGCCCAAGTCGAATGAAGACAACGGAGATGTTCCTCCAATGCAGGAATACTCTGCAGAACAAATGAGTCAGGCAACATGGAAGGTTGGAAACCATAGTTCACCATAAATGGGGACAATCGGGAAGCAGACTTCAATGCACTATTGTGAGCAAACTCCGCCCATGGTAAGAGGTCTGACCAGTTGTTATGATGGTCAGAAATATAGCACCGTAGGAATTGCTCCAAGGACTGATTGGCTCTTTCTGCAGCCCCATTAGACTGTGGGTGATACGCAGAGGAGAAAGCAAGCTGAATTCCCAACTGTGCACAGAACCGGGAAACAAACTGACTACCCCTGTCCGAGACAATCATCTTGGGTAGCTCATGTAAGCGAAAGATCTCCCGAGCAAAAATGGAAGCCAGATCCTTAGAAGTGGGCAACTTCTTAAGTGGAATGCAATGAGCCATTTTCCAGAACCAGTCAACCACCATAAGGATAACTGTGTTGCCCTGGGAGTTGAATAACTGCACAATTAAATCCATAGAGAGGGGGGTCCAGGGCCTCTGTCCATTGGGTATAGGTTTTAGAAGGCCCACTGGAAGGTGTCGTGGAGTCTTACGCTGAGCACACACGGAACAGGCAGCTACAAAGGAGGTTACATCAGCACATAGACTAGGCCACCAGAATTTCTGGAAAATGTCCCAAAAGAGTTGATTCTTCCCAGGATGGCCAGCAGCCTTGGGAGAATAGTAAGTCTGGAACATGGGACAAAGCAGTGGTCACAAGGTTTCTCAGGAGAAGCAATGACCTAAGCAGCAAGATTGTCACCCAAAGGAGAAGTGAGACTGGTGCGAACCATAACCAGAATATAATCAAGAGGAATCACAGGAAATGGAACTGGCTCCATTTTGGAAGGCCCTTACATTCTTAGTACCGGGTAAGAATGAGACAATGTACTTGAAAATTGACAAGAAAAGAGTCCATCTTGCCCTTCTGGAGCAAGGCATTTAGCCTCAGACAAGAATGTGAGATTCTTATGGGGAAAAATAAATTGCGCTAGCCAAAAAACAAACAAAAATTGTAGAATTAATCTATAAAGAAGGCAGCAGAAATAAGTGGGATACACACACCTAACAGCAATAAGGAAGTATAAAAAACTGCGCCAACATACAAAAAATATTGTATACACCAACTTCCCAAATAAAGAAAATTTGTAATAAATTAATAAATAATTGGTATACTTCAAAACTTATAACAAAATAGTGACAGTCAATATGAATCCATAATTAATGAGTTCATGAAAAAAAGTCCATAGATGGTCAACCCTTGCGATCCTATATAAAAACACCACGGTGGTTGCACACACTTGAAACTGCGCACACGTGCCCGTCACCTTATAGTGAGTGCGCTTACCAGATTAAAGCTAATGAGAGCGTGGTAAATATATCCTTAGTCGCCACAGGGTACTCCTCCTCTTAATGGATCAGCACACCATAATTATGAGCAGTATTCATATGCACACATCTTATTCAATGGTCCCACAGATTGCATTCACATTATTACAACCAGGAGCGGTGCAGCCACCATGGTGTTTTTATATAGGATCGCAAGGGTTGACCATCTATGGACTTTTTTTCATGAACTCACTAATTATGGATTCATATTGACTGTCACTATTTTGAGATTCTTATGGTCTGTAAGAATGAGAACCGGCACAGTGGTACCTTCGAGGAGATGACTCCATTCTTATAGGGCTAAAACGATCGCTAACAGCTCTCTGTCACCAATCTCGTAATTGCACTCCGCAGGTGACAATTTCTTTGAAAAGTAGCCACAAGGATTAATAGCGCACTCAGAGGTAGGACATTGAGACAGGGCACCAACTCCAGTCTCAGAAGCATCAACCTCAAGGATAAAAGGTAACATAGGTTCAGGATGTGCCAACACAGGAGCAGAAACAAAGGCAGCCTTGAGACTCTCAAAGGCGTTAATGGACTCCAGAGACCTACTCTGTGGCTTACCATTCTTTCTGGTCATATCAGTCAGACATATCAGTCATATCAGACCAGAGATGAGAAGTTACGAATAAAATGCCGATAATAGTTGGGAAAGCCCAGGAAACGCTGCATAGGACGTAAACCCATTGGTCGGGGCCATTGTAGGACTGCTGAAAGTTTCACTGGGTCCATCGAAAAACCAGCAATGGAAATTACATAACCCAGGAATTTAACTTGTTCACGATCAAATTCGCACTTCTCCAATTTACAATAGAGATTGTTCTCTCTTAGTTTCTGAAGCATACAACATATATCTGTGTGGTGGCTCTCCAGGGACTTGGAAAATATGAGGATATCATCAAAATAAACCACCACACATAACTGCAACAAATCTCGGAGGACATCGTTAATAAATTCCTGGAAAACTCCCAGGGCGTTACAAAGGTCAAAAGGCCTTTACGAGGTACGAGGAAAAACCGAGGCAGTAAAATAACTCTGTAATCAACGGAATTGAATAGGCATTCCTAATCATGAAACGATTGAGACCCCTATAATCAATACAAGGTCTCAGTTCACCACTCTTCTTCTTCACAAAGAAGAAACCATCACCAGCAGGAGACAAGGATTTGTGGATGAAACCTCGAGAAAGTGTGTCTGCAACATACTCCTCCATGGCCTTATCCTCCAAGACCGACAAAGGGTAAACCTGGCCACGAGGGGGTATGGCACTAGGTTGAGGATCAATTGCGCAATCATACGACCGGTGTGGAGACAAACTACCAGCTTGACCTTTGTCAAAGACATCGCTAAAATCGCGGTACTTCTCTGGCAGGTAGGAGAGTGAAGAGGTGCACAGGACCTTGGCTACTTTCTGGAAGCATATCTTACTGCATTGTGGCACACAGGAGAGAACCTCAGCACGGAGCCAATCGAAATAGGGGTTGTGCCTCTGTAACTGAAGGAACTCTCACATACTCCAAAACCACAAGATGTGGTTTAAAGCTAGTGGTTACTAGGAAGGACTACCACAGTTTAGCTCATAAATCAATTTATCATATCATATTACAATCAATTACAAAATCAGGCTACCTCATTTCTGCACAACGTTAAAAAACTACAACTTTTTCAATAGGAAACACTCACACCTGTCTGGTCTTTTATATTTGCTAGGAAATGAATGCACAATTCTTTATAGAAAATCAATAAACGTATATTTTCTTCTTACAAGCAAACAGATTTGGAGATATTTTTATTTCTAATCAATATATATGTACATCTGTTAGAATGTCTTTCACTACTAACATTTGTGCAGCACTATATGTGAAACTCTAAGGTTGCATCTACTGTATTCTCCAAATATTTGGCTATTCTACTGTATTTTCTGAATCAGCAGATTATTCTTACTGAACTAAAGGAAAACAGATGTTTTTAACCAGCCTGATTTAAAGAACTTTACCAAAAGAAATATTGTGCTACTGGAACTAGCAAGCAATCAAATTCAATTTCATGTCCTAGCCTGGAAAAGAAAAGTGACAGCAGGATCTGATTGGTTTCTTTAGGCAAGACCTACACTCTTCTCATTCTTCAGTTTTTATATATTATACTATAATGGGCTTTTAGCATATTGATTTTATTTGTATGATTTTTAAATGAGCTTTAGCTCATGGGCAAATTTCACAAGCAGGCATTGGTGACAATCATTTATTTTCAACGTTTAAACATTGTTAGATATACTCAATTTAACACCTGACACTAGCACCTTTTTCATTTTTTTAAAGTATTTTTAGTTTTGTGAGAAGGGTGCGAAATTCTGTATTGGTGTCTGTGTAACTGCTGGTGAGACGTCTCCCCACTTCTTGTCCTCCTTATCACTTTGAAAAAAAAATCTCAAACAGTGGGAAGAGTTAGAACCTCTTTTATGTTTTATTGGTGTCTGTTTCCAAAGTGGGGAGACTTTTTTTTTTAAGACGTCAACCTTTGTGTTAAGAGTGTGACACTGTTACTGGGACAGAAGTTGAACAGAAATGTCAGTTTCTGAATCCTTTAGTAAGCTAAAAAAATAAGAGGGGTATTTATAGAAAATATAAGAAAAATCATGACCATATGGTCTACCAATGGTTTATCATAATTTTGAGATTTTGCTAATAATCACACTACAGCTATAACTTGGTATGATCTGTCCCCTTCTATTTTACTGTATTTTCCTTCACAGTGCTTAGTTACCCATTCAGTCCTATTCATTATATATCGCTCTCATAAACCCTGAGTTTTTCCTTGCAGCTATCTGACAGAATCATGTGATTACAAGGTGCTAATCTCCACAAAATGTTCTGTTTTAGAACGCCAAATGTAAATGAATGCATAAATCAAACAGCTGCCATTAGCAGATACACTAAAATTAAGTTTCATTCAGTGCCAAAGGGCAGTTTTCAGGGAGAAAATCAACAGTCACCACCTTCCTCCCTCCTGTCATTTGGCTAATTTTACGACTGAATTCAGTAGGACAGATCTGCCTAGTGAAAGTCCATTTAATCATGATTTTTTTTTTCCTCTGCAAGTAATGATGTTAAAAAAGTAAACACAGAATCGTTTTCAGCAAAATATTGTCACCAAGCAGCACTCTGATGAAGTGCCGTACCGGGCTAACTTCCATATGGTGTGCAGCCCCCTGAGGGTTAGAATTTCCTGTTTCTACAAGTCATTTCCTTCCTGCTTGAAATTTGGCAGAAAAGGTAACACTAGCGTCAAGTATTTGGAGAAAAAGTTTTTTGTCTTTTCAAGTTTTGGTTTGTCCTCCTGCATTTTACTTTTATGAAATGGGTACTACAGAGTGCTGAATGAATAGTTTCTTGTTACTGCAGTTATAATTACATAATCACTTCCACCAGCATTAATAAGGTAGGAGTATCTCATGACTTGTGTCATACTGAGCGTTTCTCTTTTAAATTCATGCTGAAAATTTAAAAAAATTCCGGTTTTGTTACTGATATAGTTGCCACCCATCAACATGTTTACTTACGAACTAGTGTAAAAAAATAAATAAATTAAAGTGCAATGAGCTGATTCAGGGGTAGTAGAGGCACACACACTTCAGACACTGTGGTGAAAAGGGCTCAGCTTAGGTGGGAGATTCCTCTGCCTCTGCAAGGCCGATCTGTCACTATACACATAAGATCCTTTCTCTGTGTAATTAAAGGACAACGTTACTTTATCAGAAGCTCCTAACAAACACAATTTAGAGGACAGCTGTCACATGAACAGCACAGCTCTGTTGACTACTCTGGGGGGGAGCTTATCTTCCACTAATCTACACTGCTACGTTGTCAATGAGAAACCTCCATCGTGTTCTTCATTTATTATAAATAAAAACTACAATTGTAGCCTAGCTTCATAATTAGTGTTCTGTGTGAACTGTAAACCTATTCAAAATAAATACAAGTTTAATCCCTTGTTACTCAAACGGCTTTTTATTAACTCTTTCATCACCGTCTTCCTTTAGCATCATTTTATATGACGTCCTCCCCTTTGCAAGCTCCCCAGTATCAATGAGACTCGGGTGATCACAGAGTGAGGGGTTGATCCTGGCCCCTTACCACATGATCAGCTGTCAACCAATGATAGCTGATCACGTGATGTAAACAGAAGATTGGTAATCGCTAACAGTGTGAGGAGAAAAAAAAGCCCATCACGGCATCTGTGAAAGGGGCATCGGTCCCGAAGAGGAAGAGGCGCAGCCACCTCACCTGTGCCCACCAGTGCCGGCTGCCAGTGCAACCTGCCAGTGCCCACCAGTGCATCTCAGTGCCACCAATCAATGCCACCTATCAATACCCACCAGTGCCACCTATCAATGCCCACCAGTGGTGCCAATCAGTGCGTCATCCATGCTACCTAGCAGTGCTGCCTATCAGTGTCACCTACCAGTGCCCTCACTGCCATCCATCAGTGCCACCTATCAGTGTCCTTCAGTGCCACCTCATCAGTGCCCATCAGTGCCACCTAGTAGTGCCCATCAGTGACATCTTATCAGTGCCATCAGTGCAGCTTATCGGTGCCCATCAGTGCAGCCTATCAGTATCCATCAGTGCAGCCTCATCGGTGTACATCAATGAAGGAGAAAAATTACCTGTTTGCAAAATGTTATAACAAAATATAAAACTGTTTTGTTTTGTTTTTTCAAAATTTTTACTTTTTTTTTCATTTTTTTAACAAAAAATTAAAAACCCAGTGGTGATCAAATACCACCAAAAGAAAGCTCTACTTGTGGGAAAAAATTTGGGTACAGTGTTGCATGTCCAGTCGTGTGTACGCAGCATAAGTCATCCACCTTACAAACTGCTCAGCATCTGCTACCACTCTCTGCCAATCCCGTACTTGCCAACAGTCCAGATTTTCCCAGGACATGGTATTCAGACCTAAATCCCGGTCTTACCGCGGGAAAATTCATGGAAAATTGGCTTTGTCCCTGTGTTCTGTGATGAATCGCCAGAGCCACTGCTAGAGATCTGGGGTAATCGCCATTTTTGTGAAGAGCAGCTCTTCTTGAGGCCGAGGCAGGGAAGAAACAAGAGGCGGAGCCTGGGTTGTGGGCCAGGCCGCAGGGCGGGGGGTTGGCGGCAGCTCTATTGGCAGCCGCTTTCATTGCCACCTGGGCTCCACCTCTTGTTTGTTCCCCTCTGCCTCCACGAGAGCTGCTCTTAGCAAAAATGGTGGCAGAGACAATATCACCAGTGCCGACCCCGGACCCCTAGCGACATCTCTGGTGATACAGCAGCATGGATGGCTCAGAATCTGGTGGCAAGCTGCATCTTGGTTACAAGTGAGCGCTGCATCTCTGGTGGCAAATAACAAGATGCATCTGGTGACAAGTGAGCACTGCATCTCTGGTGACAAGTAGCAAGTTGCATCTGGTGACAAGTAAGTACTGCATTTCTGGTGGCAAGTAGCTAGCTGCATCTGGTGATAAGTGAGCGCTACATCTCTGGTGGGAAGTAGCTAGCTGCATCTGGTGACAAGTGAGTGATGCATCTCTGGCGGCAAGTAGCAAGCTGCATCTGGTGACAAGTGAGCGCTGCATCTCAGCTGACAAGTAGCAAGCTGCATCTGGTAACAAGTGAGTGCTGCATCTCTGGTGACAAGTAGCTAGCTGCATCTGGTGACAAGTAGCAAGCTGAATCTCTGGTGGCAAGTAGCAAGCTGCATCTATTGACGAGTGAGCGCTGCATCGCAGCTGACAAGTAGCAAGCCGCATCTGGTAACAAGTGAGCGCTGCATCTCTGGTGACAAGTAGCAAGCTGCATCTGGGGACAAGTAGCAAGCTGAATCTCTGGTAAGTAGCAAGCTGCATCTGGTGACAAGTGAGCACTGCATCTCTGGTGGCAAGTAGCAAGCTGCATCTAGTGACAAGTGAGCACTGCATCTCTGGTGGCAAGTAGCTAGTTGCATCTGGTGACAAGTGAGTGCTGCATCTCTGGTAGCAAGTAGCAAGCTGCATCTGGTGACATGTGAGCACTGCATCTCTGGTGGCAAGTAGCAAGCTGCATCTGGTGACAAGTGAGTGCTGCATCTCTGGTAGCAAGTAGCAAGCTGCATCTGGTGACATGTGAGCGCTGCATCTCTGGAGGCAAGTAGCAAGCTGCATCTGGTGATAAGTGAGCACTGCATCTTTGGTGGCAAGTAGCAAGCTACATCTGGTGATAAGTGAGCGCTGCATCTCTGGTGGCAAGTAGCAAGCTGCATCTAGTGACAAGTGAGCACTGCATCTCTGGTGGCAAGTAGCTAGTTGCATCTGGTGACAAGTGAGTGCTGCATCTCTGGTAGCAAGTAGCAAGCTGCATCTGGTGACATGTGAGCACTGCATCTCTGGTGGCAAGTAGCAAGCTGCAAATGGTGACAAGTGAGTGCTGCATCCCTGGTAGCAAGTAGCAAGCTGCATCTGGTGACATGTGAGCGCTGCATCTTTGGTGGCAAGTAGCAAGCTGCATCTGGTAACAAGTGAGCACTGCATCTCTGGTGGCAAGTAGCAAGCTACATCTGGTGATAAGTGAGCGCTGCATCTCTGGTGGCAAGTAGCAAGCTGCATCTGGTGACAAGTGAACAATGCATCTCTGGTGGCAAGTAGCAAGCTGCATCTAGTGACAAGTGAGCACTGCATCTCTGGTGGCAAGTAGCTAGTTGAATCTGGTGACAAGTGAGTGCTGCATCTCTGGTAGCAAGTAGCAAGCTGCATCTGGTGACAAGTGAGTGCTGCATCTCTGGTAGCAAGTAGCAAGCTGCATCTGGTGACATGTGAGCACTGCATCTCTGGAGGCAAGTAGCAAGCTACATCTGGTGATAAGTGAGCGCTGCATCTCTGGTGGCAAGTAGCAAGCTGCATCTAGTGACAAGTGAGCACTGCATCTCTGGTGGCAAGTAGCTAGTTGCATCTGGTGACAAGTGAGTGCTGCATCTCTGGTAGCAAGTAGCAAGCTGCATCTGGTGACATGTGAGCGCTGCATCTCTGGTGGCAAGTAGCAAGCTGCAAATGGTGACAAGTGAGTGCTGCATCTCTGGTAGCAAGTAGCAAGCTGCATCTGGTGACATGTGAGCGCTGCATCTCTGGTGGCAAATAGCAAGCTGCATCTGGTGACATGTGAGCGCTGCATCTCTGGTGGCAAGTAGCAAGCTGCATCTGGTGACAAGTGAGCACTGCATCTCTGGTGGCAAGTAGCAAGCTACATCTGGTGATAAGTGAGCGCTGCATCTCTGGTGGCAAGTAGCAAGCTGCATCTGGTGACAAGTGAACAATGCATTTCTGGTGGCAAGCAGCAAGCTGCATCTGGTGACAAGTCAGCACTGCATTTCTGGTGGCAAGTAGCTAGCTGCATCTGGTGATAAGTGAGTGCTGCATCTCTGGTAGCAAGTAGCAAGCTGCATCTGGTGACATGTGAGCACTGCATCTCTGGTGGCAAGTAGCAAGCTGCATCTGGTGACAAGTGAGTGCTGCATCTCTGGTGGCAAGTAGCTAGCTGCATCTGGTGACAAGTGAGTGCCGCATCTCTGGTGACAAGTAGCAAGCTGCATCTGGTGACAAGTGAGTGCTGCATCTCTGGTGGCAAGTAGCAAGCTGCATCTGGTGACAAGTGAGCACTGCTTCTCTGGTGACAAGTGAGCAAGTTGCATCTTTCTTTCTCTCCCTCTCATTCTCCCTTCACCCCTCTCCTTCCATCCCTCTTTTATCTAAAACTCTAACCATGCTGCTTTTAAGCCACACCCAATATTTAGTATAAACCATGCCAATTTTGCAGCAGCGAGCTTTGCACACCGCATTTACCCCCCCCCCCCCACTATGTCATGCCTACAAACATATGCCCCCCCCCCCCCAATTATAATAAGGCCCTGCCTACAGACAAAAAGGTGTTTCTATACATTTTTTTTTACAATGTTGCCAACTATGCAATTCCTCCACTGGCTTCCCACCCTCTCACTGCCTTCTCAACCATCAAATTAAATTCAAGATGCTAACTTTCCAAGCCATCCACAACTGGGCCCCCAGCTACATCACTAACCTAGTCTCAAAATACCAACCAAAGCTTTCTCTTCATTCCTCTCAAGACCTCCTGCTCTCTAGCTCTCCTGTCACCTCATCCCACGCTTGGCTCCAGGACTTCTCCAGAGCCTATCCCATCCTCTGGAACTCTCTACCCCAATCTATCCAACTGTCTCCTACTCTGTTCCCTTTCAGACAATCCCTAAAAACTCATCTCAGAAGGTGGTGGGAACTTTGTTTTAAAAAGTTGTAGCTTGAAAGGTGTTTTGCAGTTTAAAAATGAACAGCTTATTGTAATTATACAGTATAATCACTTCATAAGTAAGGAAGTAAGTTATAGTAAGGAACTAGGGTAAATATTTTTTTTCCACATATGCAAGGTCAATACTATTTTATATATTGTTTGAACAAATCAATATCACGGCTGATGGTTTTCTGTGTATATGCTTTCAAGACAGAAAGTTTTCATTTAAAAAAAAGCTCTACACTACAGAGTTTCACATGAATTGCTATTCCGTAAATAATATTCAATTAAGATGAAAAAAAAGAAAATATCTATAAGCTGCCAGTAGTAATCAATTACACTTTAACTGCCATATTTTGCCATTTCCAGTTTGAAACTTAAATCTGCTGCTATCACCTATACCAGTAATGGCGAACCTTGGCACCCCAGATGCTCCCCATGATGCTCAACTACACTGCAGAGTGCATGAGCATCATAGGAAATGTAGTTCCAAAACATCTGGGGTGCCAAGGTCACTATTGTATTTTGTTTTGCTAACATTTTTATAGAATGTTTCTGTAATTGTCATTCTTGAGAACGCAGATGGTTTGCCACTCACAAATTAGTCTTCTTTAATTGGCAATGTTAGTAAGGGATGATTTTCAAAGTTATTAAAGGTAAATTTACTTACACAAGTGATCAGGTCCTTTAAGCACCAGTCGTATATGCCTACTGCCATATGGAATAACAACCACTGTATCATCCACTAGAAATAAAAAAATCAGACGTTTTAGAATAAAATATGTTATTATAATCACCAAAAAATATGAAACCTCTGTTCAATTAACCAATAAAAAAAAACACTCCTTCCCAATATTTATGATATAATGATATATATATATATATATATATATATATATATATATATATATATATTATATATATTATGTGTTGTCTGCTGCCCACATTGTCATGTCATGTGATCCCATACCAAACAGTAAATAAACATACAAAGAGTGCCGCACAATCACCTTACAACTGTACATCGCCCATTATACACAATTATTGCACAAACCAAATTTTGGGAAGAAAATAAACCACATGCAGGAAAATATATGTGATACCACCTTCATTAAAACTGTGCTTTATTAACCACTAAACACTCACATAGATTAGTGCACTTTAAAATCTGGTGCACTACAGTGTAAAAACATATATATGTGTATATGTGAATTAAGATTGACAGCTGATTATATTAACTGATGCCTCCAGCTCTGGGCATGCATGATGACGTAATAGGCTCTGTTCCTACGCGTTTTGTCATACGCCTTGGGACTTTGCAAAGGGAATTAAGTCACATGATCTATGACAAAAACGCATAGGGGCAGAGCTTATAATATCATTAGTCATACCAGGAAATGGAGACCATACCAGGTTAATCAGCTGAAAATCTGAATTTTTCTGAATCACATACTGCAGCTTTCTTCTGAGAGGAGGTGGATGCTCTCAGTCAGTGGTCAAGATCCTGAGTCAGCACTGTGATAAGTCCTGACACCTGGGTGAAATCATATAAAGCTTAAAGGGGAAGGTGCATACTGACCTATTTTTCCATATAGCTACAATCATTAACAGTGAGCATACACGGTGCAAGGTGGCAGAGCATAGAAGAGGCACAAACATTGTGCAAAAGCATTTTTTTGCACTTGCTCTGCATTGACATTTGTTCAGATTAAAAATATGTTGAACTGTTTAAAGTTTCCTTACATGTTGGATCACTGTTATTTATAAAGAAATGCACCCTTCTATATTGCAAAACTCAGGCAAACTAAAGGCACTCACATGTATGAGCTCTAAAATTGTATTAAACCCATATAAAAATCTTTCCTTCTTTACCCTTGTGCTTTGAGGCATTCGGGCTCATTAGAGGCACTCATATATATGAGCTTTAAAACAGTTTCCACCTATGTGAAATAAGAAGAAGCCCTATGATGTCACTGGGCTTTGACAGGTGGAAAAAGAAAAGCACCATGTGGAGGAATCTGAGGTTGGAATACCACAGGTCACAGTCTAAAAACTAGAGCTACAGAACAACTAAGTACATTTTTATAAATAGCCTATCTCTATGGTCCTTCACTTGCAAAAATATTAGTTGTTGAGTTGAGATTTTCTGAGCTTGGGACATCAAAAACCAAATTGGCAGCTTCCTTAGCCTAGCTTAAATTAGCTGCTGATAAAAGATGACAAAATTTAGCAGACTAATTTAAAAATGTAGTTTTATGTGTCAAAAAGCAACTAATTTCAGAAATTATTTATCTACAGTGCTGAATAATAACAGTCATAAAAAAAAGGATGTTCAAATGCAAAGAATGACTAGAAGTGTCTCCAATAATAACAGTGTTTAACTTTCAAATTAACCTTCGCACTTACATGCCTCTCACCCAGGATTGTTTATGTGATGATGCTACATACTGGCATTTCCTAGTATTGGTCCTGTACTGGCTAATGATATGCAGAATGTCAGTAGTTTGCTGGATACCCGGACAGAGAGGACATAAGGGTCATCATGATTCCTGATGGCTGCCTGGTTAGAGTCAGCAACTAAACACCAATTTTTTTTGGGGGGGAGGGGGTCAGCCTGCTACTGGCGACCAATTCTGGTGGGCCAGGGGATTAATGTTCCAGCCAGACACTAACCACATATGCTGGGTGGGGGCAAGGATGTTGGTGGTCTGCCTTTGTTCCAATGCTGAAATTGCTGGTTGCTCTGTAGTCAAAGCATATTGTGTGTGTACAAGGTTCTGTAGGTTATGTGTGCTTACTCAGGTTTTATTAATTCCGGGCCTGTGAGTAGGCAAGTACCTGCACTTAGTCTCTGCCAAAAAAAAAGGAAAGCAGAAAAAGAAAGCTCTTTAATAAATTCAAAAGGCTGTTTTTGAAATGACAGAATCTATTTGAGGTCCCATGGAGTAGCAGGCCGACAAGCAGGTGGAACTATGTGTCTAACACCCTGTACAAGGGTTTTTCACTAGGGAATGAGATTCTTTGGAAATTAATCACAAGTGCTGAGATCTGGCCTTTGATGGTACTGAAAGCCAAATGCAGGTTCAGAACAGACAGGAAGAAGGCCAGGATGGATACCACAGAGTACTTCCTGGGATGGGATTTCCTTCCATGTAGCATTTGAAGTATGCCTTCCAGGTGAAGACCTTGGGAGTGATGCATATCCTAGATTATTGGAGCAAAGAAATAACAGAATGAATTAGGCCCCTATTAATTAGGTCCGGTCTTTAATAACCTTGCTGTAAATGGCAACGCCTGTGAAGCAGGGTGGTAAAATAGGCCATGTTTCACACTAGATTGCTGCACAGATCTGGAAAAAATACAAAGTTAACAAACATATCTCCTGTATTATGACAGTATTTGCTTATCACAGAGTTCCTCTTTAAGCACATTATTGTAATCAAGACAGAGTTTGGACGGTGCTGGCGGGGGGACTGCCAAAGAGGAGATAAAGGACTGCTCTGTGAAATATGATTACACAGAACAGGTAAATATGACTTTTTTTTACTGTAGCCCAAAAAAGTATTTAAAGTCACTTTAAAGTGATTGTAAAGTTTTAATCTTTTTCATTAAAATAATAAATGTGTCATATTTACCTGCTTTGTGCAATGTTTGCGCATCTTTTCAGACACACAGCCCTGCTCGGTCCCTCCCCCGCTCTCTGCTCACAGGTTTTTACTAACAGCAGCAGGGGCCAATGGCTGCCACTGCTGTCAGCCAAGGTTTTGAGACAGGGAAGAGGGGTGAAGAGCTGCTGCAGATGTGCACAGTGCTAAATCAAGATTTGACTCAGGTGAGTATTTAGGGGGTGAATTTTACTATTATTAGGTTTTGTACCTTGAGGCAGTAGCAAGCAGGTGGTGTCCTTGCACTATGGCTTTAGGAAGTAGAGAGCAGGCAATAGCTTAGCTCCGTACATTCAGGCAGTAGTAAGTAGGTATTGGTCTCTTACTATATGTTTAGGCAAATTAGTGCAGGTAAAATTCTAGCTCTGCAGATTAAGGCACTCAGAAGCAGGTAACGACCTTGCTCTGTACATTAAGGCAGTGCACATGACTGCAATTAGATGTACTTCTTGTTCCAATCAAATTAAGTGAGGTGGGAAAAGGTAAGTTTTGAGAACTCTGAGGGGAGGCAGAAAACACAGTAAGGAACAATTTTATGAAAAATAGACTACAGGGCCATTAAATTGTGGATGTGGATGGATTATTTAATGGTCACTTTAATGGCCTTTTAACAACTGTACCCACCAGGGTCATGCCCTATGTATTCCAGACCCTCAGACATTTCTAGCACAATCCCCTTCATTACTCTGATCACCCCACCATCATCTTCTAGCAGAACTTTTATTTTATCCATCCACCTCCCCAGAACCCTGCTCTGCTCTTTTTCTATGTGTCCTCCTGACTTGCCCCCTCACCTCACATGCCCAGCTACAATGTTTTCTTCTGGCTGTGGACACAGCAACTGGAGGAGTGAGTGGTACCATGGCTCAGTGATCTTCAATCAGTGCCAGTTAAGGAAATAGAGCAGTTGAGCTTAGAGTCAGAAAGAACAGACTACTGAGAAAGTAGAGGGGTCCTGGGAATGTGTGGAGGGTGTGTGGAAATAACATCAAAGAAGGGGAAGGATTGGGAATGCCGGTCCCTCATGACTGATACACATGAGCTGCTGTAAGGTGACTGGGGTTTTTTTCCCCTGGCAACCAGTCAGACCTCCTTGTTCATTGGGAATGAAGATTATTGGTTAGTTGCCATGGGAAACTGGTTGCTCACAGTTTTCAGATGTGTTGGAGGAGTCACTGACAGAGAAGAATGGGTTTGATGTTACCCATAGACAGATAGGAGCAGCTGGGAAATGTTTGTGAATTTTTTTGGCCTCACCTCACCTGTGTCGGGCTCCCTGCCTTTGGTTTTGCCTCTAGATGGTCATGCTATGTTAACAATCAACACAATGAGACCAGCGGGGAATATACAACAGAAAGGTCCCACAATACCAATGTGGAATTTCAGGTCCACATAAAACCAGTAATGCTGACACATGCGCAGTGGCAGTGGGGAGTAGAATGCCACCTGCAGAAAATGATCGATAGCACAAGTAAAAAGGGGATGTAGTTTGGCATCTCTGCCCTGTGCATTGCTTGATCTTGTCCAAGCAATTATATACACTATGCATGCCAACTATATAATATGTATGCATATGTATCCTAAAAGGGCACCACAAGGTACATAGCTTCATTCAAAGGCTTTCTCATGTCATACAAAACCTACAACCTACAAAGTTCACATAAACAAGGATGTGGTTAAGACAAACATTTTTTTATTCTTTTTCTTTTTTTTACTTTGCTGAAATGTGGAAATATATTGTGATCACATAAAGAAATAACATAATTAAAACCATCTTTCAAAAAATGCTCTGACACTAAAAGGTCAAAAGTCTTGAAATAACCACTGCTTTTGCTTTCTGATTTAAATTTATATATGCTTTTATTTACAAGACTCCCTAAAGATTTAAATTGCCGTGCAGAGTCGTGCAGATTGCATTTTATTTTCCAAGTATGACATTCTTTTTACACTTTTCTCAACGTTCCAGCTCTTGCATTTGTCTTAAATTAAAAAAACATAAAAATATTTGCTCACAAGGTTAACATTAGATGTGATGTGAAAATGAAGCAGGCCATTCAGTTCTTTCAGTGTTAGATGAAGTCAAGCTTGAACGATGAAAAAAATAAAAGCTTAAAAGGTTCCTCTGTCTATGAAGAAACCAAGGATGTTATATTTAGGGCATAAATAATGATCTTATCTGTGGGATCCAATCCAAAACATGTCAGAATTCCTAGAGAAAAGATTCTATTCATGAGCATATGGAGCTTGAGTGTCTTTTGATATGGTGTTCCATACACACTGCTCACACATTTGGCAGTGATGGTAGTGGTCAGCAACTCCCCTCCCCACATCCTTCATTATTTACCTATGTAATATTTGAAAAAACACAATGATCTGGAGATAACCTCACATAGTTAAATAGAACACTGTGAACTTGTGAACTGCTATGAACTTTACATATGCCGCTCAGTGAATGCAATTTTATATATGACTGCTACTGAAACCACTGCTATTAACAGTAATAATAATAATTCAGTCACTCAGTCTCATTTATTAAACAAATGCTAAACATAAAGTGGTATTTTATTATATGCTATCACTTTGTGGAATTTGGCATATTGGAGAAGTTGGCTTTCATGCCTTTCTCTATTACTGCTAACCTTACAAGCCTGCTTGTAGCTACAAAAACAGATTAACCTACTAGTATTTATTAAAAATTCCTGCTCATGCTTGGTTACTAAGTTACTTTTGGGTTCACCCAATGTTGCCCTATATATAGGTCCCTGGCTAATGGTTCGATCTCATGAATTAAAAAAAAATGCAAAACATTCAAGCGGTCTTTGATGATGATACACAACTAAAGCTTTGTGAAATTTGACATATGAAGGTAATTGGTTTCCATGACATTTGCACTGATAATAAGAATCACTATAGGAAACTACAGACACAATATGGATTTTTCTGTCACTCTATTGAGCAATGGTGAAGCAAGAAAAATGGATGCCTCTAAACGTTGGTGTTGGTAAAGAATGTCCCAGAATATCATAGACAGAAAGGAAAACAAACATCCTTCAATAAATCAAGCCAAACTTTCACTAGAAGCCCAGGTGACTAACCTGAAGCCATTTTACTTTTTACATATTAGGAGAAGAATCATCTCTCATGTTTGGAAAAATTGAAGGGGAAAGAAGAAGAGGATGACCAGCAAAAACCATGAAGGTGTTGTTGCAAAGACTGAAGACCAGTAAGTTATTCTGGAGAGAACATATCATGTGGTTGCCAGCACTTATTCAGTTAGTATTAATCAAAAATAGTTTTCATACTTTGTTTATATGTATTATATATATTCCAGGACCCTGACACATCAAACTCTAGTCTTGATAACTCTAGTCATTTTAGCAACACAAACAGTGACCAATATTATTTTTTCTAACAGATTTGTTAAAGAATCGTTCTGAGTGGGCATGTAACCTAATCTTTTCTCTCTGGTCTGTGTAGGACCAAGGGATATCTTTGCTATAGGGAGTGTGGGTATGAGGATGGACATTAATTTATTCTTCTAATAGTTCACCTAGATCAGTGATGGTGAACCTTGGCACCCCAGATGTTTTGGAATTACATTTCCCATGATGCTCATGCACTCTGCAATGTAGTTGAGCATCATGGGAAACGTAGTTCCAAAACATCTGGGTTGCCAAAGTTTGCCATCACTGATCTAGATACAGAATTGCCCTGTTGCATAGCAAAGACATTATGTCTTCCCTGTGCACTTGCAAAAGCAGATTCACTTTCCTTTTTCTTTGTCTGTGGCCTTGATGTTATGAAATGCTTTTCCAGTCTTAAAATAATGGGCATTTTGTTATCTTCGTGAATGTGACCTAGATCTTATAGAATGTGTTGTTACCAATAAATATTATACTATTGTGCCTTTTAAAAACAAAAACTTCTAAAGCATTTAACAAAACAAACACTTTGAGGTATAATTAGTAATACATTTCTATATTTGCTGTGTTTATTTGAGTATAGTTCACTGAGTGGACCTACTAATATGTACTATTTATTTACATGGTTGGTTTATACTTGAGGTATTAAAATAGTTTAAAGTTCCTATCTCGCATTTAGCATCTGAATGTTGATTGCATAGGAATGTTTTAACAAACTGAATCCCATAAACGCCAAATTAGATTTAAAACAGTAAGATGTGCTTAATGTCCAACCACTTTGTTTAAATGAAATGATGAATGATAAGCTTGGTTTCATTTAAACAAACTTTGAGAGTAAAACTTTCTTCCTGGCAAAAAGTTTCAATAATGTGCAAGTGCATAAAAACATCCTACTGTCACACTGTTTATATCATGGAAAGTTTGGACTCATTACCTCGCTGAGTCAGTCTGGCCTAGTCAAATAACAGCCAAATGATACCACACCAAGACAAAAATGTTTATTATACTGTTCTTAGTTATAGAAGGGTTAGCAACTTGGGTTCTCAGCACTAGAAGTTCCCAACTTCCTAGCCAGGATGGACACAAATTTTACAATATATAATATTATAAAAAAAAAAAAAAAAGTTTTATATATATATATATATATATATATATATATATATATATATATATATATATATATATATATATTATATATATCTCACAAAAGTGAGTACACCCCTCACATTTTTGTAAATATTTTATTGTATCTTTTTTATGTAACAACACTGAAGAAATTATTCTTTGCTACAATGTAAAGTAGTGATTGTACAGCTTGTATAACAGTGTAAATTTGCTGTCCCCTCAAAATAACTCAACACTTTAATGTCTAAACCACTGGCAACAAAGGTGAATATACCCCTGAAGTGAAAATGTCCAAATTGTGCCCAATTATGCCATTTTCCCTCCCTGGTGTTATGTGACTCGTTAGTGTTACAAGATCGCAGGTGTAAATGGGAAGCAGGTGTGTTAAATTTGGTGTTATCCCTCTCACTCTCTCATACTAGTCACTGGAAGTTCAACATGGCACCTCATGGCAAAGAACTCTCTGAGGATCTGAAAAAAAGAATTGTTGCTCTACATAAAGATGGCCTAGGCTATAAGAAGATTTCCAAGACCTTGAAACTGAGCTGCAACACGGTGGCCAAGACCATACAGCGGTTTAACAGGACAGGTTACACTCAGAACAGGCCTCGTCATGGTTGACCAAAGAAGGCACATGCTCAGCGTCATATCCAGAGGTTGTCTTTGGGAAATAGATGTATAAATGCTGCCAGCATTGTTGCAGAGGTTGAAGGGGAGGGGGGTCAGCCTGTCAGTGCTCAGACCATACGCCGCAAACTGCTTTAAAATTGGTTTACATTGCTGTCGTCCCAGAAGGCAGCCTCTCCTAAAGACAATGTACAAGAAAATCCATAAACAGTATGCTGAAGACAAGCAGACTAAAAACATGGATTACTGGACCCATGTCCTGTGGTCTGATGAGACCAAGATAAATTTATTTGGTTCAGATGGTGTCAAGCATGTGTGGTGACAACCAGGTGAGGAGTACAAAGACAAGTGTGTCTTGCCTACAGTCAAGCATGGTTGTGGGAGTGTCATGGTCTGGGGCTGCATGAGTGTTGCCAGCACTGGGGAGCTACAGTTTAGTGAGGGAACCATGAATGCCAACATGCTTTGACATACTAAAGCAAAGCATGATTCTCTTTCTTTGGAGACTGGGCCGCAGGGCAGTATTCCATCATGATAAATACACTTCCAAGACGACCACTGCCTTGCTAAAGAAGCTGAGGGTAAAGGTGATAGACTGGTCATGCAGACCTAAACCTTATTGAGCATCTTTGGGGTATCCAAAAATGGAATGTGGAGGAGCGCAAGGTCTCCAACATCCACCAGCTCCGTGATGTTGTCATGGAGAAGTGGAAGAGGATGCCAGTGGCAATCCTTGAAGCTCTGGTGAGCTCCATGCCCAAGAGGGTTAAGGCAGTGCTGGAAAATAATGGTGGCCACGCAAAATATTGACACTTTGGGCCCAATTTGGACATTTTCACTTAGGGCTGTACTTTAGACATTAATGGCTGTTTATCAAGTTATTTTGAGGGGGACAGCAAATTGACACTGTTATACAAGCTGTACACTCACTACTTTACTTTGTAGCAAAGTGTCATTTTTCTAGGTAAATAAATTTCTAAAGGTGATATTAACATGAAAGTTTCACCACGTAACACATGCAATCCATACATACAAAGATACCAAAACAAATAAGTTCAGAAATGTATGTGTAATAAAATGGAATGACACAGGGAAAAAATACTGAACACATGAAAAAAGGGAGGTGCAAAAAGGCATGGGAAGCCAAGACACCAGCTGAAATCTATCAGTAATTAGAAAACAATCCTGCCCCTTGTCAGTGCAAATTAATATCAGCTGGTTCATTTTAAAACTGATGACCTATAAAAAGGTGTCTCATTTCCAAGGGGTCACACAAGAAGCATCTCATAATGGGTAAAAGCAAAGAACTCTCTCAAGACCTTCAGAACCTTATTGTTGCAAAACGTACTGATGGCATTGGTTACAGAAGGATTTCTTAACTTCTGAATGTTAAAGTGAGCACTGTTGGGGCCATAATCCAGAAGTGGAAAGAACATAATTTCGGCATAAACCAGCCACGACCTGGTGCTCCTCGCAAGATTTCTGACAGAGGAGTGAAAAGGATTATCAGAAGAATTGTCCAAGATCCAATGACCATTTGTGGAGAGCTTCAGAAAGACCTGGAATTAGCAGGTACAATTGTTTAAAAGAAATCAATAAGTAATGCACTCAACCGCCATGGCCTGAATGCTTGCTCACCATGCAAGGCTCCATTGCTGAAGAAAAAGCATGTTAAAGCTTGTTTTAAGTTTGCTGCACAACATTTAGACAAGCCTGTGAAATACTGGGAGAATATAGTCTAGTCAGATGAGCCCAAAATTGAACCCAAGATGTCATAATGCATACCATGTTTGGAGGTCAAACAGCACTGTACATCACCCCAAAAACACCATTCCAACAGTGAAGTTTGGATGTGGGAACATCATGGTGTGGGGTGGCTGTTTTTCAGCATACAGTACTGGCAAACTTCATATGATTGAAGGAAGGATGAATGGATAAATGTACCAAGGCATTCTTGATAAAAATCTGTTGCCATCTATCAGGATGATGAAGATGAATCGAGGGTGAACATTTCAGCAAGACCATGAACCCAAACGCAAAACCAAGGAAACTCTCAATTGGTTTCAAAGAAAGAAAATAAAGCTGCTAGAATTGCCCAGCCAATCACCTGATCTGAATCTAATAGAACATCTATGGAAAGAACTAAAGATCCGAGTTCATAGAAGAGGCCCATTAATTAAACATAAGTTCATTTCTGAACTGATTTGTTTTGGTTTCTTTGTATGTAGGGATTGCATGGGTTGTTACCAACATGTGGTGAAAATTTCTATAGATAGATAGAGGATAGATAGATATATATAATTGTTTTCAAAACTATTGGGAATAAACTACTGTCCACCAGAAAAACTGAATATTGGTTTAAAATGAGTAGCTGTTGAAATAATAAAATCTAAACAAATACAAGTTTTTTTTCGTTTTTTTTTTTTTATTACTTTGCAGTATTTGACAGCTTAAAGACAAACAGTGATTAGATTCGATTCTCATGAACTGAGGATGTATCAACAAGTTCACATATTCCAGAACTGCTTGTTAAAAAATAATTATATTTACCACAGAAATACAGAGGTGCTTCTACAATCACCAATATATATATTAATGACTGAATATCAGTCTATCAAGTGTATTAAGTTTCAGAGATTGCTGCGTATAATTTGGTGTTCTCTGTAAAGTGTTCTATAATTGAGACAAAATAAATAAAAGAACAATGTATAACTGCATTGAAAGGCATGCAGCAAATCTCTGTAAGTATCGGTGGTCTTAGGGCCTCTGAAAATATCCTTGAGATAATTAAGATCATAATGCAAGTGAAGGATGGCGGGTTGTCATTCTGCATCTTTCAGGAAATTGTTCTTATTAGGGAAGATATTTAAATTTCCATAAGACTATAGATATGGCCATTTTTGGAAAATTTGGTTTGGTTTATACTTATGTTTATTTTAGATTGTAAGATATAAAGAGTTAAGAAATTGATGTTTACCTCACTATAAAAATCAATACACATTGAAATTACATGGGAGACACCTAAATTGAGTAATTGTTACTGTATTATACACAACATGTTTCACAAAACAAGCTTGTGGACCACATTTAGAAATATCCAGTTTCTTTGCCAGTACAACAACATTATGCATAATAACATTTCAGATACCTTTGTAACATTTATTACAATAGTTTTCAATTTTAGTATCTGATAGCATAAGGGTGTGAATAAATAACACCCTGCAAAACAAATCCTAACATGCATATTGAAAAAAGCTGAGTGAATGAAACTTTTAAAAGCTATCCAAGAATGTCTGAGCTGAGCAACTGTTAATGATTAATACTCTGACCCCAAGCAGTAAATTTACAAATCAGGATTGGATAGAAAAACACTAAAGATTTAGCAGAATTTAGCTGAAACTGGCCTGCATCCTAAATCAAATTACACATTGCGTATGTCTTTAATTATTTCTTCTACACTATCTAGCCAAATCTAGATGTTATCACACTTTGGATGCTGTATATAATATGTTAACATTTTACATTGTAACCCCTTTGGCTGTGTTTTGCATATTCCCTTTCATTAACAACATCTACTTATGGGGAGAGAGAAAAAGAGAAATAAACCTGTCATAAAACTGGGCAATTCAAGCAAAGCATATGGAGATAAAATGCATAAGCAGAGGCTATCTTCCGTGAAAACTGACTATAAAGCGGTCATTAGGTTCATAAATAAAGCCAGTTGAAGTTACATGAACATTTTCATATTTCAGTACGAGTCAAGCATGCCCTGGTCCTTTAATATCATGAGTGGCCTCAGTGTCAGTAAGTTTGAATGAAGGCAGGGGGCATGGCCAAGCTTGGATTCTACAGGGAAAGTTCTCTATTGACCATTTTGATATGTAGTTTTCACTAAATGCAATTTTACATTTCGCCTTGCTAGCTGATGATCTCTGATCTACAATTCTATCCTTTGACACACACAGGCTTCCAAGTACACACGGCCGAATGTCGACTGGTTTCTATTGAACCGGCTGATGCCGCTCGACATTCGGCCCATGTGTACTGGGCTTTAGTCTTTCTGTTAAGCTTTCTTATGTCTCTTATGTCTGCTCCATTTCACAAATACTTATGCCGCGTACACACGATCAGACTATCCGGCGGACTTAGTCCAGTGGACAGTCTACCGGAGTTTGCAGTGGAGGTCCGCCGGACATTCTGAACGAGCGGACTTGTCCATACAATACCACACACGACCGGACTTTTCCGATGGACTAGGTCCAGTGGACAATCCGCGGGACATTTGAAATGAACGGACTTGCCCACACACAGTATATCAAACACAGTATATCTTGCCCACACACAGGTTAAAGTCCATTAATTTTGAACGTGACTCCAGGTAGACGGGACTAGCAAAGGAAGTCAATGTCGCCACCTCCATCGGCAAGATTGAAACTTTGCTAGCCCCGTTGCCTGGTATGGATTTTAAAGGGAACCCCTATGCCGAGAAAACAGCGTGGGGGTGTATGGATTTTAAGGGGTCCCCCCTAAGTCCATACCAGACCCTTATCCAAGCACACAGCTGGGTCGGTCAGGAAAGGGGGTGGGGAAGGCGAGCACCCCCCCTCCTGAACCGTACCAGGCCACATGCTCTCAACCATGGGGGTGCTTTGGGGAATGGGGGGTCAAGCGGCCCCCCACCCCAAAGCACCTTGTCCCCATGTTGATGAGGACAAGGGCCTCTTCCCGACAACCCTGGCCATTGGTTTCAGGGCCTGCGGGCGGGGGGCTTATCAGAATCCCGGAGCCCCAAGCAGCTTGCTATGGGGGCACCCAAGCCCAGCTGCAGCTCCATCTATTCATTCATACACAGAGCTGTGGTTCAGCCCCACCCCTCTCTCTCCTGATTGGCTAATTGAGTTTGATTGACAGCCCCCAGCCCCCACGCATTTAAACGGGTCATAATAGTAATAATAGCAATACCATGTAAGTGCTGAGTAAGCCAGCAAACTAGTCAAGTGTTGAGAACACATGTAAAGCATTATGGATATAATCTATCACCCTTGTCCACTAAGTATCTGCATTAAAACTGACCAGAGATACCACTAGATAAGCAATTAAATGTACTGTAAATATATCTAATTTGATTAACATTCTATGAACAGAAATATATTTAGTTGCATGCTATATACCTAGAAACATTTTATCAGGTCACCTGAGTTCAAGTGACAGATGCACCCCGTTGGGGTCTGGAGTGCACCGCAAGGTAGTGGACCCTATGGCTGACTTCTGCAGATGGAGCTCTAGATGATACAGAATAGTAGGTACTGTGTAGTACCAACACGGATGACACTGGGAGCTAGAGACTGCTGCAGATGGAGCTCTTGATGATACAGGAGAGTAGGTACTGTGTAGTACCAACACGAATGACACTGGGAGCTAGAGACTGCTGCAGATGGAGTTCTAGATGATACAGGAGAGTAGGTACTGTGTAGTACCAACACGGATGACACTGGGAGCTAGAAACTGCTGCAGATGGAGCTCTAGATGATACAGGAGAGCAGGTACTGTGTAGTGCCAACATGGATGACACTGGGAGCTAGAGCATGAGATTTCCCAGGGAGAGGAATCTAAGAGCCAGCGGGTGTTCACCAGAAGCCGCTAGTGGTGGGGTTGGATTTAGCTGCAGTCTGGCTCCAGGTCGCGGCCCCTAGGGCCTCCCAGCACATGCTTACGGTAGACTACAAGGAGGTAGAGAGGAAGCAGCAGACTGCGACAACAAAGGATAGTCAGGAGATAGCCAAAAGTCGAGGGAACAAGTAGGTAAGGATAGTCAGGAGACAGCCAAAGGTCGGGGGAACAAGCAAGTAAGAATACTCAAGAACAAGCCAAGATCGGAAACTGGAATAAGATGTAGCACACAGAGCAAGTAGTACATGGAAGCCAAAAACACAGTATTGATCAGCAAGGCTGGCTTGCAGTGCACAGGCTAATATAGAGTTCCCTGATAGGGTCCTGGGGTGGAGCCATGCTTTGAGGAGAGATTACTTAAGCAGCCCCGTGAGAGTGGCTGGCATCTAAAGCTGAACACATGAAGAGGTAAGCTGACAGACAAACATTACTGCATATACATTTAATATAAAATGTATACTAACAGCAGAGTCTGGTCTAAACATTTGCTGTTGTATTAAATACAAAAATGCTGTCTCAATTACATAAACCGAAGACCTTGCACTCAATTTGGTATAATAATTGCTACAATGTGGGAAGTGTTTTTTTTCTTTGTTGTTTCTCTGTAGTTTGAGTTACAATGCCTTAAAACAGTGAGTGGAAACAAAAACCACTGAAAGGAACCGGGAAATTTCTATCTTGCTCCAGTACTAAGCAGTTCTTGAAAACATTTTCTGAATGTGCTTTGGATAGAATGAAGTGGTCATTTAGAAGCAAGTGAAGCATGAAGCAGACATAAAGTGTAGAAACAATTGCAACCCACAAATATTTACACATCCAAAGAATTCTATACAAATGCTGATAAAAAGAAAGCAGATCTTTCAGTTTGCAAAAGTCCTAGGGAATCAGTGAACATACTAAATTCCCATTTCTTGGCTAATACTTATAGGTCCACGTTGAAGATGAGGCTGCTTTGTCCTTGCTACAAGAAGCTGAAAAATTAAGAAACTACTGGAGACTTGGAGCGCATCATTAGCAAACAAATAAATTCACATTCTTAGGAAAATAAAGTGTTTTATCAGTGTTCAATCAGGTCAGAGAATTCTTCCCAGCTTACTGGTTTATTAAAGGAACGAAAGAGTGTATAATGGCCAGTAAAGATGGCATAACATTTAAGCTTTTTTTTAACTACATTTGAATAGACATTAAATTTATTTCACCAGAAACAGCAAAAAAAAAGTTGGCTGAAACAGGTTGGCAGTTTAGATATGTAGCAATTTATATCACTTTTTTTTTTTATATATATTCTCCCACTTATATCTAACATTAAAGTTCTGGCTTGGTGGGACTCAGCCATGAGTCTTTTTGGAATTCATACCAATGGTGGAATCTCTTTATATCGGATGCCACCTGCAGTGGCTACAAAAAATCTGAATTTATCTTTCCGCTAAACTTTCCTATATCTCAAAAATGGGCCATAGTATTTAACCACTTAAGCCCCGAACCAATTTGCAGCCAAAGGCCCAAGCCCCTTTTTGCGATTCGGCACTGTCTTGCTTTAACTGAAAATTGCACGGTCGTGTGACGTAGCTCCCAAACAAACTTGGCGTCCTTTTTTTCCCACAAATAGAGCTTTCTTTTGGTGGTATTTGATCACCTCGGCGGTTTTTATTTTTTGCGCTATAAACAAAAATAGAGCAAGAATTTAAAAAAAATGCAATATTTTTTACTTTTTGCTATAATAAATATCCCCCAAAAATATTTAAACATTTGTTTTTCCTCAGTTTAGGCCGATACGTACTCTTCCACATATTTTTGGTAAAAAAAAAATTACAATTAGCGATTATTGAATGGTTTGCGCAAAAGTTATAGTGTTTAAAAAATAGGGGATAGTGTTATAGCATTTTTATTAATATTTTTTTTTTACTAGTAATGGCGGCGATCATCGATTTTTATTGTGACTGCAACATTATGGCGGACACATCGGACATTTTTGACACATTTTTGGGACCATTGTCATTTATACAGCAATTAGTGCTATTTAAATGCACTGATTCCTGTGTAAATGACACTGGCAGGGAAGGAGTTAACCACTAGGGGCCGAGGAGGGGTTATGTATGACGTTATGTGTTTTTTTTATTGTAGGGGCGTGGCCTGGCATGTGACGTCACTGATCGTCTTTCCCTGTATCAGGGAACAGACGATCGGTGACAGCCACAGTAGGAAGCACAGGGAGAGGTTTGTTTACACAGGCCTCTCTTCGTTCTACAGCTCTATGACCCGATCGTGGGACACCAGGTCACGGAGCTCAGGACCGAGTCGGGAGCATGCCGCCGGCGGCGCGTTCCCGACCCACGGCTGGGCACTTAAAGAGCAACGTACAGGTACGTGCTTGTGCCCAGCCGTGCCATTCTGCCGACGTACATCGGCGTGAGGTGGTTCTTAAGTGGTTAAGTGGAGAGAGATAAAAGAAAACTGAATATCTACATTATCTTGCCATCGTTTTTCCCCTGGATGTTTGCCCTCATTGCTGTTACCTGCCTTTACTTAGTTATATTAGATGTTATCCCATTTAAGGCAAATGCAAAACAGTAGAACCCGCAAGGGAGGCTGTTCATTTGGAGAGTGTAAGGGTCGGTAGATTTATAATCAGACCTTGCATGCAAATCAAAGTAATACACTTGATGGAAGGTTCTTTTATGAATTATGGGACACTTATCTGCATTCAGTTAAGGTTCTTCACCTGACCAAGGTTTACAAAAAAGTTGGAGGAGAACCATATATGGTTTTCAAGTGTTACATCCTTTACAATAACCACAACACTATTCATTTATTTAATTTACAATTCCAATCCTAGCTGGACATCTTGCACAAAATGTATATAATTATACTCAAGCAGGGTTCCTAAAGTCTGAGCCAACATATTTAAATCCACTCTAACGCTTACTCGTCTCTGTGTTTCAGTTGAATATCTGCTGTGATTCTCAAAATTTCCCACTATGTATAAAGTTTCCCAGTTAGTATCTTAGCGCCTCGAAAAAACAGATAAAATGCTCCCTACTGAGTTTCCATACACGATTTTGAAATATTATATATTACAATGCAATTTTTTTTTTATTTACTAATCTTAGACCAGGAAATGCAGTGTATGATTAAGACTAAAGGGTCTTTTTTAAATATCTTTTTTTTAGCACAGCATCATGGAATTCCAATCTTGGCAGCACAATGAACCAATCTGTCAGGAAGGCTAAAGAATTGGGAAATTAGACAGACTTTATGTATGGCTTTTTTTTCAGGGCATCGCAGCATCAATGTCATGGACTGGACAGAGGCCGAAGACAGAAAAAAACAGCCATCTATGGACTGAAGATCATCAATACGACAATAATGGAGATTTTGTAGCAATGGTGGTCAAAAAATACAACATCAGCATTACAGGTATTACAGATGCATATCTGCATGTGCTGCAGCATTTCCAATGACAGATTTAAGAGATATCAATAAAGTTTAAAGACACCCATGAAATGTTCACATGTCCCCCTTGTTTTAAAATCTAATTATGGATCCGCTAAGTGAAACTGGAATGGATATACAGATGGTTATGTATTGAGAAATATTTTAAGATATTAAAAGACAAAGGGAATCATTAGCGGATAAATTACTTTTTGGATTTTGTGATCTTAAAGATTCTCCAAACTTAACTGTGCTTCCTGGCTTCATGGGAGGTGTCTTGCTTAATCCATTGATAGAGTACAACTTTAGGGGTACAGTATTGGCCAGCACTACAAAGGAAAAATATATGGGGGTACTTATTTCAGATGATTGCAAAATGAGAAAACAGTGAGACCAGCCAGTGGGAAAAGTGAATGGAATTCTGAGATGCATCACTAGAGGGGTCACCAGTAGGAGGAAGGAGGTCCAGATTCCCCTATATAGAGCTTTAGTATGACCTCATTTAGAATACTGCATCCAGTTCTGGAGACTTTAATTGCAAAAATATATTTATAAGATAGGAGTCCAGAGGCGGGTAACAAAAAAGGTGAACGGTGTGGGGGATAAAACATATCAGGAGAGACTTCAGTAACGTAATATATACAGTCTAGAGAAATGAAGGGAAAGGGGAGTCATGATTGGAACATTTAAATACATCAAGGGGTTGAATAAGGCTCAAGGGTATTATTCTCAATATAAAACCAAGATGAAGGACACAGGGACATGACCTCAAACTAACTGAAGAAAAGTTTAAAACTAATCTTACAAAGTATTATTTCACTGAAAGGGTAGTTGAAGCTTAGAATAGATTGCCAGCTGAGGTAGTGAGTCAGTGAACAGTAAGTTGTTTCAAACATGCTTGGGACAAGCATAGATTTATACTGAAACGTCTGACTTTAAAACTACAGATGGACTTTTTTCAAAAAGAAGTACCATGACAATTGATTGCCTAGTTCTTAAAGAAAGGTAAGACAGTATGACTAAAGGCCAAACTTAGTTTTGGGTAGAGGGGAGAAGGATTAGAACTTCTGTCAGTTTTTATTGCTGTCTGTACCCCCATTAGGGTGATTCACTCTCTGTTCTGTTTACCATTAACATTGAAAGTGAAAGTAAAAGAAAATCCCATATTTTGGGTTTTCCCCTGAAAAGTAATAGAGGGGAACTCTTCCAATAGTGGCAATAGTTCTGGTGACCTGGGGGTCCCCAAGAAATTCCCCTTAAATTTCAATGATTTCTTCCAATTTCCTGTTTGGCAATGGGACAGGAAGTAAAGGTAAATCTCCCCAATGGGACTAAGATGGCAAAAATAAACCTTACAGGGGTTATAACCTTTCCTTACTCTATTCAAAATGATATATATAAAAAAAATGTACCTATAGTTCTACTTTAATTGTACTAGCACCAGCCCACTGTGTATGAGCAATGCTTAAAGAGGAACTGCAGTCTGCTCACATAATTTGTAATAAAAACATCTTTACCATTCTAAAGCTTCCCTCCAACCACTTTGCATATTGTTTTATATATACTGTGATTCTGTTCTTGCCAAATATGCTGCAGAAATCTCCATCCAATAAGTCTGGTTGCAGCCATTTTAGCTGTGGGCAGCTGAAGCTGCTGCCTGTTCACTTCCTGGATTTACATAGACACACAAAGACACCCCCCCAGCTATGCAGCTCTCATTAGCCCTGTTAGGACTCATCCCCCCTCCCTTCCTAGAAAACTCTCACGAGAATGAGAGAGAGCTGTGCATGATGCCATAAGCCTAGGCTAATGACCAGACAAGAAACAGGAAGTGGGCTGTAAAGGTATTTACTGGTAGAAAAAAAAGTTTTACTATTGTAATAGTGAGAGTCCCTGTCTCTGGGAAAATTAGGTTAATAAGGAAACAGAGTTTGCATGTCAGGTGACTGCAAGGCTACAGAGCAATTATTTTGAGAGGAGAAACCTGCTCTGGCAGCTTTCTCCAGATTTTACTATCTTCAGATGGGGCTATGTAGTTTGGAGATTCCTCAGAGCCTTGGGTGGGACAGAATCCCCAACTCTATGTCCAGGTCTTATGGATAGCTAGCAGGTTGTGTGCCCAGGTGCACACAGCCCATATAATGAGGGGCTGGTGAGAGCAGAGAGTGGAGGAAGGTGGATTGTGTACAGCTTGTTGTTATTGCTGCTGCTGTATCAAGACTAAGGATGAGCCGAACATCCCCCGGTTCGGTTCGCACTAGAACCTTCAAAAAGACCTAAACTTCATGTGAACTTTAGGACCCTATTAAAGTCTATGGGACTCGAACGTTCAAAGTGCTAATTTTAAAGGCTAATATGCAAGTTATTGTCCTAAAAAGTATTTGGGGACCTGGGTCCTGCCCCAGGGGACATGTATCAATGCAAAAAAAAGTTTTAAAAACTGAAGTTTTTTCGGGAGCAGTGATTTTAATATCGCTTAAAGTGAAACAATAAAAGTGTAATATTCCTTTAAATTTCGTACCTGGGGTGTGTCTATAGTATACCTGTAAAGGGGCGCAAGTTTTCTGTGCTTAGAACTGTCTCGTCATTTAAAATCACTCGCGGCTATAATGAATTGTCGGCTCTCCGTAATTCAGAGAACAGTCATTGATAAAAAAAAAACATGGGGTTCCCCCAAATTCAATTACCAGGCCCTTCTGGTCTGGTATGGATATTAACCACTTGAGATCCTCGCTATAGCCAAATGACGGCTACAGCGCGGATCTCCTTTTCCGGGACGACGTCAATAGACGTCGTCCCGTGCACGAGCGCCCTGCGCGCCCCCTGAGGGGCGCGCGCGGCGCGCTCTGTGATCGGCGAGTCTACGAGACTTGTCTGATCACCGATCCGTGCAAGGGGTCGATCCCGACCCCTTATCACGTGATCAGCTGTCAGCCAATGACAGTTGATCATGTGATATAACGGAGCCGGTAATCGGCTATTATTCCTTCTCGCGCTGTCAGCGCGAGGAGAAAAAAAAAAGCCGATCACCGGCGGCTGTGATCGGGACATCAGTCCCGATCATGGCCAGCCCTGCTAGTGCCCACCTGCCCCCTGCCAGTGCCACATTAAAAAAAGTAAGTGCCCCCCGTCAGTGCCACCCAGCAGTGCCCACAGTGCCACCCAGCAGTGCCACCCAGCAGTGCCCACAGTGCCACCCAGCAGTGCCCACAATCTGCCTCAACAAAGGTGCTGCACCCCAGTGCCACATATCCGTGCCCATCAGTGTCATCTACCAGTGCCCAGCAGTGCCGCCCATCAGTGCCCAGCAGTGCCACCTATCAGAGCCACCTATCAGTGCAACCTATCAGTGCCCATCAGTCCCATCTATCAGCGGTACCTATCAGTGCCCATCCGTGCCACCCATCCGTGCCACCCATCTGTGCCACCCATCCATACCACCTTATCTGTGCCCATCTTTGCCCATCAGTGCCACCTTATCTGTGCCTATTAGTGCCGCCTTAACTATGCCTATCATTGCCCACCAGTGCAGCCTATCAGTGCCCACCAATGCAGCCTATCAGTGCCCCCCAATGCAGCCCATCAGTGCCCACCAGTGCCGCCTCATCAGCGCACTTCAAAGAAGGAGAAAAATGACCCGTTTGCAAAATTTTATAACAAACTATTAAACATGATTTTTTTTTGCATCTTTTTTTGTTTGTTTAGCAAAAAATAAAACTCCGAGCTGTAATTAAATACCACCAAAAGAAAGCTCTATTTGTGGGAAAAAAATGATAAAAATTTCATTTGGGTACAGTGTTGTATGCCCGCGCAATTGTCATTCAAAGTGCATCAGCGCTGAAAGCTGAAAATTGGTCTGGGACTGAGGAGGGTTTAAGTGCCCAGAAAGCAAGTGGTTAAGGGGAACTCCAGACCAAATTTTTTAAAAAATGGCGTGGAGTTCCCCCTAAAAATCCATACCAGACCCTTTATCCGAGCATGCAACCTGGCAGACCGCAGGAAAAGAGGGAGGGACAAGAGAGCGCCCCCCCCTGAACCGTACCAGGCCATATGCACTCAACATTGGAAGGATACTTTGGGGGTCTGTGACCCCTCAAAGCACCTTGTCCCCATGTTGATGAGAACAAGGGCCTCATCCCCACAACCCTGGCCGGTGGTTGTGGGGGTCTGCGGGAGGGGGGCTTATCAGAATCTGGAAGCACCTTTAACAAGGGGACCCCCAGATCCCGGCACCACCCCTGCTTGAAATGGTAAGGGGGTACAAAAGTACCCCTACCATTTCACAAAGAAAGTGTAAAAGAATGTTAAAAAAGACACACACACTGTTACAAAAGTCATTTATTAAAAATAAAACATAAAAAAAAAAAATTCCAGCAGTGGTAATCCAGTCTTGCTATCAAGCGACGGATAATCATCTCTCCGTGGTCCAGCGATGGCTGAGGGCATGTGGCCTGGTACGGTTCAGGAGGAGGGGCACTCTCTCATCCCTCCTCTTTTCCTGCGGCCTGCCAGGTTGCGTGCTCGGATAAAGGGTCTGGTATGGATTTTTAGGGAGAAAACCACGCCATTTTTTTTTATTTGATGCAGGGTTCCCCTTAACATCTATACCAGACCTGAAAGACCTGGTAATTGAATTTGGGGGAACCCCACGCTTTTTTTTTTTTATCAATGACTTTCAATGACTGTATTACGGGGAGCCGACAATTCATTATAGCCACAAATGATTTTAAATGACTTCTTTTTCCTGCAGAAATGACACTTTGTGCAGGGACAGTTCTAAGCACGGGAAACACGCGCCCCTTTACAGGCATACTATAGACACCCCCCAGGTACGAAATTTAAAGGAATATTACACTTTTATTGTTTCACTTTAAGCCTTATTAAAATCACTGCTCCCGAAAAAACTGACGTTTTTAAAACTTTTTTTTTGCATTGATACATGTCCCCTGGGGCAGGACCCAGGTCCCCAAACACTTTTTAGGACAATAACTTGCATATTAGCCTTTAAAATTAGCACTTTAGATTTCTCCCATAGACTTGTACAGGGTGTTCCGCGGCTTTTCGAATTTGCCGCGAACACCCCAAATTGTTTACTGTTCGCCGAACAGGGGAACAGGCGAACAGGCAATGTTCGAGTCGAACATGAGTTAGACTCAAACTCAAAGCTAATCCCTAATCAAGACAGACCTGTGTCTTAAAAGCTGTCAGCCCTTTGTGAGACTACATCCCTGGTGAGGGGAGACTTTGTGTCTGGGAAGGTTGGGATGGCTACAAGGACCTGTGAGACCAGAGAAGGGTCTGGGAGGCTGGGAGAGCTGAGGCAACGAGCAAGTCCAAGGGGGGCTGAAGGAAGTCTTGAAGTCTGGGGGACAGTAAGCAAACCCAGGGGTATGGAGAATCCTGTTGAGGCCAGGAGTAGGCCGGTTCAGCAGGCAAAGTAAGCCTATGAGACAGGAGGCTTGGCATTTTCTGTTAGGCCTTGGAAAAAGGTTGGAGAATCACAGGGAACACACAAGGGAACATATGAAAGCCCACCAAAGGACATAAGTCATAAAAACCCTTTGTGGTGTATTGACTGATATATTCAAAAGGTCCTGGTTTACTTATCTTAAACTGTAATACTCCTTAAACATCCTTAAACACTCAGTGAGGCTAATTCACTAAAGGATGATAATGTTCACACAATAAAATGTGAAAATTCACTGTAATTATCCAATCATATGAAAATAAAATTCCCATTTATCTACTTTATCTTCATCCACTTTAGTGCGCAACCATTCTCAATCCTTTAGTAAATGAGCCTCATTGAGGTATCTTTCTCCAAACACTCAGTAAAGACTAGGTTAACCTGTGCATTCGTTCCTCACAGAGTTTCAGGGAGTGCAAACAGATGTGAGGTCTATAACTGAGCGTGATGCTTGGAAAGCTTTCTAGGAAAAATATCTGTGGCTAAACGCACCTTAGATGGTAACAGCTTTCCTCAGTCACACTTTAAAAAAACATAAGCTCCACTGGAGCACAATTACAGACAGATGAATACCAACACCAGCATTCAATTTAATGGAAAAAACACAAGCTGTAAAGTAAAAATTGAAGTCTCCCTGAGACACTTGATACCAACCGAACAATCACACTGTTCTAGTTAAGGCCACTTGTTGGAAATCCACAGATCACTAATAGAAAATAAAGCTGCCTGGTAGGGAACCAATGTACAGAAGAAACTGTCATCAAGCAGCACCCTATAATATATGGAAGCACTGCAATGGAAACATTATACATTCCATATTTCTGTTTTTTGGGGCAATTCATCTGCTTCTTAGTTCACATCCATTAAAATCCATTATACGAGCCTAACAAAGTAATGTGAATATGTATATAGAATTGTTTTGCATGTGGGCAATAAATGTATCAGTATATAAGCACCACAACCCAAATTACAGAGAATTGTTTCCTTTAAATTGTAAGGGAATACAGAATTTTAAAGGTGCGTATAAGACAATCAAATTCTCTTATACGCACCTTTAAAATCTCATATTCCCTCACAATTTAAAGGAAAAAAATCTCTATGTGTTTGTTTTGTTTGTTTCTCCACAAATGACCAGCAAAGCCAATATGCAATAATTTGCCAATATCTCAAACAATAATTTTTAAATTAGTGAGTTTAACACCAATGTTTCCATATATTTAGATATCGGCTTCAGTCGAGGTCAATACCCCTCCCAGTCGCCGGGGGAGACTCCCCCCGGTATGTCTGAGCTACCCTGGGGCTAAGGCGTCTGGGCAAGACTCTGCTAAATTTTGATATGTATTGTATAATCGCTCTTTTCTCAATTTTTTCTGTGTCGCTATTGAAGGTTACTTCATACAGTTTTTATTGATCTAATTGTGATTTATGTATATATCTCTAGATGCATGTATTTCCTGAAGAAGCTGAAAAGCGAAACTAGTCGAAATACTACACCTTCCCCATGAGTTATTGATATGTTGCATTGCAAAATGTTTTTATTTTTAATAAACGATAAAATCTTATTTTATATATTTCTTCTCCCTTGTTTTTTCAATGTATACAAATGTTTAATGTGCACCGCAATAGTCCCCTTGCTCGCATTCTCTCTTGATGTTTCTGGCCGGAGACCAGAATTTCCAAACATTTATTTCAAACAACCAATAGTAATGCTACAATTATAATCCCTTTAAAAAGTCACTGTATTTTGATATTACAATTAAGCAAATGCCTCCCTCTGCCCCAGTATCAAAAAGTAGCTATGCTCTATGTGTTCTGATCAGAAACAGAGCTGAGCCCCCCTCTATATTCCATTGTCTGGCAAATAGACATGAATACAAGCACAGTATACCTGTTTTTTATAGCTAGAGAGTCCTTCTAATTATTTTTATGAGCCAGAGGCGATAATTGTGGGGGATGTGCAGGGGAGATAGGGTAGATTTGCTAAATTTTAATATCAAAGTATAATTACACTTTCAATTTGTCAGAACGCAATGGTCCTCCTTAGAATTGGCACTGTGCACATGTTTTCACATTCGAATACACACCAGATGCTGCTCTGCATTATACATTTGGTATGGCTTAAAGAAATGCATTCGTTACACCAGCTATAATAATCATACAAAAAAATTCTAATATCTGTTCAATGGGCCAAAGCAGGCCAGAGGAAATGTTGTTCAGGAATAGGCTAACAGTACGGATTGAAAAAAATATGCTGCAAAGGAAGATCCACAGATTGTTTAACATACCACACAGGTGGGTCTTACGAATGAACATGTTCTGTCTGACTGACAGAAACCTTGGCACATTAAGCCCCTCTAGCAATAATGTGGAAGTATACGTATGTTCCCTCTTGCCATTAAGTCTGTGCTCCCTTTCTCTCCATTGCCACTGCTGACATCTTTGCCCTGGTACCTAGAATCTTTCATCTTCAGACATTGGTATGCCACAGATGACTTAACTCTCACTCACAGAAGTGTAAATTGTCCAATATCTTACAGATGCCAGGATTGTACCCAGTTCACATGTGGCATTGTACAATTATTAACAAATTACCAGGAAGGGAAAGCAATTTTACAGGAGATGAGACATACAGATTTTTTGCCAATACATATTCTACCTGCTAACATTTTTTTCTACTTTAATGTGTATCTAAACCCAATAATAACAATGCAATCCATTGCAAACTGTCAGTCTTTAGATGTGATGGCTTTTTTTCTGGCTTTTTTTTTCTTATTTTCACCTGGTAGACATTTCTATTCATAGGGTGACAATATTCACTCACCATACTGTATATATGGAGAATCAGCATTGTCCCATAAGGACAAGAAGCTTGTTGGGACTACAGAGTACCCTTCTCTTTCCTCATTTCCACAGCATGGGGTAAAATGACTTACATTTTACATTTTTGCAGGCTTGTTCTTACATATTTTAGTATTTTTTTTTAATACCTGTATGTCAGGCCAAACAAATATTTTTTAGTTTAGGTTAGAATGGAGACGTATTAGCAATATTAGAGAGAATTATGCCATCCCCTACTGACAACATTTTACGCAAAAAAGTGAGGTAAACTCATAGCAACATTGACAAAAATGAATAATGCTTTATTAAGTAGAGAAGGGAAAGGATAGAACAATACTCAGATTTTTATTTCTGTCTGTGTCCAAGTTGCAAAATTTCCCATAACCCCTGTCTATACCCCACTGTCCCCCTGTATAAAACTGTTGGGACCAGAACAGTGAGTCTAGGACAATCTCTCCAACAGAGCCTTGAATACTGTAGCTGTAAAAACCAGACAGGTATTCTAATCCTCCCCTACTCTATGTAAAGACAGAGTCAACTAGCTGCTACAATTAAGCTGGTCATACATTAGTAATTTTTTTCTTCACATAGAGGGTTGAATTGAAAAAATGACCCAATTTACCCATCCACACATTCGAGGTTCAAGGAAGGAAAGGGTGACCCCTGGAAGTCGCACATCTATGGTGTCCTGCTACAATGAACAGAGTGGCAACCTCAACCCCTGGACTCCAACCATGTCATGCCCCCAGCAAGTTTCACTCTGCCCTCCCAGAGCTTAGTCATGGGGAAACACATTTGAGATGTATGGGGGAATCCTCTCCACTGTCCAGAGCAATTCTCCCTTGCTGTCAGAATACACTGATCAGCCAATGGCTCTAATCAATTGGGAAAAACCAAGACAGGCTGGCTGTACAGAAGTCGATTGGTAGATCAACTTCTGTACAACCAGCCCCAGTGGAAGCACTAGGGTCATCGTTTTGAATAGCAACCACATCACTACCTGGCTGGAGTTTTCATTCTCTCCCTGTGCCTGTGTGGGTTTCCTCCCACACTGCAAAGACATGCTTGTAGGTTAATTGACTCTTGTTTAAATTGGCCCTAGTATGTGTATGAATTGAATGTGAGTTAGCGATCTAAGGTTGTAAGCTCCTTGAGGGCAGGGAATGATGTGAATGTACAATATATATTTAAAGCGCTGCGTAAATTGTCAGAGCCATATAAGCACCTGAAATAAGTAAACCAGCCTCCATACATGGATCAAAATTTGGTCGGTCCCTGCTTAACCGGACAAATTTCAATCCATGTATGGCCACCCTTAGTCTCAATAACTGCTGATTACGAACTGTTACGATAAAAGGGCTAATTTACTAATGAGTTGAGAAAATTCACTCAAAAATCTTGTAAAACATCATTTCAATTATCTAATCATGTAAAAAGCAAATTCCTGAGAGCACTTTGAATACCCAATCACACACTGATTTTTTTCAGAAACAGTAATAAAGTGCAAGTACTGAGAAAATATGGCTGCCCTCATGTTACAAACACATTTATAAAAATATATTGATGACAACAAAATCTCAATTACATGCAAATCCATAAGATCTGAAAAGAAGAGTACATCTTTGGCATTTCACAGTAATTCATTAAGTCACATCTATCCTTTTATCACAGGGATAAAGGGGGTAAAAAAAGGGTGAGGGGTATGCCTATATATCAAGAATAATGAACAAGTGAATGTGTATGAGATGACATCAATAAGGGAGCTAGGGAGGAGGTGGAATCCATGTGGATAGAGCCCCAAACGGATGAAGCTAAGGGGAAAGTAATACTGAGAGTATGCTATAGGCCTAACCTGAGGGAGGAGGGGGAGACAGACCTCCTATCACAATTTGGATTAGCAGCAAGGATGAGAAGTGGGCAGAGCATTCGTCTAAGGCTCGCCAGTTCCTAAATGTCTTGCAGGACAATTTCATGGGTCAGATGGTAGATGAACCAACTAGAAACAAGGTGTTACTAGATCTACTGATTACCAACAATACAGACCTGATCACGGATGTGGAAATATGGGGCAATTTAGAAAAGAGCGATCACAGGTCAATTGGCTTCAGTATAAATCACACAAATAGGAAACACAAGTGGAACACAAAGACACTACATTTCGAAAAAGCCAACTTGCCTAAGCTACGAACCTTACTAGAATATATAAATTGGGATAAAGTCTTAGGAACAAAGAACATGGAAGAGAGATGGGTTTGCTTTAAGAGCATAGTAAATAAGGGCATTAGCCAGTGCATCCTATTGGGAAATACATTTAAAAGAGTGAACAAAAGTCCTGGATGGTTTAACTCCAATGTAAAAATGAATATAAAAGCAAAGGAGAAGGCCTTCCAAAAATAAAAGGCTGAGGGATTATCATCAGCATTCAGACTTTACAAATAATGCAACAAGACAGATAGCGGAGGAGAGCAAACAAAATCCCAAGAAATTCTTTAAAGCGGAGTTCCACCAAAAATGGAACTTAAGCTTTAAGTGAAGGCGACCCCCTGACATGCCAAATGTCATTTTTTTCACTGCATGCCCAGCTGTGAAGCCACAGCCAGGCACCCATAGTCAGAATGCTGTCACCGCAGAGAGCAGGGGGAGAGGAGTTGGGCTTGGTTCACCCGCATCGCTGGACCTTAAGACAGGAGAGGGAATCGGGGGACTTCGGTAACAAAACTGCAGTGTTTGTCCTCATGACACATCACAGGAATCACCCTCATGGGCCCTCAAGACAGAATTAGAAATAGACTTGGGAAACTTAACATTAATAAATCACCAAGACCAGATGGCTTGCACCTGAGAGTACTTAGGGAACTCAGTCAATTAATTGCCAGACCATTGTTCTTAATTTCTACTGACAGTCTACTGACTGGAATGGTACCAGCTGATTGAAGAAAAGCCAATGTAGCACCAATATTTAAAAAAGGGCCAAAATACATCCCTGGGAATTACAGACCAGTTAGCCTAACATCAATAGTATGTAAGGTCTTGGAAGGGATGATTAGGGACTATATACAAGATTTTAGTAATAAAAACGGTATCATTAGCAGTAATCAGCATGGATTTATGAAGAATCGTTCTTGCTAAACCAATCTATTAACCTTGTATGAGGAGGTGAGCTGCCATCTAGATGAAGGAAGGCCTGTAGACATGGTGTACCTGGATTTTGCAAAAGTCTTTGACACAGTTCTGCATAAACATTTACTGTACAAAGTAAGGTCTGTTGGCATGGACCATAGGGAGTGTACATGGATTGAAAACTGGCTACAAGGAAGAGTTCAGAGGGTAGCGATAAATGGGGAATACCGAGAATGGTCAGGGGTGGGAAGTGGGGTCCTGTTTAATTTGTTCATAAACGACCTGGAGGATGGGGTAAACAGTTCAATCTCTGTATTTGTGGATGCGACTAAGCTAAGCAGGGCAATAACTTGCTAAAGAAGATCTGAACAAATGAATGCGGTTGGCAACTACATGGCAAACAATGTTTAATGTATAAAAATGTAAAATAATGCATTTGGGTGGCAAAAATATGAATGCAATCTACTCACTAGGGGATGAACCTTTGGGGGAATCTAGGATGGAAAAGAACCTGGGGGGTCCCAGTAGATGATAGGCTCATCAATGGCATGCAACGTCAAGCTGCAGCTAACAAAGCAAACAGAATATTGGCATGCAATAAAAAGGGGATTAACTCCAGGGATAAATCGATAATTCTCCCAATCTACAAGACTTTTGTCCAGCCTCCCCTGGAGCATGCTGTCCAGTTCTGGGCATCAGTCCCCAGGAAGGATGTACTGGACATCGAGCAAGTACAAAGAAGAGCATCAAAGCTAATAAAGGGTCTGAAGGATGTTAGTCATGAAGAAAGGTTGCAAGCACTGATCTTATTCTTTCTGGAGAAAAGATGCTTGAGAGGGAATATGATTTAAATTTACATATACAATATTGGTGACTGTTTTCAACCTCACCTACTATGTAACTATGTAATCTGAAGGTAACAAGCACTTACACTTATTTGCAGAGAGTTGTGACTTATACTGTCCCCGAACCAGTCGGCAGGTGGACCCTTCTCCATTGCAAACTCCACAGTTATCCTCCTTTGCAGTGCTTCCTAGCTGGTGGTCACAACCAACAATCTGCCAACAAAAAGAGAGAGGTATCAGGAGACCTGTAGACTATGACATGGACCAAGTAACACGTTTAACCCAGATCTTCATCTGAGCTGACACTGAATCTACAGCGGAATGTGAAACAAATGACTTTGCCAGAGCAAATAAAAATACACAGTCTGGTTTTATGGGAAATTACAGGTCTCACTTCACTGGCTTCTTGGGAAACATTACCGAATGCAGAGGCAATGTACAGTAAAACAGATATGAATGCAAATAAAAGGCTGGATACATAATGCAGCTGTACATTCACAGTGGACAATAAATGTAGCCCTGACTCCTGGTCTAACAGTACTTAAACTCATGGCTACTGGGAACTTGTACTGCCGCTAATTTTCACATTCTTCAAAGTAAAGCATAATTTACACTGTAATTTTAATAAAAATATATTGATTTGGTCTCATCTTAGATTGTTTAGCTGCAGAGTCAAAATGTAGCGTTTGATTCCAAGACCATAAGCTGTAAACACTGGCATACCTCTTAAGACCACAGTTATTGGTTTCATGGAATGTTGCAAATTTGCTACATTCATATGCTTCTCTTTCTGGAAATCATCATAAACAACAGATTAAAGAGGAAAACACACTAGTCGAACAGATTGTTTACAGCAAATCTGTACTCAAGCTTAAACATGGGAAAAAAACTATAATGATTTTATGGAATGCAGTTATTGGGTTATAATATTTACAGCTAAACTTTGCACTGTAGACTCTTCAATTTACAAGGTATACAATTTTATCTTGAAAAGAACCTTTTTGATAATTGTTATTTTCTATTCTGTTTTCTCCTTTAATAATTATGCAAGGTTTTTTTCTCAAGACAATGGTGGACTCACTTGAGTGTATTGGGCAGTAATCATTATCGATATAGCGAGGCAAACATAACTCTGAATCAAGGTTAAAAAAAACACCTAAATATCATTTAATTTTGAAAATTCTTACATTTACTGATTTTGTAATTAACTGGTGTTGTCAAACAACAATAGCTGTGTGTCCTGCTATTTACTTGTTTTCTCTCCCTGTCATTGCAGACATCTCAGCTCCATGTCAGACATAAAGGTCTCCACAGCGGCTGCCATATTTCCAGCCTCAACTAAGAACTTTTAACTGGCACTATTTCTGTGTTGCTGTGTTAATTCTGCTGAATTGAACCCTGATTTATCAAATCATTCAGTTTTCGTTTGTTACATAAGTTTCTATTATCAACTAGAGATAATATAGTCTCTTGACACATTTGAGAATACAATTAAATAATCAAGAAACTCCTGAAAGGTAAGGCTGCACTATCATACCTCTAAAGGGGAGATTCAGACTGGTTCTCTTTAAATCAAAATGGATTGTATTCATTTCAGACATCATGTAACGTACTTTTACAGCTTCTCAAAGGGAAAAAGAGTGCAGGAACATAATGACTAATACTATGAACGGAGAATCAATGTACACCATTCCCCTAACTGTTGGTCTGCACTATGTATGTGTTTCCTTTGTTTATAGATGTGTGTTATTCTTACCTCGTTTTACCTGAATTGCTCATATATTTTAATCCATCTTTGCACAAAAATACACCGGCGATGCAAAAAATTCTTTGGTTAAATTCAAGCTGTCACATTAAATGAAATCCCAGTCATAAGGCACAAAACAGACTGCTGCGTGCTTGCAGTGATAGAGGCCTTGAAAGCCATGCTGGTTTCCCCGCACTTGATTAAACTTCTTTATTTGCGCTTGTGTCAAACATGTAATAGCATACTTGGCCCACAGTTGTTTTTGAGTGTTTGTTTAACAACTGCTCTTTTAGCTGCCTTGTTTTAAGGATTGACCCCTTTCTTCTCCCTGACAGAGGCCCTTATTCCTTTTGGCCTCAGGCAGTCCCACATCTTTAGCTACTGCTGTACCTTGGCTGACCCCATGCAACTGGAGATGATGAGGCAAGAAGAAGGATGAGGCAGTGGCACAGGGGGATACTATGCAATTAGCATCACCAAGCAAACACAGTCTCTTTCTGATTGTGTTCAGAAATGTTCTTTACCATGCTCTTAAACATAAGCACCCTGAAACCAAAGTTGTAGTATAAACACTGCATTTGTTCTACAATTTGTTTCTAGATTCTTTCTTGCTTCATCAGGTGGAAGTTGTTCATGACGGCCTGGACATAATTTATTTTAAATGTTGTTTGCCATAACAGTGATGCTTTGTATATATATTCTTGTGAGTAATGTGTTATACTTTACTTGTTGGAGTTATGATGTAGACAGTAATTAGATAATTAGTTCTAATCCTTCTTGACTGTCCAGCTTCACTCACACACCTGCAAATGTAGGGCAGTAATTCACATATCACCATTTGCTGCTATCAGAATAGTTCCTGGTGGCCACATGGCCTTTATACATAGTTAGAAATGTTACTGCATCTATGACATTTACTATGTTGCCAAGCTTTGTTTATAGAATACTCCCAGTGTTTTCAGAAGGCCTACCACATCAGAATACTATGCAATGATGTCACTTTTTAATGCTTCTATTAGATGTAAGAGACATCGCCCTGAATACACTTGATGCTCCTACTATTGGCTGTGAAAAGTATGACTGAAACACTTGATTTAAGTGGAGTGGTGTCGTGGAGTTCAGTGAACCTACTGTGTCTCCAGGGGTGAGAGCCAACTAACAGGCAGGACAGATGCTAAAGCAGCATAAGTTCACAGACAGATGGTCAGAGCAAATAGCACACTATAACAGTCAACACGCTGATGGCCAAACCAGATGCAGACAAGCTTATTCTAAAAAGAGTCCAGCTTCCATACATAATAAATTATCAGAAAAATCACAAACAAATGGAGTACAAGCAATTTGCAAAAGTATACCAGGAAATTAACAGACAGGCCAATCTGATGACCAGGCACAGTCTGAGTGTGTCAGAGACTAATTAAACCTTCCTGATTAGAGCAGGTGTGCACTGCAGAGACCTGAGCTGCAGTGTTGAGAAACGTGAAGGCTTGATGGGATGAGATTTTGCTTTGATGTTAGTTTTTGAATTTGTCCTCTTCTGCTTTAGTACTTTCATACTAAGCATATTCTTTGAGTATTTATGTTGAATTAGTAAATTAAAGCCCCATCATAATGCAGTTAAACTGTATTATTTAATTTTGGACGGAAGAGCTTCTGTCGGGTTTTTAGTACTGCCTTTGTCTTGGGTAACTTTTGTCCCTCCTGTCAGGCCAAAAGGGAATGGGATCTACACTATATTATCAAAGGTATTGGGACGCCTGCCTTTACAAGCACATGAACTTGAATGGCATCCCAGTCTTAGTCCATAGGGTTTAATATTGAGTTGGCCCACCCAAGTCACTGTAGATCTGAAGGGGACATGCAAGGAAAATAAAAAACAGCTTGCACATGATTGGATGATAAAATCAGCAGAGCTTCCCCTCATTTCAGATCTACCCCTCAGATTTACAGCGACTGCACTTCCAAGTGCAAAGTGGATTTGTCTTTCGTAAATAACCCCCATTGTGTATATAGATATTATTAATGGTGCTGTGATCAAGGCTTCTCTGCTGAAACGCATAAGCCCCTGTATCTTTTACTCACTTTCATGCATGAATAAAGCTACTATAAAGATTACTGGAGTTCCCGGCTCTACTTTTCAGAATAAATATTATTAATATAAAACAGTAAAACACACACAAATCTTAAAAAATAAATTAAAATAAATTACAAAAAATAATTATGTTTTTTTTATTTGACCCTTGATTACTAACAAATTAACCCCCAACTAAACCAAAATAGCCCTAATTAAGTCATTTTTCTAATTCTCTTGTTAGCTAGTTTTTGCCATTAATTTTTAAAGGTTCATATGAAAATAAAAAAAATCTTTTCATTGTTATTTCTTTTGTTTGTTTGCTTATTTGATCATTTACATACATACACATCATATTTATTTTACTTATAAATAAGTTAACCAAGCTTAGTATGTAGGAAGCAAAATTCTAGCATCATAGAATATATACATAATTCTAGAGCTGAGATAAAAAGATGACCTTAAGCCTAGGCTTAAACACCAGGCAGGACTACATTGTGAGTCTGAGCCCAAAAATCTTCTAATTTGGTACTTAGGGTTAGGGATATTTTGGTTACTAAGATATACTGATGGGTAGAATCACTCACCATCTTCTTATATTTCACAGCAAGAACACACCACAGTCAGTACAACATGGTTTTATCGGTTCATTCTCTGTGATTTTTAAATAAAAATAGGGAATGTAAGTAGAATAGTAAAACAATCCTTTTTGACTTTTCAACGGGCATTGAGGGCAGTTTAGTTGGAAGGAGGTGTACCTGGAAACCCAGAGGTTGCCTGAGTTAATGATTGGACACCATTGAATCATACTTTATTTTCTTAAATAATTACCGTACTTTACAAAGGCCGACCCACCCTCCTGCAGCTGATTTCTATATAAACTTCCTGGCTTCCCCAAATTTGCTTTTCCCATCTTTTGGGCTACCTATTACTGCTTCTACCCAGGGGAGGCTCCAGAATAGCAGGTTCAAATTAGTTTTTTGTACACATCAACGAATCCCGATAGAGCACTGGACATTAACAAGATTGAATAAATGTGACAGGCTACAGGCTGTGTAAAGGGATCCTATAAAACCTTATTCGTTTTTCCATCACCATGCAAGGACTTTTTATGGAACTGTTCGAGACATTTGCATTTTGGCTTTTTCATTCAACATTATCCAAATGTATGTATCAGCATGCGGAAACATCCCTAAAACTTAAGTTACATTCTCCTACAACCTTTCATTTTGGTTTATCCCAATGAACTTTGTATTTGGGCGTACACACTTTCCCAAGGGTAGCTAACATTGCAAGGGAATCAAATAATTGTATTAAGCCTGCACAGTAACAAATGTTCCACTTGCCATGAATTCTATCCGGTCCTAATCTACACTGGTGTAATCAGTGTCATTATTGTTATTCCCTGACATTTCCCACCCAGTGTTTCTGGGTAATTTATTATACAACTTCTGGCCAAAGAGGTTTAGCTGAAATGCTGTTGAAAAAATTCCCTGCTAAATATCAACTGCAACAGTTTACAAATAAAGGAGAAGAGATAATTTGCGCGGGTGAAAAGCAGCAGACAGTTGTTTCAATATAAAGAAAGAAAATATGGCTATAATACTAATCTACAATACAAACAACAATGCTCCTCACAATGTGACCAAATACACTTGTGCTCATAAGTTTACACACCATAGCAGAATTTATGATTTCTTACCCATTTTTCAGAGAATATGAATGATAACACAAAAACTTTTATTTCACTCATGATTAGTGTTTGGCTGAAGCCATTTATTATCATCAACTGTGTTTACTCTTTTTAAATCATAATGACAACAGAAACTAGCCAAATTACCCTGATTAAAAGTTTACATACCCCAGTTCTTAATACCGTGTATTGCCCCATTCAACATCAAAGACAGGTTGAAGTCTTTTGTGGTATTTGTGGATGAGGCTCTTTATCTTCTCAGATGGTAAAGCTGCCCATTCCTCTTGGCAAAAAGTCTCCAGTTCCTGTAAATTCTTGGGCTGTCTTGCATGAACTGCAAGTTTGAGATCTCCCTCAATGATATTGAGGTCAGGAGACTGAGATGGCCACTCCAGAACCTTCACTTTATTCTGCTGTAGCCAATGACAGGTGAATTGACCTTGTATTTTGATTCATTGTCATGCTGGAATGATCAAGTACATCCCATGCGCAGCTTCCAGGCTGATGAATGCAAATGTTCCTCCAGTATTTTTTGATAACATACTGCATTCATCTTGCCATCAATTTTGACCAAATTTCCTGTGCCTTTGTAGCTCACACATCCCTAAAACATCAGCGATCCACCTCCGTGTTTCACAGTAGGAATGGTGTACCTTTCATCATAGGCCTTGTTGACTCCTCTCCAAATGTAGCGTTTATGGTTGTGGCCAAAATGCTAAATTTTGGTCTCATCACTTCAAATGACTTTGTGCCAGAAGGTTTGAGGCTTGTCTCTGTGCTTTTTGGTGTATTGTAAGCGGGATACTTTGTGTATTACTGGCTTTCTTCTGGCGACTCGACCATGCAGCAATCCTTCTTCAAGTGCCTCCTTATTGTGCATCTTGAAACAGCCTCACCACGTTTTCAGAATATCTTGTATTTCATCTGATGTTATTTGTGGATTTTTCTTTGCATCACAAACAATTTTCCTGGCAGTTGTGGCTGAAATCTTAGTTGGTCTACCTGATCGTGGTTTGGTTTCAACAGAGCCCCTAATTTTTCACTTCTTGATTAGAGTTTGAACACTGCTGATTGGCATTCTCAATTCCTTGGATATCTTTTTATATTTATTTCCTTTGACAATTCTTTTGCTTTTCCCATGACTCAGAATCCAGAAACGTCAGTGCAGCACTGCAATCTTTTATACACACACTAATTACAAGCAAACAAATCACAGGTAAGGATGGTTACCTTTAATAGCCATTCAAACCCCTTTGTATCAACTTTTGTGCATGTTATCAGGCCAAAATCATCAGGGTAAACCTTTGATCAGGGTAATTTTGGTAGTTTCTGTTGTCATTATGATTTAAAAAGAGTAAACAAAGTAGATTCATAATAAATGGCTTCGGCCAAACACTAACCATGAGTGAAAGAAATGTTTTTGTGTTATCATTCATATTCTCTGACAAATAGTAAAGAAATCATAAATTCTGCCAGGGTATGTAAACTTATGAGCACAACTGTATCTAGGTATATCAGCTAAAGAAAAGGATCAGAGTTCAGGCAGAACCGCTGATTGTCCAACTCTGAGCGCCTCTATTTTGATTGTTTACCTGCAATGTGTTAAATAGTATCCATGTCTTCAGCTGCCATGTATTAATCTAAAACTTTTTTTCTGTGTGTGGCCATTTATCTTTCGTATATAGCACAGAGAGACAGAAGCTATGCTTACTCCGCTCTGTATAAGTCTGCTGTCATTCAGTATAATGATCTAGTGGAAAGGTAGGCATAATTACAAAGTTTGAGGGGGTGTTAAGAACTAGATTTATAATAGTTGCTTTCCTGCCACAAGGGAAATACTTGCAATGACCATGCTTTTCATTCATAAGGAAAAGATCATAGTTATAGCACACAATGTGCAAGTTTTACTGCTAGTAATAGCAAATCTTCAGAAAATAAAGAAAAGGGTAACAGTTAATCTCTGTTGGCAGCAATATGAGTACATTTTGGCAGTGTCAAATACATATAAGTGAACTTAATCATTGTAGACTTTGTTAGAGAAGAGCACCTGACATGCCACATTACACTTTAAGTCCTGTTTGTTGACACTCAAGTTAAATATGACTGTCTCCCACATGTACAGTATGTGTCATTTCCATTCTAGCTTATGGGGGACTTGACAAGGTAAAGCAAAAGAATCCCTTTAATGTTCACAATCTAACAGAAAAACAGGCGGTAAAAGTTATTCAGTAGGAGATCACCATCCCTTTCCAATAACTCAATACACAAAATGAGGTTCCATGATTTCTGATAATTAAGGTACTAATTAGAGGTTAACAAATTATCCATGAAATTATGTTTTTTTGAGGCCATGTTAGGATGTATACATAAAAGATTTATAGAAGGCTGATGTAGTCCCACAGAAAGCCCACAACACCATCAATCATTTTGTTCCACCATTTGATGATATAGACTTTTGTTGTTGCGTGGTGGTGGGGTTAAGCAACCGTACAGAATACAGAAACTATGTCTTTACTCTGCTAGTCCTTAGTCCTTTATGTTTGGGCTGAAGATTACCTCAAACAATGTTAATGGTCTGAATATGAGGGCAAACTTCAGAGCCCATTCACACAAGCAGACATGTGTTATGGTGTGCAAAACACATGTTTGGAGGTGTACATGGTGCATGCATGCTGCACTACGTTGTTACATTGTTTACATCTTTCTATTTTTCCTAAATGTTATTTGAAGTTAAGACAACTATTCATGTAACTCTATGCACAACAGAGTCCTGCAACCCGCTACCGTGCATTATAATATGTTTTTGTGCAGACATGATGAACTTTTATGTAACACGCACCAAAGGACCATGTTTGGTGAAAAAAGGACACACTAAGAAAACAACTGTTCTATCAGTGCTTTATGTGTAGTCTGCGTTGATCAATGAATATCAATGCAGCTCAAGGCACCTGGTGTGAAGAAACTCTAAAGCTCAACTCCTGGCCAATAGCTAAATACACAGTTTGACTACTCATTTATGTAATGCTTTACCTTCCAACGAATTTGTAAATCTGCTCAGATACTCTTGTGATTTATACACATTTATTATACTGCATAGACATGAAGATCATTCTTCTGTTTTCTGGTTCAGCATAATTGCTTCCTGGCCTGAGTTATCTTCTGGCTTGTTGGTCAGTGATAATAATGGAAATTCATTATACTGTGAGCAGGATGCAAGTGGAGAGATGAAATGGAGGCTGCATAACTGAAAAGTAAAACTACATGGCTGTACAGTGTGGCAAGGATGTGTAAATTACAAAAGTGGCTCAACAAGAAGATAGTTTACATATACACTTCTGAGAAGTGTTCCCAACACAGAAGATATATTTGTGTTGGGGGGGGGCTCAGAATGGAGCTTGTCTATTCAGAACACGGTTCTTCTGCTGGAGTGGGAGTGTTCCATTCCTCAAATCAGTTCTCACACATTCTAACTGCAGTCTCTCCGCCCCTTATCTGTGCTCCTGACAGATGGAAAAAGATTTTAACATGAACGCCCCTTTGGAAGGGGTGTAGAGAGGAGAAGACTACAGATAAACAACTAAAACCTGCGTAGGAGGATTTGTTTAATCTCTGTGTATCGTCTGAGACTGTTCACTTTACTGAGTATATGTGAGGGTTTACAATCACTTTAATGTTCATGTGCTGGTATCCCTATATGGAGAGAGTCATGACCATGCAATCCATGTACTATAGTATACCAAAGATTGGTAAAGTGGGCCACTGCACCGACAGTCTCAGATTAAATGGTCTGTCTACTATAATCACGTGTCCTGTCCACAGTATAAGCACATTGGCTGTTTGAGTATTGTAATAGGAAAGCATAACAAGTATCCCTGTGGATTTATGTATAATGTAACATGAGAGATGAAAGGCTGACCCTGTAAGAACAAAGCATAGGATGCCTGAAATTCTACTTTAAGCTCTGTGCAGACTTCCTGCAAATCACTGACTACTAGGGAAGTGTTGCAAGTAAGTCTAACATGAATATTTTATTTTGTTAGAGACCCTATCACCATCTGCTATGCTGCCAGCTAAACACAGATAGGAAACCTGTCTTACAAGTACTTACAAACTCTGAATGACTTTGTTGAGCAAAGATATCACCATGAAATCCTACTGAACAATCCAAATTTCCAAGAGTGTGGAATGGAGAACCTTCCTTGCTATCTACAGCGCTCTTCACCCTGGCCCTGTACATTATTAGTGTGTAAACACATCCTAAGATTGGCACTAAAAGCAACAGCATTAAAATTTAAGATATACTTAGGTTGCAGCTCTACCCACTGAATCAAAAAGTGTATAATAAAAGCTTTGCAATAACAAGTAAAATGTAGAAAAGGCTACACCTTACACCCTGACTTCTTATTCGCTTGCCTTGCATGGTCCTAGGAAAGCTGAGGAGAATGCACTATTGTACAGTACTGGAGCATCCTCACATGAAATGTGGGATCCTCAGCTTTCTCAAGATCCCATTGTGAGTCCCAGGGATGTGACCAACGCCTACAGGAAGCATTGGGAAATTAATATCCAAGGTAGGTATTTTTTAATTTTTCTTCAAATGTGTTCCTCTTATTTGCACAGCAATTCGTTGTACAATTATTTAAAAAAATGCTAGTAGGAATTAAAAGTGGTTTAATGGATAGATTAAACTTTATCTGCTAAAATTCTTTCTACTTTGATGTATATCCAAACCCCAAAATTGAAATGTCATATAGTGTAGCGTTCTCAGATGTTGTGGCTGTATTACTTTTCTTTTTTCCCCTGTGCTTTCAGCTGTTGATCCTGTCAATAACACATTTCCTCTTCTAGGTTGACAATGCTTATTTACTGTGCTGTATCTATGGAGTGGCAGTGCTGTAACCCTAGGACAGGAATTGTGTTAGTATTAAAGCACACCTTCCCCATCCTTTTCTCCATTATATAGGGGAAGGTGTTCTATAGCCAACAGAGAGGTGGGAACAATGCTAACTAAAACCATCAACAAAGACAGAAAGGTCAGGATTTTATCAGCACACAAGATTTCCATCAGAATGGACAGGTAATTTGTTGCACTTCTTGAATAAGATATAACATAACGCTTTCAATGGTATAGTTAATATACCAAAAGGGAACAAATAATATTTATATTGTTAGGGTTTACAAACACTTTAGATTTGTGTGATGCAATATAATATATAACGGCTTATCACATAAGTGTGACATATCTTTTGCCCTTGCTTTGATATATAATCTGTGTCCTTATCACTCTTTATCAGCTACTGACATAGTTACTAGTTACTGACATAGAGTCTCTGACCTCATTACGGAATAAAAATAGGTTCAGTTTCCGTAAATGACACTAAAACTATTACATACATCAGTTTCCTTGTAAACCTTCACGTCCTTGTTTTCCTTCATGTTTTGTTTTGTGATGGGCTCATTTGACATGTCAAATATGCAACTACTGTCAAGTATTGTGGCTAAACACAAAACAGATGTCACCACAAGGAATTCTGTCATATTATGTGAAACCAAATAACCGCCTGTATGAAACAACCACTTGACATGTTGTTTTATAGAGGCCAGATGCTCCCAGTCTTCTTTTATGGTGCTTTGTTGGTTAATCCAAAGACAATGTAAACCTTCATACCACTGGCAAGCAAAAGCTTTGTTAAATTCAGTAGCAGTACCAAATTACCAATTCAAAATTTTTAAAATCATCATTTCCAGGGAAGCAAAACCTGAGAGAAGGAAAAAAAAGGGAGATATCGACCCTGTATCCAAAAAATTAATTAGCATGACAAGCTGAGGAAAAAAAGTCCTGCCACTTTCAAGTATACAACAATATATCAAAATAATAAAAAAGACAATATACAACTTAATTAGCCAATTATCCCATAAAAACCCCAAGTAACAATACAAAAGTGTTCTTTTATCATCCTTTTATCATTCTCGGATACCTCCCTTTAAATCAATACATTATAAAAGATGATTATTGTAGCTTCTAATAAATTACATGTTTAATGCAATGAAGTGTGTAGTTGGGATTATTACAATATTATTTACCTTATTTTTAATCCTAAAATCCTTGTGTGATATTGATTTAGGATTTTATATAAATACTGTATAATATACAGTATCTCACAAAAGTGAGTACACCCCTCACATTTTTGTAAATATTTTATTTAATCTTTTCATGTGACAACACTGAAGAAATTACACTTTTCTACAATGTAAAGTAGATAGTGTACAGCTTGTATAACAGTATACATTTGCTGTCCCCTCAAAATAACTCAACACACAGCCATTAATGTCTAAACCAATGGCAACAGAAGTGAGTACACCCCTAAGTGAAAATTTTTTAATTGGGCCCAATTAGCCATTTTTCCTCTTCAGTGTCATGTGACTCGCTCATGTTACAAGGTCTCAGGTGTGAATGGGGAGCAGGTATGTTACATTTGGTGTTATTGTTCTCACTCTGGTCACTGGAAGTACAACATGGCATCTCATGGCAAAAGAACTCTCTGGGCATCTGAAAAAAAGAAGATTGCCAAGACCCTGAAACTGAGCTGTAGCATGGTGGCCAAGACCATACAGCGGTTTAACAAGATAGGTTCCACTCAGAACAGCCCTCGCCATGGTCGACCAAAGAAGTTGAGTGCAAGTGCTGAGTGTAATATCCAGAGGTTGTTTTTGGGAAATAGACGTATGAGTGCTGCCAACATTGCTGCAGAGGTTGAAGGGGTGGGGGGGGGGGGGGGTAAGCCTTTCAGTGCTTAGACCATACACCACACACTGCATCAAATTGGTCTGCATGGCTGTCATCCCAGAAGGAAGCCTCTTCTAAAGATGATGCACGAGAAAGCCTGCAAACAATTTGCTGAAGACAAGTAGACTAAGGACATGGATTACTGGAACCATGTCCTGTAGTCTGATGAGACTGAGATAAACTTATTTGGTTCAGATGGTGCCAAGCATGTGTGGTGGCAACCAGGTGAGGAGTACAAAGACAAGTGTGTTTTGCCTACAGTCAAGCATGGTGGTGGGAGTGTCTTGGTCTGGGGCTGCATGAGTTTTGCCGGCACTGGGGAGCTACAGTTCATTGAGGGAACCATGAATGCCAACATGTACTATGACATACTTAAGCAGGGCATGATCCCCCCTCTTCAGAGACTGGGCCGCAGGGCAGTATTCCAACATGAAATTACCGCAAAAACACCTCGAGGTGACCACTGCCTTGCTAAAGAAGCTGAGGGTAAATTTGATGGACTGGCCAAGCATGTCTCCAGACCTAAACCCTATTGAGCATCTGTGGGGCATCCTCAAATGGAAGGTGGAGGAGTGAAAAGGTATCTAACATCCACCAGCTCAGTGATGTCATCATGGAGGAGTGGAAGAGGACTCCAGTGGCAACCTGTGAAGCTCTGGTGAACTCAATGATATAATATAATCCTGGTTCAGGGAAGCAGGATCTCCCAGTCTATGGATAGGACCCACTAATCATGGGGTACTTTGTCACAATAATTGGGTTTAAGCACCATATAGCAATATGGTGTGACCAAATCCTCATATTTTTTGATAATGTTTTTTGAAAATGTCTAGGTGTTTTAAATAAGCCTTGCAGGAGGTAAATGTCTTTTTTGCAAGTGTGTGTTGTAATATTTTGTTCTTTCAACACTTAAGAACTGACACTTTGCTACAATGTAAAGGAAGGTGTAGGAACTTAAGGTTTCTAACATCCACCAGCTCTGTGATGTCATCATGGAGGAGTGGAAAAGGACTTCAGTGGTAACCTGTGAAGCTCTGGTGAACTCTATGCCCAGGAGGGTTAAGGCAGTGCTGGGAAATAATGGTGGCCACAGAAAATATTGACACTTTGGGCTCAATTTGGACATTTTCACTTAGGGGTGAACTCACTTTTGTTGCCAGCAGTTTATACATTAATGGCTGTATGTTGAGTTATTTTGAGGGGACAGCAAATTTACATTGTTATACAAGCTGTACACTCACTACTTTACATTGTAGCAGAGTGTAATTTCTTCAGTGTTGTCACATAAAAAGATAGAATAAAATATTTACAAAAATGTGAGGGGTGTACTCACTTTTGTGAGATACTGTGTGTGTATATATATATATATATAATATATTATATATATATATATATATATTATATATTATATATATATATATATATATATATATATATATATATATATATATATATATATATATAGATATATATGTATATATGTATATATGTATATATGTATATATATATATATATATATATATATATATATATATATATATATATATAGATAGATATATTATTATTATACAGGTTTTATATAGCGCCAACAGTTTGCGCATCGCTTTACAACATGAAGGCAGACATTACAGTTACATTACAATTTGGCACAAGAGGAATCAGTGGGCCCTGCTCGTTAGAGCTTACAATCTAAAATAAATAAATAAATAAATATAGTTTTTTTCACATATATATATATATATATGTATATATATATATATATATATATATATATATATATATATATCATGTACAGTAATATAGAATGGTTATTTGTTGTTTTATTTAAAGAGGAAGTAAACCCTTCCAAACAACTTGGACCTATAGGTAAGCCTAGATTAAGGCTTACCTGTAGGTCCAAGCAATATCTCCTAAACCTATATGGTTTAGGAGATATTTGCCCGAAAATGGGCACCGCTGTCTACGGCGCATGCGCCGTAGACAGCGGCGCGCAGGCGCACTAAATGCGGCAAATCCAAGAATGGATTTGCCTAATTTTTCGACTCCCGTGCGCATGCGCGGGAGTGACGTCATCGCGGCTTCACCGTATGGCAGCGGCGGAGCTGCAAGACGTGACTCCCGTGCGCATGCGCGGGAGTGACGTCATCGCGGCTGCGCCGCTGTGATTCGTCGGAGCTGCGAGACGCCACCAGCAACATGGATGCGGCGGACTACAGGGGACAGCGGCGACTTCGCTGGCTCCTGTGTCAGGTAAGTGACACATAATGAGCTACTATGCGATGCATAGTAGTCCATTATGCTTTACCTTTGCAGGGAAAAAAAGAGGAAGTAAACCCATCAGGGTTTACTTCCTCTTTAAAGTGTTTTAATATTTTTGTATCGATGATGGGGATTTTTTTTAGGGGGGGGGGAATATTTGATATTTGTCTAATAAAGTTTTATATTTATTATTTGATTCTAGGATTATTTTTGTATATTGTTGAATACTTTATTTTGGAGTAGTATCTGAAGCCCCTTTCTCTAATTGCCATGATAATTTATTTTAAATTCAATTTGCAATCATAGTGACCCACTGAACGTATTCACTAGAATGTGGCAAAAAACATCCTTCTGTGTCCTTCTGCGCTTTAGGGCACAAAAAACAAAACAAAAAAAATTAAACCATAGTCTACTGTCTTTAAAAAAAAAAAAAAGCAGCATCTAAATTTGTTGTTGAAAATACTTGGTAAGAGTAAATATATGAAGAAGTAAATCCAAGGGTTACAGTAGCACAGGAGCAGATTGCAAGCCACAATTAGGGTGATAAATGTGACAAAAGTCTGCATCTCAAGTTGATAATTAATCACAACCTGAAAGATATGCAAATAAAGTCAACCCACTGCTAACAATGTTTCTCCAGATAAGAAAGACTCAGTGACTCTGTGGTTTGGCTTTCCTCCTACTTTATTTCAATTCAAGCCAATACATGCAAAGCAGAGTTGCCAAAGAAACGTTACTTGGCATTGCCCCCAAACAGGCTAAGCTACCACTCCGAACCAAAGTAGCATCAGGCAGTGGAGACGGAGATCCCCAAGACCCAGCATGGAACATGTTTTGTTTTTAATATTCACTCTCTCTCTCTATGAGTCTTTGTTTAACCTGGCTCCTGCATTCACTCTCTCCTAGAATTGAAAAGGAAGAGGGGGAATAAAGAAAACATATTAACGATCCAAGGCAAGCTCATGGGGCCATTTAGGAAAATGGTAGTGGAAGAGGCATAAGCCCCACTGGAGTTAAACTACGTAGAGGACAAGGTTATAGTATATTGCTTACCCAAAGCGCATACACTGCCAAATTGGATTCGGCCAGAAGAATTTCTCTTCGTACACAAAAGGGCCGGCAGTGTTGGCTTAGCTCAAAGACCTGATGCCAAGGGAAATGAAGCGGGAAGAAAAACAAATAACAACTTGGGGGCTCATTTCCATATTAAACAGTGGTGTAGAACTACAGGGAGTCTCATTTCACAGGAGTCAATGCCCAGATAATCTTAGAGCTAGAAAGATGCTGACAGCTATACAAAATCTACGGATGCTGCCTGACAATACTCCTTACACAATTACATATTTGTTTAATTAATGTTTGTAATAATATACTATATACTTTATTGTGCACAATTCCATGTACTACAATAAACACGGGCCACCCACTGATACAAAACAGATGCCTACTGTATCAGTAACAGATACCAACTAAGGATGGGGCAGACTAACACGCTGCACCTAAGCAGATTCCAATCATACAGAAAACTGTTTCAGAAATCAGATTGTTTTTTAATATCCAATCTCACCCTCTTATATTTACAGCAGCTTCTAACTGATGCTGTGATAGGGATACCTGTTGGTAAGCCTATATTGATAGCTGCATTGTTCTCTGATTACATATTTCTACAATTTTTTTCTCTGATTTTCTAACTACAGCATTAAGTATTTAACTAATAGACAAATAGGATTATCTACTGTACATTTCATTATAATGTTATTGGTTGGGCCTATAATCTAGTGTGGTAAGCTAAAAGTACATAAAGAAACCCAAAGCAGAACATGAATAGTCATAAGAGTCTTTTTAATATCACATCATGGATGTTTAGTTAGGAAAATACCTAAAAATTGAAACTATGGGCAAAATAACAAATTACATAAATGATAGTCTGTTACAAGCATTATTACAGCAGTACAGAGTCATACATTCCCATCAGTAACATTATCTTATTACTTGTTGATCCCACCAGTAGATCTGTTATTGTTTTCAATACAATGCTGTTGGTGCTGTCGTGTAGTTTTAAATGGTCTTTAAAGCTGGATATACACGGATCAAACTTTTGATCAGTGTGTGGCAGTCGGCAGTCCCCACTCGACAGAAGTCGATGGCTTGATCGGCTCCTGTCAAAGGGACATGTTGGAATGTTTTCCTTAATCAGTGGCCACAGACAAGCAACTGCATCTGCTCATCAGTGTATTCCTACAGTTGCAGGTGTCACTGTCGGAATACAACATCCTGGTAGGGGGATCCTTTTATCCACCTTTTTTGTGTGGATGGGGAATCCGTTTTTTGTTGTTGTTCCGCCTAATGACTGAATAAAATAAACCAACAGTATATGGCCAGCTTGCTGACATGCTCCCTTGCGGTCTCCACCCCCACCTCTCCAAGCCCTTTAGGCAGCTGAGAATTGACATTGTGTGATAATGATAATAATATACATTGGTGTATACAGTGTATATATATATATATATATATATATATATATATATATATATATATATATATATATACACATTTGTGTGTATACAGCATACTGTTTATATATAAATATATATATATATATATATATATATATATATATATATATATATATATATATATATATATATATATTAGGCATGAGCTTCGAGTTAGAGTCAAACTCATGTTCAATTCGAACATTGCCTGTTCGCCCGTTCGCCGAACAGTGAACAATTTGTGATGTTCGCGGCAAATTCAAAAAGCCGTGGGACACCCTATAAAAGTCTATGGGAGAAATCTAAAGTGCTAATTTTAAAGGCTTATATGCAAGTTATTGTCCTAAAAAGTGTTTGGGGACCTGGGTCCTGCCCCAGAGGACATGTGTCAAAGCCAATTTTTTGGGAGCAGTGATTTTAATAATGCTTAAAGTGAAACAATAAAAATGAAATATTCCTTTAAATTTCGTACCTGGGGGGTGTGTATAGTATGCCTGTAAAATAGCGCTTGTTTCCCATGCTTAGAACTGTCCCTGCACAAAGTTTGTAGCCGTGAGTGCTTTTAAATTACTTTTTTTCCTGCAGAAATTACACTTTGTAAAGGGACAGTTCTAAGCACGGGAAACAAGCGCTACTTTACAGGCATACTATACACACCCCCTAGGTATGAAATTTAAAGGAATATTTCACTTTTATTGTTTCACTTTAAGCATTATTAAAATCACTGCTCCCGAAAAAAAATGTTTTTAAAAAAAAAAATGTATTGCCTGTTCACACGTTCTGATGCAAACCGAACTGGGGGGTGTTTGGCTCATCCCATATATATATATGTATATATATATATATATATATATATATATCCATATATATATATATATATATATATATATATATATATATATATATATATATACGCACACACACACACAAATACAAATGTTTTGCCTTACATTTTTATTTAAAACTGAATGGGTTGTTGTTACAAAGTAAGGGTTCACATATGCTTTAACTAAGAGACAAACACATTACATAAGTACAGTGAGCTACAGCTAACAATTTTTTAAGTAGTTACAGCAAAAAGTAAATTTTTCTTAAAATAGTTTCAAGCCACCTGAAAAACAGTTGACTGTTGTAAGGAACCCCTGTCCTTTTATTTTATGGTTTGTCCCAATCCTTGTAACTGTCACTTTTGCTGGACAGCTTGGCCTGTTACAGGAAATGGAAAAATCAACAGATCTAGCAGCGGGATTAGCAGGTAATAAAACCATGTTACGAGGGAACTCAAAAAGAAAAAAGAAAAAAAAATGGCTGTATGACTTTTTTTCTCCCCCATGGTTCTACCTTAATAAATGAAGGATTTCTTGTTCTGTCTATCTACTTTTGTGGTTCAGGCAGTGATTCGAGTTAAAGCATATTTAAACCGCCAAAAACAAAAATGTAATATATTGCAATATATCAGTCTTTAGATGTGGTGGCTGCATTTGTTTTTTTATTTTCAACCTTTTTTTCCTATATTCAGCTTATGATTCTGCCATTAAAACACTTCTTCTGTTGGGGTGACAACGGTCACTCATTGTACTGTATCTATCAAGGAGCAGGGCTGTGACTCTACACTGCTCTGCATAAATAATTGGAATGAAACTGTACTTGCAGAAAACATACTTGGCCTGAAAAAAAGAAAACTAATGCTATCACATGTAAGGACTACAATATACTGTATAACATTTTGCTCTTGATATACTTTAAGCAATGCAGTGATGTTACATATCAATGTGTGGCCTCGCTGTAAAGAGACAGAGTTCACACTTCTTGCTGTCTACATGTTCCATATAAGCAAATGTGTATGCAGCAGAGCATGACTGGTTCCTAGTTACTAGTGCTGCCACTCCCAATCTCCCACAGTGCTACTGTGCTGGGATGGCATAGCCCTCATGGCATAGCCACCATATCAAGACAGATTGAGGTACTAATGCTAGCTGTATGAAGAAGTATATTTATTATGTTTGAAGGAATGCCCAACTGCATTATTTGGTGTTTTATGTGTGACTGGAGTTCAGCTTTATGGGTTCACATTCTCACCCACAAAATTACCTGATATACTGTATAGCCTTGGTAAAAATGGCAAAACATAAGAAAAAACAAAAAAAATTAAAATTAAATCAAAAATACACTTTATTGTTAAACTTATTGCCTTTACACGCACATGAACTTTAATGGCATCCCAGCCTTAGTCCGTAGGGCTAAGGAATGTTTGACCATTCTTCCAGAAGCACATTTGTGAGGTCAGCCACTGATGTGGACGAGAAGGCCTGGCTTACAATCTCTGCTCTAATTCACCCCAAAGGCGTTCTATTGGGTTGAGGTGCAGGCCAGTCAAGTTCCTCCACCCCAAACTCACTCATCCGTGTCTTTATTGACCTTGCTTTGTGCACTGGTCCAAATCATTTGGTGTCGGCATACCCAGCCATTTTGGACAATTTTATGCTCCCAACATTGTGAGAAGACTTTGGGGATGGTCCCTTTATGTTCCAACATGACTGCGCACCAGTGCATAAAGCAAGGTCCATAAAGACATGGATGAGCGAGTTTGAGGTGGAGAAACTTGGCTGGCCTGCACAGAGTCCTCACCTCAACCCGATAAAATACCTTTGGGATGAATTAGAGTGTAGACTGGGAGCTAGGCCTTCTCATCAAACATCAGTGCTTCACCAGCCAAATGCACTTCTGGAAGAATGGTCAAACATTCCCATAGACACACTCCTAAAGCTTGTGGACAGCCTTCCCAGAAGAGTTTAAGCTGTTTTGGACCAACTTAATATTGAACCCTAAGACTGGGATACCATTAAAGTTCATGTGCTTATAAAGGCAGGTGTCCCAATACATTTAATAATATAGTGTATATGCAGCAAAACTTTTGGACTGAACTGACTAAATTCAATGAGAGTGATTTACAAAGGACACGTGAAACCTTACACTCAGCTGTCTCTCAAGTTAAATATTTGGACAAATGTAAGCAATGAAGATTACTCTCTGATTCGGTAACAAAGCTTACCGTACATGTGTGACAACAAAGCGTTTTCTATCTGTATTGCCTGATCAGTCCAAATCCAGTTGTGTATGGCAAAATGCACATAGCCCTTCTCATAATGCTCTTGCTAGACCAACCATAAAGAGAAGATTTCCAAACCAAACACCAGATACTCCATGTCGTAAGAAACACTTCATCATACTATTTTGAAGGCAACTGTTTTTGCTACTGATTTCCTAACACTTCTCCAGTTACACAGGAAGAAATTGAAGGAGGAAGAATAAGATGTTGAATGGTCCCATTAATACTGGTTGTTCATCATAATGGCTCTACTTACCAGGTCATCACTCTATAAGATAGAAATCTTGGAGAAATTGGGTGTCAGATGTCCTGACTTTTCCCTCTTAGCCCTTGTACACACGGTCGGAAATTCCAACAACAAAATCCGTCGGATTTTGTCCGACGGATTTTGTCCGACAGATTTTGTCCGAAACTTGTGTTGCATACACACGGTCGAACCAAGTTGACGGAAAATCCGATCATACGTAACGTGACTATGTTATTTTGTTACGACAGGACTACGTTCAGGCTAGTAGCCAATAGCTTTGGTCTAGGAATTTGATCTGAGCATGCGTGGCACTTTGTCCGATCGGAATTCTCTACACACAATCAGACAAAGTCCGATCGGATCATGTTGTCGGAAAGTTTTATAGCCCAGCTCTAAAACTTTGTCCATCGGATATTCCAACGCAAACAGTCCGATGGAGCCCACACAAAGTCGGATTATCCGACAACACGGTCCGATCTGACATTTTCCGTCTGAATGTCCAACCGTGTGTACAAGGGCTTAGGGCTCTCCCTGGTTGCCTTTATCACTGATCTGCTAGTTGCAAGACAGTGGCAAGGCTAACAAAGTAATCAACTATACAGAGATTGCCCTTATCATAAATAAGCCAATATTACTTGTAACTAAACATGTTCTATTTGCATGACTTAAAGGAGGTGGAAGGGAATTGGAGAACGCTAACCACTATTTTAGGAATCCAAAATGTAATCTTATAATTTCAAGACAACAAACTGATGTGTTTTGGGGGTTAAAGCATGCTCTACTCCTCATGAGGGCTTAAACTGTAGATTGGGTTATGAATGCAGACTCGGGTTCCAGTATCTTTTTAGAGGAATGAATAGTTCTAGTATTAAATACAATCCTGCCTCCCATCCCAATCTATATGTGAGAATGTACGTTGTTATTATGAACTTTTAGTGTGAAATAAATATTTTTGGACTCTTAAATCATTTGTTGTGGCACTGGTTTTCCTTCCACCTTCTGGTTCTCATACGTGGCACTCGCTGAGGCTCTGTCATGTGTAGCAGATGGTTGTCTAACTGGAACTACTGCACTCTACAACATTTACTCTTCTTTGAATTATGAATCTACATTGATTTTGGACCAAATGCCCTCCATACCCATACTCTAATTGTACTGTGCCGATGCTGTCAGTATAAATATGATTTTACATTTACTGCTCATCATCAGTATTGATTTTTTCACCTTATGGATTTGCTAGCTATAATCCTATATAACTTTGTCCTAAAGATGTCTCTTATATCTGATATATTTTTAATACATACCAGCTGTTATAATAAAATACTTAAAAGCTTCTTAATGTACATGCCTTGTAGCTTTATGAACTATAGCTATATTTTGCAAGCTAGTTTTACATCACGTTGAAGATGTGCAGACATGGTTTGCTTATACAGTTTACAGGAGCCAGGCTCATCAGGGTGACAGTGTTACACAGGCTAAAGCACAGCATTGTCGCCCTTAAACAGGAAGTTGAAGAAACTGGCAGGATCTGATAGGAGGTCTATTTAACCACTTCAATACTGGGCACTTTCACCCCCTTCCTGCCCAGGTAAATTTTCAGATTTCAGTGTTGTCACACTTTGAATGACAATTATGCAATCACATAACACTGTACCCATATTCGATTTTTATCTTTTTTTAATACAAATAGAGCTTTTGGTGGTATTTAATCACCACTGGGGTTTTTTATTTTTTGTTAAGCAAATGAAAAAGCCTGAACATTTAGTAAAAAAAGGTTTCTTAGTTTCTGTTATAACATTTTGCAAATAAAATTTTTTTCTCCTGATGTGCACTGATGAGGCTGCACCGATGGTCACTGATAGGCTTCACTGGTGGGCACTGATAATCGGGACACTGATGATCAGGGAACTGATTATCAGTATAACACTTGCCAGTTACTGCCTCTCTTCTCCTCACGCTGTGACAGAGTGGGAGGAAAGGAATGCCTATAACCGGCAAGTTTGTTTACCTTTGATTGGATTGGACACAGCGGATCACATAATAAAGAGCCACTGCAATTGGTGCTTTACCCCAACCTGTGATCAGCTGTGTCCAAAGGACAATGGGGGGCGCGGTTCTGGGAAGACATCAATGGATACTCTCCCAGAACTGGCAACCGTGCTGTAGCCGTCTTACACCTATTGTGCTGTCAAGAAGTAGTTAAAGAGACAAAGTTCACAAGTATATTGGACACTATCTAAGGAAGCCATTTGTACAGAATAATTTTTTTGACGTTACAGATAGCTTAATATGGCCAGGTGCAGGATTTTTGTATACATAGTTACTGCATCCTCTATAGAATCCCTTTAAACTAGAATTCTTTTTATTACCAGTAATATAAAACCCACAGTAGCCATGGGAAAAAGAAAAACCTTTGATTTATAAACAACATAACATAAAACATTTTTTTTGTGGTTCTAGTTAGAAGGTAAATCACTGTCTCCGAATCTTGATCCCAAGATTGTATATTAAAATAGTCATTTTAACATAAATGCTATAGTCCTGGGCACTTACTTTGGCGCCAGACCACGTAAATGGCAACATTCCTAGAACCGACCTTGTCAATCAACGCTGGAATTCTAATCTAATATGCATATACTTTCTATGTTTATGTGTGTTTTCCAAGACCTCCAAGTGCCACAAAGACTTTCTACATAGCTTAACACGCTGCTTTTAATGCAGATCCCTTCTATTTTCTGTCTGTTTTTGAATGAATATATATATATATATATATATATATATATATATATATATATATATATATATATACATATATATACATATATATATACAATATATATGAAGGTATGTAATATACAAGAAATATTTGTAATTTGTAATCTTATTTACCGGTAAATATTTTTGGTGATGAAAAATATGTTAATCTGTGCTTTTATATTTAAATTTTATATATTGTAGCTTACTATCCTTAGATGTGGTGGCTTCCAGCCCCAGGGAGATAATGTTCACTCATGGTATCTATGGAGGAGCAGCTTAGGCTTCATGTACATGGGATGTTTTTACAACCTCTCCTGAACAATTTAACTTAACAGATAGTAATCCACGTTTAAAACGTCTGTTTGCCATCTGTTTGCCCTGTTTACATTTTTTTAAAATAGCCAAAAATGAAAAACAGCTGTAAACGAAATGCGGTTAAACGCGAGTTACCATTTTTAGCCACATTTAGAAGCGTTTGCCGCTTGAAATGCCTCTAAACACCGCTTCTGAACGCATTTTTTGGGTTCCAAAAAAGCCTCTAAACGCAACTGCCTAGAAACGACCCTGTGTACATATACTGGTAAGATAACATAGAGGAGAGTTAAGGGCAGCTGAAAAAAATGCCCAACTGCTCCTAAACGTCCATATACCAGCAGGCGTGTACATGAGGTTTTAGTCAACTTAGGTAGCTTCTTCATTCGAACTACAACAATTCTCCTTCTCGTCGTCTCTATTACATAGAAGGCAGATGTTTTGTAGTTCACAGAAGATGGTAAAGTTGATAAAATTGTTTAAGGTTTAAATTCTGAACACGTGAAGTTACAAAGATACTGGATTTCTAGCAGGATCAAAAGGCATTTTTTATGCTTACTTAGCCTGACAAATAAAAATTAATGTAGCCGCTACATCAAATAATCGAAAAGCTGTATTATATAACTTTTACTTTACTTTAAAGATGTAAGTCACTCTGTCAGGTTTGGGTGCTCTTGAGAAAATTATTCTTTTGCTTCAAAATTAAAGTTGGCCCCTAGACGTTAATCGGGGGCAACTTGTTTATTGATTTTATCAATTTATTTTATTGTATATCAATAACACACTGGGATTGTATTTCTAAAGTCACATAGGCTGTTCACTTTGCAAGGGAAGTTGCACTTTGCAAGAGAATTTGCTCCAGAGATTAGTGAATGCAGTAAAATGTCACTTTGCAAAGAATACCTAATCACTTGCAAGGAAAGTTTTATAAAACACTTTTTCGCTTGCACGTGATTGGATGATGGAAGATTTAGGTTAGAACTTTGAGCACAAGCTACCACACACAGTACTTGCTTAGGCTGTTAGTTGCTGCAGCTGTGTTGATAGGTATAAGGGGTTCACCTTAAGATCTATTTTCACTTTATTTGACATCCAGCTTATTCTCCTTTGGTGGTAGACATTAGCATTACCTCTTTATACAGTCCTGGATTTATACCTTACTGCCTTGGCCAACTGTCTTGTACCGCCTGACCGTACTCTAATAGACTGGCTAACCTTAGTACCACAATAACTAGATCAGACATCATAGTTACACACGGTACACTGAGGCTAGAGGCGGAGAGGTTGTAAAGAGGTAGTTTACTCATTCTGCATCAGTATACTCAGAAATGAACAATAAACTATCAGTCTACTCTGCTAGCAGTTCAGTTCTAGGTGTACACAGCCAGAGAGCGAACTGGTGAGGACCTAGCCAGCTTGTACTGGCAGGGAGGGCGGCAGTCTGGAAACGTTTGTTATACATGAGAATGTGTTCCTGATCATCAGTAACATGATATATAGATGGCTATGCTGCTTCTGCCAGCCCTGCCGCCGATGTTGGCTATGGAGAATTCAAGCTCTGTCTGTACAGCACTTTAAACTAATCCGCTAGCATTTTTAGTAATCTGCATCTTACTGAATCTGTCATTATTGTCATTCTTTATAAACTGCTTTTTATATTCTTGATAGGATTATGTTACACCTATATATAAAATAAATAATGTACTCTTTTGTATGGTACATTTTTGATTTACAAACAATATTATTTTAATACTTATTTTGGTATACTTCTTATTAATACAATATCTGTGCATTGTTTATTAGATAGAGATCTACAAACTATGCTTTTAGTCACAATTGCATCAGGATAATAGGTGACCACAACATAAAGATTACATTTTGTGTAAACATTGCATAGAAAAGGAAGGGTACTTTGTATTAAAGCAAGCCTCACATGAAAAATTACAACCATTTGGTAGTTTGATTTGCTGCACTATACTAGACTTTTGTGTTTATGGCTTCATCCCCACAGTTAAGGTTCTGTACTGTTGGATTATTAAGCACACTTTGGAGTGACTTGTACTCACCCCCTTTATTTTGCCTCTTTGTCTTTGATTATGTTTAGTCTATAAGTGTCATGAAGCACTATTGTTGTACTTTTTCTACCTTTTTGCAAATTCAATGAAAAGGTTTGAAAAAAAAAAAAAATTACAATCCATATGTTTATGACCATTTGCATTGTGAATACTTTCATGAGACAAATATGGGGGCCACCATGACGTCCATTCTGGAAAACTTCAGATATGCAGATCAGGAGTTCTGAATTAATTTTAACTTTACTTTTTGCATGGTCATTTCAGGTTTGTTACCTAAAAATGATATAGCCAGAGACAGCTAGGAATCTAGCTGTTTGAGAGGGAGATCAGCACTGCTAGATCCTGCATTTTTTCATGACAGGGGTCCTTTAAGATCAAATAGAATGCAATCAGATCAAGTCCTTATATTCATAAAGCTTGATAAGCAGGGTTCACTTTATGGAACACCTAAGAACAGAGAAAAAACTAACAATTACTTTTTCTTACCTGACATAAACCACTGATGCACATATCCAAGGATTCTGTGTAACATCGAGTACCATCTAGGACTTTCGGAGCAAGTTCTACTACAAGAGATGTCCCCTTTGCTTGGCACTTTAGAGAACATGGGTTTTCAGGATCATTATAAACTGGAAGCCACTCCCTATATTGTCCTTGGTACTTGACATCATTGTGAGCTGAACACTGCTGGGCCCGAAAATCTCCTGAATCTGCCGGACAATCCTATTGAAAGAGAGGAAAATTAAATGTCTATGGTTGATCTATGTAAATAGCTAAAAACCTGTGAACATAAGTAAATCAGTTGGTACATAGGAAAACAATGGCTTAATTTTTCTATGATTAGCCATTTACCGGCAAACCTGACAAATTTGTCCATAAATCGAGGCTGCTGGGTCTTTCCCTGCTTATAGTCAAAACTAAAAGATTGGGCAATTTTCTGCCTTTTACCCAATTAGCTAGACTCCACAAAGGACGATAAACAGGAGCAGCACTACACTGCTAATCACATACACTAACAGGGCTGGTCATCAAATGACTGGATTCAGCTAGGACTGCTTTGTTTTCCTCATACATTTTCAGTACCCGCTATACTATGAAACTTTAAACGACTGCCTTTAATTAATTTACATCCTGCACCAATCACCCACTGTGTATAGTCTAAATCTCAGCTAACAGTTACTGCACCATATATCAAGAAGCAGTGTCATATATTAAGACAAGGTTAGGATGGCAGAAATCTAAGTATGGCTCACCATACCTCCTCCTCCACTCCAAACTCGCTCATCCAGAAGTCGGTCAAGGGGGTACTATATTTAACATATACAACAAAAGTAATCACTTCTACTTGCCAACAAATGCAGACATAGGTTGGTTTTTATCCGAATACTGCCATGCTGTAAAACGTACAATGGCGCAATAAAAGGGGTAAAAGGTATCTTTATCCAAAACTTTTTTGTGTAGGGAAAGATTAGAACCTCTGTCAGGTAATTATAACTGTTTTTCCTTTCTGGGGAGATTCACACTTTCCATTTGTACCAGTGACTATTGATAGAAAGTAATTGGAAATCCAAAATATGCAGTAAATCAGGCTTGTTATGCTAACTGGACCTAAGGGGTTAATCCTCTGCATTGTGTAAAAAGGCTGTTTGATCCAGTCTTCTCTGATAATCCCCTTATTCCACTATCCTCAATATATCTCCTGACAGAGGCAAGAGAACAAGCTGCACATGCTCAGATTGGTGTGCATTGCTAGAGAGTTTTTTCTTGGGAGGGTGCATGTGATCAGCACAGGGCTAATCAGCACTGTCAAGACAGAGGGTCAGGGGTCCTGTAGCCTCATAGGACAATCAGGGGATCATGAAAACTCCTCCTACAAACTTTAACCAGACACTGATAGACGTCACAAGACTGCTCTAGCTGCTGATGAAAAAGGGTATTTAGCAGTTTATATTTAACCACCTCGCGCCCGCCCTATAGCCGAATGACGGCCGTAGAGCAGGCGCGTTCGTCCGGGTGACCGTCCCTGGACGTTCTAATGTTTACTTCCGCGATGCGCGCCGCCGCGGGCGCGCATCGCGGAAGTTCTGTGTTCGCCGTGTCCCCCGGGGACAGGCAAACACAGATCGCTGTAAACGGCCAATCACAGCGGCCGTTTACAGCGTGATCGGCGTGTCCAATGGGAGAGGATCTCATATGTAAACATATGAGATCATCTCTCAGCGCCGCTCTCCCTCCTCGCCAAGCAGTGCCATCCTCCCCCAGCAGTGCCATCCTCCCCCAGCAGTGCCATCCTCCCCCAGCAGTGCCACCCTCCCCCAGCAGTGCCATCCACCCCAGTGCCATCCACCCCAGTGCCATCCACCCCAGTGCTACCTGCCCCCAGTGCCATCCACCCCAGTGCTACCTGCCTCCAGTGCCATCCACCCCAGTGCTACCTGCCCCCAGTGCTACCTGCCCCCAGTGCCACCTGCCCCCAGTGCCATTTGTCCCCAGTGCCATCTGTCATCAGTGCCACGTGTCATCAGTGCCACATAGTGCCATCTGTCATCAGTGCCACGTATTAGTGCCATCTGTCGTCAGTGCCACGTATCAGTGCCATTTGTCCTCAGTGTAACCTGTCAGTGTCACGTGCCATCTGTTGTCAGTGTCACGTGTCATCAATGCCACTTATCAGTGCCATCTGTCATCAGTGTCACGCGTCATCGGTGCCATGTATTAGTGCCATCTGTCATCGGTGGCACGTATTAGTGCCACGTATTAGTGCCATCTGTCATCAGTGCCACGTATTAGTGCCACGCGTCTTCAGTGCCACGTATTAGTGCCACGTGTCATCAGTGCCACGTATAAGTGCCACGTGTCATCAGTGCCACATATTAGTGTCATCTGTCATCAGTGCCACATATTAGTGCCATCTGTCATCAGTGCCACGTGTCATCAGTGCCACGTATAAGTGTCATCATTGCCACGTATCGGTGCCATCTGTCATCAGTGTCACTTGTCATTGTCCTGGTGCTTCAAAAGTGTAATAAATAGTCAACAAGTTAGATGTGTAATTTATGTTCCTAGAACACATGATGGCGCTACCTGCATGTTGGGCCTCTCTATGTGGCCAGGCTGTGAAAAAGTCCCACACATGTGGTATTGTAATACTCAGGAGGAGTAGCAGAATTTTTTGGGGGGTGTCATTTGTGGTATACACATGCCACGTGAGAGAAATAACCTATTACAATGACAATTTTGTGGAGAAAAAAAAATGAAAATCTTAATTTTGCAAAGAATTGTGGGAAAAAAATGACAACATCAAAAAGCTCACTATGCCTCTTACTAAATACCTTGGAATGTCTACTTTCCAAAAAGGGGTAATTTGGGGGGTATTTGTACTTTCCTGACTTGTTCGGGTCACAAGAAGCGAGATAGGCCACCAGTACATCAGATGTGATCAATTTTGTGCGATTCGCACCATACCTTGTAGACTCTCTAACTTTCACAAAGACCAAATAATATCCACTAATTTGGGTTATTTTTACCAAAGATATGTAGCAGTATAAATTGTGGCCAAAATTTATGAAGAAAAATTAATAATTTGCATAATTCTGTCACAGAAACAAAGAAATATGCGTTTTTTTCAAAATTTTCGGTCTTTTTTCATTTATAGCGCAAAAAATAAAAACCCCAGAGGTGATCAAATACCACCAAAAGAAAGCTCTATTTGTGGGAAAAAAAGGACAAAAAAATTCATTTGGGTACAGTGTTGCATGACTGAGTAATTGTTATTCAAATTGTGAGAGCACCGAAAGCTGAAAATTGGTCTGGGCAGGAAGGGTGTTTAAGTGCCCAGTAAGCAAGTGGTTAATAAAACTATTGCATTTCTATGTTTTGTGTAAACTGTGAGAGACAGTAACACTTTAACCTCTTCAGTCCTGGAAGATTTTACCCCCTTACTTTTTTCTTTTGGTGGTATTTATTTTTCACTATTTATTTATTTTTCACTATAAACAAAAAAAGAGCGCCAATTTTGAAAAAAATGCATTCTTTTTTACATTTTGCTATAATAAATATCCCCCAAAAAATATATAAAAAAAACAATGTTTTCCTCAGTTTAGGCCGATATGTATTCTTCTACATATTTTTGGTAAAAAAAAAAAAAAAAATCGCAATACGCAATTATTGATTGGTTTGCTGATAGTTTTATGGCATTTTTATTAATAATTTTTTTTTTTACTAATGGCGGCGATTAGCAATTTTTATCGTGACTGTGACATTATGGCAGACATTTTTGACACATTTTTGGGACCATTGTGATTTATACAGCAATCAGTCCTGTGTAAATGACACCTGCAGTGAAGGGGTTAACCACTAGGGGCAGGGTAAGGGTTAAGTGTGTCCTGGGGAGTGTTTCTAACTGTGGGGGGCGTGGCTATGTGTGACATGTCACTGATCTCTGCTCCTGATTACAGAGAGCAGAGATCAGTGACACTGTCACTAGGCAGAATGGGGAGATACTTGTTTACATTAGCATTAGGGGTGCACCGAATGGGTTTTTTGGTGCCGAAACCGATACCGAAAATGAAAAATACACTAGGCTGAAAACTGAAACCGATACCGAAACAGCACCGATACCAAAACATATTTAAAAAAAATATATATTTTTATACAGGAGATGGTCAGAGACTGGGGACATGGTACAGGAGATGGTCAGAGACTGGGGACATGGTACTGGAGATGGTCAGTGACTGGGGACATGGTACAGGAGATGGTCAGAGACTGCGGACATGGTACAGGAGACAGTCAGAGACTGAGGACATGGTACAGGAGACGGTCAGAGACTGAGGACATGGTACAGGAGATGGTCAGAGACTGCACACATGATACAAGAGATCAATGCAGCCTCCCCAGTGCCCATCAGATGCAGCCAGCCAGTCTCCCCATTGCAGCCAGCCAGTGTCCCTATTGCAGCCAGCCAGTGTCCCCCATTGCAGCTAGAGTGTTCCCTATTGCAGCCAAAGTGTTCCCCATTGCAGCCAGTGAGTCCCCCATTGCAGCCAGAGAGTCCCCAATTGCAGCCAGAGTGTCCCCCATTGCAGCCAGTGTGTCTCCCATTACAGCTAGAATGTCCCCCACTGCAGCCAGTGTGTCCCCCATTGCAGCCAGTGTGTCCTCCATTGCAGCTAGAGTGTCCCCCATTGCAGCTAGAGTGTCCCCCATTGCAGCTAGAGTGTCCCCCATTGCAACTAGAGTGTCCCCCATTGCAGCTAGTGTTCCCCATTGCATCTGGTGTCCCCCATTGCAGCCAGTGTGCCCCCCATTGCAGCCAGTGTGTCCTCTATTGCAGCCAGTGTGTGCCCAGCCAGTGTGTCACCTATTGTAGCCAGTGTGTCCCCTATTGCAGCCAGTTAGTCCCCCATTGCCGCCAGAGAGTCCCCCATTGCAGCCAGAGTGTCCCCCATTGCAGCCAGTGTGTCTCCCATTACAGCTAGAATGTCCCCCACTGCAGCCAGTGTGTCCCCCATTGCAGCCAGTGTGTCCTCCATTGCAGCTAGAGTGTCCCCCATTGCAGCTAGAGTGTCCCCCGTTGCAGCTAGAGTGTCCCCCATTGCAGCTAGTGTTCCCCATTGCATCTGGTGTCCCCCATTGTAGCCAGTGTGCCCCCCATTGCAGCCAGTGTGTCCTCTATTGCAGCCAGTGTGTGCCCAGCCAGTGTGTCCCCTATTGTAGCCAGTGTGTCCCCTATTGCAGCCAGTGTGTCCCCTATTGCAGCCAGCCTGTGAAGGGAAGAGTGTAGAGCCTCCGCCGCCTGTTTGATCACAGCGCCGGAAACAACACAGCTTTCATTTCAATAGCTGTGTGTTCTCGGCCACGTGCCATCACATACAGCCCCTCCCCCCTATCCAGGCACTCTGATAGACAGATCACTCTCCAATCCTGGATGGGGCCGGGAACACACAGCTATTGAAATTAAAGCTATGATGTTCCCAGTGCTGTGATCAAACAGGCGGCGGAGGTCGCTCTTCGGCGCTATAGGACGCCCCCATGATGGGCGGCACCAGGGGCGGGGGTGGGGACCCGCCCGGGACCCGCCCCATTTTCGGCTCCATTATCGGCCGTTTTTCTCTTTCGGCAAATTGCCGAAAAGGGCATTTTAGGCCGATATGTTTCGGCGGCCGAAATTTCGGTGCATCCCTGATTAGCATCTCCCCGTTCTTCCTTCCCAGGAGATGATTGCGGGTATCCCCTCGGCAATCGACCCGAGGTGTTGCCCGGCGCACACGTGATGGCATGGTGGCAAATTTAAAGGGACGTACAGGTATGCCCATTTGCCCAGCCGTGACATTCTGCCGACATACATCAGCGTGTCCCCTATTGCAGCCAGCCTGTGAAGGGAAGAGTGGAGAGCCTCCGCCGCCTGTTTGATCACAGCGCCGGGAACAACACAGCTTTCATTTCAATAGCTGTGTGTTCTCGGCCACGTGCCATCACATACAGCCCCTCCCCCCTATCCAGGCACTCTGATAGACAGATCACCCTCCAATCCTGGATGGGGCCGGGAACACACAGCTATTGAAATTAAAGCTATGATGTTCCCAGTGCTGTGATCAAACAGGCGGCGGAGGTCGCTCTCCTGCGCTATAGGACACCCCCATGATGGGCGGCACCAGGGGCGGGGGTGGAGCCCCGCCCCATTTTCGGCTTCATTATCGGCCGTTTTTCTCTTTCGGCAAATTGCCGAAAAGGGCATTTTAGGCCGATATGTTTCGGCGGCCGAAATTTCGGTGCATCCCTGATTAGCATCTCCCCGTTCTTCCTTCCCGTGAGATGATTGCAGGTATCCCCTCGGCAATCGACCCGAGGTGTTGCCCGGCGCACACGCGATGGCATGGTGGCAAATTTAAAGGGACGTACAGGTATGCCCATTTGCCCAGCCATGACATTCTGCCGACATACATCAGCGTGCACCAGTCGGGAACCAGTTAAGGTAATTGTGGTCCTAGTCATTTCTATATATACTGTATATGTGATTATGCCTGTTAAAAATGAATCACTTAAGGCTGACATTTTAACCTCAGCAGAATTCTATATTTGTGGAATAAATCAGATAATCATAAAAGCAGCAGACAGAACAGGTCACATTATGGAAGAGAGCAATTGGGAAATAGATCACAGACAGTGAAGCATCAAGAAATATCAGTATTGTTCTCGGCTTCAGACAAACCTGTCCAAGCTTTCTCTCTGTGGAATATACAGTACATCATAGATGAGTTCACATACTGTATATGTATAAATCTGCTCTCTTCTACTAGGATGTGTCCCTAAAGAAGAGCAGATCAATTCCTTTCCATCTGGAGCCATGGCTTGACTATTTCATAGTTATCAGAAGCACTGCCCAAAAGTCTGATTTATTCGATGCATGTGGGTGGGAAACAACAGCAAGCCAGAGACATCTGCAGTCTACACACTTTATGTATTTTATCCTTCAGGTGCAGAGAAAATCACGACTGAATTGTGAATGTTTGCTTCTCATACTCAATGTCTGCCTTGGGAAAATGGCAAAGCAAAGTGCACATTTAACAAAGAAATACAACTACAGCACATGCTGTATGAAATGACTGATGGGCAACCCATTAGACTGTAGGGGCACTATGTATAGGTCCTCCCTTCTGGTTTTGTTCTCCCTTTGGAATACACAGTATCTCATAGATGAGGATTGGATAGGACAATACACAATTTACAATCCTTTCTTAAAAGAGAAGTATGTTTTTTTTTTGTTTTTTTGTTTTTGTTTTTAAGAATCATACTTATCTGGGTGGATGCAGCATTGGTCTGGTATGGATGTTGGGGAACCCCACGCCATTTTTTTTTATTTTGCCGTGGGGTTCCCCTTAAAATCCATACCAGGCCTGGTATAAATTGGAGGGGACCCCACGCTCTTTTGTTTCTGAATGTTCTATTGCCAGCATTCTTTTGTTTACATTTCAGCTCTCAGTGGGGAAGTCCGCTGACAGCTGATGAGCCATCAGTTGTTAAAGCAGAGGTCTGCCTACCCCTGCAAAAATTAAAAGCCAGCAGCTACACATACTGCAGCTGCTGATTTTTAATAATAGGACACTTACCTGTCCTGGAGTCCAGCAATGTCAGGAGCGCAGTTGTCGTTTCCATCTGCTGTCGGGTGCTGCTGCCACTATTGCCGGTAAGGGAACCCAGCAGTGAAGCATTACGGCTTTAGGCTGGGTCTCTACTGCACATGAGCTAGGCACCATTGCACTCTCCTACTGGCCATGTGGCGAGGGAAAGAGGTGGAGGGAGCCGAGGTGCTGACGTAATGCGCAAGTGGGGACAGGATACAGGTATATGCTCCCCCCGAAAGGTGCCAAATGGCACCGGAGGGGGGGAAGGAGACAAATGAGCGTAAGTTCCACTTTTGGGTGGAACTCCACTTTAAGGGCATAGTGGCTGGCTTCCTGGCCTGCTCCTTAACAGTCATTCTTCACACAAAATTCAAATTGGTCGATCATTTCTCGAACAACCCAAATGCGAATAGTTTTGAAAATTTGGAATTTGTTAGAAAATGAATAAACAAAATGAAATTAAACAAATCTAAACAAATTCTGAAATGAATCAACAAAACAAAGATAGTCAAATAACAAATCTATCTGAAACTAAACAAATTTTTCTGTTCTGCACTTATATAGTGTCAGCAGATCTTGGCCAATGATTCATGCCCAGGACCTTCTGATTGACTGTGTCTAGCCACAGCCCAGAGACCTGTGTTGAGAATCAACACAGGGTTCTGTACAGAGGGAATGATCTCTCTGTTTGGAGATAGTTAGTAAAAAGCAGCACACATTACACAAATTAACACATGTTAGGCACACATTTAACTTCCTGATTACCCAAGATGCTAACCCCTTCCCAGCCAGTGTCATTAGTACAGTAAAAGTATATAGTATTATCACTGATCACTGTATTGGTGTCACTGGTGAAGTTAGTGGCAGTTAATCAGTTCCCACTCAATGTCAGTTAGTGTCAGATTGCCTGCCGAAGTCCCATTATAAGTTGCTGACCATTAGTGGTATAAAAAAATTAAAATTCTAGTATATACAGTGGTGTGAAAAAGTGTTTGCCCCCTTCCTCATTTCCTGTTCCTTTGCATGTTTGTCACACTTAGGTGTTTCGGAACATCAAACCAATTTAAACAATAGTCAAGGACAACACAAGTAAACACAAAATGCAATTTGTAAATGAAGGTGTTTATTATTAAAGGTGAAAAAAAATCCAAACCATCATGGCCCTGTGTGAAAAAGTGATTGCCCCCTAAACCTAATAAATGGTTGGGCCACCCTTAGCAGCAACAACTGCAACCAAGCGTTTGCGATAACGTGCAATGAGGCTTTTACAGCGTCCTGGAGGAATTTTGGCCCACTCATCTTTGCAGAATTGTCCTAATTCAGTTACATTAGAGGGTTTTCGAGCATGAACGGCCTTTTTAAGGTCATACCACAACATCTCAATAGGATTCAGGTCAGGACTTTGGCTAGGCCACTCCAAAGTCTTCATTTTGTTTTTCTTCAGCCATTTGGTGGTTGACTTGCTGGTGTGTTTAGGATCATTGTCCTGCTGCAGAACCCAAGTTCGTTTCAGCTTGAGTACACGAACAGATGGTCGGACATTCTCCTTCAGGATCTCTTGGTAGACAGCAGAATTCATAGTTCCTTTTATCACGGCAAGTCTTCCAGGTCCTGAAGCAGCAAAACAGCCCCAGACCATCACACTACCACCACCATATTTTACTGTTGGTATAATGTTCTTTTTATGAAATGCAGTGTTCCTTCTACGCCAGATATACTTGGACACACACTTTCCAAAGAGTTCCACTTTTGTCTCATCGGTCCACAGAATGTTGTCCCAAAAGTCTTGGGGATCATCAAGATGTGTTGTGGAGAAATTGAGACAAGCTTTGATGTTCTTTTTGCTCAGCAGTGGTTTTCTCCTTGGAACTCTGCCATGCAGGCCATTTTTGCCCAGTCTTTTCTTGATGGTGGAGGCATGAACGCTGACCTTAACTGAGGCAAGTGAGGCCTGCAGTTCCTTGGACGTTGTTGTGGGGTCTTTTGTGACCTCTTGGATGAGTCGTCACTGCGCTCTTGGGGTAATTTTGGACGGCCGGCCACTCCTGGGAAGGTTCACCACTGTTCCATGTCTTCGCCATTTGTGGATAATGGCTCTCACTGTGGTTCGCTGGATTCCCAAAGCTTTGGAAATGGCTTTATAACCCTTTCCAGACTGATAGATCTCAATTACTTTCTTTCTCAATTGTTCCTGAATTTCTTTGGGTCTCGGCATGATGTGTAGCTTTTAAGGATCTTCTGGTGGACCTTACTGTGTCAAGCAGCTCCTATTTAAGTGATGCCTTGATTGTGAACAGGTGTGGTAATAATCAGGCCTGGGTGTGGCTAGAGAAATTGAACTCAGGTGTGGACAACCACAGTTATAGTATGTTTTAACAAGGGGGGCAATCACTTTTTCACACAGGGCCATGATGGTTTGGATTTTTTTTCACCTTTAATAATAAACACCTTCATTTACAAATTGCATTTTGTGTTTACTTGTGTTGTCCTTGACTATTGTTTAAATTGGTTTGATGTTCCGAAACACTTAAGTGTGACAAACATGCAAAGGAACAGGAAATGAGGAAGGGGGCAAACACTTTTTCACACCACTGTATATATATACACCATAATTTGTGGACGCTATAACCTTGACATAAATCAATCAATATATAGTTATTGGATTGATATTTTGATAACTAATGACATGTAGCAGAATACATTTTGGCCAAAATTTATAAGGACTTTTTTTGGAAATGTTTTATAGCATAAAGCAAAAAATATATATTTTTTTCAATTTTTTTTGTCTTTTTTCATTTATATAATAAAAACCAAAAACAAATCCAGGGGTGATCAAATATCTCAAAAGGAAATCTCTGTGTGAAATAAAATACATTGCATGCTGTACCCAGTTAAAGTAGTGCAGTGCTAAATGTCAAAAAATGGTCTGCGTATGAAATTGCAATAAAGAGTCATTCAACAAAGAAATTACTATAACATATTTCCGTGCGAGTCTGTGTTTTCCAGCATGGGGATGCACAGATGTTCCATGCTGCCCTGTGCAGGCAGTCCCATTCATGTCAAATGCCATGCAGTAGCTGCACGGGCACCGCTACTGCTCCCAATATGACAGCCCTGCTAGAGCATGTGAGTGTCCCCAAACTCAATGTGTGTGAGTTCAGGAACATGAATCCGCATGCACCCACATGGATGTCAAATTGGGAGCAGTGGCTGTGTCCATGCAGTTGCTGCATTGGATTTTAAATTTTTGGGACTGCCTACACGGGTATGAACAGAATACTTGTGCATCCCCGTATGGGTAAATATGACTTCACATGAATGTAACGCTGTAGTATACCCCATGTGAATATGGCCTAATACCTTCTACTTCCTGGTGCTCTTAAGTGGCTATACATTTCTCCTTTTTTCACCCCCTTTACACCCTTATATTGATGATCAATTCACATCTCCCCTCACTTCCCTCTAAATAAAACATAAGTATAAAGGTGGTCACAGGAGAGAGCAAGGTCCCCGAATAAAGCTCTCTTACATTGGTAGCCTGGTGTTATCAGTACTGCTGTAAAGCAGTGGTTATCAACCCTGTCCTCAGGGTCCACTAACAGGCCAGGTTCACAAGATAACTGAAATACATGACAGGTGATATCATTTTCTGCTCAGTGATTGCAGTATTCTAGTCTGCATCTCCCCAAGGTAATACATAAAACCTGGCCTGTTAATGGGCCATGAGGACAGGGTTAATGACCACTGCTGTAAAGTAAGAAAAACAATGCTTTCCTGCTGGACTCAGGCTTCACTGACATTCACAATACATTTTGCAGGTACATTGTACATTGTACATAAAGTGAGATCAGTCCATAGCTTTTCTATGCTGTTAAAGCGGAGGTCCACCCTAAAATGGACCTCCGCTCATCGGAATCCCCCCCCCCTCCGGCGCCACAATCGGCACCTTTCAGGGGGGAGGGGGGTGCAGTTACCTGGATAATCCAGGTAACTGCACCCACTTCCGGGCTAGCTCTCTGCGGAACGAGCGTAGGTTACGCCCCCGTTCCGCAAGCACCCGCCCCCTTCAGCAAGTGCCCCGCTGCCTGCTGGGAAACACACAGCTCCCAGAGGCAGCGGGGACCGTCCGGATTGCGCCGCGCGGCTCGCGCATGCGCAGTAGGGAACCGGGAAATGAAGCCGAAAGGCTCCATTTCCTGATTCCCATACCCAAGATGGCGGCGGGACCCGGCAGCCGAGCGAGCGATCGGCTTCGGGTGCCGACATCGCGGGCGCGCTGGACAGGTAAGTGTCACTATTTAAAAGTCAGCAGCTGCAGTATTTGTAGCTGCTGGCTTTTAAAAAAAAAAAAAAAAAACGCGGAGTCCCGGTGGACTCCCGCTTTAAAGCTCAAAAGCTGACTAAGCCAGTTTGATGGAGTGTGGGGCGAATGCTGCAGGTAAGGTTGTGTACCTCTATTGAGTTTTCTCATTTTGTTAATGCAGCAAAGTTACCTCCCTGCCCCAGCTATTGATTTGTTAGTGCAGGTGCTTGTTGTAGTTACTATACGTAGATGTGTTGGATGGAGGTTAAAATGTTTGTTTTAGGGGTTGAGTTAAGTTATGGATTTTTGGCTAAGGGTCAGATTTAGTTGGGGTTAGGTTAAGGTTAGTGATTCGGCTAGGCTAATTTTTTCAATGCTGAACACACTACCAGCAGTCTATGATTTAGTTAATCTGAATAACTACTGTATTATATGTGACCATAATAAGATGTGGCTCATTATTAAATCACCAGTAAAAAAAAACAAAAAAAATTAAACAGCTGCTTTTTTTGATCAAAGGCGTGTAAAGAAAATGCCTATTGTTCAAAGCCTATGACCGATCCCTGTTGCAAGGCAATATGAAGCCAGTTTCGAAAGGTCAGGACATTTTCCTGGCAAATTAAATGCCATTACAAAAATAAAGAAAATCCAAAGTTACAAACATTTCAGTAACACTATGCTAACAAATGCATTTTGTAAAACACAATGTACTCTAGACATTTTTTTTTTTCCTGGGCAATATTATAGGATTTTATTCATCCCACATACCAGTTACGTTTGCAACTCAAACCAGGTAGTGGTTTTATGACCATAAAAGAAACATGACTTTTACATCTTAAGTTAGCACAAGCACGTCACTTTATTAACTGATAAAGGCTCATTTAGACCAGTTTGAAGCCAATTGGATGAATATGTGTGGATTTCTACCAAGCCCACCAAAGTCTATTTAGGCTGGAATCATTTCTGCCATGAAACGCTATTGTACATTGATGGTGATAAATGTGCATGCTGGTTGCATTACCAATAAAATTGATTTTTGTACTCTTTAATTTACTCTTGTAAGCATCTATAGTAAACAAATCTGTGAGCATGCAACTTCAGGTTACTATTTCTATTATCCCACCACGTAATCTGATGGGTACTGAATCTGTAAATCTCTCAGATGTGGTCACACACTTATCATAACCCACCAAAAAATTGTTGATTCAAAAAAATCATGGTTTCCCGTACAACAAATATCTAATATAAACAGTATATTAAAAATGTAAGGTAAAATATAGTGCAAATACATTTTTAATAACACTTCTGCTGCATTACCATGAGCAACGGCAACAGAAAATGCAACTACAGCTTGCTGGACACTATTATCAATTTTATAACCCCAGGAAATTATTACTGAAAAATTGTCTACCAGTTTTGTAAAATTTCAACAATGCCATAAAAAAATAAACCTAAAAGTAGGTGCCCTGTTTTAACTTTCCAGGTGATTGTTTTTTTAAATATAGTTTCATGAGATTTTTTGAGCACTTTCAAGATAATAAAGACATGCACAAGTTACAAAACACCTGAGTGAACCCACTAGTATACACCCATTGTAAAATGATTGCAGAACACAGCAACAGAACATAAAATAATTAGGAAAGTGAAAACACACCCTTCTTTACTCCTCAGGCTTTATGATATAAATCAAACCTATCCTCCCATTCTTAAAATGTATCCAAAACCCAAAAATGTAATTGCATGTTACCAATCCGTAAATATGGAGGATGCATTTTATGCTTTTTTCCTTTTATTTTCACCTGGTGAAGTGTCCAGTAACACACTTCCTGTCTTACAGTGGCTACATTAACTTCTATTCTGTATTTATGGAGGAGAAATGTAGCCCCCCCCGCCTGTGGCGAGGGTAGTGTTAGATGGACTAGTATATTTAGATGGACTTTACATAGGTTACATAGGTGACTAACACATGAAAGCTTGACTCCAGCTTTTTCAAGAATTCCAGGTATGGTTATCTTTTACATAGTTACGACCAAGATGATCTAATGTAACTATGTATAAACCATACGTGGCTGATGCGCCTGCAAGCTGGAAATGACTGACGTAGACATCGCTCCTCCAATGACCCCCACTTGCTTCCTGGTCCTGTGCTGAGCAGCTGGCCTGCTGCATTGTGAACGCAGGAGGTCAGCCACTCAGAACGGGCACCATTCAGGGAATGCTGTGCATTTTCTGAATGAATGCAAAGCATTGTCTAAATGCATTAGGTGGAGAACTGGGTTGGTGAAGTCACTCACCAACGCCTATCACCTCTTCCAATCAGGTTTTTCTTCTTTTGGGATAATGGTTTTATAGAAATGAAAAATAAAAACATTTAAGGGTGTTTTCTGACTTTAAACATCCCTCCATGTTAGCCTATGTGGCCATCCACACAAGTTAACACCTCGACAGGAGCGTCTTCTGATGAGAAGGGTTGAAGAAAAATCACTGCGCAAGTTCACAGCAGTTAGCTAAAGAAGTAGAAAGCCAAACTGGGGTTATTGTTTCCTGTGACACAATATGGCTTCAGAGGAATGGAATGCATCATCCACGAAGGAAGCCTCTCCTAAAGCCCATGCTCAAAAAAGCCCACCTAGAATTTACCAGGGCCCATGCTGAAAAAGAAGAAGACCACTGGGACTCTGTACTCTGGAGTAATGTGACCAAAATAAATGTTTTTGGAACGGATGGCTTTAAAACTGTATGGCGTCACAAAGGTGAGGAGTACAAAGAAAAATGCATGGTGCCTACACTGAATATGCATGGTGGTGGCAGTGTCCTTCTATGGGGCTGCATGGGTGCTGCTGTTGTCAGGGAGCTGCATTTCATTGATTGTATCATGAATTCACAGATGTACTGCTCTATATTGAAAGAGAAGATGCTACCATCATGTGCCCTTGGTCATCGTGCACCAACATGACCATGATCCAAAACACACATCTAAGGCCACTGTTGCATTTCTAAAGAAGAACAGGGTGAAAGCGATTCCTGGCCAAGTATGCCTCCTGATCTGAACCCAATCGAACACCTATGGGGAATTCTGAAGAGACAAGTTGAACCACACTCTCCATCCAGCATCCAGGCTCTAAAAGAGGTTGCAATATGTCCCCAACTTGTTCATTCCATGCCTAGAAGACTACTACTAGATGTAGTAGTTTTTGTTGTGAAGTGTATTCATTTTTGCATAAACTAATTTGAGTAATACTGAAGATTTTGTATTTTGTAAGTCCTGCCAGCACGCTGCTCCAGTGTGAAAGCCCTCAGGCTTTCACGTTGGAGTGACAGGAGGAGTGCTTTACAGGTGCTTTAAAGGCGCTATTTTCAGCACTATAGCACCTGTACAGTGCCTCAGTGTGAAAGAGGTCTAAGTTATGTTATTAACCTCACTTCCATGTAATTAGCTAAATAAATGTTCTATAAAACTCAGTTTTGTCCAAAATTTGGAAATTGTTCTTTTGTATATTGAGATATTGTTTCAAATCTTAATTTTCAATATGGGTATACTTATTTATGCTGAATACTGATATATAGTGCATGGTGGGAAGCCAAAAAAAGAACTCCCTGGAGAGAATATATATTATTCCAGTGGAGCATCAGGGACCAGGTGACATCACCACTGTGATAAAATCAAATTGTTCACTATCAGCAACAGTTGTACTTTTCTAGGCTCAACATTTTATAAATCAGTATTTAGTAAATCATTTGTTTGTCTCCATTAACTGCTTTCTGACCAGCTGCTGGCTTGAAACGACGATAACTTACGTCGCTTCGCCTTTTGGCCACTAGGAGCGCACGCCCACATCATGTGCCCAGAGCCGATGCAGGTGCCCAGCGGGGCGATGACCGATGGGCACCCGCAATCGCTTGTGACAGAGCGAGAACCGGCATCTGTGTGTGTAAACACACAAATCCCGGTTCTTTCAGGTGAGTAGAGAAGGATTGTGTGTTTATTCTAAGTATGAACACTGATCTCTCTCTCCTCCTAGACAGTCCCACCCCCCTACAGTTAGAACAGATCTAGGGAACACAGTTAACCCCTTTATCGCTCCCTAGTGTTAGCCCTTTCCCTGCCAGTGACATTTATACAGTAATCAGTGCATTTTTATAGCACTGACCACTGTATAATTATCAATGGTTCCAAGAATGTGTCAAAAGTGTTCAATTTGTCAACCACAATATCGCAGTCCTGATAAAAAATGCAGATGGCCGCCATTACTAGTAAAAAAATAATAATAAAAATGCCATAAATCTTTCCCCTATTTTGTAGATGCTATAATTGTTGTGCAATGCAAACCAATGAATATACGCTTATTGCAATTTTTATTACCAAATATTTGCAGAAGAATACATATCGGCCTAAGCTGAGGAAAAAAATTTGCTTTTTTAAAAAAAATTGGGGATATTTTTAATAGCAAAAAGTACGAAATATTGTGTTTTTTCTAAAATTGACGCTCTTTGTTTGTTTATGGGGCAAAAAATAAAAACTGCAGAGATGATCAAATAAATACCACCAAAAGAAAGCTTGATTTGTGTGAAAAAAAGGACATCAAATTTGTTTGGGTACAAAGTCTCACAACCGCGCAATTGTCAGTTAGTGACGCAATGGCCTGGTCATTGAACAGCCAAATCTTCCAGGGCTGAATTGGTTAAAAACAAAACAAACATTCTATGAACATAACAAAACAGAACTAAAGCAGTTTGAGTAAACTAGTGTTCTGTGTACGGCATAAGCAAAATGTAAAAAAGATGTTGGTTACAAAGGTAAATATAAGTTGTAATAATTTTATAAACTCTGAAACTCTGCATAATAATTTAACTAACCAAACAGCAAAACCATTCTAAACTGGAGCAGATACAGGGTGGGCAAAGCTAGGTATACTTTTAAAGAGAATATCATAGCAAACAGGAGAATTAACTTACCACATTACTGCATGTTCTGTACCGGATGTTCCGACCTTCACAGCTTCTGTTGGAAACAATAAAACCAGTATATGTAAACAGTGATTAGGGAAACCCAACAAAAAGAATATGAAATCTGATAGCCCACTGGTATTTTCACAGCAATGAAAGAAGGTTTAAAAAGTTACAAGTTGGTACAAGTTAGTTATTATTATTCCTTACAATAACAAATATATATTTTAGCATCGCCATTCGTGGGCTGCAGACGGAGAGTAGGGGGGAGAAGTACACTTTCAGCAATTATTTATGAACAAATTCCTATGGAAACGTTTTTTTTTAAGCTTTGTACTCATTCTTCTGATATTAAAGATTTTGGTCTGATCTATATAGTTGTATATAAAATGCACTTTTTGTCTTTCAAAAAGTGTTTCCCAGTGCTAAACCTTTCATCCGATTTCTAAATTGCTGCATTTGTAAATTTCTAAAATTAGTATAAAGGATTAGTAGTGATAAAAAAAAGCACTTGCGAGGGTAACTAAACAATTGTTTTGTATAATTCTCCTTTGATTGTTATTATTATTTGTTTTCTATTGTTTTTAGGAGCCCCATTGGTGGGGTTTGATGAAGTATCAAGGGTCTAAACAGACCCCCGATGTCTCACTTTGGAGACAGAGAATATGACTGAGGACTGTGCTGTCCCAGACACTTTTTCCGCAGCTTTAGCTGCACTGGATAGTGAAGGAATGGGAAGTGCTCTGCGTGAGCAGCATACTACACAATGCATTTACTATGCTTCAGTTAAGAATGAACAGAGGAGCAATCGGTACAGATCATTCACTGTGTTCATTCAGAAAAGGAAGGGGCTGGAAAATGAAATATTTTATGGCCCCTTCACCTACACTCAATCATGAAACTACCCCAGCAGCAGCCAGAGGAAAAAGTGGGAAGCTAGCAGCACTGCAGTGGGGAAACAGAGTCTGCCAGGAAGCAGGGGGAATCGGTACTGCACGGGGTGATTAGGGTGTGCCCAGGCACATCCAGCACGCCTATGGGGGCTGTAATATTTTGATCTGCACTGCTGCAGGTGTGATTTGTGGACTATGAGGATTTAGTTGGGGGTTTAATAAAAAATTTCAGTAGGTAGCGCTTTCCATATATTTTAAGAAACTTCCAGCTTATTAAATTCTCAACTGCTATATTATATGTGTGTGTGTGATATCCTAGCAAGCATGTTTTAAAGCATTTGATAGTTTAATAATAATAAACTCATGCATTATATAGTTGCCTTGGGATTAATTTTAACTTAAAAAATATAGAACTTTTAAACAGCATTTTCTGAACAATTTCTTGCTTATTTCTACCCTGTCCCACGATGCTGATATAACCCTCTCTCCTCCACTTCAGTGTCTACTCACATTTATGGCACATTTACTAACGTTCCATGAAATGTTTAACTGGGGCCAGTGTGGCTTCTATTTTCCATTACCAGAACATGTGCAGACGAACCCCATAGACTTCTATGAGGCTAGGACATTGGTTCTCAACCTTGGTCCTCAAGTATCCCCAACAGGCCATGTTTTGAGAAATTCTCTTAGATGAAATAGCTGCCCAAAATACCAAGCCATTGACTCTGATTTAAAGCACCTGTGCAAGATAAAGAAACACCTGAAAACATGGTCTGTTGGGGCTACTGGAGGACTGAGGTTAAGAGACACTGGGCTAGGAGACAGATTTGTCTCCCAGCCCCATAGATCTCTATGGGGGTCTACTGCACATGCTTATGAAGCAAGACCCAGACATACAGGGGTTCATTTACTAAAACCGGAGAGTGCAAAATCCGGTGTAGCTCTGCATAGAAACCAATCAGTTTTTTTTGTTTTGTTTTTGTCAAAGCTTAATTGAATAAGCTGAAGTTATACGCTGTTTAGCTACCATGTACAGCTTCACCAGATTTAGCAATCTCCATTTTTAGTAAATCAACCCCTTACTGACAGTGCTGCTGATCTTCTCTAGCCTTCAGCAATCCCCGCACATACCAGCTATCATCTCCCGACAGGGGAAGTCCCCTTATTTTTAGCTCTCTTCAGTAGATTATGTGACATGTAGAAGTTATAAATAACTTATTAGTGACAGGAGATTTTCTGGAGTTGATTGGTGGTATCTGAAAAGATCAATATAGATTAGAGGAGCTTAGCAACACTGTCACTGATTGCCAGGTCAACTCTGGAGGTAGTGGAGAGCGTTTGGGATAACCCAAAATGGCAGTACCGGCAGGAAGGTAATAATAATAATTGTGTTGTTACCACACGTGTGCTAACAATGACAGTGATTCATCCATTACGGCCATATCTAGCAGGTGCACGTCTATGCACCCTTTTATGCATTCAGGCACACCACATTAGACAGCCAATTCATTTTGAATGAGCCTCAACACAGGATAATTTCTCCTGCACTATTTTTGTAGCACCACACAAAGCACACAAAGCATGCAGACACTGGAGGGGAAACATATTGTGCTGTAGTGTTGCTTATATTATACCACATATTAGTGGATTATGATAAGGGCATTTTATCTTCACTGCTAAACAGTGGACGTGATATGGTATGTGGTTACCATAACAAATACAGAAACCTTTGCACACTAGGGAAAAAGCAGGCACAAAAGCAGCTATGTTCCAGGCAGAATACTAACAAAACAAAACCATCCGACATGTGATGGATACAAACAGAAAAAATACTAGATGTCAGAGAGATTTAGTGGCACAAAATAAATAAATACACAATATGCTTGGAAATCTTTACGAAGTTGCTACTGGAAGTGACTACAAGCTTCATCTGTGCTGTTTTGCAGGAAAACCAATGAATTCTTTATGAGTTTGAGGTTAGTTTGATCTCATTTGCTCTTTTCTTTCTATCTATTCATGTTATCGTTGCTTTGTCAGCGTTATAGAATATTACAATCACTTGCAATTTTGGACATTCTTTAGGAATCAGTTTAGTACCATTATATACTATGATAGCAGGTTCCGTTTTCACAGCAGCAGTGAACAAATCTGCAGCTATGGCTGGTATCAAATTAGGTTCTGCTCTAATATCAATCTTGAATTCTCAAACTGTATAACTTGCATACCGGGCATAATCTAGCAGCTCATTTTGTTAGCAATAATCTTGTCTTTAATGCCCCCCCCAAAAAGCAAACAAACACCAACAAAAAACAAAAACATAGACTGTTTCCCTTAGCAATAATCTTCAGTCTTCAATGCAAAACAAGCAAAGCAAACAAACAACCAAAAAAAAAAAATAGACTGTTTCCCTTTTTCCCTTGAGCTTTTGTTTCCATAATATAAATTTATTTTTTACAAGACACATTGGCATTTGACTCTATTTTAAGGTGGCCGTAGATGGATCCTATTTTCTTTGATCAGCTGATCAAAAATCACCAAACCAATTCCCCCATACACATATTTGAGGTGCACTACTGTACTATGGAAGTGGAAACCCTCCACTGCCGGAACACACTGATCAGGGCTGCAGCCGATTGGCTGTAAAGGCTGATCAAGCAAAAATATAACAGCAGTCTAATTTGAGTGGAGTAAATCACTAGATCACTAATCACATACATGGATCGAAATGTGGACACTACTTGCTTAACCAGCTGAATTTCGATCCATGTATGGCCAGCTTTAGTTTTTGCATTTCTAAAAAGTGTTTACAGGGGGTTATTTACTAAAACTGAAAAATTCGGTGCTGCTCTTCATAGAAACCAATCAGCTTCCTGCTTTAAGGCTAGGTTTACAATGTCCCGACATTGAAGTTGGATCACTTCCCTTTGCCCTAGGACTTCATGTCCGATTTCCATGGGACTTTATTGAACAGGATCCAACTTTGATTGGGCCACACCAGGTCCTTTGAGTCTGGTATGGTTCTTGAGGGGGAAACGCATGGGGTCCTCCCCAGGACCATTCCAGACCCTTTGATCTGGTATTGATTTTGAGGGGAAACCAAAACAAATGGTGTGGGGTCCCCCCAAAATCCATAACAGATGCTTATCCGAGCAGGCATCCTGGCAGGTCAGGAAAGGGGGGTTGGCCACATGCCCTCAACATGGGGAGATGGGTGCTTTGGAGCAAGAGGGCTCTGAGTCCCTCCCACTCCAAAGCACCTTGTCCCCATCTTAACATTTGCCGGGGCACAGGAGGCGGCGATCGGTACACCGCTATAGACATGGCACATGCATTCTTCCACTCAGAAAAGAAGCTAAAAGTGCCAATATTATGGAGATGATGTGAGGAAGTATAGTTATATCTGTCCAAGTAAAAAATATGCCCAAAATAGAATGCAAAAGTAACTTTCTCTGAGCAAGCCTGCTGCGCCTGCAAATACACTTGGAACTGCGCAAGGTCAAATTATGCACTGTGCATGCGCAAGTGGCATTTGCGCACGCTCAAGTGCTTTGGTTCCCTGTGCCGGCAAAATCTTAGTAAATGTTAAGCCACGTAGATGCATTTGCATAAGTTGAACAGGCGCACCTCTCAACTTTATTTTTTTGCGCTGGTTCACTTTTATGTTTTTTTTAAGGCTATTTGGACACAGGTCATGTTAGCATTAAGAAAAAAAAAGTAAAAAGAAAAGAGGGGGGAAGAGAGAGCGCCCCCCCTCCTGAACCGTACCAGGCCACATGCCCTCAACATTGGGAGGGTGTTTTGGGGTACCCCCCAAAGCACCTTGTCCCCATGTTGATGAGGACAAGGGCCTCATCCCCACAACCCTGGCCGGTGGTTGTGGGGGTCTGCGGGCGGGGGGCTTATCGGAATCTGGAAGCCCCCTTTAACAAGGGGACCCCCAGATACTGGCCTCCCCCCTGTGTGAAATGGTAAGGGGGTACAAAAGTACCCCTACTGTTGCACCAAAAAAGTGACAAAAGTGTTAAAAATGACAAGAGACAGTTTTTGACAATTCCTTTATTAAAGTCTTCTTCTTTCATCTTCTTTTTTCTGGTCTTCTTCCTTATTCTTTCCTTCATCCTTCGGTTTCCTCCTCCTTCTTACTCTGATCCTCTTCTTCTTGCTCCGGTGTTCTCGTCCGGCATCTTCCTCAATGGCGTCTCTTCTTCCTCACTTCGTTCTCGGGCCACTCCGTGCAATGGGAGGCTCCCACTGTGTGACGTTTCTCTTCTTCTGGCAGTTCTTATATAATGGAGGGTGGGGCCATGCCCCCTCTGAAGCACGGTTCCATTTTATAAGTGTCAGAAGAAGAGAAGCGTCACACAGCAGGAGCCTCCCTTTGTGCGGAGCGGCCCGAGAAGGAAGTGAGGAAGAGTGTGTGTCTTTATTTTGGGATAAAATTTTTACATAAATAAATAACAACTGATCTGTGTATGCACCCTTGTCAGTGGTAAAAGATGTATCTCAACACTTTAACTGCTACATATGCTGGACAAAAACAAAACAGATTTACTGGTTGGGCCAAGGGTGAAAAACCTGTAAGAAAGCCTAAATAAGAAAAAGAATCCAGCCACCACATCTAAGAATTAGTAAGATGCAATATAATAAAAGTTTGCTTTTGGGTTTAATACTGGGTTTTGGGTTTAATACTGCTTTAAAGCTGCATTCTGGGCACAGCAATGTTAACCACATGCCCACCTGTTGCCGCAGTTATACTGTGGCAGAATGGCACGGCTGGGCGAAACAACGTTATGTAAAGTCACTTCGCCCTGTGGCCACTTAGGGGTGCGTGCGTGCCCCCCCAGCTCGTTCCCTGAGCCGGTGCGAGTGCCCGGTGGTCTCGATCACCACCAGGCTCCTGCGAACGCTTGGGGCACACGGAGAACCCAGAACTGTGTGTGTAAACAGTTTCCGGTTCTCTGAGAGGCGAACAGAATATGAACAGCGATATGTTAGTTTCCCCATCCCCCCTCAGTTATAACACAAGCTAGGACACACATTAACCCCTTCACTGCCCCCTAGTGTTAACCCGTTCACTGCCAGTGACATTTTTACAGTAATCAATTAATTTCTAATCGCACTGATCGCTGTATTAATGCCAATGGTCCCAAAAATGTGTCAAAGTTGTCCAACGTGTCTGCCATAATGTCGCAGTCATGATAAAAATGATCGCCGCCATTACTAGTAAAATTTTTTTTAATAAAAATGACATAAAACTATCCCCTATTTTGTAAATACTATAACTTTTGCGCAAACCAATCAATATACATTTATTGTGATTTTTTTTACCAAAAATATGTATAGAATAAGTATAGAATACATATCGGCCTAAACTGAGGAAAAAAAAATTTTTTTCATATATTTTTGGGGGATATTTATTATAGCAAAAAGTAAAAAATAATGCATTTTTTCAAAATTGTCACTTTTTTTATAGCGCAAAAAATAAAAACCGCAGAGGTGATCAAATACTACCAAAAGAAAGCTCTATTTGTGGGAAAAAAGGACGTCAATTTTATTTGGGAGCCACGTCGCACAACGCAATTGTCAGTTAAAGCGACGCAGTGCCGATTCGCAAAAAGTACTCTGGTCTTTGGCCAGCCAAATGGTCCGGGACTGAAGCGGTTAAATGTATAATCAAGCTATAAAATGTGCATTTAATAATCTTTTGCATTGGATTGTGCAAAACATTGTAAACATGATCAGTGCAACACAGGTGCAAAGCAAGGCACCTACAGACTAGTCCCTCTGCCCCAGGTCTGTATCTCCAGACCTGGGGCTGGGGAAATTATCTACGGGGAAATAGTCTTCATGACAGGGCAGGGGGAAGTAAACAATAGACTAAAAGTGCAATTACATCCCCTAACGTGTGCTCCCTTGGGATTTATGTCCATTCACAGATACTTTTATAGATCCTTGAATGAAAAACATGGATGCGCAGCTGAAGTCACGCACAGCCACACTAATTTAAAAAAAAAACTGAGTGAGAGATTTGAGATTTGAGGATAAGGGGCTGGGAAATGTGCCCATGTTTCATATTACAACCTAAAAACATGGTCAGAAATTAAGACAATTCTATTAGGTGCTATGTATAGAAGGTGACCTGGCTTACTTGGATTATGATGGGCATATTTAATCCTTGAAAATTGTATTGCGGTATATATTGAAGAAGGCTTTTCCGCTAAAAAACATTGGGGGTTATTTACGAAAGGCAAATCCACTTTGCACTGAAAGTGCACTTGGAAGTGCAGTCGCTCTAAATCTAAGGGGTAGATCTTAAATGAGTGGAAGCTCTGCTGGTTTTATCATCCAATCATGTGCAAGCTAAAATGCTGTTTTTTAGTTTCCTTGCATTTCCCCCTCGGATCTACAGCGACTTTACTTCCAAGTGCACTTGCAGTTCAAAGTGGATTTTCCTTTAGTAAATCACCCCCTTTCTGTCACAATGCCTGCAATACAGGAGAAGCTTTCATAAGAAAGGGTAGGGCCAACAGATTTGGTTTGTCCAAGGGCACAAAAAGTTCATACTGTAGACTAAACTAAACTGTCGTAACAGTTTTGGAATTCTTCCTTTAAATGTTAACTTGTTTTTTACTATTAAGTTTTGTAAAACTATTTAGTAAATCTTGGAGCATTTTTGAAGTGAAATTTAAAATGATGAAGAACATCATGTGGTAGAACATTTTGGGTGAAGGGTTGTTTAGTCTGTATTACTACTCAAGAAAATGAATAACATCACACAAGTCACATAATATTCTGTAGTAAATAAGACTGACAGGCATATTTGAATTACACTTCTGAATTATCTGTCAAGAGCCTACTGTGAAATTAATGCAGGTTACAGTCTAGACTCTTCAATAAGAAGCTGTTATCCAGTTCCTATAGAGTTTCATTACCAAAAGGTCTTAAATGGAAAATACAGAGGTACACTTAAGTGAGACCCAACCACTGGAAATGCTTCCAAAGCCTGTCTTTATTAACAGGCTGCTCACTGTACTGATTACAGGAAAATTCAAATTAGTGTTTGTCTTCATTCAATGCGGACACATGAAAAAAAAGTAAAACAATAAAAAAGTACCTTCCGCTTGTCATGAATTAAAATCTGCTGTTGCTGTTATAGGCCACTAATGATAATTCGATTACTAGCCAATTGTGTTCAATCAGCAGTAAGACCAGAAGACCAAATAGGATGGAGCCATGTACAGATAATTAGCAACTATACAGGAAAACAAGATTTTAATAATTTAACACATATTAATAAGGTTGTCTACATTAAACTGTTTTCTTTCACTGGTGCCACCTTAAAAAAATTGCTAAAAGCACAGTTTCTCTTTAATTAACTAGTCAAATATATTTCCACTAATAAGTTAAAGCTTCACACAAAATCTTTATTTTGTTTTGAATAGAGCTGGAAAGGGCTTCTGGCAGGATTTATTGCCAACTATGTCAGAACATGTGATGGGATATCTCTCCAACGGGAACAAAGACAAAACACATTTTTAGTAGTGCGAGGAAAGGTTAGAACTTTTTAAAATGTTTTAAGTGATGTCCTGTTCCAGTGACAACCATTCCACCATTTTAGTGAGGTGTCACAGATACAAGGAGTGAGGGAAAATCGCCCCTGTCAGGGACCCAGCCAGAAATAAAACCTTGACAGCAATGTAAATTCTTCTCCACTCTATCCAAAGCTAAAAAGCATTTGGCTAGAGCTAGGCTTTCACTAGTATAGTGGTTATCAGTTTGTAGTTTGTATATAAAAATAGATATTCATAGTGTCCCAAATAACTATCTATCTATCTTAAACAAATATATGTAGTATAATAGGCCTGACAACAGCAATCACTTTATGGCAGTGAAAGTTCAAGCGAGCACGATGCTTGGTGTTAAAGTTGACTACGCAGGCATCAATACACAAGGCTGGTAAATTCTCCCTCCTGAGTGAGTTTATCCTAATGATATTATGTGACACTTCAAGTCTAACTCCATATTCTGGTGTCATTTTTTACAAACCATGTGGCAGCATGTGGGCAAGAGAGGCTTTATTCCAGGAGGGAGAATGAATTGTTAGGAAACTTTTTTAGACTCTGATGGTGGCTGATGTTCCTGGAGTTGGCATACAGCAGGATACCATTGGGCATCAAGATATTAAAGATGGTGATATCTTCCTGATACCCTACTGATGATGCTGATGCTTTTCTTATTATTAAAAAGTTTTTGAGCCATATCACTTGTTTTTACAAGGGCGTGGATCCCAAAAAAGTGAGAATAGCACAAAACACTTTGATCCAATACACCAGTTTGGAACCCCAAACGTGTCTATTATACTTAATTCAATATGGCAACTGACATTTCCTTCTGTGATTTTAATTATGGTAAATTATGTAATAAAGCTGTTTACATTTTATTAATCATGTGGTATATGCCCGCTTTAAGGATAACCTTTGTAAAAATAATAATAAATGCATATCTTTTTTGCAGGTGTGTATTTATTATTTTTTTACTAGAAACCTGCAAAGCATTGCACCCACCATCAGCAGATCGCGGAAGCAATGCAGGATTCCTGCAAACTGTCAGCGCTATGCCGCGTACACACGACCGGACTTTTTGAGGGACTAGCTCCGACGGTCTTTCCGACTGACTTTCGGCGGAGTTCCGACAGACTTTCCGAATGAACCGACATTTGGCCACACACAATCACACTAATGTCCAATGGATTTGAACGTGATGACGTACGACCGGACTAGAATAAGGACGTTCATAGCCAGTAGCCAATAGCTGCCCTAGCTTCGGTTTTTGTCCGTCGGACCAGCATACACACGAACGGATTTCTCGGTCCAGTGGAGTTCCGGTGGAAAAATTTAAAACATGTCCTATTTCTAAAGTCCGCTGGATTTCTGGTAAGAAAAGGTCAGATGGAGCCCACACACGATCGAATTGTCCGACGGACTCGTTCCGTCTGACCTTTGCTGTCAAAAAGTCCAGTCGTGTGTACGCAGCATAAACTGTCTGCTCATACTTCGAGCACACAGGCAGTTATACAAGGACAGGAAGAAACTTTGTACTACCTAGAGTGCTCAACAGTACCCTGGTAGTTCACTGAGTACTACAAGTCGACAGCCACAAAGGTTGTTGGTACTTGTAGTTTTCCCATTTACAGAACTCTGTGAATGAATGATGCAGCCGGGTGTTCATTCAAATTATGACAGCGAGTTTGGGGAGAAGATCCTTGGCTCACTAGAGGCAGAAGATCGGGAGAGGCTGCAGCAGTGGGAACATATTACACGTTCCACCCTAAGGCACATTTAATGTCCCAATTTACCATCTATTCTACCATCTGAAGTGGTGTTAAAGAGAGGTTACTACAGAGTTTTGTAAGTAAGGGATGGTGCCATAAGAGGGAGATATTGGATGATTTTACCCATGGTTAAAATTAGACTTTTTTGTATTTTTCTTGCACATGATTAGGTTTTCTTTGCAAAGTGAAAATTCACCACATTGACTATATTCTGAGAAAAGATCCCTTGGCTGCACAACTTTTCTTGGAAAATGGGCAGCCTTTTTGCCATTAGTAAATCAATGTATGCACTCATAAGCCTGCATTTGAGCCTAAATTTTAAGTTTGCCTAAAATGAGCCCAACTTTAAAATATAGAGTATTTTGGCTTTACAGAAAGAACAAGTAAACTGAGATGGAAAGAACAGAAAATCAAGCAACCATGTGTCTAAGTTGGAACTGCCTATTATATTGTACCAGTTTGTAGTTTAACAGGAGAGTACTGTAAACTGAACTGGTGGACAACAGTAATGTCCTATATATGTCCTAGATAGTCTTCCGGGAAAAGGTGTCATCCTTTCTTTCATTTCTATAAAAAGATCTGACCTAGATGACTTCAAGCCACCTGTTGTTCAGGACTGCTGCTAGTAAAATAACAGAATTCCTGTATATCCCTGTTAATGAGGAATGGACTTGTAACTCTCTACAGGAAGCGATGCTAGTGCAGATTTGAAATTTGGCACTTACACAATTGAAACATAGCTTGTATAAATCACCTATGTTCAGTGACATGTGTTTTCCTTCCAAAACTCACAGAAAACAAAAGTGTATTTATCTCAAAATATTCAGAAATAATTTAAACATGTCTTCAGGTTCAAAAAACTTGCCAACAACAACACAAAGTAATCTTTACAAATGATACAGTATCTTAACTCCTATCCTAATACTGTCACATGGAAATTCAATTTAAACACGTTGCTGGCTTAACTAAGGAATTCCATATAATACTTATTCATCCATATTGAATATGATATATGTACAGTAACCAAACATTATTATTATTATTAAGTACAAGCTTCCGTGGTATGTCCCCTTCTTCAAGGTTGCAGCAATACTAATTCACAAATATTTTAGCAGAATCTTTAAAAAAAAAAGATAATCTCACTATCATTTAACATTCTGCTAAAACGTTTGTGAATTAGTACTGAAGGGACCTTGAAGAAGGGGACATACATCGAAAGCTTGTCCTGTAAAATTGTATGTTAATGCAATTCAATTCAATTCAATTGTTTCCTTTACAAGTGCACTAATACAGCTACAATCACCTCAAATATAGAGTTTAAGAAAGATAGACAAATTATTATTACATTCACATACATGGATAAAAAAAGGACCAAAAATGTTATAAATAAGGTATTACCTCTGTAGATGATATTTTGGTAAATTGTATTTTTCCTCTATATTGTAATTATAGAAATGGGCCAGCAACATTGCCTGATATCTCCTACTTTTATTATAAGAATTTAAGTATTTTCTACCCTGCTAGTTTATGTTAGACAAGTATAAATTCATAGGGATGGGGGCATCTGTAAGCTCATTTAGCCTCCCCTCTTATATCACAGCTCTCAACATTGGAAAGCATTTTCTAAAATTCAGACTGGAAATCTAAATTTTTCAGTCTGCATACTGCCAGGGTCTGGATCAGAGCTTGGAACCTCTGTGGCATATGGCTGTAGATATTCTTGCAGTACCACCTGAGATGCTTGACAACTCTTTTCCTGATTCCTAGGACAATCTTGCCTGGTATCTTGTTTCTGGTGAACCTCAAACTCTTTGCTCCTCCCATGAACTTCCTGATTTAAGCTTTGTCTCTGAATTTCCTGTTTGGCAGATTATTATGCTGTCGCCAGCCAATATCTTGGTCCTTGCATGCCTGCTGCTGTTTTCTTTAATTTTGCTGCCATTCTTTGTCAACCCTTGGCCTGTTCATCGGCTATGCTTTCATCTGATCCCACCCAGCTACTATTTGTTACTGACCTTTTGGCTTGTTCATCGACTACTCTTCTGCTTGTTACTTATCTGCTTCATCCATTACCTGACCCTTTACTCACTGGGCAATCCAGAGGGCTGTGACCTGGCATTAGCATGCAGTGAAACCCATTCCCACCATAAGGAGCACTGGTAAAGACTGGCTAGTGCTTAGACCCCTCAATTAGACCCTCTTGTGTCTTCTAGGGGGATCTACTTGTATATTTCCAGCTAAGAACTCATGAACCTCTCTACAGCCACTGGCCTTTGAGCCTGAACCCAGACCTTGACACATTGGGGTTTGTTTACCAAATCTGGTGCAGCTGTACATGGTAGCCAATCAACTTCTATCTTCAGCTTGTTCAGTTAAGCTTTGACCTGGAAGCTGATTGGTTTCTATGCAGAGCTGCACCAGATTTTGCACTGGAACTAATTTTTAATTGGTCCCTTTGTATGAATAATAAATACTAAATCAGTGTAGAGATAATTGGTGATTGATGAAGGACTGTGGCAACGCTAAAGTCAATTATATTTTGGAGAAAAGCCTCATTATTTATAAGAAAATTAAATGCCTTATTATGAATAAATTACTTTTACATTTTTGGAATGGTTTAGTGGCTTCTTTTGAGAATATTATATTTAACCCCCCTGGCGGTAGTCTGGCTCAGGGTGGAATTTCAGTACCATAAGAGGTAACCCCGAGCCAGATTCAGGATCGCATTGCAGGATACAGGGAGAGCTACTTACCTTGTCCCCTGGATCCTGCGACGTCTCCCCGCTGTGTGTGTGAGCTGTCTCCTCACTCGATTCACACAGTGCCCGAGTGCCGCTGAGCTCCGTTCCCTGCAACGTTGCGATGCACGGGAGCGGAGATCGGCGCCAAATTCAAAAAAGTAAAAACACATAATACACATACAGTACTGTAATCTTACAGATTACAGTACTGTATAAAAAAATGACACATTCCCCTTTGTCCCTAGTGGTCTGTCCAGTGCACTGCATGTAGTTTTATATTATAAATACATTTTTTTCTGCCTGGAACTTGGAGATTGTCCATAGCAACCAAAAAGTGTCCCTTTATGTCAAAAGTGGTTTTAGACCAGCTAGAAAACAGTGATAATACATTAGAATCACTTGCAGAATTGAGCGATAGCGATTTCTGGGGAAATTCGTCATCAAGCACTAAATCTAATGACAGCGACAATTCTGCAACTGAGCAAATTTCAGTGTTTTTGATTTGATTACATTATTGAATAATTTTTATTATTATTATATTAATATTTGTTATAATTATTTATAGTTATTTATTATATTATAATTTATGATTTTGTGCTTCAAACTTTATCATACCCGGGATGAGGGGATGCATGCAAAATAATGGTACCGCTTTCAGCACCTAAAATCAGAAATAATCATACCGCCAGGGAGATTAATAACAGACTATCCTGATACACGTTAAAACATTTCTGAGACTAGGGCAAAATAAACCCACAGATATTACAAATGCTTGATCCAGATAGCCACTTTAAAGGGTCATAAAGTTTAGAAACCTGTCCTGATAAGCCATTACAGCAGGTCCCCTATTCTAAGGTCCCTACATCAACATTGTACAATGATATCAACTTATATTCTTAGCATCAATTGCCTTACACGTTTATGTAGTGCTCCGCAAATATGTTGCCCTTAGGACAGTTGGTTCTGGCATGCACAAAAGACCCCCTCATAAGTCTACCACTCCAATTGCATTAAACTCATTAGCTGATATCAGTAAATATTGGCTGCCTGATAATATTCTGTTAACTTAAAACCAAACGGACATAATAAAGGCATTTAATATATTTATGGCAATCTGTTTATAGTATATGCTAAAATGCATAGTGACAATGGATAGCCAATAACTTGCATTCCGCTAAAGTTAATCCTGCGATTTGACATGCACTGACACAAGGCATGCATCAATGATCACCACCTCTCGCTTCATGTTATTGCTCTTTGGGAGACTGTATTCCCCAGGAGCTTCTCAGGTTAAGGAGGAACCCAACCCCACATGCACACCTCCCAACTATCACAATAATATCATAATAGCAATTGCCAGATTCCCAAAGGGAAATACAAAGGCATAAAGTAGATAGGTAATGCTTTGGGAATATGTAAAAGGTGGGTGGAACCTGAGAAAAATAGGACGGACCAGTATCTTTCTTTTCTAATAGGTTGGGAAATCACTAATAGGATTCCCTCAGATAAACTTCAAGTCAAACTTCATGATATATTATAAGCAGTGAAAAAATTTTTTTTTTAAATATTTATTTTGGATGTGAAATGCCGCACATCGGACTAACTGACATAAGAAAAATAATGAGAAGAGAACAAAATAGCAAGACATTTTCAAAGCTGGCCATCTGTCATGCGAATAAGCAGATCGTACAGATAGGCTGACCCTTTTGCAGTGAACTGGTTACTATTGTAACAAGCCTGCAGTTTCTGTTCTTAATAATGCACAAACAGCTGCAGATGAATTGTCCCTTAGATAACTGCTAATATTTGTTTCAGACCTTTTGCTGTTACCTTGGCCAGAACAAATTCTCCCCCGCACTCAAAAATCTTTTTAAGTATTTTAAGATATGCTTTGGCAAGGGGACCTTGGTTTTTTTACTCTTTTCAACCACACACGCCCTGAGCTTCACCCTGTCCTAAAGTTAATGCAGGATTTCCTATAGGAAACAAAGATGTTCATGGATGCTGACCTTTTGTGCTCACACACTAAAACATCTGTATACAGGGATTTCCCATTTGGTTAAATCCGAGTCTTTATTAGCAGTCTTGTGCCATTTTTGCCTTTAATGGAACAGCAATTTTTTTTTTTTCACTTGTGAGCTCCAAACATTGAGTAACCTCTCAGCATTGTAGCTTTTCCCCCATCCCACCCCTGCTGTAAAAGTTACAGTTCCTGCTTCCATCCATAAAAATGTAGAAATCCAAGCGGTGCAGGTTTCCTTTCTAAGCTTTGTGTGCTTGCTAAATCATTTTGTGCAAACAGTGCATTGCTGTAGAGCGATCCAAAACTATAGCCATTGCAGACTATTTCATTCCCAAGCCATAAAATGCATTGGATTTAAAGAGGCTAGAAAAGAGACACTATAATGACATCAGCTACCATACAAGTCATGTCTCGAATGCCGGATTGTTAGAAATGATCAAATAAAAAAATTAGACTAGTTTCATATGTCTGCCTGCTTTATGGCTTTCACCTTTTATGTGTCTTAATCATTAAATTAAACTTTTTTTTTCCTGCAGTGTTAAATTTTAACTGGTGGTTCATGATATTCTTGTTCACCAAAAAGCTAGTTTTAAGCCAAAAACAGTTAACACAATCATAAGATCCTGCCAAGAATGCTGTATTTACCTCAAATGACAAATAAAGTAGAAATGTTACATGAATTTTCACGTTATAATCAGTCAATGCAACATATGAATCCTAGAGATAAGTGAAAGTTCAACTTTATCTGTTTCATAGAATGTAATGTATACTAATAATGTTGTAAATATTGTGAGGAAAGGACACAGCGGGTTCTGTTGATTGGTTATCTTGATTATAATAAGCAGATTTTTTTTGCTAAAACTGGTTAAAGTTAAACCTGCGAATGGCCTGTGATGAAGTATCCAGGGACATATACGATGAATTTGTTTCTGGCCATATCAGATGCCAACCTCCAGCATTAAAGTGTGTGCCAAAATAAAGCAGAGCTCCATTCTCCCCCAAAAAAATGTAAAGTCAGCAGCTACAAATAGTGTAGCAGCTGACTTTTAATATAAGGACACTTACCTGTCCAGGGATCTAGCGATGTCGGCACCCAAGCTGATTCCTTAATTGGCTTTGGGGGTAGGGCGCTGGGCATCTTAGGTAAGGGAAACCATTAGTTTCCTACTATGCATGCATGAGTGGGGCTGTGCTTTCTGAATGGTCCCTCAGTCTTTTGGAACCTGTGAGTGTCCCAGAAGTCTGCAAGGGGGAGGAGGAAGGGCCAAATATTGTCCTAGATCACCACAACGATCTGAGAAGTAAGTGGGAGCGGGTACCTGTCAAAACCAGGTACCCGCTCCCCCCAAATGTGGCAAATATGACAGTGGAGAGGGGGAGGGTACAAACAAGCAGAGCTTCCTCTTTTGGGTGTCGCTCCCCTTTAAATCAAGTATTTTGTTGCACATAGTGCTGTAAAGTGATAAAGTTTCATTCTTTTTCTCTTACTCTCAATCTCTTACTTTCAATTAAATCACACCAGCAACTGAGAAGCCATACCAATAAACAATGTACTGGCAAATTCCACAATAGTCATAGGAGTAAAAGTGCTGCAGTATTCACACATCCACAGGAAAATCATGCAAAGTGGCTACAGGATCTGGACAGTGATAAGAGAGGAACATGAATAAAGCAAGGGGAAAACAGTATTAAAAAAAAAGCCAATGCAATCTTACTTTACATACCTGACAAAAATAAGTATATGTTTGTAAGAGTTCAGTTCTACTTTAGAGTGTATGTAAAGTCAAAACCCCTTGTGTTTCTGTTAGCATAGCCCCAGAGACATAATAGGAAGTCCAAAGTGAGGGGTATTCCCCTCTTACCTGTCATGGTGATATGTGTTCTTATTTACCCTCATCTCTTGTTTGAGGGCATTTCTAAAATTTAAGATTTCCCTTTACTTTCTGTATTGGTGACAATGTTGGTAGAAGAGTAAATCTCCCAAGGGGAGACACAGACAGCAAAAAAAACTTGACAGAACAGTGTAAATGTAAGGTCTGAAAAGCTGTTATCTGAGTGGAGAACAGGAGAGTCGTAATGAACAAGGTGTCACTTTCATTTTTGTCAAAATGCACATGTTGGTGAGATAAACGTTCACTCTTATGAATTTCTGTCTGTGCTGGGCAGCCATGTAAACTGACAAATTGGACAAACACATTCTAATTCAAAGGATAAGTCCACCTTTAGAACATTATACATGTTCCACCTGTATTTAGGGCGGAACGTATAACATTTTCCAGTTCTTGCCCCCTTACCCCAGTTGTGCTCCCTGCACCTGCTGTCACTTTAGAAAAAACGCGTGCCAAGTTAGAAGCAAAACAGAACTATCATAAAATCTCTATCTGAAGAGTTTCCTAATAAAGTTGTCCTATAAATACCATAAATAGTTTGGAGAAAACTTTAAGGAAAGTTTAGAAAAAAATTGTCAGAATGGGGTAGTGACATAAAATTACCCACAACTGAACTACACATATGTAAAGTAGAACTATAGGTATTTTTTCATTTTGGATAGAGTAAAGGAGGGCTATAACCCCTGTAAGTTTTATTTTGCAATCTAATTCCCATTGAGAAGATTTCCCTTCACTTCCTGCCCCATAGTCAAAACAGGAAGTGAGGGGAAATCACTGCAAATTAAGGGAATATCTTGGGGGCCCCCAGGTCACCAAAACTAGTGTCCTCATTGTAAGAATTTACCTCTAATACTTTTCTGGGGACAGCGTAAAATTTGGGATTTTCTTTTACTTTCACTTTCATTGATAATGGTAAACAGGGAAAATAGAGAGGGGGGATCTCCCTAATGGGGGCACAGACAGCAATAAAAACTGACAGGTGTTCTAATGCCTCTCCCTCTATCTAAATTATGTAAAGCAAAATGTATACTTTAAAGTGGTTGTAAACCCTTACATACCACTTTTACCTACAGGTACGCCTATAAAAAGGCTTATCTGTAGGTACTGGAAATATCTCCTAAACCTGCACGGTTTAGGAGATATTTACCATATATGATTTCGCCGACATCATCAGTGCATGCACACTGAAGAAAGGGTGCAATCGTGCTGTTTCTACAGGGCCCATGCCATGACCATCGGCTCCTGCATGCATGCGAGGGAGTGACATCACACGACTTCGGACAGTCACAGAGCAGGAGTCCATGGCCTTGGAAGGAAGAGGGTGACGATGGACGTGGGCAACAGCGGGGACATCGCGGGCTTCGTTTGCAGGTCAGCCCATTATGCCTTTACTTTGCAGGGAACAAAACCCATCAGGATTTACTTCCTCTTTAAGTTTCAGACATAATCAATTCTTAGGCCGCGTACACACGCGGGGACTGTTCGCTCAACTTTGTCCGTCAAACAGTTTCAGCGGACAGTCCGCTCAAAATTAGCATGGACGGACTTGCCCACACACGACGAACGAACAGTCCGCTGAAACCGTGCGCGATGACGTGAACGGCACGTACGACGGGACTAGAAAACGACGTCCTATACACTGCAATGCAAACTTCGGCGTGTAAATCCTTTCTGAGCATGCGCGGAACTTAGTTTGACGAACAAGCCTACACACGGGGGGACTGTTCGCACAGTTTTTCGGAATTTCCGAAAAACTTTGTTCAGCAGACTGTCCGCTGAAACTGTCCGCTGAAAGCCCACACACGAGCGGACTGTCCGCCGAAACACTGTTCAGCGGACAAAGTTGAGCGAACAGTCCCCGCGTGTGTACGCGGCCTTACTGTGATGAATTTACCTTTATAAAAAGTGATTGCACACAAGTTATTACTGTGTATGTAAAGGGTTATGCCTGGTACACACTGAGGTTTTTTCTGTTCAGTTTTTTTGTTGAACAAAAAAAAACTGTCAGCTCCATTCAGAGCCACTGTACTAACTATGCAAAATTAGTATAGTGATCTGCCCCACTGAGTTGTTGTGTTCTGACAGGGGGATGGCACCCCCAGCATCAGAACACTCCGATCAGCACTCTCCACCATTGGCTGAGTGCTGATTGGGCATCGGTCAGCCGGCTTCTGTCAGGCAGGGTGGTACAGACACAGGCTGAATGTCAGACTTTTTTTAACTGCCCAATGTCTCCCGATATTCGCCCCATGTGTATGGGGCTTTAACTGCATAGTTAAGCTGCCCCAGTAACAATCACTCTGTCTGCTGATTTTTGGATTGTTGTCCCAGAGCAAGGATATCTCTGCAGAGGGTGGGATTACTGGGTGGGATTACTGCCACAAAAAACTATCCAAAACTAAAAGAAAAATGTTTCCTATTGGGAAAAATTGCAATTGAACACCCTGTCTGACCACTATTTTTTTTTAAATGAAAAAAAAAATGTAGGAATGTGCTAGCTAACAGTTGTCTGCTTATTTAACCATACTTCAGTGTCTATGGGCACCTTCTGATTTAAGTTGGCAATTATGAAAGTAGCTGAAAACTGGCAGGAGTAACCGTTATAAAGTGCATGGATAAAATAGCTGTCCAATGTAACATTTAGATTACTGCAATGCTTGTGCAAAGGAAAGTATATACAGAAAGAAAATACTTTTACCTAAACATACATTAAAATTCCATTTGCAAACTAGTCACTATTTCATTTTTTTATTAGTCCGATTGGAAGAAACAATTGAGTACCGTCCGTGATGCTTTTTTTATTTGCACTTACGTACAATTTTTCAGGACAAAATTATGGGGTATGTCCCCTTCTTCAAAGTTCTAGCAGTACAAATTCAAAAAAGTTTTAGCAGAATCTAAAGTTTATCCAACTTTTATGTCTTTTGGTTAAGCTAGCAGGTAACAGGTCAAGGAGCGTTTTTCTATATACTTTTTACAGCTTGCTAATGAAGAGGTTGATTAACTAATTTGAGTGGAAAGAACTTTGAAGTTTGTTAATCTGATAGACAGGCAGTTTATGGTATCTAAGCATCTTAAGTTCCAAATCCATATTTTTCTGGTTCACTGGAGATCGCTATATATAGTTAATACATAACTTAAGGTTGTAAAAACTGGAATTTAACCATGAACGTAACCAGCAGATGCAAAGAAACATTTAAGACTGTTGAAATAAAGATTGGTGGTGATGAATTAATACTGGTGTTATTATTCACAATGTTTGTACATTTTACTAAGTTAGACAAATGTAGAATGCATATTCAGACAGAAGTAAATAAAAATATATGTTTTCAGGATTCTGTTAAAGCAAACTTGCCAGTAGCCTAGTGGTACTGGACAGGCTACATCAGTACAATACAGGCATCTAAGCCCCCGTACACACAGTCGGAGATTCCGGCAACCAAATCCGTTGGAGTAATTCCGACAGATTAATTCTGGAAGAGGTCCGGAAGTGATGTTGCATACACACGGTCGGACAAAGTTGTCGGAAAATCCGATTGTACATAACGTGATGACGTTATTTCGTTACGACGGGACTACGTTCAGGCTAGTAGCCAATAGCTTTGCTCTAGGAATTTGATCTGAGCATGCGTGGCACTTTGTCCGTTGGAGTAGGCTACACATGATCGGAGTATGTCTGATCGGAGCATTTTGTCGGAAAATTTTACCGGCAAGCTGGAAAAGTTGGTCCGTCGGATATTCCGATGGAAACAGTCCGATGGAGACCACACACAGTCGGAATATCCGACAAAACTGTCCGATAGGAAACATTCCGTCGGAATCTCCGACCGTGTGTACAAGGGCTGACAGTGTCTGGATGCTATGAATACTAAGGGGTTGAAATGCAAATCTCAACCCTTTTTGAAAGTTTTGTATCCTTGCTCACCTCCTTACGCACATTCCTATTGGCCCATCTATATATCATGCAACCTTTCTGCTGAAAAGGAATGAATGAGAAAGATGAAACAGAAGACGGCCAAGTTGCAAACATCCTCATGAAGTTTTGACATTTTCAGGCTATCATACCCCAGAAAATGGAAGGTTTACTTTAGGAAACGAATGTTCAAATTCAAAATGTTATTTTGCAGGTCAAGGTTATTGTTGAGTATATACAGAGGATTTATTTAGTAAGACATTCCCAGCTAAACAAGCAGATGCACAGCATTCAGTTCCTTGTAGGTGACCTTACTCTTTATACTTTCTTATGAATGGCAGAATATGTATTGGTAGTGCTAGTTGTGAGGGCAGAGGCATTTTCACTCCAAGCAAAACTAAAGGTTTGTTTGTACAGCCTTATCGATGCATACAATGCACATAACGAAAAGTGGTCCTTTAGTTAATTTTGAAAACTTGTTCCCCTGCTGTGAGCTGTAGATCCTTCTTACAAGACAAAAAAAAAGTAACCACAGTGTGCAGTGGACAAGCAGGTATGTAACACACTGGGATGGGTTGGATGCTTGCAGTGGCTGGCAATCAGTAACATGTCAGAGTTTTAACACATGGGCAGCCTGAAAAACAAGTATTTACCTTCATGTTTTACAGACCAGGCTCAGCTTACATTTCTCAACTTACTGCGGAGGTCACTTTAACTCTATGCGGTAAGAGAGCCATATTTAGATCATTGGTACAAACATCTGGGCAGCAATGGTGCACAGTGGAGCTCTGTCATGTAACCAGCCATTGACCAATGCAGCCATGTAGGCAGTGATCAATGCATTACGTTTCGAGTTTAGCTAACTTCAGTTATTAAAAATGCAAGCTTTTGAAAAAGAATACATTAGCTTTCTTCGTCGAGCATTATAAACCTTTTGCATTTATGCTTCCTAAAATACATTTTCATAGTTGTTGGGAATTGCTACCCAGTGTGCTATGATATTGTAAAAACGAACAGACATTCCTATTCTACAGCGGTCAATGTGACCCTTATTTATAAAAGAGGTTATGTAGAATATTATGGTTTCTTTAAAGTAACATATTACAAAGAAGCAATCTTGTAAGAATTATATTTTAGTGTAATTTAATACAAAATACAGTTTTAAGAGGCATGTCAGGCTGCCCAGTCAAATAGTCATAAGGCCACATAATGCTCCCAGCACATCAGTCCTGCAGAGGCTTAAACCTCACCCTGTTTTCCTAGCCACGAAAGCTTAGCACTTTTGAATGCAAACATATCCATATTTCCAAAGAAAACAACATCTGAAAGTTCTGGAAATTTGATACTAATTAGAGTGTTGGAAAGGAATAGATGCAAAATGTATTATATGCAGTCAATTCACACCATCAATAGTGGTCCTTAGTTCATATTTGTTTCTCCAGTTTAATTTTTGTCCTATATAAGAGTATAATTTGATTTAATTAAACATAGACACATAGGAAGATTAGAACAAATATAATTTGGGTGTACCATTGGTAGGTGGGGGCTTTGGATTTAAAAGCACACCATGATCTGGAGATAACATGAACATAAAGAAATAGTCTGCATCATAAGTCACAAATTCATGGGAGAGCAATTTAAAAGTCCCCGTTACTTGACCATGAGGTTTATTTTGTTCCATCTTTTATTTTCTTGGTGTTGAAAGACATGACTCTTGGTTAGGAGGAAATTTACACAAAAACAGCATTTTCCCAAAATCTAGCTGGTTGTATAAAACAAACTCAAGTTCAAGTATCATGTCAAATAACTTATTTGTTGAGGTTCTTTTATAAAACAACTGTGAAATAATTAAAATGAATGAAATATAGTGCTTTCAGAACGTATTATTATCATTAGAGAAGAAATATATTGTTTTATAATTATAGAAAAAAACCTAACTTCAGAGTTAAAAGCTACCCTAAATTGGATACAAGGAATGTGACTCTTGTAAATCATGAACTGTCATGCTTCAAAGTGAATGGGAACTAATTAACATAACCTTGTGAATGGATGTATTTGAACCATTTAATTCACAGAAAGATCTTGTGCCAGGGTATAAGCATCCTGTGTAATGACCATGTTAGGATTATGTTGGCCTTTCAGATGTCACATGTGACCGTGATCTGATGAACCCACCCACAGATTAACAGATAACCCTAAAACCTTTCTTTACTTAAGCATACAATAGCTTTTAAACTCGGCCGAAACCTGTTAATTTATCACATTTGTGTAAAAGACATCTCCTGTGAATTAGTGTCAGGATGAATAGGCTTCGCTTAATAAAACAGTTTTAAACATGTTTTTTTTTTCTAATTAAGCTTTGTAGGTTGTGATTTTACGTGCATGAAGGAAGCTTTATTGAAATAAATTAAAGATTGTCATTTAAGATTAACTATCATTATTGTTTTTTTTTTTATTATTAATGGAGATCTAGACCCTAAGTGGATGACATGAATTCCTAAAATTACTTTTACATTTTCATCTTTGTATTGCAATTTATTACTGCTAATCTTCTTCGGCCTTTTTCAGCCACTTCCGCTGTACATACACTCACTCCATAATCAAAAGAAATTGCAGGAAATTCCAGATTTCTTTTGATTGTATATATGCAGAGGAGCTGTGCTAACACCTTCACCTAAAACCTGGCTATGCTGTGGATGGATGGCTAATGTGCTCACCTGGAGCGGCTTTCTCTCCAGTGGTGAAGTTTCCATACACTCACTCCAGCATTGGCTGCACATCATTGCTCTGATTTGGCTTCTAAAGTCCTCTTACACATGAGTGGCCAAGGGCAGTAAACCTGGTGGCTGACCAACCTCCTGGCTGCCTGCCTAAAGGCTAATTTGCCCGAGGAGCAGTGGCGGCTGGTGCTCCATTGTTTTGGGGGTGTGGCAAACAAACCACCCTGCTGCTCGCTCACTCACCCCCCCCACTTACCCCATCCAGATCACGGGCAGCTTCCCCGGCTTCTCCTCCCAATACGGTCTTAGGACCCTTTCAATAATTAAGTTGCGCTAGACTCCTGAATCATTAATAAATAAATATAGTGAAAAAATTGAAAAACGAATTGAAAAATGAACATCACAAATAAAGTCCAACCAAGGTAAGATGAAAAATGATGTGAAACTGACAAACGATACACCCAAAGAATGTGATAGGAGAAAGATGACTTCCACCACTAAACACACTAACAATCTCCTATCATGGGAGATCACCAGTGCTTTCGGCTTAATACCCAGCCCAGGCCTTTGGTAAACACAAAAATGGTCACAGCGTCTTTCTGGATTGCAATACTCAAAGGGCCATATTGTCACACAATCCACATAAAGAAAGAAAGGCTTCCATAGTGTAAAATCTTTGCAGTAATTTAATAGGTAAAAAAGTATTGCACCTACAATTAGGTAGAATATAAAAAGCATAAAAATCAAGCTCTCCAATGCAGCCCATCACGCCGTCAGCACGTCGCTCCTCCCTACGCATTTCACCACACCTGATGTCGTCCAGGGGCACAGGCGACGTGCTGACTCACTGCCTTATATTCATCTCCATAGCAAAAAAAAATAATCACACCTCGCTCTGAGCTTTGAGTGGCGACCTCACAAACTCCTCCATTTTAGGTAAGGGAAAATGCCCTCACTATTGGGGAATGGACAGCTCATAACCTATTGACAGTCGGAATGATCCTTCTCATCAAGAGTCAAAGGGAATATTAAAACTATCCTGACTATATTAAGTTAAATACTATCGCGCAATATTTAAGATACCAATGGTATAGGTTCATCACTCACTGTGCAACCCTAAATGGGACCTCATAGAATGACCTTATACTCTTGCCACACCAATTTGGATTGGGAATAGGTCTATCCATTAGTTGAAGGCACAATTAAATATCGTGTAACTCTCCAAAGGGATTATAAGAAAACATAAAAAGTTAAAAAGCAGTTCGGCCAACCGGAAAAGGATCCCGTCACGGAAAACAGAGAGATGAAACGCCTCAATGGGGGCACCCACCCAGAAGGGCTTGGCGACCTCTGGTGTTATTTCTCCAAACGAGCATTGCAGTAATCACCTATATCTGGAGGCCCAGCGGCCTCTAGTGGTGATTGTTCAAAGGTGAAAATATGCAAATCTCTGGAGCTCTATGTTTTGGACAACTGTTTACAATGGGCAAAAGATTTATCAGGACCAGATCCAGCCTTAGTGGGTATACAGGTAAGCTATACCTACAACTCTCAAAGTGATAGTGTTTCTTTATGAGGATCATGTGACAATATGTCCCTTTGAGTGGTGCAATCCAGGAAGATGCTGTGACCATTGCTGTGTTTACCAAAGGCCCAGGCTGGGTATTAAGCCGAAAACACTTGTGATCTCCCAAGATAGGAGATCATTGGAAGTCTGTAAGCGGCAGTGTGTTTAATGGTGGAAGTTATCTTCCTCCCATCACATTCTTTGGGTGTATCGTTTTTGTCGGTTTCACATTATTTTTCATCTTACCTTGGATGGACTTTATTTGTTATATTCATTTTTCAATTAATTTCTCAATTTTTTCACCATATTTATTTATTAATGATTTAATGAGTCTAGCGCAACTTAATTATTAAAATGTGTATGTTCTGTGTGTATCTCACAAGAAGTTGTAGCTTGGGTTCATATTTTCATCTTGATTTTTGATAGGGCAGTAATTTTTATTTGTTTGTAGGTTTTAGGATCTACTTCCTGTCCTGATTGGCCAAGATTGGAAGCAGGAAGACAATAGCAAATGTTGATTCTCTAATGTCACAAGTGGGTGAGCTCGGAGCACATTGCTCTGAGCCCCAAGTCCAACCTTTTTTAAGCCAATTAGAGCCACAGGCTCTAATCATGTGCTTCAAAAGAAAAAAAAAGCTCATAGAAATCCATGCATCCGGCGCCACACATAGAGAATAGGGACCGGCGCATAGAGATCCATGAAGAAAAAGTCTGGCCAATCCCACTGAAGCAGCACCATGGCTAGCACCACCCATGCATACCACTGCCTGCAAGTAGTAGTAGGATTGGCCCTTAGCCTCTCCTTATCAGAGTAAACTGATTTAAAATGTTACTAAACCCACAACAGTAAAATCAATCTGTATATGTAGTAAAGCATGCTTGTTATACTCACTGTGGAACCTAAGGGGTTAATCCTGCAATTGTGTAAAAAGGCTGTTTAATCCTGTCTTGTCTGATCCTCCCCTTCTTTTACTTACTTACTTTACTCCCCAATCCATCTGCTGATAAGACAGAGCCTTTGGAGTCACTCTATACATGCTCAGTTTGGTGTATATTGCTAGAGAGTTTTCCTTGGGAGGGTGCATGTGATCAGCCCAGGGCCAATAAGTACTGTCCAGACAGAGGGTGAGAGGTCATACAGCCTCAAAGGACAGTCAGAGTAGAATGAAAACTCTTCCTACAAGCTTTAACCAGACACTGATAGAAGTCACAAGACTGCTATATATATAATGCACTGAGAAAAGGTATTTAGCATATTTACTAAAATAATTTAATTTCCATGTTCTGTGTACTGTGGGAGAACAGATATAGTGAATGCAGGGTCCTGGGTTTAGTAACACTTTAAAGTCCTGATCCTTTATGAAATGACATTTGGGTGCTGCTACTTCCCACCCACACAGCTGCAGCCACGGTTCCAAGTAAGAGAGAAGAAGATAAAATGTGGCCACCAAGAAAATGACAGCAAACATCATCTATAATGAATACAGATTAGTATTTGATGGTCTTAACATCTGCTTCAGACAGCAATTTCAAGTAACAAATGAAAGCATTCAGCAAGCTACTAATACTATCCAGTAAATACAGCAACTGTGCCAAAAGTCAGAAAATGAATCCAGTGTTTTGTGTAACCCTGCGCAAAATAAGCACACAGAACTCTAAACAGAAAAGTATACTTCCATAAAGCTTGCTGTGTAATTTTCACGCTTCCTCTACTTTTTGCATTTCATGTAGACAGATTTGAAATCGATCAGTGCTGACTGATATGATAAAATCTGGACTTATTATTAAACAATAAAAAAGGGGGGTGCATTATGTCATAATAGCCAGATTTCAGTTTTCTGTAGTCATATCCTCTAACAGATCATTCACAAGAGCATATGTAAGTTCTTGATGGCAGAGCTAGCAGAAGATCCAGCGTAAAACACGCACCTAGAGTACTGGGGGTTAGACACATTTTGATGCATACAATTCTTCTAATAACTTTAAGTGTGGATGTGTATATGCTGTTACACAAGCTAACATGCATTTACACACGGTAACAGGCATATACGTGTACAACCTGCAGATATGTACATCCCCAGATACAGCCCTGCCCTGCTTTTTTGTACATTGACAAAGCATATTCTAACAATAGTGTACTTTCTTCATTCTGAATCACTTCTGGCAGTTTTTGGAGACACCCCCCCCCCCCCCCCCCCATAGCACAGAGCAAGTGATTGACAGCTTTAGATGTGCATGCTTGCTTTTGAGACTGTGGAAATGGGGGGTCCATTCCATCCACTCAGGTATCAGATCACACTCAGCTCCCTGCCCCCTGCCTGCTGAAGGCTTAGAAATACCATATGAACTGTGCACTTGGGAGGCTGTCGAGATGAGATTTCTTCATATACACAGGTACACCTAATTATTTCAGTGGACTTATGCAAGGCTAGGTTCACACATGTCTGGTATGAATTTCCCTTCAATTTTCACAGCGAATTTCCAAAATAGCTGTTCAGCAGATCAGCTGCCATTTAGATGCAGTTCAAATGTGATTTTTTGAAGCCGGCAGCCACTGGCGTCTTTGACATTAGCTGGTTGTTACGGAGCAGGCCAGGAAGCCAGCCGCTTCATCTTTAACAATGGATGACTCATTAGCTGTCAGCAGGGTTCCCCGATAACAGTGGAATGTAAAAAAAAACATTGCCGGCAATAAAAAAATTGTGAAAAAAACTGCCCTTTCGGGTCTGGTGCAGATTTTAAGGGGAACCCCATGCCAAAAAAAAAAAGATGTGAGCCCCCCCCCCCCCCAAAACCATGCCAGACTCTTAGGCCCCACACAGGAAAGGGGGGTGAGCGAGCGCCCCATCCCCTGATTCATACCAGGTCACGTGCCCTTAAAATGGGGGTGGGGTGCTTTGGGGTGGGGGGTGTTGATGGGAGCAAGGGCTTCTTCCCCACAACTCTGGAAACCTCACCTAGTGGCACCACCCCCTTGTGACATCACTGACCCAGCATGCACCTGTTGATGTCACAAACGGGGCAGTGCCACCAGGTAACATCCCCGCCACTAAGCTTTTTAAGAACTGACAGGTGGAGCAGGCAGATTGCGGGAGCCTTAAGCGTAAGCTGAGCTTTTGTTTTTCTTCTTCTTTCAGGATGGCGATGGCGCTGGGCATCATGATTGATGATGGATCAACACCAGGGGACATTGTTGTTTTTTTTTTTTTTTAATTGTCAAAATATCTGTGTTTTTATTTATTTTTGACACTTTTTTGGTGAATGAGTAGGAGTACAATGTACCCCATACTCATGCACATGAGGGGGATGCAGGATCTGGGAATCCCCTTGTTAAAGGGGGCTTCCAGATTCCGATAATCCCCCTGCTCGCAGTCCCCATTGGAGTCAAAGTGCTTATCACTTTAATTAGTGACAGGTTGTGTGGCTGATTAAATGAAGGTAAGGCACTATATGAACTTTATTAAATACAGACTTTTACAAAGTAGATATGCCTGTACATAAAGGGGAAAGCTGGCAAACCTGCAGGTAACCCACAGCAAAAATGTTCAGAATTGTGCAGACATATCTAAAACAGTGTAGAAGAAAATAAACTGTTGTAACTAAGTTCAAGAAAGGACAAATGAGTTAAGACCGATATTTATGCATTTTTTTCTGTGAAACCATGAGCTTTACATCTCAGAATCAGTGATGTGTAGAATTAATATCATTTTCATGCTTTTATATACAAATGCCAGCATTGTGAAGGAGGTACATGGTATCTGTGTTTCAACAGAGAAATAACATTGCCAAATAATCTTTCATGGCAATTGCAAAACCTTTTCAGTCCATGGAAAAGAATATCCAAAACATAAGTATAGAAAGAGAAAAAAACAAAACAAATGTCACTATGTTTAAAAACTTCAGAAAACTGGGAACATTAGAAAATGTTTCACATCATTTATTATACTGATCTGATGCAGACGCAGATTTGTGGAAGAGAGACATGGGCCTCAAGCTAAGTGACACGATTTTACTGGGTTGGGCACACAGTCCATTGATGTCTAATTTAAGCTATTCTTACATACAGCTTCATTAAATAATGCATGAATTTATCTGGCCAAGGGTTAGAACCTTTCTTGGGTTTTTACTGTTCTTCAGGGCTATTGAGGTGGAGTGTGATGTCACCACCCTCTTTCTCCACCTTGTTCAATCAGAGAGCGCTTTGCATTCATTCATGGCATGCAAAGCATTCTCTGATTGGCCCCGTCCTGCCCCTTGCCCCTGCCAAGCAGCCAACTTCCTGTGTTCAGAATGCAGCAGGCAAGCCGCTCAGCACAGGACCCAGAAGTCAGTGGAGATCACTGGAGCAGCATTGCCTATTATAGTTATTTCCAGCTTCCAGGGGCATCAGCCAGGAATGGCATATACAGTATCTCACAAAAGTGAGTACACCCCTTACATTTTTGTAAATATTTTATTATATCTTTTCATGTGACAACACTGAAGAAATTACACTTTGCTACAATGTAAAGTAGTGAGTGTACAGCTTGTATAACAGTGTAAATTTGCTGCCCCCTCAAAATAATTCAACACACAGCCATTAATGTCTAAACAGCTGGCAACAAAAGTGAGTACACCGCTAAGTGAAAATGTCCAAATTGGGCCCAAAGTGTTAATATTTTGTGTGGCCACCATTATTTTCCAGCACTGCCTTAACCCTCTTGGGCATGGAGTTCCCCAGAGCTTCACAGGTTGCCACTGGAGTCCTCTTCCACTACTCCATGAGGACATCACAGAGCTGGTGGATGTTGGAGACCTTTTGTTTGAGGATGCCCCACAGATGCTCAATAGGGTTTAGGTCTGGAAACATGCTTGGCCAGTCCATCACCTTTAGCCTCAGCTTTCTTAGCAAGGCAGTGGCTGTCTTGGAGGTGTGTTTGGGGTTGTTATCATGTTGGAATACTGCCCTGCGGCCCAGTCTCCACAGGGAGAGGATCATGCTCTGATTCAGTATGTCACAGTACATGTTGGCATTCATGGTTCCCTCAATGAACTGTAGCTCCCCAGTGCCGGCAGCACTTATGCAACCCCAGACCATGTCTGACTGTAGGCAAAACACACTTGTCTTTGTACTCCTCACCCACACATGCTTGACACCATCTGAACCAAATAAGTTTATCTTGGTCTCATCAGACCACAGGACATGGTTTCAGTAATCCATGTCCTTAGTCTGCTTGTCTTCAGCAAAATGTTTGTGGGCTTTCTTGTGCATCATCTTTAGAACTTCTGGACGACAGCCATGCAGACCAATCTGATGCAGTGTGCGGCGTATGGTCTGAGCACTGACAGGCTGACCCCTCACCCCTGCAATCTCTGCAGAAATGCTGGCAGCACTCATACGTCTATTTCCCAAAGACAACCTCTGGATATGTAGCTGACCACGTGCACTCAACTTCTTCTGAGTGGAATCTCTCCACCGCTGTATGGTCTTGGCCACCATGGCCATGCTGCAGCTCATTTTCAGGGTCTTGCCAATCTTCTTATAGCCTAGGCCATCTTGATGTAGAGCAACAATTCCTTTTTTCAGATCCTCAGAGAGTTTTTTGCCATGAGGTGGCATGTTGAACTTCCAGTGACCAGTATGAGAGAGTGAGAGTGATAACACCAAATTGAACACACCTGCCCCCCCATTCACATCTGAGACCTTTTAACACTAACAAGTCACATGACACCGGGGAGGGAAAATGGCTAGTTGGGCCCAATTTGGACATTTTCACTTAGGGGTGTACTCACTTTTGTTGCCAGGGGTTTAGACATTAATGGTTGTGTGTTGAGTTATTTTGAGGGGACAGCAAATGTACACTGTTATACAAGCTGTACACTCACTACTTTACATTGTTGCAAAGTGTCATTTCTTCAGTGTTGTCACATGAAAAGATATAATAAAATATTTACAGAAATGTGAGGAGTGTACTCACTTTTTAGAGATACTGTACATAGTTACATTGGTCCAAGCTGGAACAATGTAACTGTGTAGAAAATATGCATACCTGGAAATCTGCTTTAACATTGCCAGTGGTCATGTTACTACATGCTGCCATGGTTGTGGTGTAGCACAGCAACATTTATATAACAGATTGCATTTGGCAGGCAGTACTGCCACCAAGTGTGAGCCATTTATGTGTATGGGGCCATTACACAACTGTGCTGCAAGCGTAATATTTGCAGTCGTGGTGCAGTGCCGCAGGCTTTTAACGGATAACACAGGTGGTGAGGATGCTTTGACCCACCTGTCAAAGGCCTCTGAAAAGAGATCCACCACACATCACATTTTTATGAGGGGGCAGAAAACACAATCGCACATGTAAACCAGGCCTTAATAATGTACAATACAGCCGATTTACCTTTATTCTTCTGTACTGGAGTAAACAGTAAAGCCTCATTCACACTGCTGATTAGGGCAGGTCTACAAACTGCAAATCAGCAGATTCTTGCAGCTGAAATCACCTGTGTTTATGTTCAGTTTAAGTCGCTCTGCCCGTGTAAAAGAATAACATGTTCACTGCCGGCGAGGCACGTGAACAGGGAAAGTCCCACCTTCATAATAACCTCCCATAGCCTTTCCTCTGTAGTATTGGAGTAAGCCATTATTCTTTGGCATCCTGCAAGACAGGAATGACACAGGAGGAGGTATGACAGATTTACACTTGTCACCATTCCCATGATGGCCCAAAAAACATCCAGAGTAACCCTAATTCACCCACATCAACTACCAGAACTGGTACAAGTGACTCCTTAAAGCTACAGAGGCTCAAAGGATCATGGGACATGTAGTATCAGGACTGGAAAAGGAAGGAAACAGGAAGTCAGATCACTTAGAAATTCAGCCAGGGGAAGGAGTGACATCACAGACACAGAAACCTGCTGTATACAGCTAAAGGAGGTAGGTTACACACAAACTGACAGTGGAGTTGTGATTCATTTGCATGCACAATGCTGTTTTGGGGAGGAAAAGTTTGAGTTCTTCTTTAAATTAAAACTAAAGACAAAACTTTTTTTTTTTCACTTTGTACAGAGTAAGGGATGGTTTTACCCCAGTCAGTTTAACCACTTGCTAATTAGGCTCATACAGGGACAATCACATACCCGGTTCAGTGTGCTTGTGCCCCCTCCCCCCCGGCTGACTCACGCTGTGTTTGGATACAGTAGGATTTTGACAACAGGTTTAAGTCAATGATTCATTGCTGAGACTTGCTGATGGCCTGTGTCCAATCACAGCCCAGAGTCCACAGGGCTCTGTACAGGGGGAACAATACTTAGCAAAAAGCAGCCCATATATCACACACATTAACGCTTGTTAGGCACACACTTCACCCCTTGATTATGCTGAGATGTTAACCCCTTCTCAACCAATGTCATTACAGTGGCAGCATATAGTATTAGCTCTGATCACTGTATTAGTGTCACTGGTGATGTCAGTTAGTCAGTTGGTGTACCTCCTAGCCACCAACAGTTAGTATCAGATTGGCTGCCACACTATCACAGTCCCACTACAAGTTGCTGATGCCCACCATTACTAGTATAAAATAAATAAATAAATAAAAAGTCCAGTATACATACCATAGTATACTTTTACACAAACCAATCAATATAAACTTATTGGGATTTTTTTTACCAAATTTCCCCCTCTGTTACTTTTCTAAGGACAACTCAAAATTAGAATTTTTCTTTTAGCTTTCTCTTTGAGTGATAAAAGTAGATGGGACAAATTGAGAGGGTGAATCTCCCCAACAGGGACAGACATTAATAAAAACCTGACAGAATTTGTTTTGGGGAAGAAGCCATTGGGGATTGTGTTTTGCTTTATATATTTAAAAGGAACATCATTTTTTTTTTTGTTTAATTTTACCTGTATTTTTACAGACAGAAGCAGATTTGATATGACTATGCAGTCGCATGCGTAAACCAATAAAATCTTCATACTATGCATGCCCAGTGCTAATATTTCCATGAAGGTGTGCACAGTGCTACTGTTTGCAAAGAGGACTTGGGTTTAATAAAATGTTAGATGTGGAGGTGTAAATGTGGATTTAAAAAAAAGTGACCCTCTTTTCCAAATAAACAACAGTTAGGCTGGATGAGAGCCCAACCTGTAATTCGGGATGAGTGAATTTCAGCTATAATAATTTTGCTGCAAAGTTACCTACTTTACCATTGGCAAAATTTAGCTTGTGACGGAAACTCTTTATTTTGCTCACTGAACTGCTAAAATTTGCATAGGGTAATTTTGTTCTGTTTTTTAATTTTAATTTATAAATGTTACCATGTATAATTCACAAATCTTTCACCAAGGATTTACACATTTTTCTACTTGGTTTCAATTGGCAAACAGCTACATACACCAATGCAATACATATGAGCGAGCTGTTGTACCTGCTAAAGAATTTGTCATTTTTGTCTATCCAGTCCTGAGATTCACACATTTGCAAAGCTATGGCACATAGGTCAGCCCTGTCCGGCAAGGCAAGAGATCAGATTTTATTTTGCTGTAGTTCATTAACACTTACAAGTCTCCTCCCAACCCCCAACTTGTGACTGTACTATCAAAGGAGCTGCAGTAGACTAATGAACTTATCTCACATCACTCTGTTGTCTCCTCCTACCAGCATGATTCTTGTCCCGCAGCACAGCTGATTGGCTTGTGTATTGCTTCTCCCTCCTACACTCCGAGCTCTGCTTTACAAGGACTGTTAGAGGCTGATACCAAATCAAATCCAAGTAGTAACTGCTCACATTTAAAAAAATATATCTAAAGATGTATTAATGCACCCAGAGCTGCATTATTTTGTGTCTTTTATATGTAGCTGGATTTCAACTTTGATTGTAAAACCAGTTTAGGAATAAGTAGTATTTAACAAAGTTCACAACTTACTTGCTACTAAGGCATCTTCTTAAAGAATATGAAGCTCCACCACCACACGTCCTTGAACATTCACTCCATGATCCCCAAGCGTCCCATAATGTGTCACGATCTTCTTCGGAACGAGCTGTTCGAGAGCTCTATAAGAAATAAAGGTTAAAATTAGACCCTCTGTATATTATTTGCTGCATTTTAATGTCATGAAAACTTGGTAAATTTGGCCACATTCACATTTGTGAATGGGCCTAACACCAATTATGTGCAAGAACCCTAGGGGGTTCTTGGTAGTTAGCTGCGGGAGGCAGACCTATTGAAAGCAATGGGAGGCTGCTCGCTCCTGCAGCTAATCATATTAGCTCTGTTCAGAGAAGATCACTGCATCGCAGCATGAGCGATCACATGCGAGCAGCTGTGATTAGCTGCAGGAGCCTCCCATTGCCTCCCATTGCTTTCAATGGGTCTCCCTCCAGCAGCTACTCACCAAGAACCCCCATTAGTGGTTTTTGCATGCAATTGGTGTTGGGCCCATTTGCAAGCATGTTGCCTGAACTGATTACATGCAAAAACCTCAGCGGGGGGTTCCCAGTGATTAGCTGAGGCAAGATTCACCCATTGAAAACAATATGAGATTCTGCTCTATCCTGGTCCTCTGCCTATCTATCACAGCGCTCCTTCAGTGTCACCTGTATATGCTGATGACACCCAAATCCTGGTACAAGTGTTTTATATCACAGCCATTGATTCACCTGCAATGAATGTTTGATAAATGTTACATTCACCACTCTACGGTATAAATATGCCACTAAGACGTATAGTGCCTTGAAAGAGTATACATACCCCTTGAAATTTTCCACATTTTGTCATTTTACAACCAAAAAGTAAATGTATTTTATTGGGAGACCAACACAAAGTGGCACATAATTGTGAAGTAGAAGTAAAATTATAAATAATTTTCAACATGTTTTACAAATAAATATCTGAAAAGTGTGGCGTGCATTTGTATTCAGTCCCCTGAGTCAATACTTTGTAGAACCACCTTTCACTGCAATTACAGCTGCAAGTCTTTTTGGGATGTCTCTACCAGCTTTGCACATCTAGAGAGTGACATTTTTGCCCATTGCTCAAGATTTGTCGGGTTGGATGGAGAGTGTCTGTGAACAGCAATTTTCAAGTCTTGCCACAGATTCTCAATAGGATTTAGGTCTGGACTTTCACTGGGCCATTCTAACACATGAATATGCTTTGATCTAAACCATTCCTGTGTAGCTCTAGCTGTATGTTTAGGGTCCTTGTCCTGCTGGTAGGTGAACCTCCACCCCAGTCTCAAGCCTTTTGCAAACGCTAACAGGTTTTATTCTAAGATTGCCCATATTTGGCTCCATCCATCTTCCCATCAACTCTGACCAGTTTTTTGCTGAAGAAAAGCATCTCCACAACATGATGCTGCCACCACCATGTTTCATGGTGGGGAAGTTGTGTTCAGGGTGATGTGCAGTGTTAGTTTTCCGCCACACATAGCTTTTGCTTTTAGGCCAAAAAGTTACATTTTGGTCTCATCTAACCAGAGCACCTTCTTCCACATGTTTGCTGTGTACCCCACATTGCTTCTCGCAAACTGCAAACAGGATTTCTTATGGCTTTATTTCAACAATGGCTTTCTTCTTGCCACTCTTCCATAAAGTCAAGATTGGTAGAGTACACGACTAATAGTTGTCCTGTAGGCAGATTCTCCTACCTGAGCTGCGAATCTCTGCATGGGCCTTCAGAGTTACCATGGGCCTCTTGGTTGATAGGTTTGCAGTTGTGCCATACTCTTTCCATTTTCAGATGATGGATTGAACAGTGCTTCATGAGATGTTCAAAGCTTGGGGTCATTTTTTTATAATCTAACCTTGCTTTAAACTTCTCCACAACTTTATCCCTGATCTGTCTAGTGTGTTCCTTGGCCTCCATGATGCTGTTTGTTCACTAAGGTTCTCTAACAAACCTCTGAGGGCTTCACAGCTGTATTTATACTGAAATAAAATTACACACAGGTGAACACTATTTACTAATTAGGTGACTTCTAAAGGCAATTGGTTTCACTAGATTTTAGTTAGGGGCATCAGAGTAAAGGGCGCTGAATACAAATGCATGCCACACTTTTCACATATTTATTCGTAAGAAAAAATTGAAAAGCATTTATCATTTTCCTTCCACTTCACAATTATGTGCCACTTTGTGCTGGTCACATAAAATCCCGATAAAATACATTTACATTTTTGGTTGTGACATGAGAAAATTTGGAAAATTTCAAGGGGTATGAATACGTTTTCAAGGCACTGTATATGCAAAAAATATAACCCCTTCTATCTACCAGTTTCAGCAGCTGGATATTCTAGTTTTTATTGGAGTATAACTTATACTGTTCAGTAAAAGCCTTGACAATAACCTAATTCAAGTGTGTTTTCATTTACACTATAGGCAGAACAAAAAAAAAAAAGTACAATTAGAACTGTCAAATAACCTCACTCCCCAGGGCAAGAAAATGACCCATGGAATTCAACAGTCTTTGTACAATTTATAGTCTTTATTTTTACATACATCCAAGGGGATCATTTGGGAAATATATACACACATAATTAGCCTTTCATTTTGCTATTGCAAATAAACGCTTTCTAATTGCAGCAGGAAACCTGGTACCCCATCAGTTGTATGCAGCAATAATGACTGGATCTATTTTAGTCTTATGAAAAAAAAAAAAAAGAAGCAACAGGATGGGTGGACGAGCACAAAGGTGTTTATCCAGTGCGGTAATGAAATCACCTCCTGTGTTGCTAATCCAAGAGTAAATGTGCATATATCATATGATGCTATTTCCAGATCCAAATTCACTATGTTGGCTTTTAAAGCTTCATCGTTTTAACAGAGGTAAAAAAAAAACATGGCATACGGTATGTGCCACAAGCTATCTTAAGTTTCTTAGATGCAACGAAATAAGGCTTAGAAAAGCAAAATTTTTAAGAAAAAGTGCTTTTTCATAGTCGACACACTTCTTTTATACTAGTATAGCAGAAGTAATGCATGTAAAATTACCTAATAAAAAAAAAATCACTTAGCTTTATCTTATGAATGCGTGCAGATGGTTAAGTCTGCCTGCTAGGCGGCAATCATAGTTAGCTAACTTAGCAGGTAATAAATAAGTATTAAAGGTTGGAAGAATAGGGCTTATTGCCAAGAAAGCATTAATAGTTACTATAATCAAAAGCCAGATAGCTTACACAGTGTAATGTTGTCTTGCCTGTTCTGAACTACAAAGCAGATAGAGTGAGATGACTATAAATCAGCTTGAGCTAACCAAAAAGAGAATAAAACTTTATAACTTTCCCAGTACCATAATGGGAAACCGCGACAGCCAGTTCACCAGATGCACCCTTACATGAAAATTAGATTGTATAACGCATACACTTGGTATCAGGGTGTGAAATGGAACATGTGAAGGACCACTATCTTTTTTAAAGTACTTTATATTGATTTGCTTATTGCATTTATTTTTGTTTTGCCACAATCGCTGTAATAGAAAAGTAAGACTATGAATAAAACAGGTTGTTGATGCAATGTCTACAACAACTACACATCTGTTTCTGTGACACCAATTAGGTTTTAGGCACATATTGATTCATAAAGTGGAAGTAAAGGCATAATCTAACTAAATCTAAAGCTACACATTTTAAGCCTAAATTATCTAGCCCTGTAAAGAAAAAAAATTGCTAAACTTATCTATTCTAAACCCACTCTGCTCCGGTCTTCAGCGGCATCCTCTGTGTGCAGGAGGAAGCCAACAATGGCTGGGAAATACCTTGGAAGTGATATCGCCCATAGACTTCTGTTGTCAGCCGCCTCTTCTACACACTGAAGCTACCTCTAATACAGGGGTCTCAAACTGGCGGCCCTCCAGCTGTTGCAAAACTACAAGCCCCATCATGTCTCTGCTGGTGGGAAGCATGCTTGTAAGTGTCAGCCATGCAATGCCTCATGGGACTTGTAGTTTCCCAAAGGCTCGAGGGCAACCAGTTTGCGACCTCTGCTCTAATAGCTCAGCCTGGGACTGGGCTGGCTAAATATAGTGATTTTTTTTTATTTACAGGGCTAGATAGATTAGGCTTAGAATGTGCCTGAAATTAGGTCTAGATTTAGTTAGTTTTGCCTTTACTTCCACTTTAAGGAACAAAGAACCTTTTGGACATATTTGGCTATAGGCTTATATTGTGCATGTAATTAATTATTTAAATCCATTTTTCCCATTAAACCTGGAGGTTCGATTACCTATCATCCCATTATGTTAATGGAATAACTTTTATGGTGAATGTAGCTTTGTCATCCTTTTATATATTCATTTATCTCATTATTCTACTAGTGATGAATCATCCTTACAATCATACTATAAAGCAATGTCAGTCAGAAAAACTGACTAATCCCTGTTATGTTTCTTACTGTCCTGACAGATAATGCTGGAAAATATGCTGGAAAAAATCATAGGGAGGTTAGCAACAAACTACTTAAGCGTTAAACACAAAAGCAAAAAAATTTATCATATTGCTGCTTACCAATCATAAGATGGCTGCATTTTTCTTTTTAGTGTATTTTTATTTTTATTTTCACCTGGTGAGTTGCTTTAACAGACCAAGTTGTCCAACAAAAGTGGCAGTTTGAGATAAACATTTAAAACTGTTGCCCTAACTGCCAAAAACTGTTAGCTGGAGTTTGAGTTTAATTTGTTAGTCACGTCCATATAAATTTGCTAGTGTATCTCTCCCATGATTGACAATGCTACCATCCAAGGGCATCTCTATTGCTCCTCTATCCAGAGAGGAGACATCCTAGGGCAGAAAGTATGTTACTGGCCAGATCATCAGGTGAAAATAAAGGGAAACATAGCCTAAAAAAGAAACTAATGCAGTGACCAAATTTAGGACTGGTAAACTGCAATATAATTCATTTTAGTTTTTGGGTTTATTACCACTTTATTTTTAGGTATTTCTCTTAGCTACATGTGTGGTTCTCAAACAATTTTGCTTAGTAGTTTCTGTTCCATGTATGATAAACACCAGTTTGAAATATTGATAGCCACATAACTGGTAAAATACATTAAAAAAAGTATTTTCTTTAGTATTGGATGACGTAAAGCAGGGGTTGGCAACCTACGGCCCGCCCTGCTGGGCGCACCTGGCTAGATACCACTAAATCAGTGTACGTGATGAGTTCATGTGCACTCGGCCTGTGGACTGCAGGTATCACCCTGGTACCATTTTTCTAGAGGTGGTGGTTGGCTTTTTTGGGATAACAACCACTCGGCTGTAAATGGAAGCAGCGGGAGGAGACGCCTCCCCAACCAACACCTTCCGTGGCTCGCCCAGGCTCTACCGTCCCACCAGGAGGCCCGAGTGACCAGCTGGGAAGCCCGCCAGTTGGCCGGAGACCCGAATGAAGCCAGAATAGGCTTTGATCGGGTCTCGGATTTAGTAACCCAGAAGCGATATCATGGCATCACTTCCAGTTTACAGAAGAAAAAAAAATTACAGTATTCAAAACAGCCAAACTTGGCGTTTAGAATGCTTTTAAGTGCAAAGGAGGGATGTGGGGTCTTATAGACCCCACATCTCTCCATAAAGAGTACCTTTCACTGCATATTACTGTCAGAAGGAATGTTTACATTTCTTCTGACAGCAATAAAAGAGATCATCCCTCCATACTTACACAGCTGGGGAGGCTGTGTAATATTCAGGGGGGCTGTGTAATATTCAGTGGGGCTATGTAATATGCAGGGTGGGCTGTGTGATGTGCAGGGGGGGGCTGTCTAATATGCAGGGGGGCTGTGTGATGTGCAGGGGGTGCTGTGTAATATGCAGAGGGACTGTGTAATGTAAAGGGGTCCAGAGGTATGGGGGTTGTGTAATGTGAAGTCTTCCAGAGGTGCGGGGCTGTAATGTAAAGGGGTCCAGAGGTGCGGGGGCTGTGTAAAATAAAGGGGCCAGAGGTGCGCGGCTGTGTAATGTAAAGGGGACCAGAGGTGAACTGGTAAATGCAGCCCTCCATGCATTCACATACATTGAATCCAGCCCTGAAGTGGAAAAAGGTTGCTGACCCCGGGGTAATTAATGGTTTAAACCCCTTTCAGCTTTTTCTCTTGATCATTAGATGAGGAAGTGGAGGTCTGGATTCCTAGTTTTGGTTTGATGTGCCAGTTGAATATTAAATGTCTGGTGGTAGGCAGCTTTCAAGTATACAAGGGTCATGGGTCATGGTGTATTGTTAAATGATTATGGGAAGGAGAGTGCAACTTTGTTTTATAGGCTAGAAAAGGTTTATTTGGCATATTTGACTAATACACTGTTTCTGGACTAAAAAAATAGTGTGGTGCTCATCATAATCCTTTTTTTCTTTCTGTGTCCCGTTTACTTCCAGTAAGATGCAATCCTTCCAAAATAAGTGAAGACAATTCTCAGATGAACATGTGTCCCCTCGCTTTCTCTTCTGGTGAAAATCTCAAATTTTGGAACTCCCCTTACTTTCTGTTTCACCAACAATGGTAACCAGAACTATTAATGAAGATCAATCTCCAAAGTGAGGGCAAAGAAACTTGTTTTTTTATTCCCTTCCTACTCTATCCAAAGCTAAAACAAGTTTTGGTTCTAGATACATTTATTCAAAACTGAAAAATACAATATGCAAAGACTACCTGTAACAAGCAATATGGCTTCTATAAACAGTAATTAAATACAGTGGTGGCCCGTCCATAAGTGGCGCATTGGGCACCGGTCCCAGCATCGGATGCATAAATTCCAATGGGGAAGGTTTAGGTTCACATGATTAGAGCCAGAGACTCAAATAGGCTTCAAAATAGGGTGGGCTTGGGGCACAGAGCACTGCGCTCTGAGCCCACCCAGTTGTGTGACAGTATTGTAACACCGATTCTCCTCCCAGCCAATTCGTTTCCCGAATGGTCAAAATGAAAAGCTACATTGGCTGCCTGGAGGAGGAGGGACGGGATGCAAGGAGAGGAGACGCAGGGGAAGCTAGCCGGCTGCCCGTCCATCGCCTGGAGGGATATCTGGGGTAAGTGTTGCAACAGACTGACCGGGGAGGGTAGGTGTGGGTGACTCGACTGGGAGAGAGGCTGGCTGTGCACTGTTTGCTGCTCCCCCAAAGAAAAAATACCACTGACAGCCACTGATTAAATACGTGAAACATTATTTCAAAATAGTTGAGCTATTAGATCGATGTTATAGCACTTTGCTTTGACACTTTAACAAAATGATGGAATGTTTTTATATAAAAATGAATGAATCACATATTCTCCTTCAGGTAGGCCTGCAGGTTAAATGTGAAAAACAGGCATCTGGTTTTCTGAAAACTATTGAGTAGTGAGTCATATTTTGTGAAAATCCTATTTAAGTCCCTTTTTTCTTCTGTAAAAGTGTATTAAACATATGCTGTACAATTTATGATTAGGGAACCATAAGAAGTCCTTCTCTTGAGAAGTATTGCTATATCGGAAGTAAAAATCTGAGTGTCGGATAGAATGATCAATCAGCCGTATAGTTGTGGAATACCATATTAAAGTGACAAAGCTCTTTCAATGATTTGAATGAGTTAAACACATACAGGTTTTTGAATGTATTTTTCCCCCTTTTAAGTTCTGCATATGTAAGATTATATTTTAGCAACTGTGCATCTGGAATATTAGTTAGCTAGTCAGAGCAACACTCAAAGTTCTGTAAATATATAAAATAAATATCATATCCTCAGAGTTCGGCCTTTATAGAGATCTGCTTTAAAGAGAACTTATCACCACATTTTGCACTGTCCACTATACAACTGTTTGCAATCTGTACAAGATGTACTTACATTAGATCTCTCTACTACAGTCATGTGAGCTGTCTAAGCAGAGATAATATCACTGCTAATCTAGAAGAAAATTGACACTTGCTGGAGTGTTGGATCCAAAGCTGGCCATACATTATAATATTTTTTTTTTTGTTCAATTTCCTTTAGATTTACCTTCAACCATGTAGAGGAATGGCCTGCCTGATTACCTACACATTAAAAGTATTTAGGTTTGACCTCATATTATATGGTTTTGCTAAATCCAAAGGAAAATTGTACAAGAAATCATAAGACCAGCCTTACACTTAAAAAATGCCTGCAACCTTTCCTCTACAAATAGAGAGGGTAAATCTCCCCAGGGAGATCACAAACAGCAATACAACCTGACAAGGGTTCTGATCCTTACAAATTCAACACAGTGAAGATCAGTTGCAACAGACAAGACATAAACTTTCAATTTAACTGCTTATTCATCTTTAGGAAAAATATGTAGACCTTTCTAAAAATGTCCCAAAGGCAGTTATCTCTTCAAAAAGATGACACATTAATGGATAATGGGTACTTTTTAAAAGCAATTCAATATGATATATTTATTATTCTGTGCACTAAATATAAATCATGTTCTAACGCTTATATATGTGATATGTTCACGGAAGAAGTTTGAATCCTTTATGTATTCTTTTGGGCAAGACAACTACTTCTATTAACATGGATCTGGGATTTCACACACATATATATTATAATATAATAGTTACATAGTTAGTCAGGTTGAAAAAAGACACAAGCCCATCTAGTTCAACCACATAAAACAAAAAAAAAAAAAAAAAGCAATCCCATATACACAATCCTATACCCACAGTTGATCCAGAGGAAGGCGAAAACCCCTAGCAGAGCATGATCCAATTTGCTACAGCAGGGAAAAAATTCCTTTCTGATCCCCCGAGAGGCAATCGGATTTTCTCTGAATCAACTTTTCCTATAAATGTTAGTACCCAGTTATATTGTGTACATTTAGGAAGGAATCCAGCCCTTTTTTAAAGCAATCTATTGAGCTGGCCAGAATCACCTCTGGAGTCTATTTCAAATTTTCACAGCTGTTACTGTGAAGAAACCTTTCCGTATTTGGAGATTAAATCTTTTTTCCTCTAGACATAAAGAGTGCCCCTTAGTGCTCTGTGATGACCTTAAAGTGAATAACTCAACACCAAGTTCACTATATGGTCCGCTTATGTATCTGTACATGTTGATCATATCCCCCTTAATAGATTCAGTTCCTCTAATCTTTCCTCATAGCTGAGCTCCTCCATGCCTCTTATCAGTTTGGTTTCCCTTCTCTGCACTTTCTCCAGTTCCCCGATATCCTTTTTGAGAACTGGTGCCCAAAACTGAACTGCATATTCCAGATGCGGTCTTACTAATGATTTGTACAGGGGTAAAATGATATCTCTCTCTCGAGTCCATACCTCTCTTAATACAAAAAATGATTTTTCTCACTTTGGAAACCGCACTTTGGAAACCGCAGCTTGGCATTGCATGCTATTATTGAGCTTATGATCTACCAAAACCCCCAGATCCTTCTCCACTATGGATTCCTTCAGTTGTACTCCCTCTAGTATGTACGATGCATGTATATTCGTAGCCCCCAACTGCATAACTTTACATTTATCAACATTAAACCTTATTTGCCACTTAGTTGCCCAATTAGACAGTGAATTGAGGTTGGCTTTTAAATTGGAGACATCCTGTAAGGATGTTATTCCACTGCATAGCTTGGCAGTAAACTATTTTTTTCTTGCAGTCTGCCTCATATATCTAATTATTCCTTTATTAGGTGCTACCATCTTGCCAAATGTTGGGAGACATTTGCCAGTTCAAGAAAAAATGGGCCAACATTCGGACCATGTGTATGTTGGTCTGTTCGACACAAGCCAGCGTTTTGTCGGACATGCATGCTGGAAAATAAGCAGCCGACTAACTCCCGATCAGGACTCTCAGCCAATGGTGGAGATCTGACAAAGGGGCCGCCCCCTTGTCGGAACACAACAGCTCAGCGGGGAGATCGCTGTACTTACTTTGCATACTGAGTTCATCGGCTCCAACCAGAGCTGATATGTTTTTTTTTTTCGTTCAACCTGCTGGGTTGAATAGAAAAAACTAATAGTGTGTAACAGGCTTCACACAACATAGGAAGGGTAAAGTGTGGCTGTCAATCACATTCATTGTGGCCATGCCATTCCTGTGGCAGTCAGGTGTCACTGCTTTCTGCATATGTCGGTTGCCAGGTAAGGTATTAACTACATACTTTTAGTAAAAAGTCAAAACCTGCATATCAGTGACAGCACTGTTCAGGGGGCTTAGATTGCAAATTTGGGGGGAAGGATGTGTGCGTTTATAACAGCTGATGGAGTAGATAACACTATGCTTACATGCATTTAGAATGAAAGGAGTTCCTGAAAGTGCTGACTATGAATTGCTACACCAAAAAAAAGACAGAATATTTATATGGAGTCAGGTACATTTTGGAAACTATAGTCTTATTTCCTATATAACAACATATCTATGCCAAGAACCATTCGATTGGAAGATATGCCTTCTCTTTAGTTTCCCACGGGACTACTGAGCAACACATTGCTGCTTCTCCTACCATTCCTCTCTAGCTGCTATTCTACCCATTTTACAGTTTTTTTTCTTTCTTACTCCCTACCCCCAACACTTTGACTCCCCATCCCAGTATAAAGGGATAAAGAACTACATCCCATAATATCCCATAAAATCCCATAGTCCCATAACAAATAATATGCAAATTAACTATAAGAAATACATATTTGTAGCATGTTATAGCACCAAGTTCTTCATTACTTAAGTTTTCATGGTAATTTACTACATACACGTATAATGGACCCAATCTGTCTATCCCCAAAGACTTCTGTTCAGTCATGTCATTCACTGTCTTTATACAAATGTAAACTTTCTCAAAACAAATTTATTGTTAAAAAAAGACAAATTCACTGTATGTTTGCCCCAACCAATTTTAATGGAATCTTCCGTTGCACTTTAAAAAAGAGACCTCTGACCCAGAGCACCACTTCCCTATGCTACCTGTAGACCATCTAAGTTTACCTTTCATACCCCATATACTTGTCTACTTCCTAATTCTTCTGTCCCTGACCCACATGTTCCTCCAACATAAATTGAGCAAAAAGTCTCTTTGTTAAACAGAAAAGTAAGGATGTAGGAATGTTACAAAATAGTCTAATAAAATCAAGTTACTTAGTAGTGATGGACACTTTACAAAGAAGTCTACAGCAAAATTTTATGGAATGTAAAATGTCTAAGTTGTTTATATTGAAAAAAAAACTGTGAACAGATACGATGTAGCTATGATTCTGTTACCGTGTATGGCTCCCAAAAATTGTTCAGGAAACATGCTAATACCTCTCTTTCTGATAATAAAGAGACCTCTAGTTTTGCCCCAGTGGTATAACTACTGTGTTTGAACACAACAGGCTAGATGACATCTGGGATGACTGCCCTACACCTTATGTAATTGTATGATTGTGCGTAGGGGTACACCCAATAATACAGTTAGTGAACAAGTGCTATCAAAAATCTCCACACACATAATTACATGTTTGAAAGCTAACAATGAACACTGTAATGGTGGCAGCTCATCACAATACACCCACAATTACATAACCTTGCATGTGGGCCTGGAATATCAAAGGCACACTTTTGTTAAGACCTCCCCAGTGATTTGCTGGTGTTATTAACATAAGCATGGAGGAAAAAAGTCTGAAATGCCCTTGTAATATGACTTGTAAGATCTTGAGTAGAATGTAATGGATAGGAGCTACAACATTCAACAACAATGAACCTCAATATAGCTGTCAAAAAGGGGAAATGGGCATATAAGATAAAAAGGGCCCTTTCAAATTGCTAGACATAAAAATAGCATACAATCAAATCTATTAAAAAAAAAAAAATCCTATAAAGGCTGGTTTTAAATATCTATCAACTCCACCAATGTTAGGTATATGTATTTTTCCAATGGTCTCAAAATTTCTTCCCAAATACTATCTGGCCAGATTAAAAAATAACTAACTTGTAACAACTTAAAGAGGAGCTCCAGTCACCCCATCCAAAAAAAAAATAAAAGGTTAGCAGCTACAAATACTGTAGCTGCTGACTATTAACATAAGGACACTCACCTGTCCAGGGATCCAGCGATGTCCTCCCCGAGCTGATTCTTCAATCAGCTTCTGGTCCAGGCGCCAGCATCTTAAGTAAGAGAAACCGGCAGTTAAACCTTCTGGCTTTACAGCTGGTTTCCTACTGCACATGCGTGCTGTGCTTTGTGAATGGTCCTGCAATCTTCTTGGACCTGTGATGTGTTCCAGAAGGCTGCGGGGGGGGGGGAGGAGGGGGGACCGAACTTCTGCTCAGATCGCCACGACCATCTGACCAGAAGATGGAGTGGGTACCTGTCAAAACCAGGTACCCGCTCCCCCCAAAAGTACCAAATGTGGCAGTGGAGAGGCAGAGGATGCAAACCAGCAGAACTTCCCCTTTTGGGTGAAGTTCTGCTTTAATTAGTGACAAAAAACCCTAAGTTATGCTTCCCTGAAAGACCTTTTTCACCTATTGGGCTTTGTCACCCCCTCACACATAAAAGAGTAGGTGAAGTCATAGGGATTGATTTACAGGCCGTTCACTTTGCAAAGGAATTTTCCCTTATCTTAGTGAATGAGGTGAACTCTGCTGACTTGCATCATCCAATCACGTCCAAGAAAAAATACTGTTGTTCTTGCGTTTGAGCTATCCGGCACCATGCTTGATTAATTCACTGCATTATCTGCCCAGAGTTTGCATGTTCTCCCTGTGCCTCGGTGGGTTTCCTCTGGGTACTCCGGTTTCCTCCTACACTCCAAGGACATGCTGGTAAGTTCATTGGCTCCTGTCTAAACTGACCTTAATATATGTATGTATGAATGTGAGTTAGGAGCGTTAGAGGGCAGTGACTGATTTGAATGTAGAATATATATGTAAAAGGCTGTGTAAATTGACAGTGCTATAAAAGTAGCAATAATAAATAAATACAATAAAACAAAATACACCTAATGTGTTTAAAGACTTTTTTTTTCCAAAGGTGTACATTACAAAATATATAACATTTACTAAATACAGTTATTGCAGAAGGATTCAATTGGAACTCTGGAGTGTGTTTGCATACATTACAAAAAGGGACACTACAAAAATTATGAGCTCTCCTAAAATTCTTTGGCTCTTTTCTCAGCTTTAAAAAAATTCCTTGTCCATAAAATGACGCATATGCCATATATATGTCCTCCACCGTCTTTTTGAGCTTTAGGAAATTTCAATGCGCATAAAATAATGGATTTGTGAGCTAAACCAAATGAAATGTACCAGCTTTCTGGTTCACTGAAACACTAGTTTGCTTTGCATTCCCGTTTAACAGGATCCTGTGGTAGTTGACTACTATAAAAAAAGGTGACCCGTGTCAAAAGGTCTTTATGTTTCCTTTTACAACAGTTCCTGAAAACACGACATTGCGAGCTGTAACCAAGGGATATCTAGTCCTGAAACATCACACTAGTAAATATAGTAAATAGATTCCTGGGTTAAGGAAAGTGAAATAAATTAGTATTCGGCTAAGGTAAGGGTCAAAAAAGGACCATTTCTAAAATAATTTAGTCCTTATAATCTTACTAAATATCACAAGTCCACCAACGTTAGCACACGATTGGATTTTCCAATGCAAAATGTTGGATGTGAGGTTGTTGGCGGTAAGGTCGACTGTGTGTATGCTCCATCGGACATTTGTTGTCGGACTTTCCGCCAACAAATGTTGACTAGAATGTTCTCAAATTTCTCACCAACATATGTGTGTTGTCGGACTTTCCGATTGTGTGTACACAAGTCCGTCGGACAAAAGTTAAAAGTACAAACACGCATGCTCGGAATCAAGGACGAGCTGGAAGAATGACAGCACTGCTGATTGAAAAAGAAAGGTCATTTTTAATAAAATTCAATTACAACATCACTTGAGTCGCAATTGTACGTGCTATCTTATTTTTTTTATTTACTATTTTTTTCTTCTCACGAAAGTGGGGTCACCCTTTAGCCTCTTCCGGACTGCATATATACTGTGGCAGGGCGACCCTTCAGAGCAAAATCACGTACCTGTATGTGATTTTGTTTCCTGGGTCTGGGGAGCGTGATTCGCCGGAAACCAGCTCCCGGTGTGATTGGACATATCAGCGGGTTCGGCAGACCCGATGTCCGCCAGGACCCGCCGATCATTTCCGAGCCAGATAAAACGGCGGTATGCCTATGTAAACAAGAAAGATCGCCGATCTGTGACAGCAGAAGCCAGATATCTTATGTTTCTGCTAAGGAAGAACACAGATGTCTGTATTCCTAAAGTACAAGCACCCCCATACAGTTAGAATGCACTCCTAAGGAACACATTTACCCTTTGATTGCCCCTGATGTGTGTAAAAAAGGCGAATCTCCGTTCTGACAGGGGAGGTCACACATATCCTGTCTTTCTGCTAAGAAGGAGGATGGATCTGTGTGTTTCCTCAGGCACACAGTCCTCCATACAGTTAGAAAACACAAACAGGGAACACATTTAACCCCTTGATCGTCCCTGATGTTAACCCCTTGCCTGCCAGTGTCAGTAGTACAGTTACAGTGCGTATTATTTAGCACTTTTCACTGTATTAGTGTGTCACTGGTCCCCAAAAAAGTGTCAAAAGTGTCCGATTTGTCCGCCCCAATGTTGTCGCCATTATTAGTAAAAAAAAAAAAAATATTCCATACACTATACTTTTGCCCAAACCAATCAATATACGCTTAGGTTTTTTTTACCAAAAATATGTAGCAGAATACATATTGGCCTAAATTGATTAAGAAATTCGATTTTTTAAAAATTTTTATTGGATGTGTTTTATAGCAGAAAGTAAAAAAAAGATATATATATATTTTATCAATATTGTTTGGTCTTTTTTGTTTATAGCACAAAAAATATAGTGCAGAGGTGATCAAATACCACCAAAAGAAAGCTCTATTTATGTGAAAAAAAGGATATCAATTTTAATTTGGGTACAGTGTCTCACACCTGCAGTTAAAGTAACGCAGTGCCGCATTGCAAAAAAATGACCTGGTCATATAGGGGGTAAACCTTTTGAAGCTGAACCTGCTTTTGCACTCAATGTACAGTACAACCCATGGAACACGAACCCTTTCAAGTGAATAGGGCTGTGCTACAAGGGTGGTGCAGGCTTTTAGTGGTTAAAACAGGTGGTCAGGAGGTGTCATAATACCTTGCCATGTCTCTTAAATACCCTCTAAAAGCAGTCCACTGCAGATTGCTCTTCAGAGGGCAAAACGCTAGTGCGAACTAGCCCTAATTTTTTATTTTTTTTTGTTAGATCACCCTGCAGAAGTAAAAAAGCGCAAATCATACATCACAAGACACACAGCACGTATTTCAAATCTGGTTACACAAAATGTCCATTTCAATTAAAGTAATCCAGGTCCTAAAAGGTCCTGCAAATACTTGGGTTGAGAACAGATGCCCTATCTGACCAAAACTTAAACCGCAAAACACTCTGGGTATTTTCAATACCTCGGAGTCAAAAGACCGATGGTTACCTTGGAGGAATGGTTATTATTTCAATTTGGCATTTTCCAGAGACATGACTTACATTGAATAAGATCCTGCCAATGAGAAAGAACAACACTCTTCTAGCAATATATAAGCAATCCTGTGTGCGAGGGCATGCTTTGATGGAAAAGCATTTAAACCCAGCAGGATACTCCTCTTTCACATGCCGCTCGCCTTTTATTCTTATTATGGTAACAAGTGCTCCGAATCACAAGCTTACTCCACAAGCAGAAACTGTATAAACATTTCTCCTTTTATCTGAAGCCTGAAAGATCGTGCCTAAATTGAGCTATTGAAACAATCTGCTTTTTTTTTTTTTTTTGCTATATAAAATGACCTCCCTATATGGAATTAAATCACGCTTCTCATTAAATTAATAGGCGAAAATAAATTTAACCCTGCCAGTAGTCACTTAACACAACTTTTAACTTTCTTCCCAGGGAAGTAATATACACTTAACCTTAGGCTGACCCATATAACTACAGTACCACCCAGCATGAGTTCAGTGCCACAAGCATTTTAAATCAGCGGAGGAATTTAACAGTCCTAGTTGGGACATATTCTTCAAGACTAGGCACCTATACATATCATGCATATTTGCGTTCCCTAAGAACAAAAAAAAAAAAAAATGTCAATATAATTTTAACCTATTGATGCTAACGCAGTTAAAATATTTATGTAGGTTTTCTTTATTCTTGCTAATGTAAAGTATAGGTGGCATAAAACAAAACCCATCATACCAGCTCCACAGATTTTGTTTGGGACACATAATGCAGCAGCCATGTTTTCCATATACCTTGCAACTGTTTTTCTATAATGTTTTATGTTTTGGGAGATGAAAGAATTTTAGAGTCAGTGGCAGCTCTAGTAAATACACTTGAAATGTTTCTAAACACACGACAGTAAAATCAGTGGGTATATGCAGTAAAGCGTGCTTTTTATACTCGCTGTGGAAGGGAGTAATCCTCTGCGTTGTGTCTTCTCTGATTCTCCCCTTCTTCCACAGTCCCCACACCATCTCCATAGAACAGAGCCTTGGGGGCAAGCTGCCCATGCTCAGTTTGGGGTGTACTGCTAGAGATTTTTTTTTTCTTGGGATGGTCATGTGATCAGCACAGGGCCAATCAGCACTGTCCATGCAGAGGGTCAGGGGTCATGCAGCCTCATAGATGTTGGCTTGCATGTTTTCACATTTTCCGCAGATGGAAAATGTGAGCTGCCCATGCTCAGTTTGGGGTGTACTGCTAGAGATTTTCCGAGCGTGTGTACACAGGTCCAGCGGACAAAAGTCCAAAGTACAAACACACATGCTCGGAAACAAGGACGAGCCAGAAACAGTCGGTCTTGTAAACTAGCGTTCGTAATAGAGAATTAACATTTGTGATGCGGCAAATTATGAAATCTCCAAATGCAGCGTGCATTCTCTTCTTCTTTAATGGGATAATAATGAAGCTGCTTTGCTGGTGATACTGATGGAGTTATTGCAATAGAATTTTCAAAGGCTTTTTTTTTCTAGTGATATCAAGAATAATATTATTATCCCGTAGTTTTTAAGATCAAAGATACAACTATGTTGGTGTCGTTCAGAAACAAACTGAAAAGCATGAAATGAAAAATGTGAACTGAAAAGCGCTAAATGAAAAACGCGGAAAGAAAAGCGCAAATCCACATTCACCAAACTTCTACTAACACAAAATTTGTAGAAGGAGCCCAAAGGGTGGCGCTAAAGAGCTGAAAAACAACGTAGTACGTCACTACGTTCATATTTGTTGGCCAACAATTGTGTGGATGTGTGTAAGCAAGACAAGTTTGGGCCAATGCCCTTCAGACAAAATTCCAGTTTTGTTGGCTAACAACCTGATCGTGTGTACGAGTCTTAAGTGTTACATGGCTCATTTCAGTGATATTGGCTAAACATCACAAATGCTAGCGGTCAGTCCACAGTGATCCTGACTTAGTTACATTGCATGTCTGATTTTCAATGCATACCTTAAAGTGGGCACTGGACTATGGCACTAATTTCAGATGAGTTATGTAATAATATTGGAACCTGCAGAGTCATAGTACCTTTGGATGGATGCTTATAGCCTGCCTGGACAGGTGGACACTGTGGGTTAAATGTATTAAAGGCAAATAGGCTGTTCACTTTGCAGAGGAATTTTCAAATTGCAAGGGAATTTCCAGTTGGCTTAGTGAATGTACCAATAAAAAAAAGAACTTTTGCTTGAACGTTACTGGATGATGGAAGGCAGCGGAACCTCAACTCATGTACTAAACAAGGGACATTTTCCTTTAAAGTGCAAATTCTCTTGTAAAACAACAGCTGATTTACCTTTAGTAAATCACCCCCTCTGATTTCTATATAGGTAAAGCAGGCTGTTCATCAGAGCTATACTGAGGGAGACATATTTTAACAGGTACCTGAAGACACAATGGTTTTATGGCTGTCATCTCTAGAGACCATTTAAAGAATTACATTCTGCTTCTCTTGGAAGAATTCATAACAGAACTTGGATGTTAACCTATATGTGTTTATGACAATCTTCTGCTTTCATATATGGTGTGTTGGCACCAACCATTAAGTATATTAGCCATCTCCAGCATTCCCTCTATTGTCCATTAGGGAAGGGAATTGAGAGGAGAGCAGGCAGCTGGATGAGCAGAGCGCCAAGGAATATCACAGCTTTCATTTCAAGGCAGGGCTGTATGTGACGGCAAGCGGCAGGAAAACACAGCATTCGCAATTAAAGCTGTAATGTTCTTCAGGGCTTCTTCAGGGCTTTGATAATCTGTCCAGCAATTACTCACCTCTCTTCCCCTGCACAGGTAGGCTGCGTTGTTAGGCACAGGTTGCATTGCTGGACACAGGCTACATTGTTACGCACAGGCTGCATTGGTGGGCACAGGCTGCAGTGTTAGGCACAGGCTGCATTGGTGGACACAGGCTGCACTGCTGGAGACAGGCTGCATTGTTAGGCACAGGCTGCATTGGTGGACACAGGCTGCATTGGTGGACACTGGCTGCATTATTAGGCACAGACTATATTGGTGGATACAGGCTGCATTGTTAGGCACAGGCTGCATTGGTGGACACAGGCTGGCACATGCTGCATTGATGGACACGGGCTGCATTGTTGGACAAAGGCTGCATTGGAGGACACAGGCTGCATTGCTAGACACAGGCTGTATTGTTAGGCACAGGTTTCATTGGTGGACACAGGCTGCATTGTTAGGCACAGGCTGCATTGGTGAACACAGGCTGCATTGCTAGACACAGGCTGTATTGTTAGGCACAGGTTTCATTGGTGGACACAGGCTGCATTGTTAGGCACAGGCTGCATTGGTGAACACAGGCTGCATTGCTAGACAAAGGCTGCATTGTTAGGCACAGGCTGCATTGGTGGACACAGGCTTCATTGTTGGACAAAGGCTGCATTGTTGGACAAAGGCTGCATTGGTGGACAAAGGCTGCATTGTTAGGCACAGGTTGCATTGGTGGACATAGGCTGCATTAGAGAACTTGACATTTTGAGCCCTGGCTTACACATGCCTTCTTTTTCTCACTCCCCAAAGATGATCGGTGCAGCAGGGGTGCGAAGTAAAGATGAATAAGTATTGCTGGGTAAGGTGCTCATTAAAGCAAACCTATTGGTTTTATCTTTATGGGCAATGTACTAGTTTACATTAAGGTAATCATATCTGAGTAAAGAACATAACAAGTGGTAGAACTGAAATCTAGCCCCAACCTGTTGGACTCCCCACCCATCAACTGTTGTAACTACACTGCCAATGTTACCACAACTAACAGCTTCTTGGCTTCGTCACTGTAATGCTGCCTAGCCTCAGAACATGCCAAAAAAAAGCCAAGCAGATCTTCAAGTGGGGGGAAGCCTCAAAGCAGCTTAGAAGCACTATTTAAACAATATCTTGGCAGGGATTCAAAAGAGGGGCATGTGAATGGGGTTTTCACTTTCTCTCAGAAAACAGAAAATATAATTAAGTGCTATATGTTTACACTAAACGTATTATTTTACTGGAACTTCAGAGACCACAAGAAGTGTGTCCAACAAACATAGAGGAAAATCATGATAAGCAATAAAACAATATTTCATGTTTTTTTAGGATTCCATCTTTCTAAACTTGCTAATATCTAAAATGTGTATATACCTACAAGAGAAGGGTTGCTTTGTAACTGTTCACAAAGTGAAATTAGCAATAAATGCTGTAGAAGTTGCTGCTGCGGAATGAGCAGCATCCCCAGTTTACCCAGTCTAGAATCTACCAATCAGTGCTCGTTTAAGTTTGAGGGCTCATTCACACCATACTGTGTGCATGGCAATGCATGGGTTCCTGTGTATTCACATGCATTGTGTTAAGGCAGCCTATTCAATTCTTTTGTAAATGGGCCCTCAATGCACCTCAGTAAAGTCAAGATTACTATGACTGGGTCAATATTTCCTGGATTTTAAAACAAACTTATCAAACATTTCATAGTTTCATAGTTTCATAGTTAGTAAGGTTGAATAAAGACACCAGTCCATCCAGTTCAACCTGAGTGAGTGTCTACAATTGTCCCTATCCCTGTACATTGCACACTCACATCAGTCCCTACCCTTAAGGAGCCCACTATCCTAGGTCCCAATTCATATACTAGGGCCAATTTTGGACAGAAGCCAATTAACCTATCTGCATGTCTTTGGATTTAATTGAACTCCAAATTTAACTTTGAATTGAACTTAAACTCTATGGATAAAATGTAAAGTTATATATTGATTTCCACATTGTGTTCCAATTTTTTCTAGCATACTCCTATTAATTTGAATGATCTGGAGATTTGTAAATGTACTTTGTGAAGATCCACACACGTTTACTCGAATTCTGTATGCATTGCTGTGTCACACATTTCACAGAGCCTGCCTTCTGATCTACCAAGGTGCCGAGAGGAGGAGTTTTAGAAGGCAAAGTCAGTACAGGAGTTAACGCGTGCAAACAAGGTACCATGGGATATGTAGTCCTTAGAAATGTAAAGTAAACAGCAGAGGGAAAGCTACAAAGAATGCAGGGAATCCAGGAAGTTGTGGGAAGAGATGACCAACAGACAGGCAGCACTCACAATATGAAAGGAGATTTTTCAAGTAAGCTTATATTGGGTTGTTCAAAATATTTATTGTTTGTATTGCTATTAACATGCTGATTTACTAATAACAGGTACCTGTATAGCACCATCATTTTACACAGTGCTACCCATATTGTACATTCACATCAGCCCCTGCTCTCAAGGAGCTTACAATCTAAGGTTCCTAATTCACATTCAAACATGCATACTCTAGGACCAATTTACCCACCATCATGTCTTTGGAGTGTGGGAGGAAACCCATGCAGGCACAGGGAGAACTTACAAATTCTGTGCACGTGCCATGGGGTTGGGGTTTGCACTGATGACTCTAGTACTGTCAGGTGGAAGTGCTAACCACTTAGCCACTGCACTGCTGGTGTCATAAAAATGAAAGTGCATGCTGTGACCATAATTAAATAAGCACCATGAGCACCACAAACCAAAAACACGATTTAATTCATTTTTAATGTTCATATCAAACTTCCCATCCATTCATGTCTCCATGCTTTATTTTGTTGAGAAATCACTTAGAAAAACACCCCCTAGCATTTGTGGCTGTGGCCATCTTTAAAGTGGAAGTAAACCCATGGATTTAAACAGTTAAAAAAAAAGGCATGCCGGGAATGCTAACTGCACATTGGCTGTGCTCTCAGCCAAACTATCAAACCATCCAATGGCTGGTGTCATAATGAATCACATGTGCAGCACCATAGCAGTTGAAGATTAAACAGAGGCAAAGATGGCAGCTTCCTTGGCTGAAAACAATAGGGGAGTTTACTTCCACTTTAATAAGGGCATGTAGCCCTTATGTAGCCTTTACTTCCTGGAATCCCTCTGTGCTTACCTCAGTTACGCAGGCAGGAGGGTGTGCTTAACTAAGAAAAAGCTAATTACATTATTTGCCTAGGCTATAAACTAGGAAGTAAATGAAGAAATCTAACAAAAAAGTTTAAAACAAGACATTTTGATATACTTTCCAATCTTTTTACTAATGCTAGCAGCATAAGGATTAAAAATAGTTAATGTTAATTAAGAGAGTGAAGCAATTAAGTTTAGCTTCCTATTGTTTTTATTAATAATACTGTATATATATATATATATATAGAGAGAGAGAGAGAGAGAGAGAGAGAGAGAGAGAGAGAGAGAGATATATGAATACTGCATATATTCATATATTCAGTACATCTTCAATACATTAATATTTCTCTATGATTTGTCTTTTCAAAAATGTTGCAAGCACATGTTGATCTGCCAGGAATGCCTGTACTGGGCTGACAATGCTGCCTCTGCTGAAATTCCAAACAGTGTTGTCAGACCTGCCTGAGTTCTACCATGTGGGACTGCAAATCACCTCTCCCATGGGCTATGGAAATAAGGGGATAGGGATATGTTCTGTAGTACATTAGAAGAGATCTGGGCAGTGGCGGCTGGTGCTTCAGCTGGGGGGAGGGATAGAAAACGACCCACCCCCCTTCAGCACCCCCTCCCGTAGATGGTACTCCGGTGTTCATGGCGATGCAGAGCGAGATTGTTCCTTCCGATGAGGATGGCCTCCTCAGAATCTCCACGTACATCCTCCCCCAGTACCAGCCAATATGGCCAAATGAGTTTCAGGACCCGCTTTCTGATTGGCTGGGAGGAAAAGCTGGATGACAATAGTGTATAATAATTAACAATTGTCACACAACTGGGTGGGCTCGGGGTCCTCCGAGCCCATCCATTTTTGAATCCATTTAGAGCTTCAGGCTCTAATCACGTGCTTCCAAAAAATAAACCTCATAGAATGGATTAGGGGGGCAGCACCCCTGTGCCCCTGATGGAGCGACCGCCACTAGAACTGGGCAGAGCTGACAACACGGGTTGGAATTTCAGTGCAGCAGAAAAACAAACGCAACAGGCAGAACACCAATGACATCATTCTTTCCAACAAGCAACACATACTGCAAATCCCCGTCAGCAGCCAGACCCTTTTAGAAGCACTCCATTACCAGGTTAAACAATAAGTTAGGAGCTTACTGAATTTTTGGAAGATCAGCATGTATGTTTCTGCACTTTTTTATTTTAAACATGGAAAAATGTCACTATATACATTTTTTTTTGCTCAGATATACATATAAAAGTATAATGCAAGCCTATTTTTTCCCTAATACTATTTAGCTTCATGGGGAATGGTTCATCCCAGCCTGCTGTGTGAGCATGAAATCCATGTAGATAAAAACCAGAGACAACCAAGCCAGAGGCCTTCAGGTGACTTGTGACTGATGAAACAAATTAACACCTTTATCCATCAGCATATATGTCAGTAAAGTTAAGGATCAGACGCATGAAGGAAGTGAGTAAGGATGGATCGCCTTTCACACAATAACTCATATGACTATGTTTTAGGGTATATATAAACACTATTTATTTCCCCCCTTTTTTTATGAAAAACAGCCCATACATCCAATCTCACAAAATAATTTCCACCAAGTAAATCCTTTTCCTTTCCCCTTACAAGCTATTATGGACACGTTATGTCTCTGTGGTTTCTGATAAAGTCAGTGCTGACATGACAGACGGCCTTATTACAGAACTGTTACATAAGCTTTGTACAGTGTTATGATCCCACAAACACTTATGAATGCACTCAGTGAAGAAAAAAAGGCAGATTTGGTTTCATTAATAGGGGAGAATTGTTATAAACAAGCGCCACAGATCTATGAACCATAACCAGGTAATAAAAAATGTTTTATAACGGAGCCAAGCAATAAACCTTGGCTAGCAGACCACGCTTCATATAATTGCTACACTTAGCATATTTTCTTGCATATCTTTCCCAAGGGGGACAAATCACTGAAGAATTGCACTTTCTATCTGTTGCCAGGGCATTATAGCGGTAATTTATAGAGCAGTCCGTCAAATCTGGCATTTCATTTTACCTGATCAAGCTGTAATCAACAATACAAACAACGGGGAATTCTACCTTTCAAACTGTTTAAAGCTATATATAAAGAAGCAGTGGTTTTCAACAGCTTGACTTCCCTCCTGGTAGTCCACAACATCACTGTCTTGTCCACTGCTGTCTTCTACTATATGATTTGCTTTCCCTTATTATGCCTTGGTTTTGTAGCTATATGATAAAATAGAACCAGGAAATTCTCCACTTTTGTTAAGAAAAAAACACCCCTATCTGCGCGATCAATGTGCATGGAAGCTATTTTAACAAACGTTGTTGCAGAGTTCTAACTATTTGTGATCTGAAGACAAAGCTGTTTGTTGCCTGGGGAGTGGATCTAAACGAGAGTAAGTGTTTCATTATTATCTAGCTGATGTACTCGCAGTGTAATTAACTCTTTGGGAGTATCTCATTATAAAATTACATTTTTGTTGCAGAGGATGCCTAAAACCTGACTTGTGACTTAGTGCAGACTTCTGGGAAAGTCAGTGAGCCAATCACACAAGCAGGAAATGATAATGGCTCCTGCTGTTGTCAATCAAATCCATTGAGGAGGAAGTAGGACACACACGCAGCCCAGCTCAGGAGTGAGCCCACATGTGTGCCACCATAGGAAGTGTCTTTCAATTGGGGCACACAAAGAAGAGGAGAAGCATGGACCCCAGAAGAGAAGGGTCGGGGCTGTCCTAAGTATAAACCTGCAATGAACTTTACAGAAAATTACAGTGCTTCAGATTGAAATTGAAAGGTAATTTTTAACAACATTAAATTACAATTTGGCTTGTGTAGCCATTGTATATACTATTTTATTTATTTTTGTATTAGCTATATTTTTTCATGAAAATGGAGTTACGCTTTGAGGGGTTTGGCTATGACACCCTGCATTCATAGCACTCCCTCAGTTTTTTGGGTTGAATGACCCTGGGAGTCATTTGACCCAGAAGACTGACGACATCTTCTAGAGAAAAAAAAAATTGCCAGAGACAACGTATTAAAGTGGAAGTATTTTTTTTTACTTATACCCACAGGTAAGCCTATAATAAGGCTTACCTGTAGGTAGTGTGAATATCTCCTAAACTAGCATGGTTTAGAAGATATTCAGAGTGCATGTAGCCGATAACATCATCGATGCATGCACTCTGAAGGTCTGTGCCGAACCTTCAGAGCATGTGCCGTAAACAGCAGCTCCCGTGCGCATCATGAGTGGGAGTGACGTCATCTTGGCTCCGGCCACTCACAGTGCCGAAGCCAGCGAACCTAGAAGAAACACAGAGGAAGATGTCAGCCGTCTCAGCGGTGTGTGGGCACCATTGGAGGGCTTTGTTCTTAGGTAAGTATTTCATAATGAGTTAGTATGCAATGCATACTAGCTCATTATGCCTTTGTCGTACAATTTTTTTTTTTCCCCCAGGGTTTACAACCGTCTTAAGGTGAGTATTGCAGCCTGAGCTGTGTTTTCTTTTTTCTCTGCCCATTTTAATTTGGAAAATTGTCTGGAGATGGACTTTAACAAATGCGTATGAAAACCTGATCAGATAAGATTAACTCATAGTGGTATCCTGTATGTTTTACTTTGCAGTGGCATATTATTACGAAAAACTAAAAGGGCATTTCCTTTTTAAGATATAAGGTTTACTGTTGAATGTTTCTGTGTTTTACCAGAATCTCAATGCAAAAGTAATTTTTTTCACATCGCAAGGAGAATATCATTAATGCCTTCCCGATATTTAAAGCACTACAAAAACGACTTGCTTATATCAACATTGAATAAAATCTCATTAAATAGTGTAAAAAACAAAGGAGAGAGGCAAATGCACACATACTGGCAAAAGCAAACATCTTTTAATATTTAGAACGCATAAATAATTCTTAGGTATAAGTGCTCTTTACTCCTATTTCTATGGAAAAAAAAATCTAAATCATGGAATGAGTGACCTATGTCAAGCACAATCACTGTTCTTTTGTACAAAGGTAACAACATAAAGTACTATTTGGTGACACATTTATAAGACTCCATTAATGTGTGTCCTGGCACTCCTTCTGTCGAGTATATCTCTTCGCTCACATATTTCTGCAATTAATAAGCGCCTCAATGTCGCTGACTAGTTAACTACACAGTTTGTACACCAGCATCCAAGAAAATATGTACTCAATGAATTTGGTGACAGCATGTCAACTATTTTCCAGATGCCATTTAAACCTGATAATTTATATCACATGTTTTTGTTATTAGGTTGAGGCAAGTTAGGGCTTTGCAACTGTAGATATTACAGTTCAGCCAAGCTATTAGCATTTTAGCTCTTTATTAGCTGTTCACTGGAGCTTTGAGACAGAGCAAAGATGAAGGTTGAACCTGAACTTATTTGTAATCTAGAGCAGTGTTTTTTGTGAGTCAAGGGACTCCTTTAAAATTCTGCAGAATATCGATGCATCCCATTCTAATATGTAAAAGGCTAAACTCATAAATCGGCAACATCGTTAGATGTTATTTATTCTTTCAAAGCAAATACACCTTTGCACACTGGTACTGATTGGTATTCCAATATTTCTCTTCTCCCTCAGTTTCTCTCACTCGGCTAAGGTAACCTGCAGAGACGGGCAGGGAAGGGGCAAACAAGAAGGCTGGGCAGGCACCCGTCGTCCTCCTTATCAACTGATGATGTCATTGTAAAGGTGCTCAATGAAAATCTGTGGCTTTGTGTAACATAAAGACAGGCTTGATTCGCATGCTGGCTTGTATACAATTTTTGGTCAATTTTTAGGTATTTTGCCAAGGCAACCATGAAGAAACCTGAAGGAACCCCAGTGTGCCTGGGCACTCTGGTTTAAAATTATTGATCCAGAATTTGTGTGACTTAATGTGACATTAAACTGTATCCTTATTCACTACAAATTATCCTTACACATCCACTACTTAATGGCCCTGTAATCTATTTTTCATGCAACCATTTCCTACTGTGATTTTCTGCCTCCTTATAATGTCATCCATGGGCTACCTAACCTCTCCACCCTCCCCATCCCTCACTTCCGTTTGTGAGCAGTGTACATTAGTTGAAGTCTTGTACCCTGCTCTATACACACCACAAATCCCATACCACAAATCCCATAGCCCATAGTCCCCAGTCAATCTCAGGAGCAAGCAAGAGAGGGTGGCTTTGTTTTTACATAGAATGGTACCATGGAGAATGAACGTAGTCACCCTGTAACGTCAAAAGGAATTTAGAGATTCAGAAGAAGTTTGGAGCAATAGAAGATACTTTTTTTGAGTTAAAAATACATACTTGAATAGAATATTTTTTAAACCAGAGTTTATTGTCATTGTAAAGAGGCATGCTGTCTGGCTTTCATAGCCAGGTAGTCCCTTGGAGAGTTCATTTATAGTCCATGGGCTTGTAACATCTGATGCTTATCAGACACTGCAGACAACATTTTTAGCGGTGTGGTAAAGGAAGTAAACATTTAAATATTGTTGGTTGGTTGCAATCTATTTAGTTCAATATACCCTTACACAAGCAGAGTCAGGCAGGAAGTTAAGGGATGCCAGAAGCCTTTAATAAGCACCACCCTTTAGCATCTATGTGAACTTTGCAAGTGAACATTGCTATTTACATTACTTTAGCAAAAAGGCCTGTAGCGGATACATAAAGGGAACCTATAAGTTACTTTCATGATTTTTCAAAAACTGTGTACATTTAATAATAAAAAGAAGTCTTTCAGCTCCAGGCTAGCTACTGTATTTAGGTGGAGATAATATCAGCAGTATTCCGCAGACAGAAGAAAGCTATTCCCTAGTCTCCTCTTCCCCAGTGATCAGACTACAACATTGTAACTTTGTTGCAAGTTACAGGGTGAGAGAAGCAGAATGGGGCTGATCTGTCAGACATGTATGCATATAACCAAAACCAAAGGGCTATTGCAAAGGCATTGAAATTTACAAGTCTGAGTCTAGGAGAAGGTTTTTAGAAAGAAGATCCTGACCCTGAAGAAACCTTGAACAAGAATGCTGCTAGGCTTTTAGAGAGAAAGAGTAGATGAAGGCATTATTAGCAGGAGTACTATGATCTGTCTGAGAGGTAATCACTTCAAGTATAAAGCTAGGTACAAATTGGCCGATAATCACTGGAAAATGGTTGGCTCAGCAGGAAACAGCCAACTCTCGGCTCGTGTATACAGCTATCTGTATTACAGAAGCTGATCTCAAGATCGGCTTCTGGTAAAAGGGCATGCTGGAAAGCCATCATCCGACCAGCATCCAATCAGCACAGTCAGCCATTTGGCAATAACAAAATTAAAAAAAAAGACATCAGGAGGCAGCAGTATCACCTCCTGAACCCTTGCTAATCTCCTTTCATCACCACCCACCAGGGAGCAGTAAATGATACCGCTGGTGTAAAAGAAACCTTCCACTTACACATTTTTCAGAAAGCACACGTAAAAGGATATTCAGTGTTCAGTGTTAAAAAAAATCAAATAAATAAACATATCATAATTATATGCTCTATACAATGGTTTTGCACAGAGCAGCCCCAATCCTTTTCTTCTTGGGTCCCCCTGCTAGCCTTCCTGGCTCCACCCCTTTGACTAGTTCTCCCAATAGCAAGCTGTTTGCTATGGGGTATTGGTGCATGCTCACTCCCAAGCCCCACTCTATGCATCCATAAGACACATAGAGCCATGGCTAAGCCCTGCCCACTCTCTCTTTATCGACTATTACTGGCTGTAATTGACAGAAGTGGGAGCAAATGAGGAAAGAGAGACCAGGCTCTGGTGCACATCGCTGGATGGAGAGGGAGCTCAGGTGAATATTAGGGAGGGCTCTGGGGGGAGCAGCACACGGAAGGTTTTTTTACCTTAATGCATAGAATACATGACAGTAAAAATCCTTCAGCTTTCACAACCACTTTAACATTCGAAAAATATATTTGATGTTGGGTCCACGTTATGACTTAAAGGGTGGGAGGCACAATTAGCATTATGAATGTTTAAAGCAGAACTAAACCCTTTTGTCTTTTACAGCCAAGGAAGCTGCCATCTTAGCCTTTGTTGATCTGCAGTTGCCATGGTGCTGCACAAGTGCTCATTTATGACAACAGGCATTTTGATGGCTTGAAGGTTCAGTTGAGAGCACAAGCAACTGTGACCGTTATCATTGATGGCATGATGGCATGCCTTGAATGTAACTGCTTTGGTAAACCTTTAAATTGATGGGTTTAGTTCTATTTTAACACCAGTTTTAAAAACTTTACTTTACATAGACAATGACAAACTGGAAATGTTCCTTTTAAATTAGGTTCTTTCCACTTCTAGAAGCAACCCTTATTTAACAGTATGTCAGGTTTTCGGTTACAGTAACAGGATTCATATCTCCCTATCCAAGATTATGGCTGGATGCATGCCATGCAAGACAAAGTTTCCTTGGACTGCATGAGGCATTTATTCTGGAAAGCAAGTGGAGGTATACTTCTACAGCCAGCAGAATAATTTTCTGTCATGTATTAAAAGTAAAAGTTCAGGGAGTGACTGCTTTCTGACAGGCTGTTGACCAGTTGAAAAATTATGATTGAAATTTGATAGATGACATTTTCTAACCCCAAAACAACATTTCAAGAGCACATTGTAATATGTTTCATAGAGAGATAACAAGCCTCCTATGTAACATAATAGTCCAGAAGGTTTGTAGTAAGGTCCAAACATACTTATTCATAGTCAGATTTTGACTTCTTGGCTATATATTACAAAATATCCATACACTATGGACAGAAAACAAAACTGCACACTTCGATTCTTTTGGAACAAAATGTATTAGGTGTCATTTCCATCTAAGTTCGTACTGCTGATTTATTAAAAATAACAAGGTGTTAAGTATTGGACTAAACTGTGTTTTACACTGTGCAGAATGTGAGATTATTTTTATATACTATGTGAATATAGTACTTCTCAGACCTCATGGCAGAGGTGTGTGGCTGTGAAAATGTGGTCAAGAACTACTAATCAGTTGATTCTGAGCATAGGCGTGAACACAGGATATGCCGGATGTGCCTGGGCCCACCCTAATCACCTAGTGCACATTAGCCATATTGCTCTGTGTAGCAACGGGGAGATGGGAAAGATCTCCATCTTACCGGCTCTGCCATAAGAGAAGTGCTTATGCACTTTTCTTTCATTGTGCCATCAGTAAGATCAATGTGGCAGGGCCATATATATAGACAAACACACACACGTGTGTTTGAGCTTTGAGGTCCACACCCTAATGCAATAGGCTGTGCACACCTATGATTATAAGTAACAGAATGAGTTTAACTTGAGATAAACAGAATGAGTGGTTCATGGATTAGAGAGCACACTGGAGTTCTGACACAATATATTCATAAGTTCATCCCATGCCCAAAAAAATAATACAGGGGTTGATTTACTAAAACTGATGAGTGCAAAATTGGGTGCAGCAGTGTATAGAAACCAATCAGCTTCCAGTTTTTTTTTTGTCCAAGCTTATTTGAACAAGCTGAAGTTAGAAGCTGATTGGCTACCATGCAGAGCTGCACTAGACTTTGCACTCCCCAGTTTTAGTAAATCAATCCCAATGTACTAGAGTTATAATATGAGCCTACCTTTTTCTATGACATGACAACCTCGGAATTCATTATCATGTGGTGTCAGCCCTGTCTGCTCCATTTCTGATAGATTACAAAGAACACAGACCTCTCTTTATGTCCTCCCCATATTCATCTACATAACCTTCTTGTGCATAGCAAGAGAGCTCAGGAAGTTATCACCTCACGAACGTTCTGGCAAAATCAATAAATAATTTGTGTACACCCAACAGATATAACACAACTAGTTCATATGTTTAGCAAACCAAAAGAAAGCAAACAATCCATTGTTAGGGTTTACTTACACTTTAAACTAAAAGTTGCTATGCTTGTGACATTAATATTTCATAGTGCTTATGCTGTAATCATTTAGAACAGTGGTCTGCCAACTGCTTGCTGAGGGCTGGATGAGGTCCATTGCATGCCTTTATTTGATCCTGGGGGCACTATTCCTCCCACTGACACTAACAATGGGGCACTATTCCTCCCACTGATACTAGACACTATTCTGCTCATTGGCACCAACAATGGGGCACTTTACCTCCCACTGACACCAACAATGGAGCACTTTTCCTCCCACTGATAATAAACACTATTCTTCCCACTGACACAAACAATGAGGCACTATTCCTCCCACTGACACCAACAATGGTACACTATTCCTCCTACTGATACTAGACACTATTCTTCCCAATGACACTACCAACAGGGCACTATTCCTCCCACTGACACCAACAACTGAGCACTATTGCTCCCACTGAAACCAACAATGGGGCATTATTCCTCCTCCTGCTGACCACAGGGAACATGGGATTGATTTACTAAAATTGGAAAGTGCAAAATCTGGTGCAGCTCTGCATAGAAACCAATCTGCTTCAAGGGAGTTTTGTACAAGCTGAAGTTAGAAGTTGATTGGATACCATGCACAGCCGAACTAGTTTTGGCACTCTCCAGTTTTAGTAAATCAACCCCTATGTTATTTTTTTACTCCCACTGACCACCAAACCGTAAACATTTTCTACCCCCACCGCCTCCTAAACACTGAAAAACAATAAACTTGCTCTTGTTTAGAAAGTTTGGAAACCCCAGACAATAAACTGATGGTCTTTAAAATATTCTATACACAGGGAATAATAACTTCCAGCTAAGAATTAACAAAGAGAAACTTTGAGGTCAGCATGCCTCCTGCATTAAGATTAAGAAGTAAATCCAGACAAAACATCCTTATACTGTTAGTCTACAGTTTAGGTGTATTTCATATTGCAGCTTACTAGTCCTTAGATTTCATAGCTACATTTGTTTTCTTTTTCTGGCTTTTTTCCCCTTTATTTTTCTCTAGTGATCCTGCCAGAGAAACACTTATTGTCTTGGGTGGCTACGTTAACTCAATTCACTGTATCTATAGAAAAAACCATGAATGTTTCCCAGGCTGGATTTCAAACACCTCTCTATTAGACATTTACAGTTTTGGTTCAGCTCACAAAAAGTGACAAAGACACCACCTTTCTGGAAAAATCAGCAGGTATTTCTGTACTTTGTGAAAATGTTTTTAACCTGTAAAAAGAAAACTGATGCTGGCGCCACATATAACGAGGGGGTATCAAAAAGTTTTCAGACTAAATTTGTAACACGCCAACAGATGGCAGCACAAGGCTGCATGCACACGCACAGGGAGCGCCAACCTTCATAAGTCAGTGTGCCAAAAGACCTCATTCTGTGTACATCGGGTCTGTGCAATTGGTGCTATTCTGACAACGTGTACTACCACGTCAGCGATTTCATCATGGACAGCAAGTTAGAACAAAAAGCAAACGTGAAATTCTGAGTGAAGCTGGGCAAATCTGCCACAGAGACATTTGACATGATTCGGCAAGTATATGGTCATGTGTGTCAAACGGAACAATCCAGGCAATCCATACGTGTGATTTGAACATGAACTGTGTTGCTGCCAAGTTCGTTCCCAGGCTGCTGACCCAGGAGCAGAAAGAACACTGCAGCATGCTGTAGATGACCAGTCTTTCATGTCGAGGATTATTACTGGTGACATAACTTGAGTATATGGGTACGACCCTGAGACAAAGCAAGTCTTCACAGTTGAAGAGCCCATCACCTCCATGACCAAAAAAGGAGAGGCAGGTCTGCAGCTCAACCAAGTCCAGCTCAAAGGTCATCCTTTTGAAACCATTGTGGAGATCCAGCACGAAGAGCAGAAGGTGCTTGAGATGCTTAGAAAAGAAGACTTTCTGGACACACTCCAGAAACGGCAGGAACGCTGGGAGTGCTGAATTGCTGTGCAAGGGCACTATTTTGAAGGTGATAGTTTATAAACATAGACAAATAGAGTACTTTCTTGTAAAAAGAGCTAGTCTCAAAACTCCTTGATACCACCTCACCTACAATTTATGTCTTTCTCTTACTTGCTGTCCTAGTGACCACACAGGAAGTGATGAAAAGACGATGCAGCAGAAGCAGTTAGTTGACAGCATAAACACGAAGTTAGGAGCTCACTGGATTTCTGGCAACATTTTTAAAGACACAAAACAAGGGGAAATATGCATGCTATGCACTGGAGGGTAATACTGAATTTTGTCTTTTATTTTGTTCGCCCACTTTAAAAGGTATCTGTCTTTTATTGGGTACAATCCTATATTATTACAAACCTAGGATAAATAGGAAACACATTCCTATTTTCTAAGAGACCACGTGTTTAAAAACAATCTGTCATCACATTGGCTGCCTTACACTATATTTAAATTCCGTAGGAGGTCAATGAAACCTTTTAATTCTGAGACCTTATCTCACCCTGCAGAAATCCTCACATTTTGTTTAGATACCATATACATCTAGAAAGCAGTAAAAACTTTCCTGCAATTGTTTCTTTTAGAGGCAGATTCCTAGATTTTATGAAAATACCACAAATCTGGTAAGGAATTTTCTTCAACAAACTGTGTCTCCTTGCTTTCTACATGTATCAATGACAGTTACTCTTAAAATAACATTATCTTTGCCTTTTAGTTCATTGTCACGTTTGTTTTTGTATTATATTGCTATGCAAACATTAGTACTTCGTTTTTTTAAGGTACAAAAATTTTAAACACCATGTTGAACTTTCATCTGGCACTTCTCATAAAAAATAGTTTAGCAATACTAAAAAAGATACTATTTTATTAATTGCAAATTACAGGGGGTAATTGTTAAAGTTTGTTTCTGGGTCTGCAAGCACCATTAGCACCCCTGTCAGGATTATTTAAACACTCTGGCCTGGTTGGGTAGATGTCCCCACACTCCATGTTTTAGTTATGATTTTGTTAAGGTAATGGAGTTTCTCTAGTGTGGACACATATCAAAAAAATAGAAAGAAGAAGACAAAAAGATTTGAGTGGTGCTATTGGATAAGTGACAGGGGGGATTATTTTTATCATTATTCTTTTGTTTGGCCCAATCAATAGGATTTAGTATCCTGTTGATTTTGCTGGTATACAGTATCCGTCATTTTTCTACTTAAAATATATATATTTTTATCCAAGTTGGAGTTGGGATCTAACATCCTTTTTGATTACCTGTTGATTCTGCTGCTATATCTGCTAACAGCGTGACAAATGTGGTTCATTCTCAAGCTCTTAAAGTGGAACTAAATCCATCAATTTAATGGTTTGCCAAAAGAGTTAAATTTAAGGCATTCACTGAAGGATAACTGTCACAGTTGCTTGTGCTTTCAACTGAACTATCAAGCCATCAAATGGGTCCAGGTGACAGATGCACCCTGTTGGGGTCTGGAGTGAAACGCAAGATAGTGAACCCAACGGCCGGCTGCTGCATATGGAGGTCTAGGTGATACAGGAGAGTACCTACATGGATGACACTGGGAGCTAAAGCATGAGATTTCCCAGGACGTGGAATCTAAGAGCCAGTGGGTGTCCACCAGAGGACCCTAGTGGCTAAGATGGATTTAGCTGCAGGCTGGCTTCAGGTCACGACCCCTAGGGCCTCCCAGCTCACAGTAGACTACAGGGAGGTAGAATGGAAGCACAACAAACATGCGACAACAAAGGATAGTTAGGAGATAGCCAAAGGTCGGGGTAACAAGCAGGTAAGGATAGTCAAGAACAAGCCAAGATCGGTAACTAGAATTAGACGTGGAAGACACAGCAAGTCTCACACAAAAGCCAAACATGCAATATTGATCAGCAGAGCTGGCTTGCAGTGCACAGGTTAATATAGAGTTCCCTGATAGGGGCTGAGGTGGAGCCATGATTTGAGGAGAGATTACTTAAGCAGCCAAGTGAGAGTGGCTGGCCTCTTAAGCAGAACACACGGAGAGGCATGGCAACAAGTGTAAAAACCAATACAGCATGATAATAAGAGGTTCAGGGATTATTCCAAATGATGATGCCAATAACCCCCTAGAAAACCATGGGGCACTGTGACCTAGTGGCGCATAGTGGGCCCTGTGACCAGTAAGGAGTTATCTGGTCAAAGTTGCAGTGAAATACTGCTGAGAGGATAGGAAAGAGAAAAGAGAGTAAGGGAGATAGAGACAGAAAAAAGAAGAGAGAGGAGGCTAAGGAATGGGAGAGAGGTAAGGGGAAAAAGGGGGGTAAAGGGAAGGGTCAGTTGAGAATGGGAGGAGAGCACCTTGGGTTAGACAGTGACACTGTAATGATTACTAGGTTTGTGTGGGTTCTATGTCAAGGAAATAGCAAAGACCTGTCAACGTTGGGTGGCAGATAATGGGATACCCAAAGGCTCCAGAGTCTCTCATATTTGCTCACTCTATCCATCAGAACCACCTCCATCTTCGCATGAACAATAGCCTATGTGATCCTATGTTTAGTTTCAAGGATACAGAGGTTGGGAGATTTCCAGGCTTTCACAATAGTTTGACTGGCCATGGTGGTAATATGCAGGAGAAACCTGAATTGACGATGGGTCAAACCAGGTTTATTTTTGTTAAGTAGAGCTACATTGGGGTTTAGGGCCTTAGGAATGTCAAAGAGTTTGGATAGCACTCTAAAAATGTGCAACCAAAAGGCCTGAGCAACTGGGCATCCCCACCAAATATGTAGGTGCATACCTGCAGTAGTACAGCCAAAGGCAGTTGTTTTTTTTTCAAGAAAATAAAACATGCACAGCTTTGTTTCTATGCTCCTGGAAAGTATTTAGGTAATTACCTAAAGTTAAATTGGGCCTTAAATTAAAAGTCACAGAAATATTGGTGGCATTTCTAATCATTAACCATCTCTGAAGTGAGAAGGCTGGGGTGCTCGACAAATACAGTCCTTTTTGTTTCAGACATGTTTTTCTCATATCGGTAAACTCTCCATAAACACTTACATGGCTAAAATGTTGACACTCAGCTGCAAGTGTGGAGTGTGTTCTTACAGTTACAAAGGAAAGGTGTAAAAATACGACCCTGCTAATCTATTTTACACTTCTGGAAAATCAAAAAAGTGGTGTCTTGTATGTCAGGAGATATGGCACACAAGGCTGAGGTCTGGTGGCAGAATATTTAGTTGGCCTCTCGAGTGAAAAGTTGATAGGAAATTTGAAAAAAAATAAAAAGATGGATCAGCCAAGTTGGGTTTTGGCAGCTGAAAAGCTCAATACCTCAGCGTGTTGAACTGCTCACTAGAACATTTATTAGGCCTCATAATGTTGAAACATTTATAATAACACTTCATAAAATGTAGCAACCCATCACTGTACGTATCCACGAATGATACACATCAAATGAGAAGAAGGAATGGAAACAAAAGCTTTCCGAGGAAGACAAATTGGAAAGGTTGGCATAAAAAAAGGTGCTGTCAGTTTATTAAAGAAATAATAAAACGTTTTTTTTTCTTGTATAAGGATACGAATCCACGGTTATTGAAGGCATTGCAAACGTACAATGATGATCTGGATAGTACAGAAGTCTATTACGACTTTAACTGCTTATTGACTGTCCTGTAGCACGTTTACTGCTACAGGACGGCAGCTGTGCACTGGATCATGTATATATAAGTAATTCCTGACTTCTGCATGCCGCCAGTCGGCTGTTTCTGTTGTGATAATTCACTGCAGAAGCCAATCTGCGGGTGACGGGCACTCAATGTCCTCCAGCACCTACTGATCGTCTGCAATATACAGAGAAAATATAAGTAAACAAGGCATATCTAAGTTCTGACAGGGGGGAAGGGATCGATCCTGTGTTCCCACAAAGCAGGAGCTAGAATTCATCTATTCCCCTAGTGAAAGCAGCACACAGTTAACACAGTGGCTAGGCACACAGTTAACCCTTTGGTCGCCCTCGATTTCTAACCCCTTCCTAGCCAGTGTCATTAGTACAATGACAGTGCATATTTTTAGCACTTATCACTGTATTAGTGTCACTGGTTCCCACAAAGTGTCAATTAGCGTCCAATTGTCCGCTGCAATATTGCAGTCCCAATATAAGTCGATGATCATCCCCATTACATGCTACAAATATATCCCATAGTTTGTAAACTCTATAACATTCACATAAACTAATCAATATACACTTATTGGGATTTTTTTTAACTAAAGCATGTAGCAGAATACATACTGGCCTAAATTTATGAAGAAATATGATTTTTAAAATGTTTTATTGGATATGATTTCTAGCAGAAAATAATTTTTTTTTTTTTTTTTCACAAAATTTCAAGCTTTTCTTGTTTATAGTGCAAAAAATAAAAAACGCAGTGATGATCAAATACCGCCAAAAAAAAGCTCTATTTGTGGGGAAAAAAAAGCACATACCTTTTATTTGGGTACAGTGCCGCATGACGCCACAATTTTCAGTTAAGGTAACGCAGTGCCACATCAGAAAAAATTGTGTGGTCATGAAGGGGGAGGGTAGATCTTCCAGAGGACAAGTGGTTAAAACAGACAATGAATTGGCTGCTAAGGGTTAATATACCCTGGCTTTAATAACCAATTACCAACCGCCTCATGTCGATATACATTAGCAGAAGGGCTCGTACAGGCAAACTAACATACCTATATGTTGCCCTTTAAGAGGCGGCATGTGTGCGCCTGCGGCAATCTCTATGAGTCGGGTCACAGGTCCCTTGGACTCAATCGCCATGGGGATACCCGCGATCGTCTCACAGAGAGGAAGGACGGGGAGATGCTAATGTAAACAAGCATCTCCCCGTTCTGCCTAGTGACAGTGTCACTGATCTCTGCTCCCTGTGATCGAAGCAGAAATCAGTGACGTGTCACACACAGCCATGCCCCCCACAGTTAGAAACACTCCCCAGGACACACTTAACCCATACCCTGCCCCCTAGTGGTTAACCCCTTCACTGCCAGTGTCATTTACACAGGAATCAGTGCATTTATATAGCTCTGTTTGCTGTATAAATGACAATGATCCCAAAAATGTGTCAAAAATGTCCGATGTGTCCGCCATAATGTCGCAGTCACAAAAAAAAATCGCTGATTGCCGTCATTACTAGTAAAAAAAATTAATAAAAATGCCATAAAACTTTTTGTAAACGCTATAACTTTTGAGCAAACCAATCAATAATCGCTTATTGCGATTTTTTTTACCAAAAATATGTAAAAGAATACGTATCAGCCTAAGCTGACAAAAATTATTGTGTTTTTTTTATACATTTTTGGGGGATATTTATTATAGCAAAAAGTAAAAAATATTGTGTTTTTTTTTCAAAATTTTCGCTCTTTTTTTGTATATAGCGCTAAAAATAAAAACCGCATGGGTGATCAAATACCACCAAAAGAAAGCTCTATTTGTGGGAATAAAAGAACGGCAATTTTGTTTGGGAGCCATGTCGCACAACCGGGCAATTGTCAGTTAAAGCGACGCAGTTCTGAATCGCAAAAAGTGCTCTGGTCATGAAGGGGGTAAATTCTTTCGGGGCTGAAGTGGTTAAATAAGCCTACATGACCGATAATCTCAGTATAAAGAAACAAGCAGATTTTATCTCAGACATTACAGAGCCCTGGATAATATGTGAAGTATTTTCTACCCTCTCACATCAATACTGTTGAATTTTTCTGGATCTCATGAACAACTGTTTACAAGAAAAGCTACTAAGGCCAGATAACACAGAGCACTTCACATGGTCTTTGGGAGTGCACTTCATAAAGCCTGTGCTGGGTTACATACCTTTTTTTTCCTACGTAAACACTAAGCAGTCACATTCAAACTTGCAAAGGGGGCTTCAAATGAACTGTTATTGACTATGAAAATCATCTGTTGATTCTGTTTAAATATCAATAGCTTGGTGGTGGCTGTGTATGCTACACCTCAGATCACCAGGTTACTGATAAAAGAAGGCTGGGAGGACTAAAACACTACAACTACATGGCTACATAAAAAAAAAAATACTCAGCAGACAGGGTTCTCAGTATGCATCTTAAAGTGTGCTTAAACCCAAAAGCAAAAATGCAATATATATCAGCTTTCCAATTCTTAAATGTGGTAGCTGCATTCTTTTTCAACTTTTTTCTGGTGAATTAGCCGGCAAGTCTATTTTTTTATTTTTTTATATGTATTTTTTAACAGACCAAACTGTTAAATGGCCGTTAGAGCGGTGAGACAAACCATTTACAACTAAATCTGCTAGTCTAATGCCCATACACATGATCGGATTTTCTGACAACAAATGTTGGATGTGAGCTTGTTGTCGGTAAGTCCGAACATGTGTGTGCTCCATCGAACATTTGTTGTCAGACTTTCCGCCAACAAATCTTGGCTAGCATGTTCTCAAGTTTTCCGTCAACAAATTTTTGTTGTCGGACTTTCCGATCGTGTGTACACAAGTCCGTCGCACAAAAGTCCACGCATGCTTGGAATTAAGTACGAGCCAGAAGCACTCAGTCTTGTAAAACTAGAGTTCATAATGGAGATATCACATGACTACTGAACTTCCTTTTTATCGGCTCGCCGTACATCTTGTATGTCACTATGTTCATAATTGTTGGCCAACGTTTGTGTGACCGTGTGTATGTAAGACAAGTTGGAGCCAACGACCTTCGAACAAAATTCCACGATTTTGTTGTAGGAAAGTCCGGTCGTGTGTACGGGGCATTACAATACCTTCCCCACAAGTTGACAATGGTGCTGTCCCAAGGTGTCACTGTTGCTTCTCCACAGACAGGAGTCACCCTAATGCTAGCCATAGATGGTTCAAATCTTGGCCGGTTCAGCAGGAACCATCTGAGATTCAAACCACGTTTTTCGGCAGGCTGAATGTACCAAGTTGATAGCTCAGTCAACTTGGGTACAACCAGCCTGTCGGATTTTACTTACGATTATCACTAGTGGCTGGTATAGTCGCTAGCAATAATCACTGTCTTTTCCCGGTGAGGATGACTTCCCCCTCCCACCAGCCAGGAAAATACCATTGCTCGGCAGGAGGGATTTCCTTGTCGGGACTGTCTGTGTTGATGGGGGAATCAAGAAAATTTCACTGTGAATGGCTGGCTTAAGACCGGAAGTATGTTACTAGCCAAATCAACAAGGTGAAAATAAAGGGAAAAAAATGCAGACACAACATCTGAGGACTGACAAGCTGCAATCAAATAAATGCTTGTTTTGGAGATTAGGTGCACTTTTAAGTTTTCATATTCAATTTTGAATGTAATATAGTATACCTTTATGTCTGTGGTACTGATAAAAGCTGGATAACAGAAATAATGCTAAAAAGTATGGTTGCCCATAGCAGCCAGTTTTTTTTTTAAATAATTTGCACTAAATAAAAATCTGGAACCTGATAGCCACCATGGGCAATACCTCAGATGCCCCCTAGTTTTAGTATGGATCCAATTGCATAATGTTTTATCTTTACACTTTGTCAGTATGTTTCTCGTATGCATTTTCAAGCTTTTAACCAAACAAAAAACAACAAAAAAAACAAACGGTTTTTTAAAGCTAGTACTTACATATTTACTTTGCATCATATCTGTAATAGAATCAAATTGAATTGAATTGAATTTATTTTTTTGTTCTTTCAGCAAGCACTGAAGCACTGTGAGTATAAACTAAAACATGCCTTTGAAAATCAAGCCAAACACAAGAACACTAAACTAAAACATAAACATACATTGCAAAAGTTATATTTGCTTTGTTTTTTTAAAGAAATATTCAGTGGGACATGATGGCATAAAATATTTAGACAGAAATTCTTAGTATAAATATTAATAATAATAAAATAATAATAATAATTCTATCTGAAATTCAGATTATAAGTAAATGTAGTATTTTTCTGTTTACAAATAGACAATAATAATGATATAGAAAAAAAAATGAAGAATCCGACAAATGTGCTATAAAACCAGCGATCCTGCCACCTGCAGGTACCAGGACAGGTGGCAAGTGCATTCACCTCTCTTTTCTTACTTCATCAAAGAAATTGCATGTGGGAAAGACATTAGCAATCCTGAGCTCCTCACTGCTCCAATAAAACGAAGCTCCGGCGTTGCTTGGCTTGCTCTAAGTTACCTCTCTTAAATACTTTGCACCTTCTGAATTTACCACATTGACAATAACAGCCTTTTTTTTTTTCTTTCTTTTTACTTTATGCATACAGAGAACATTTCTGTGCTGGGTATCTAAGTTCCAAAGTGCAACTCAGAAAATAAGAGAAAAAAACACTTATATCATGTATTGATTTTCTTTATCTAGTCTTCCATAATTGTAAGTAGTTACAATTTTCTAAGATTATATTATCACTTAAGCATGTTTAATTTAGGAAAATACAAACTGTATGGATTTCTTTTTCTGGATTTAGATTTCTTGTGGTTAAGCAGTACCTTTTGCTTTGCATTGCTTTGCATTGCTTTGCATTTGTCATGGTAAGTAGCAGTGCACTTGAGGCATGTGACTCCCTTGGGTTGATTTACTAAAACTGGAAAATTCAAAATCTGGTGCAGCGCTGCATAGAAACCAATCAGCTTCCGTTTTTTACTTGTTTTTTTTTATATCAAAGCTTAATTGAACAAGCTTAAGTTATGGGCCGAATTGGCTACCCTGCAGAGCTGCACCAGATTTTGCCCTCTCCAGGCTTAGTGAATCAACCAAAAAATGGAAAAGAGACCCCCCAGAGAAAGAAAGTCATGGGCGGACCAAGCTGCTTGTCAAGGGTATTTTATTATTGCACAATTAATGAAAACAAAAATACAAAAACTAGGTAACCATCACCAAAACCTAGACTAATATTAAAATAAGACAACATCACGTATACATCAAGCACACAAACCATATACACCCAAGTAAATAGGCAGTTAGAAAGGCACGTAAGTCCTGGTGACTAGCACCATCACTAAACATGCATATCCCTATTATCCATCAAGCCCTCAGCTGGGGGATAAAGGGGTATTATATTGGGAATCCGCACACTTGAAAAGTAGACCCTATAAAGATGCCACTGGGTTAACTTAGTTGACTCTTATTCCACTGGTGATAAACACTGTATAAATGGTGGCATTTAGTCATAGGCAGTAAGTAATTCGTTCAGGTTATTCAGCTTCAGACCAGGCCGTATAAGCAAGGGTAACCCAGTGTAAAGTTTATTTAACTAGGACAGTGGGTAAAGCTCATCTGCAGGTCAAGACAGAAGTATTGTGCAAAGATACAGACAACCACAGGACCAATGGCCCGCTCACCCGACGGCTGTGGACAAGAGTCTCTAATAGCTGGCAGGTGTCCCAGACATCTCCATAGGATGCCGTCTATAAGGGGATCTCACACTGCACAGATCCATTGATGCAGGGTGCTCGATTGCCACACGGAACTCCAGGGAGTTCCACATGTACTTCTGCTGATACCACTGTAGCGATGTAGTATTGTGAAGCCATCTAGGCACGCCGTTCTGACATCTCAGCTGGAGATAGCTCCCACTATCCTCATAGTGTGTGGTGCGCTTGCACTGACGTGACGCGGTGCGTCACCCGTGACGTATGTCACGTCACTGCCATGATGTCTTTGCCTAAGTAGTAGTAAATTAACTTCCTTGTGTTTGGAATGTGAGACAACCCAGGGTATATCCTACACATCTCTGCTTCTTATGATTGTAATTCTCATCAGATCTGGAGTGTCTTATTTAGTGACTGTTGATGTCACTCCTATGCTGCTCATTGTTCTCCTGAGGGCGTGCCGGAGAGGAGGCTGAACCTGAGGACCTGGACAGCAAGGATCTCTTGGCTCCTACATAATTTATTCCGGATCCATGCGTGATCTGTGACACTTTTACTTCTCATGTTGTCTATTAATCATTCCCCACAGCAGTCTACAGTGTTCCATTCATCAGTTCATTAGAGAACCAATCAACAGGTGTGGCAAGTCTTAAATTACATAATGAAGCTCTGCTGATCTACCAAGTTGGCCACAGCTACATAGGGGTTGATTTACTAAAACTGGAGAGTGCAAAATCAGGTGCAGCTGTCCATGGTAGCCAATCAGCTTCTAACTTAAGCTTGTTCAATTAAGCTTTGATAAATGGCTCCTGCTGCTGTCTCAGCCAATGAGAAAGAAAAGCCCAGGAGAGACGCTGCTCTTGTGCACATCACTGGATCGAGATGGGAATTATGAATAATAATGAATTATGTCAACATAAAAAAATGAATACTGCATGCAATGTTATTTTTACATAAAGCCATCGCTTCACTTAGAGCTCACTGATCCTGGGCAACTTGGTTTTTGATTAAGAACAATTTTTTTGTTGCAACATTCTTGATGCAACTTGTTTAAGAATCTGAACTTTTCATCCTCTTTCAATCTCTTATACAGCAGCAATTAGAATTGGAGAGACATCGTGGGCCAAACAGGTGTGCTGCAAAAATTGTGCTGACAAAGGACATTGTAATAGGAATAAAAAGCAGAGAGATGGCCACATTAGTCTGCTGCTGCTTTATTGTCCAATCTGCAGACTGGATATCGAGAAAGACCATCATCTTTTTTTACAGTATATAACTGCAGCAGAAAAAGTGTTGACAGGTGCAAGAAAGGGCTCTTGATCCCTTTATGGGAGATCGGAGACGACGGACCGCAGAGTCCGTTGTCACCGAACACGATCCGATGACGGATGGAAAAGTAGGTTTTTCCTCTGTCACACTTTTTCGGATCGGAGCGGGTCAGATGTCAGCGGACAAGACATCGCATAGACCTCTATGGAGCATCCGTTCAGGTGCGCCTGAAAAACTGACAGGCGGACCTGAATGGATCCGCCGTGTGAAAGAGGCTGAAAAAAATAGTTTTTTTATATATTTTTGCGGAATATTTATTATAGTAAAATGTAAAAAAGAATGCATTTTTTTTTCAAAATTTATGCTCTTTTTTTGTTTATAGCGCAAAACATAAAAAACGGAGCGGTAGTGTGAAAGAGGCCAAAGAGGTGGAAGGCGCATGATCTGAAGCTTTGATCAAATTGATATAGTTTATTTATGTAGAGAAACAAATAAATGCATATAAAAAGTATCTACGTATTAAAAAACAGGGTTACAAAATATACACATTAAAATTTTAGAAATTGGACATGCCCATGCAAGGGCAAGTGCTAAAATGCGTCTGACGCATTTTGAGGGGTTCCCTCTTCATCAGAGCCTTGAAAAACAACAGGAGAAGTCTGTACAATATGGTAGACCAGTGATGGTGAACCTTGGCACCCCAGATGTTTTGGAACTACATTTCCCATGATGCTCAGCTACACTGCAGAGTGCATGAGCATCATGGGAAATGTAGTTCCAAAACAGCTGGAGTGCCAAGGTTCGCCATCACTGTGGTAGACCAACATAAAAGAGAGTGGCTAGTTGGGAGACATATCACATGGTAAGTGATGGATTCCCCTTAGCTTTAAAGCTGTCCACATCCTAGTGCTCTAAATAGAATAGATACTAAAAATATATATAGTTCAGAGCACATATAAAAAAAATGTATATGTCTCTTGGTCTGCAATATGTAGTATACGATATAAACTCCTTTTTATATGTGCTCTGTACTATATATATATATATTTTATATATATGTAGCTACTTTTTATATGCATTTATTTGTTTCTGTATATGAATAAACTATATCAATTTGATCAAAGCATCAGATCACGTGCGTTCCACCTCTTTCCTTCACCTGGCTCTCTTTGGACCACCCCTGGTCAGCTTAGGCAGTGGGACACGCATGATCATCTTTTAATTTCCTCCCTTTGAAAGTACTACCAATCTATACTAGCAACGCATCACAAGTGCAGGAGAAATTATATCTTTGTTTATATTTTTGAAAAAGTGGTGACTTCTTCTAGCTGTGCTATGTAACAGGGCTGTATAAATTGTCAGGTAAAACAGCTTCCTTATATGTATTTTACTGTATCTTAAAAGATATCTGAACAAACTGCTTGTTGAATGCTCATAACCAATATTCTGTTCTGTCCAAAATAAACGGAAAGGTTTATGATACACTACAAATAGAAATTACCGATTTTTATGTTATGGCTAATGCAAACAAAATGTAGTCATATGCAAACTGTATAACCCGTATTTGATGTATTATTGCATAAAAACTGTACATGTTCTGTAAAAGCAATTCTCTAGTTGCAATTTTGCATATTAGAAGGACACATATGGAGCGTACTGTAAAATTTTGCTCAACTATAAGTACATGTGGAAATGTAAAGCCTTTGCTTGCTTATAAAAGGGCTCAACTGAGCCCCCTGCTGTCTACAAGGTAAACCAGCTTCATTTTATAAATGAGAACCAGACGGGAGCTTGGTCTACGTATATGAAGATGGATTAACTAAGGTAGCCATTGGACTGCATAACACAATAATCAAGACATTCCTCATATTTATCCACAGGTGAATATATTTTTATGAGAGTAAACTTGACGAAAAGCAGAGTCTGTCATTTTTGATGGAGCAGAGAAAGATATAAGGATGACAGAAAAAGCTGATAGAAGGAAGCATGTTAATATTAGTTTTGCCTTTCTGATTAAAAATGCATGGAAGCTCTTATTTGCAAAAGGTGTTTCATCACTGAAGTCATACATATATTACAGTGAGGTGAGCAATGCTTACCCCAATGCGTATTAATCCAAACACTTTTGGCAAATTCCTACTCGTGAAGGCACCATAGTGCCAACTCCATGCAAAAGTGATATTTTGGTTAAGTGTGGTTTCTGACAAGTTAAATCACATGCTAGTTTCTATTATCTCTCAGGAACTTGAGTAAGTTATCCCTACTAAACTGCCAAGTACCAATGGATGACAATGTCCTATTTCCTATTGTAGAAGGTGTACTGTTAAGGAGACTCCTTTGCAACTGATAAATTTTAAAAAAATGAACCCCGGAGGACTATTTATACTCACCTATGCCATCCCTTGTTCCTGAAATTTTTACTTTCTTTAACAGCTACGGCCCACAGAGTGTGTCAAATTCCTGGTACCCCGTTGCACTACATGGGTTCACCCGCTAGCCCATTTGTCACTATTGTGTCCTGTAGTGACATACAACAGGGCCAGACAGATGGCAGGGAACACAGACATCTGAAAATACCAGAAATGTCTGATGCAGAAGATTCTGCTGAAACTCATAGCTTTTGAAAATAGTGAAGACTCCCTGAACAGGAGGTGGAATAGGTGAGTATAAACATCATTCTTTTGCAAGGTGCTTATTATACAAGTCACATCACTTTAGGAAGAACATGATTCAACCCTAAGAGCCCACCATCACCACTGAGTTTTCAAAGAGCTATGACATGATAAACATCATCGTAAGACAAGGAAAATAACTTGTTTAGTTCTGCCATTACAGGTGTTTAAAGACTCTATTGTGTCCAGTGACAGGTCTTCAGATAATATGGTTACCGTAACTGTTCATGATTTTTAACACCAGGCTATGCAGTTTTATAAAAGAACTGTAGTTTACATTACATAAAAGGGCATACTGTGCCTAGTTTTCCTTCATCGGTGAGATAATCACCTTTAGGTTGTAAGGTCTCATTGAATCCTGACCATTTTGTAGTTTGAAACTCCAAAATGCGCAATCTTTACAATGCCATGTATTTCAGTGGTGTCTGATCACATATGAACACTCAGGCACCTGTAGCTCAACGCCTGATACATGAGCTACTTTTGAGGCAGAACTGGCCAATTTTGTCCCCATAGATTTGAGTAGGAATGGCTAATTTGTGCAAATTGTGCATTTTTGCAAATTTGTCAGGAGTTTTACCAGGCTTTTTTTAGTTTATCCTCCCTATTTTTTTTCTTTTTCAGGAAATACAGCAATAGTATTAAGGAGAGGATTCATATACTTTAATGTGTGGTGTACCACAAGGGGGTACTCTTAGAAGCACTCCTCCCTGTTTATGCTCTTCTTTCAGAGCAACAAGTAGCATTCGTAATATTAGCCTGTTCTTGACAGTAGGAGATAACCAACTTTGTTTATAAATTTGATTTTTTTTCTCTGGCCGGTCCCTACATTTAATGTTTTTTTGCAGAAAAGTTTTGCCTGAATAGGATTGTTTAAAACTGAAAATTTTACACAACAGGGTATGAATGTTTTATACAATGGCTTAGAATGTCAAATTTTAATTTTATATCTACAATTTCCTGTCTACTTTCTTAACACAAGACAGATATTTTGATTTAGGATTAAACCAATTACATTTAATTGTCCTTCCAGATTTCAGAGGATGTTGACCAAAATTATGTAGAAAGACCTCAAAAGACACAGTAAATTAATTTACTGCATTGAAACAGATGACTCAAGTGATCTAACCACTCAAAGGGAACGCCTTGTTTGAGAGTCCTGCTGCCATGGCTGAGGTCCAAGGAGCTATCCATTCTTTGTGTACAATGGCTCCACTTACACCAGTGGTTGCAGGCAATAAAGAGCCTTCAGAAATAATAAGAGACTTGACTGCCACATGGTGCCCAGAAAACAGCTTTCTGTCTCAGTACAATAAATGGCAACGGACATCCAATTGTAAATTCCACCTGCACTCCCGTCACTTGTTCGGCAGCATCACAAGAACAAAGAAGGGCAGGAAGCTCCAAACAAACACAAATATGAGTCAACATGCTTGAGTAGAGGTGGGCTGAATTTGGCTCTCGAAAAAGCATACAGATGTCACTGGCAGGTCATGATGTCATCTGGATTCCATTTACAGTAAATGAGAGTCAGATTGTTTTTATTGGCTTTTTATTAAAAATGTAACAGAAGGAAAATCTGTTAAAGTGTCCATCCGGCAACGTGCAAGAAAACGAATCCATAAACTGCTCAGAGATCTATCGATGATAAAGCCTTAGTGGAGTATCTTAAGGAAATGTAGAGATCTCTGCTTTTCACCTTGACTCAAGTGTTTTACTCATTTTGACATCACAAAAGGGAGGGGCAGGAAGATGTTTCCAGGTTATGAAGTCACAACCTCTAGCACAAAGAAAGTCAGAAAAAAAGTTGGTTAAAGAAGCTATTTCCTTGTCCTATCTTACTTCTATTGAACTTTATTAGTACCTAGTATATTATGTTATAGTTAATCAAATATAGTGTGAGAAAATCTATCTTTTATCATGCTTTAGGTTCTTATTTATCAAAATGTCTTTAGAAAGAACAATTTCCTTCACTCCATAATGATAATTTTTTCCTTTCCTTGAATGACAGTATACCATGGGAGAATGACTGTTGCAGGAAACAAAAATCCTTTTAATTCACACGCATGTAAAGTAGTGATGTTCTGTACTCACAACATATCTGGTTTCTGCCTGCTATTGACACTGTATCGCATTGAAATGTACTGCATTGTCTGCCTTGTCAAAGCAGCCCTTTTTGTGACTTTCTTGATGCTAGAGGTTATGACTTCATAACCTGGAAACATCTTCTGGTCTCTCCCTTTTGTGCTGTCAAAATTAATAAAATACCTGAATCAAGGTGAAAATTAGATATCTCTTCATTTCCTTTAGATACCCCACTAAGGCTTTATCAAACATATCTCTGCGCAGTTTATGGACTCAACAAATGAAAAACTGGTGGAACTGCGCTAATGGAATGAATTATAAAATCAGTGGAAAGCAGATAGCATGCTATGAGATATAAAACAGAGCAGCTATCATTTTAAACCTACTGGGCTGCACTACATTACATATAAACTTACACCACATCACCAGATGCAATAAATTCTACCAATAATAAAAACATAATATAAAAGTTTCAAGGAAAATCCACACTTGTGCAATAACGTGTCAAATAACACTCAAAAGACCAATTTAAAGGGTTGTTGCTGTGAATCTCATACCAGGAAGGGTCTCCACCATCAAACAAGCACAACAGAAGGCTTACCAGAGTAATATGACTTAAAGTGCTCTGAAATAAAGTGCTATGAAATAAAGTGCTCCAAACAATAGTGACCAATATTCTGCCAGGCTTCCCACTCCCATCCACCAAGATTGAAATCAAGGGGATTATTGCTTTAAGTCTCCATCTTCACTGGTTACTTCAAGCAGACATAAATGTCAAAGTAAAATCGAGTAGACTCTTTATTAAAATAGGTAAGGAAGCCTGGCAGAATATTGGTCACTATTGTTTAGAGCGCTATAGGACTATATGAGAGTCATAAGTCCTCTGTTGTCCTTGTCTGGTGGCAAAGACCCATCCTGGTGTGAGATTCACAGCAACACCTCTATCAACTGGTGTTTTGATAGTTCATGGACTCATCTTCTTACATATTGTCGGATGGTCACTTTAACATATTTTCCTATTGTTACATTTTTCATAAAAACAATCGGACTCTCAATTACAGCCCTTATTCTGTCTGTACAGCAGAGTTGGGGGAGGATGAGAGAGAAACAACACAGTCCACATAGCTAGGAGGGAAGATTAACAGAGAGATCAGCTAATCAGTGTACTGCTTCTCCTTTCATTGTCCAGTCACAGGGTGTGGGAGGGGAGGTAGACAATTTTAGCTGTTTTCATGAATTTCAGCTTTAAATTTATAAATGCTGATATAAATTGCTAATTTTTATGTGCAGAAACTTTAGAATTAATTTACTAAAGGCACATAGACTGTTTACTTTGCAATGGAAGTTACACCTTGCAAGTGAATTTGCCCCAGATCTTAGTGAATGAGGTAAAGCTCTGTTATTTTCATAATCTAATCATATGCAAGCAAAACCACTGTTTTTTCCAATTTAACTCGCACACAATTGGGTAGGCTTTGCAAAGTGAAACTTCACTATGTTCACTAAACTCTAGGGAAAAGTGCAACTTCCCTTGCAATTCCCTGTTTGGGATATAATGGCTCTTTAAAAGGCTGTTGAAATTTAAAAGTAGATATGTCCTGTTGTTAAGTTTCTGGGGAGAGATGTTGGAACCTGACCCAATGCTAACTGCCTCTGATCACTGATTAATGAAACCCCTCCCAGGCTTAGAATGAACACTTTTATGAAGTCCTAAGTGTATGCACACTTTTAATGCCTTGTTGAGTGGCATCTGCTGCTTTGAGCAATCAGGTACATAAAGCAGATTTTCTCCAATAAGGTAAAAGGATACAACACAGTTTTGTTATAAAATGAGCTTGGTGTAATTGCAAGCAAATAACCTGCAAGTGGGCGCATTTTCTCCCTTTAAAAAGCACTCATGTCTTTCATATACAACTGAATTTAGCTGCTGGTACCCACCTTCATCATGATTCCCCACTGCTCTGTTACTCAGAGTTTTTGGGAAATACCTAGTGCTTCTGGGTATGGGGGAGCATATGTTCTCCTACCTTTCCTCCTAAGTTGCAGTGCTTAGGCCTTAGTGGCCATTCACCATGCCTGAACAATGTCAGGGGAAGAAGAGGAGAAATGTCAGTATCCCTGAGTAAGCTCTGACACAAAACTTGGGATTGGGGTGTGCTCCAGTGCAGGAACAAAGTGAGTGTCAGAACCCTTTCACAAAAGTTTTCCAATCAGGTCACCCTATTTTCCATCTGTCTGGGGGATGTGATCAGGCATGAAAACGGACAGGTAGTCTGTTTTCATCCAATGTTCCCAGACCTCTGGCAGGTCTGTCTCTGCATAATGGGTGGAGAAGGACCTGTCATCCGCCTGCTCAGAGGAGATCAGCGGATCGATCCCCCACTGAGCAAAGCGGAGTCCACCGGGCAGATCGCCTGTGTGAAAGGACACTCACTTAGCCCTGGTTCACACTGCTGTGACTTACCGGTATCCTGTGACTTGCTACACATGAAGTGAAAACACATACATTTCAATAGATGCTGTCTTAATCAATGTGACTCATGTTGTAACAACAAAAAAAAGGTCCTGTACTACTTTTCTGTGACTTTGGTGTAACTTGAGAGCCATAGACTGCAATGTTAAATCACAAAAGTCGCAAGCAAGTTGCACAACTTTGGGGTTGCAGCGGTGTGCACCAAGCCTTAAAGTCTGGTTTCCTATGACTTCTAGCCATTGCAACAAAGAGAACAAGTAACCTAATATTTTAATTTGAAACCAAAGAACATCAAGCACACATTTGGGAATTACCCATTTAAAGTCTACAACATACAAATAGAAAAACATTTAGAAACTAGTCAACAAAGATCCCGCTAGGCCCCTATGCCTTACTGTTACCATTTGTGCATACTATCTTTTAGGTCACCTAGCTCTCCAGAATGCTCCTGTATTCCTGCCATATAATGCCCCTAACGACCCCATGAGGCAATTGTCCACGTTCTTTCCAAACAAGGTTAATAACAATCAGCTACTAAAAGACCTGAATTTCTGCCAACAGGACAGTTAGTTTTATGAATCAAAGTATATTATCTCTACAGTGTCCACCTTCCTCTGATCCCAGAACCCACTACTTACAGTTTTGACTTTTTCTTTAATTTGATGGCACTATACAGCCTCATGCCTTCATCTATGCTAAAGGATACACAGCATAACTGAAAAAATATTCTCAGGAATTATCATAAATCTGTCATATTTGATTGTTACAAATGTGTAAATAACAAACTGCAGCCAATAGACATCAATATGAAGACATGAAAAATATCAAGTTTTCTGGCAAAAGCTTTATTATACCATTACAGAATGATAGGAGTGGAGCCAATAGATGATCATATGAAGCTAGCAGGATATACACAACCGATGCTTTAAATTATAAATTGCTTTATTTTTTATTAAACCCAGAACCACACATTGATCTCTTCATGCTAGATGTGCAATAAAGCCACACTGCCCTCATGGATGTTTCTTTTAAATCAGTATTTATACATTCTAATAAATGAAGGCATCATAATGGAGGCCTGTCAATTCCAACCTCACATATAAGCCTGGCTTATGTAATTGAATTGGCACATAAAGCAGACCGCTTGGTTGCCATAACCCTGTCATGTTGGCCAATGTATTTAGAATCCCCCAAAAAAAAAAAAATCACGACTGGTAATCAATGTGAATCAATCCAAGCTTGTTATATACAGAAGTTTACTTTACTCAAGATAATAGAGAGAATTGTTCCTTTAACTGTATATTTGCACACACATATATATAGATATATATCTATATATCTATATATATATATGTATATATATAGATTCACAGTGTACCTAAAGTATATAGCTCTAGCAAGGATTCTATAAAAATAATAAAAAAATGAACTGTTTGTTTATGCTTGTTGTCACATGACTCAAAGCCTCATTACCATACTTAAGAACCATTTAAAATGGGTTAGTCACATCTCTTTTCTAATGGAATGACTACTGTCACATTGAAAGTCACATGTCTATTACTGCCACCATCTCCTCTTTAATCTCAAAGGAGGCATTCTGGGAATAATACAGTATATTGACGGAATCTAAAAAAAAAAGTTTAAATATGCAAGTCAATAACTTGTTAAACAGGGTTTTCTAAGATTGGAATATATAATTTGCCCATTCTGCCCAAACATCTACATGTGTGACTTTATGATGCTACCATCTAACAGGAAGCAATATTTTCTGAGCAAACTTTTTAGTACAGCGAAGCTGCAAGTTAAGCACATGAGTTAATATGAGGACAAAGGAATCTGGGGTAATTTGTTCTTTTGGGGTTTTTTTTTTTTAAATCTTTAAAAAAATCCTAATGGTCTGCTTCCTTTTTGTGTCACCAAGATCTTTAAGGGATGATTCTGAAGCAGTGAACTGTATCCTGTTGATGCAGCTCATTGCCCCTAGTTCCCTTGCACAAAAACTGACTTTTTTGCTTGAATGAGTAGCACCATGGATGGATGGAGTCGTCATTCAGGCAAAGTGAAAAAAGTATGGGCTTGGACATTGGCTTTCAAAAAATGACCACAAATGTATTTTCTTGACTACTAATGTCATGCTGCACTTATCCACAATGTGTCTGACTGACAGCCCTATTCAACCATAAAGATGTTAAAGAGATGGCTCACAGAAGAAGGAGTAAGGAAAAGATTGACAGGGAGGATAGTCCTGAATCAGCATACCATAAAAATTATGCCTGATTGCCAAATTTCAGGATAAAGGTTTTGGGGTAGCAGAGCTCCAGAAGGCTAGGTCTTAATCAGGAAAACTACTGTCTGAATAAGAACAGGATAAGTACAGCAAAGTTGTCAACTTGGTTATAAAAATAAATTTTTTAATAAAATATTGAATAAAATTCAATTTACCAAATATACAGTTTCTTCTAAGCAACATTAAAGTGAACCAGTGGCCAGGCTATGGATGTTCAAGTATTCTTAGATCCTTAAAATGGTAGTAAAGTTTTTTTTTTTGTGTACCTTTACCTACAGGTAAGCCTATTATAAGGCTTAACTGTAGGTGCACTGAATATCACCTAAACTTGCAGTGTTTAGGAGATATTCCCAATGGATGCAGCCAGTGACAAAACTGGTGCATGTGCCAGAACTTCAAAGCAATCTGCCACAGCTGGTGGTTCCCGCTATTTTCAGGTTCAGAGACCACCCTTTTCTTTTCCATCCTCACAGCTTCCTTTCCTTTGTGCACCCCTTCTTTCTCCTTTTTTTGGGGTGTAAGTAATAAGCTAAAATGTCATTACACATCTGGCCTTGCATATATGGTTCTGGTTGCTTATGGGGACCTATGTGCATTTGTGGACATATATACTCTGTCCCTTGCACTTTGGACCCATTCACACAGGTTTGACAACAACTACTATATGCCCCCCTATTGTTGCACATGTTGACTCTGTATAGCTGTCTTACATCTGCTATATATATATTTATATTTTTTTTATGCATTTTTATGTATGTTTCATACATATATATTTTTTGTAGGATATATTTCATGTATATATATATATATATATATATATATATATATATATATATATATATATATATATATATATATATATTGGTTTTTCTAAATTGCCATTTTAAACGTCCTCATTTTTTGATATTTTAGTAGAAACCATTTGGATTTTTATATATTTTTTAAATTCAATGATTTAGATATACATGTAATAGAGATTCATTTCATGTAAATATTCTTACCAATATGTGATAAACTGTTAAAAATATTCTTGCTATGTATACTTTGTATTTATGAGTAACCATATCTGCTTATTACACATGCAGGCTTTACTTCCTACTTTTCTGTTCTACAAAGTTGTTGTCTTTCACTACTTTTTAGAGATTTATTTAACCACTTCCCGACCGCCGCACGACGATGTACGTCGACAGAATGGCACGGGCAGGCATAAGGGCTTACATGTACGTCCTTGCCTTCCCGCGGGTCGGGGGCCCGATCGGGCCCCCGCCCGGTGCCTGCGGCGGTCGGTATTCGTTCAGGAGCGATCCCGGATGAGGGGACGGCCATTTATTCATGGCCACCCCCTCGCGATCGCTCCCGACGAATGAAAATCCTCTGTGACATCACTTCCTCTCCTGTAATGTAAACACAGGAGAGGAAGTGATGTAATCTCTCCTCCGTGTCGGTATTTTTCGTTCCGACACCGAGGAGAGAGGATCGGTGAGTTGCACCAACACGACACTACACAGTAGAACATGCCAGGCACACTCACACCCCCCCGATCACCCCCCCAATTACCCCTGCCCCCCAGTCACAGTGACACCAATGTCATTTTTTTTTTTTTGCATTGGTGTCATTTGTGACTGTAATAACTGTTAGGGCAGTTAGGGTTAGCCCCCTTTAGTTCTAATGTACCCCCCTAACCCCCCCAATAAAGGTTTAACCCCGTGATCACCCCCCGTCGCCAGTGTCACTAAGGCTGGGTTCACATTGCAGCGGTTTATGAGAACGAATGTGATTCGCACCGCACTGCAGTGCAAATCACATCCGATCTCTGTGCGATTCGAGTTCAGCCATACAGATAGTATGGCTGAATTCGCATCGCACCCGCCGCACCCGCCGCAAATTCGCACGGGACCCTTTTTTTGGCCCGCAGCAGAATCGGATCGCATGGGTGTTCACACCATGCGATCCGAGTTTGCAGATAGCACTGCGATATGCGAACTGATCTGGGGGTGTCATTAACATTTCACTGACACTCCCAGCAGTTTGCATAGGGCAGTGTGAACTGCCGCCGGGAGGCATGCGATGCGGGAACCCGCCGCGGATTCGTGGCGTTCCCGCATCGCTCCAGTGTGAACCCAGCCTAATAAGCGATCGTTTTTCTGATCGCTGTATTAGTGTCACAGGTGACGCTAGTTAGGCAGGTAGGTATTTAGGTTCGCCGCAGCTTTTTATAGCGCCAGGGACCCCCATATACTACCGCATAAAGCCCCCTGATTGCCCCCTAGTTAACCCTTTCACCAGTGATCACCATATAACTGTTACAGGTGACGCTGGTTGGTTAGTTATTTTTTTATAGTTTCAGGGCACCCGCCATTTATTACCTAATAAAGGTTTAACCCCCTGATCACCCGGCGGGTGTCATTTGTGACTGTAATAACTGTTAGGGCAGTTAGGGTTAGCCCCCTTTAGTTCTAAGGTACCCCCCTAACCCCCCCAATAAAGGTTTAACCCCGTGATCACCCCCCGTCGCCAGTGTCACTAAGGCTGGGTTCACATTGCAGCGGTTTATGAGAACGGATGTGATTCGCACCGCACTGCAGTGCAAATCACATCCGATCTCTGTGCGATTCGAGTTCAGCCATACAGATAGTATGGCTGAATTCGTGTCGCACCCGCCGCAAACTCGCACGGGACCCTTTTTTTGGTCCGCAGCAGAATCGGATCACATGGGTGTTCACACCATGCGATCCGAGTTTGCAGATCGCACTGCGATATCCGAACTGATCTGGGGGTGTCATTAACATTTCACTGACACTCCCAGCAGTTAGCATAGGGCAGTGTGAACTGCCGCCGGGAGGCATGTGATGCGGGAACCCGCCGCGGATTCGTGGCGTTCCTGCATCGCTCCAGTGTGAACCCAGCCTAATAAGCGATAGTTTTTCTGATCGCTGTATTAGTGTCACAGGTGACGCTAGTTAGGCAGGTAGGTATTTAGGTTCGCCGCAGCTTTTTATAGTGCCAGGGACCCCCATATACTACTGCATAAAGCCCCCTGATTGCCCCCTAGTTAACCCTTTCACCAGTGATCACCATATAACTGTTACAGGTGACGCTGGTTGGTTAGTTATTTTTTTATAGTTTCAGGGCACCCGCCATTTATTACCTAGTCTCACTAGTGTACCCCTAAATTTAGGGGTGTCTACTTTCCAAAATGGGGTCATTTGGGGGGGGTTTGTGCCATCTTGGCATTTTATGGCCTTCAAAACTGTAACGCCCTTAGAAAGCCTGAAGGCGGTGCTTGGTTTTCGGGGCCCCGTACACGGCTAGGCTCCCAAAAAGTCCCACATATGTGGTATCCCCGTACTCAGGAGAAGCAGCAGAATTTATTTTGGGGTGTCATTTCACATATGCCCATGGCATGCGTGAGCAATATATCATTTAGTGACAACTTTGTGAAAAAAATAAAAATAAAAAAAAAGTTTGTAATTTTCCCGCAACTTGTGGCAAAATATAAAATATTCCATGGACTCAACATGCCTCTCAGAAAATAGCTTGGGGTGTCTACTTTCTAAAATGGGGTCATTTGTGGGGGTTTTGTGCCATCTTGGCATTTTATGGCCTTCAAAACTGTAATAGGTAGTGAGGAGTGAAGTCAAATATTTACGCCCTTAGAAAACCTGAAGGCGGTTCTTGGTTTTCGGGGCCCCGTACGCGGCTAGGCTCCCAAAAAGTCCCACATATGTGGTATCCCCGTACTCAGGAGAAGCAGCAGAATTTATTTTGGGGTGTCATTTCACATATGCCCATAGCATGTGTGAGCAATATATCATTTAGTGACAACTTTGTGAAAAAAAAATAAAAAAAAATTAAAGTTTGTAATTTTCCCGCAACTTGTGGCAAAATATAAAATATTCCATGGACTCAAAATGCCTCTCAGCAAATAGCTTGGGGTGTCTACTTTCTAAAATGGGGTCATTTGTGGGGGTTTTGTGCCATCTTGGCATTTTATGGCCTTCAAAACTGTAAAAGGTAGTGAGAAGTGAAATCAAAAATTTACGCCCTTAGAAAGCCTGAAGGCGGTGCTTGGTTTTCGGGGCCCCGTACGCGGCTAGGCTCCCAAAAAGTCCCACATATGTGGTATCCCCGTACTCAGGAGAAGCAGCAGAATTTATTTTGGGGTGTCATTTCACATATGCCCATAGCATGTGTGAGCAATATATCATTTAGTGACAACTTTGTGTAAAAAAAAAAAATAATTTTTTTTTTGTCATTATTCAATCGCTTGAGGCAAAAAAATAAAATATTCAATGGGCTCAACATGCCACTTATCAATTTCCTTAGGGGGTCTACTTTCCAAAATGGGGTCATTTGGGGGGGGGGTTTTGTACTACCCTGCCATTTTAGCACCTCAAGAAATGAGATAGGCAGTCGTAAACTAAAAGCTGCGTAAATTCCAGAAAACGTACCTTAGTTTGTAGATGTGACAACTTTTGCGCAAACCAATAAATATACAATTATTGACTTTTTTTTTATGAAAGACATGTGGCTGAATACATTTTGGCCTAAATGTATGACTAAAATTGAGTTTATTGGATTTTTCTAATAACAAAAAGTAGAAAATATCATTTTTTTTCAAAATTTGCGGTCTTTTTACGTTTATATCGCAAAAAATAAAAATCGCAGAGGCAATCAAATACCATCAAAAGAAAGCTCTATTTGTGGGAAGAAAAGGACGCAAATTTTGTTTGGGCACAACATTGCATGACCGCGCAATTACCAGTTAAAGCAGCGCAGTGCCAAATTGTAAAAAGACCTCTGGTCATTTACCAGCAAAATGGTCCGGTCTGAAAGTGGTTAAAGAGACTGCTGACTCATTGAAAGCAATGCAGTCCTCGTGTTGATGTTTTCTTGTCCCCATAATCAGACATCATCTGAAAATAGTAAGGATTTGTGCAGATATATGTTGTTTATGATGCTTACAGAAATAGAGGACAGCACTGCTCAAAAACCCACATTCAAACGTGTCCAAAGAAACGCAATGCAAAGCAGGTCAAGTGCAGTCTCAGAGCAGTCATCCACATTGCACCATTAAAGTAAATGGAAACTGGAATACTTACATTTGACATGTGCTTGAAATGCAGGAAAACAACACTCATCTACAGGATCCTTAACTGTAGTATCTAATACACCATGCCATCAATGGCTTATGTACAACTCTATGCACTTTATAAAATAACAAAAGGGGACCAGTAAAATGTTAAAAAAAAAACGTAAACTGTAAATAAAAATGTAAAGTCAAATTAGGACCCACTTTAAGATAAACACAGTAATAATCTGCTCACTGAAAAATTTCTCTTCAGTATGGTTAATATTTATGGTAATATATCATTTGTATTAATGGTAGAATTATAGTAATTTTTCATTTCTTTTTAGGAATTTATCGAAATCACTGTCGTTTGTTTTTCTGGGGGCACTTGCTGTACCACCATGTTTGTGTCATGGGCTCGAGCCACGTCTGAGCCTTTACATATGTTGGTATTTCAGTAGACCATTCCTGGTGTTTGGTTTGTTGGACTCATTCCCTCGTCTTTCCCTTGTCCTATTACTCTTTGTGTGCCCATTCTTCTTTACCCTTCATATTTAAGCACCTTTGCCCATTTGGATATATATGGGGGAACATCCAAGTACCACTGGTTGTATTTCATTTTAAGGAGAAGCAATCACCACACAGAGACCCCACAAACCCTTGAAGATCTTTGGCTGGTTCATATCTATGCTTTTTACCCATAATTGTCTTGGCTATACTGTTATTCGGTCTGAATTACATTTTTTAAATCCCTATTTCCCAATCATACCATGTCTTCGACACCTGGCTTTGTTGAGTACTTGTCCCTATTTACATACCTTATCTTGTCTAAAAATTTTGCTATGACTCTCAATCAATGGCTTCCATTTAAATATGTGTCCCTGGATCTCCTCTTATGATTCTGCCATCATATTCGTTGCTGCAGCCCTAGAAGTCTCCAAAAATCCTGAATGTTAACAGCAAAACCTGTTGGTCAAAAAATCAAACAGGAAAGACTTTTCTTTGCAGTCAGTACAGGAGGGGGTTCTTAATGATAAGGGTATATTTAAAGTGTATCTAAACCCATAACAGAAGATGTGGTGGCTGAAGTATTGTCTTTTTAGGCCTTTATTTTGTTATTTTCACTTAGTGATCCCCCTGTCTTCCTCTGGACCAACTATGGGTATCAGATCGTATATATAGTTTGTATTTTTTTTCCTTCTATTGATTGAACTAGATAGCCTTTTTTCAACCAGACTAACTATGTATCTATGTAAGTAACACATTAAAGCAATGTATACACCATGAGTTTTTTTTTGTTTAATATGCAGAAAAAAAAGCAGATAGATCCCTGAATGCATCCACACAAGTTTTTTTGTGTGGTTTTTTTCAGCCCATGGTGTTTGAGCACACTCAGACTCTATCCAGTGCAAAAAAAGGTGCACACGAAAAAAGTGAAACACATAATGTGCACAGGGTGTACACATGGTCCTCCTCTAAAGAGAAAGGACCCAAGCCCTGATCCCCCAGAACACAAGGCTCCTGTTGGGGGACTGGGATACTTCCCTGTTCCATCTAGACAAAACCAGATGGACCCCGTTCTCTGGGAGGTCTGCCAAAACAGACTAACCCAAGTACTAGGTGGGGCTCCCCCGAAGGGAGACCCCATGAGAGAGGGCGAACTAAGCCAGAAGGCCATGTCCACCCCCTTCCAAGACACAACCAACCAAAAAAAGACAAAAGTGACAAACACGACAAACAAACATAAAGGTGGGGAAAAGGGAAGTGGAGAAAGTGCAAGGTGCATTGTATAGCTTAGGCCAGGAATTAAAAAAAATCCTCTTTTCCTAGCCAAAAGGCTCAGTCCAAGAGGCAGGTGTGAAAAAAGTGTTTATGGTACAGTGACCTTGGTGCCAGTAAAACTCAAAGTGGGTCACTAACACATTGAGAGTTACAGCACCCCTCGGCTGCCACTCCAGGAGCAGATACACCACAGGCTTATTTCAGAGCTCGGCCTTCGTCCAGACCAGTGCAGTTCCATCCCTACCAGGGTGTAAGCCTTTTCGGCTTTCTCAGGGAGAACCTACTCCCGGGCCTCCATTCGCCGAGCAGTCCTATTTTGGTTCCTACCAATCGTAACCTTCCAGGTTATCATCACACCAGTGGATTTGCATAGCCACCGTCACCCCAACTTACTGCCATAGGTCAGGACAGCAGCACAGCACCTCCACTGGTAACTGATAAGAACAGATTCTACACTTGATCTTAGTCAAAGGTCCAAGAAGCGATGTGATGTAGATGTGGGGATACCCCTTGCTGTTCTATGTCTTATGACAGGAAAGACACCCCCCTATATAGGCACAGCATTATCACCTTAGGGCAAGAGACGTCACCCTTAGGTCTGCAGAACACCTCCTCCACTCCTTATCTCCATAACATAAGGAGTAGTGTGCTGTATAACAGTTAGCAAAGGCAGACAGCACAGAAAGTTATCAGTGCATTGGTTTTCTGGTAAAATCAACAAGAATCTTTTTATTTGAATAGATATAACAATAGACGTTTAATGGAATACATAACAGACAAAAAACTAGCAAACAGGAAAAGTTCATTGTTAGGATTTACAAATACTTTAACCCGAGCAGTACCCTACTGCATGATGTAGTCATTGCTCATCTAATAATTCATTGTATCAACAGTTATAAAGGAAAGTATTGCAATACTTTTATCCAGGTAATTCATCCGACTGCCTTAGTGGGATTAGGGGGATTTTCTCTCTCAGCAATGCAAAATGGGCCACAGATACTTGTGGTGTCTAGTTTTCTATCCCTTGGACTTAAACTTTTGGAGCTGTAAAAAGCCAAACTAGATATAAAATTGTTGTTTGGCACCAGCGTACACTTTCTAACCTGCATTAGAAAACAACAACTGGAACTTCACTGCTGATGTGGACAATACCTCAATGTGTATGTTTTTTTTGTTTTGTTTTTTGTTTGTTTTTTTAAACTATTGGTTCTTGAATATTTAGTTCAAAAATGAAAATTACTTTTCAGACTGTAGTCTAGCTTACACAGTAAGACCCCTTTCACACCAGGGCGTTTTGCAGGCGCTATAGCGTTAGAAATAGCGCCTGCAATCCGCCCTAGATAAGCTGCACCATTGTGTGTAGTGTGAAAGCCCCGAGGGCTTTCACACTACAGCGGTACGCTGGCAGGACGTCAGGGAAAAGTCCTGCCAGCAGCTTCTTTGGAGCGGTGAAGGAGCGGTGTGTTTACCGCTCCTCACCGCTGCTCCCCATTGAAATCAATGGGGCAGCGCTGTAATACCGCCGGCAAAACGCCGCTATTGCAGTGTATTGCCAGCGGTTTTAACCCTTTCTCGGACACTAGCGGGGGGTAAAAGTGCCCCGCTAACGGCTGAAATGTGCTGCAAATCCAGGGGTAAAACGCTGCCATTTTTAGCGGCGTCTTACTGCCCACACTATGGGCGGTGTGGTGTGAAAGGGGTCTTAACCACAAATGCATCCTATCATGTACAGAAATAAACATTAGTTATCTATATATTCCTGAATGGATTTCTTTTACTCAAAAATGTCTTCTCTCCCCAGTGAAAGATACAATAGTATAAACATAGTCTTTGAAACTCTGTCCAGTCAATTATACTGCATGTGTCTACAATTGTGCCACAAATGATACCTGTCAAAAATCAGCACCTAGAAGTGTAGCTTTTTTCCATATCATGTTTTGCAAACTTGACATCTGGCATTAAGCCCAAGAATATAGTGGAAAGTGTCCTAACAAATCATAGATCATCATTATTTGGTTTAACGCACTACATTTTTGAGGGCTGCTCACTGTTTCACTGATTAATCCACTTTTTCCCCCAGGTGAGTGGGTAGGGGTACGATGTACCCCATACTCATTCACATAGGGTGTGGGGTCGGGATCTGGGGGCCCCCTTATTAAAGGGGGCTCCCGGATTCCGATAAGTAATCCGATAAGTAATCACTTTTTCACATCAGCATTACTTTGCATATCCAAGGACTGGGAAATGATGACAAACATCTCCCAGGAGCAGTAGTGAGCGGAGGCACTGAGGGAAGAGGCGTAAGACGCCTAGGTGGTGAAGAAGGAAGGTTTCAAGGGACCACATAGCAACAGGCATAAAAAGGTAAGTAAAAAAATTAATTCTCCAAATGTGTTTCTTTGTAGAAAATACCCTAGCAAACTTCCTTTAAAAATTTCCTTGGAAAAAGGAATGGTATGTTTGACTTTAGTAAATCAACCTCCAGGGCTTTAATTATAAAAGTTCAATGACATTTCTTTAGGTATGCACTGCACTCCTGCAGCTGCCCATCTTGGTGGTGAAGGAGGAGGTGGTTTTATTCAACTGCAGTGGAGATCAGTAAGGCCACTGACAAGGCTTTGCTCTTTGGCAGGGGTGCCTGGATCACAAGGCTGGCTGAACAGATTTACAAATCGATTGGCAGAGGATACAAGCCCCTAGGAGATCTGGACCTATTGCTGTCTTTGGAAGAACTGGAGGACAACAGCAGGAGAGTTGTAAGGAGGCCAACCACTGGCAATACCCAGGAGGGTAAAATCCACAAGTGTGTTGACTAATTTGCTGTAAAGTACTGGTTAAATAATCTTTGGTGAGTGTGAGAGAAGCAAGTGGGTGCACAAGTGTCTTTGCATGAACCACAAAGAAGTATAGCACTGGTGAACTATTTATTGAATAAGAGCACTTCAGACTGGCTGATGAAACTTTTGTAAAAGTGATGACGTTTTATACACGCGCTCAAGGACAGTGTTATAAATTCTTTATGGCATATATTCAACAAAGTGTTGGAAACATTCCTCAGAGATTTCGGTCCAGATTGACATGATAACATCAGGCAGTTGCTGCAGATTTGTTGGCTGCACATCCATAATGCAAATCTCTCGTTCCACCACTTACCAAAGGTGCTCTATTGGTTTGAGATCTGGTGACTGTGGAGGCCATTGGAGTACAGTGATCTCATTGTCATGTTCATGAAACCAGTTTGAGATGATTGGAGCTTTGTGACATGGTGCATTATCCTGCTGGAGCCATTAGAAGTTGGGTACACTGTAGTCATAAAGGGCTGGACATGGTCAGCATCAATACTGAGGTAGGCCGTGGTGTTTAAACAATGCTCAGTTGGTACTAAGGGACCCAAAATGTGCCATGAAAATTTTTCCCCACACCATTACACCACCACCACCAGCTTGAACCTTTGATACAAGGCAGGATGGATCCATGCTTTCACATTGTTTACGCCAAATTCTGACCCTACCATCTGAATGTTGCAGCAGAAATCGAGACTCATCAGAACTGGCAATGTTTTTTCCAATCTTCTATTGTCCAATTTTGTTCAGCCCATGCAAATTGTAGCCTCAGTTTCCTGATTTTAGCTGACAGGAGTGCCACCCAGTGTGGTCTTCTGCTGCTGTAGTCTTTCTGCTTTAATGTTTGATGTTTTGTGTATTCAGAGATGGTATTACATATCTTGATTGTAATGAGTGGTTCTTTGAGTTAGTGTTGCCTTTCTATCATCTCAAACCACTCTTCCGATTCTCCTCTGACACCAACAAGGCATTTTCGTCCACACAACTGCCTCTCACTGGATATTTTCTCTTTTTTGGACCATTCTTTGTATACCCTAGAAATGGTTGTGGGTGAAAATCCCTGTGTATCAGCAGTTTTTGAAATATTCAGTCCAGCTTGTCTGGCTCCAATAACCATGCCAAGTTCAAAGTCACTTAAATATCATTTCTTCTGATGCTTGTTTTGAACTTCAGCAACTCGTATTCACCATGTCTAGATGCCTGTAATTGGCTGATTAGCAATTTGTGTTATTAACCAACCTCCCTGTCGGTATGATTATTTCGGATTTTAGGTGCTGAAAGCGGTACAATTATTTTGCATGAAATTTTGGTGTTTTATATTGTAGTCCTGTAATTCTTAAGAATAACTCACTTAAATCTGTCCAAGTAGTCTAGTAGACATCCCGGGTATGATAAAGTTTAAAAAATGAAATCATAAATTATAATATAATAAATAACTATAAATAATTATACCAAATAATAATATAACAATAATAAAAATTATTCAATAATGTAATCAAATCAAAAACACTGAAATTAGCTCAGTTGCAGAATTGTCACTGTCATTACTTTTCAGTATTTGATGACGGATCTCCCCACAAATCGCTATCGCTCAATTCTGCAAATTATTCTAATTTATTATCGCTGTTTTCTAGCTGGTCTAAAATCTCTTTTGATGTAAAGGGACAGTTTTGGTTGCTATGGAAAATCTCCAGTTTCCAGGCATAAAGAACAGTTTTTATATTATAAAACTGCATGCAGGACACTGGGCAGACCACTAGGGACAAAGGGGATGTGAAATAATTACATACAGCAATGTAATCTGTAAGATTACATTATACTGTATGTATATTGTGTGTTTCACTTTTTGAATTTGGCGCCGATCTCCGTCCCAGTGCGTCGCAACGCTCGCAGGGCACGGAGATCGGCTCCGTGATGAATAGAGCGGAGGATGAGCCACTCGTACAGCGGGGGGACATCGCTGGATCCAAGGTAAGTAAACCTTCTCCTGCATTCAGCGATATGGTCCTGAGTCTGGCTCGGGGTTACCGCTTTCGGTATAAAACTTCCACCCCGAGCCAGACTTGGGAATACCGCCAGGGGGGTTAATAAAGTGGCCAGTGAGTGTATATTGTTTTTTTAATTGTATTTATTTTACACATATGGATGTTTTATGAAACATAGGACAGTGCTGTGTAGAGTTAACTTACCTATGTTGTTCGGGTAGCCTGTAGGGGTTACTGGAGAGCAGTGGCAGTTATATGTACAGTATATCACCAAAAGCATTGGAACGCCTGCCTTTACACATACATGAACTGTAATGGCATCCCACTCTTAGTCCATAGGGTTCAATATTGAGTTGGCCCACCCTTTGCAGCTATAACAGCTTCAACTCTCCTGGGAAGACTGTCCACAAGGTTTAGGAGTGTGTCTATGGGAATGTTTGACAATTCTTCCAGAAGGACATTTGGAAGGTCAGACACTGATGTCAGACGAGAAGGCTTGGTTCACAGTCTCCGCTAAAATTAATCCCAAAGGTGTTCTACCGCATTGAGGTCAGGACTCTCTGCAGGCAAGTCAAGTTTCTCACCCCAAACTTTCTCATCCATCTTTATGGACCTTGCTTTGTGCATTGGTGTTCAGTCATGTTGGAACAGAAAGGGGTCATCACCAAACTGTTTCACAAAATTGGGAGCATGAAACTGTCCAAATTTCTTGGTTTGCTGAAGCCTTAAGAGTTCCCTTCACTGGAACTAAGGGGGTCAAGGCCAACTCCTGAAAAACATCCCCACATCATATTTCCCGCTTCACCAAATGATTTGGACCAGTGCACAAAGCAAGGTCCATAAAGACATGGATGAATGAGTTTAGGGTGGAGGAACTTGACTGGTCTGCACAGAGTCCTGACCTCAACCCGACAGAAAACCTTTGGGATAAATTAGACTGCAAGCCAGGCCTTGTCCAACATCAGAGCCTGACCTCACAAATGCTCTTCTGTAAGAATGGTCAAACATTCCCATAGACACACTCCTAAATCTTGTGGACAGCCTTCCCAGAAGAGCCAAGGGCCAACTCAATATTGAACCCTATGGATGAAGACTGAGGTGCCATTAATGGTTCATGTGCGTGTAAATGCAGGTGTCCCAATACTTTTGGTAATAAAGTGTATGTACACATAGGGAGTGGGATACGTGCATAGAACACCGAGCAACCCACTAACACTAAGACCCCTTTCACACTGGGGCGTTTTTCAGGCGTTTTTCAGGCACTTTAGCATTAAAAAAAGTGCCTGTAAAGCGCTTGAAAGAAGCCTCATCTGCAATCCCAATGTGAAAGCCCAAGTGCTTTAAGAGCCCTTTCACACTGCCAGCGCCCGAAAAACACTCGTAAAGTGCCGCTTAAACTAGCGGAGCTTTACCAGCGTTTTTCAAGTGCTAGTGGGGCGCTTTTGACCCCTGCTAGTGGCCAAATAAAGGGTTAAAAGCGCACACAAAGAGCCGCTGCCAAGAGCGCTTTGCAGGCACTTTTCAGGCGTTTTGTAGGCGCTTCCCATTGATTTCAATGGGAAGGGGCGCTTTAGGAGCGTTGTATTCACAGCTCCAAAAGCGCTGCAAAGAAGCTGTTTGCAGGACTTTTTTTGATGCCCTGTTAGCGCAGCGCCTCAGTTTGAAAGCACTCGGGCTTTCACATTGGGATTGCAGTTGCGACTTCTTTCAAGCGCTTTACAGGTGCTTTTCTAACGCTAAAGTGCCTGAAAAACGCCCCAGTGTGAAAGGGGTCTTCACACTTGTGTGAAAGTCGCATGACAAGTCGTACCACATCATTTCCAATGAGTACCGTTCATAGCTGTGTGACTTCAAGTCACACCGACTTCAAAGTAGTCTCTGCACTTTGGTCTGACTTTGATGCGACTTGCGGTCCCTGGAACCTCAAGATTACACAGGAATTGCTTCAAGTCACATTGAAGTCGCGTCAACGTTGCATCAAAGTTGCACAGCAAAGTCACGTCAAAGTCGTGCGACTTTCAGGTCGTACAAGTGTGAAAGGAGCCTTAAACTTAGTGGGACTGAGTACATATATAATAATAATACAATCATTCTTAGCGCGAGTGTACACACATATTACCAATAATGCAGTAGTGTGATATCAATGGTGTATTTTAAATCAAGAAAAAGAAAGTGCACATCTTCAGCATAGCTATCAAGCCATAGTTGACATTTCTACTTTCGAAGTTTTATATGCCAGCCCAACAACAAACCATAGGAATCAACAAAGGAGGAAAATTAAGCCTTAAACCATTTTAAAGTGCTTTTTTTGGTCTTTTAAACAGAAAATGGAGGTCTGGGAATTCATTAGTTGCTAGGAGCATCAAAAGATGCTTTCATGCCTTAGGTTTTCTAACATGAAGTCATACGTTTGGTAAAGTAACACAGACGTTATAGAAGGTACAAACAAGTTCTTCATAAATTGCACTATGTAAATGCTAATAAAAATATAAACGACTTTTGCAGGACCACAGCTACTGTTAAATGCAGCTCGTTTTTTAAAAAGTAAAACGTGGCTTAATGAACCGTGGTAATTACCGCAAAGGCACCATTGTCCAATGTTTTCAAAATTAGAAATTTTAAATTAAAAAATTCAATCTATTGCATGTCTCAATTAATATATAGTATTAACATTTTTCTCGTCTGAGAAAAAATAAAAAGCTGTATCGTGCAGACGTCTGATCATGGATGCCTCTTCATGCAAACTGTTACAGGACACTAGATACACTGTTATGTCTACACAAGGAAAGAACAATCAGTAATGACAATATTATGAGTGTACATACAGCATGCTGTCTGCTGCAATAAAATTCTCACATACGACATGAAACTAGGGGTCTGTCTGTATCTCACACAACTCACCCATTACAGGCTTTGACAGCCTTTTTTTTTAAATTGGACCAATTGCTGCAAGATCACTTATAATTCAGCAAATATTATCTAGGGCTCTTGTATGCACTACAATACTTAACGGCTCCATCTTCAAACTTAGTTTACACTGCATACTAACCTCTAGTTAACACCACTTAACAGTTACTAGATAGCATAATTGCTTGCTGGTATTCTTACTTGGCACCAAGTCAAGCCTTACGTACCTTTAATTTAAAAGGTGCTGTAGGAAACCAGCTATGAAACAGATACATACCAACATTCCCCAGGAAATTAATATTTCCTATATAAGTGCATACAGCATGTTGAAATCACATTGGTTTCATAAACATTATTGCATTATTCCATGTTTGGAGTATGGCTTTTGTAAGTAAGACATATACGGCTCAGCCTAAATTAAATCTTTCTAATAGTCATCCATCTTTCGTTCGCTATCTCAAAGCCAGTATCATTGATCTGTCTTCCATTCTGGAAAAAAAAAAATTGTTGCATCTGTGCAGTTTCATGTGGGTCTAATAAAGCTAGTTTGGTAACTGTACTCTCATAATAGTCCAAAGTTTCTGCAGTAATGCAAAGCAACAAGACACATTGTAGCCGATTAACGAAAGGCAGGTAGGATGTTCACTTTGCAAGAGAAGTTGCGCTTTGCAAGGGAGATTTCCCAAGAGCTTAGTGAGTGAGGTTGAGCTCTGCTGACCTCCATTATCCAATCATGTGCAAGCAAGAATTTAATTTTTCTATTTTTCTTACACATGAGTATTCTTGAAAAAGTGAAACTTTACCACATTCACTAAGCTTCGGGGGAAATACCCTTGTAGAGTGCAAGTTCAGAGCAGATTTGCCTTTTGTAAATCAACTCCATTGCATAACATTGGAACATGATTTTCCATGTCCTTAAAGGGGATCTTTTCCCTGAAAACAAACTTCCTTCCTCTCCACCCCTTCTCCACTTTGATACACAAACATTGCTCTCTTTTTTTGCTTACTTTTATTTTAAAGAAAAGATTTTGGTCCCACCCCCAATGTTTATCACACACCTAGATGAATGACCAGAACCCTCTTTAATATTGATTGGACCCTGGAAAAACTGTTTATTGGGCTCCCCACACAAAGACTCACAGTAAACTGGCCATAGATGGCACATCATTATTGCTCATCCATTGGTTGCTAGAGATTACTACACATCATTACAGCTCACGGATTGGTTGCTAGAGGTTACGGACAGATCATTACAGCTCACTGATTGGTGGCTAGAGGTTACTGCACATTTTTTCCACTCACCAACTGTTTGCCAGCATTTACTGCACATCATTAACGCTCGCCCATTGGTTGCTGCACATTATTACTGCTCACTGATTGCCTGCAAATCACAGTGTTCTCCCCTGAAAGTTGCTCTGGTCCTGCTGCTGCTTTATTAATCTCCCTCCGGTGCTGACGGAAGAAGGCTGAGGGAGAAGAATCCACACACAGCCTGCTCTTTGTGTTTGATGTCCGTGCTGCTGACCGGAGAGGGGTGGTGATCACAGAGAGCCACTCTGCTTCACTCCCTGTCACAGCTGGTCTGGTTCTAAAAGAGGAAGAAAGGCGATTTTCTGGCTCCAGTACATACAGCCCACAGCTGTGCCTCGCCCCTGTCACAGTGTGTCTGCTTGAATTAACTGGCCAGGAGAGCAAGCGGGGGGAGGGATTGGCAGCACCTGCTACACCTGGAAAAATAAATGCGGCAGTGCAGTCTCAAGAGGAAGCTGTTTTGAACCCTACAACAATGACTGGGCCCAGGGCAGCTGCCCCTTTTGCCCTGTGATAAAGACATCCCTGCAAATTATGTGTACTGTGCTCCTTGTTGCTTCTGGGATATTCCCTTCACATATTCCAAGAGAAATAGTATTTCATTCACAAAAGGAGAAGGGGGCATGCATAGCAGCTAGTCATTAGGAGGCTCCCGGGCTAGAGCCAGTAGAGCTGGTAGCCTCCAAATGATGTCACATTAGGACATGTCAATGCAGGACCTGAACGGTGGCAGCAGAGAAGAGGATCTCTGCAGGACTACAATGGATATGCTGGCTGGGTGAGTATCTGAATTGTGCATAATCTACAACCTGACAATTGGGGTTAAGAAAAATGGGGGAGGAGGGTGAAGATTCGCTTTAACATTTACTGTTGTACATTAAATCTATGGGTCCTTAAACATAAGAGAAGAAGATGGATTTCCCTTTGTAGTCAGTCACAAGTCAAATTTCTCTGATGTGTATTAGTATATACTACCTATAATAGTAACATAGTTAGGTTGAAAAAAGACACACACTCATCATGCTCAATAAATAATAATTATTCATATTAATTACAGCACATCGAACATTTTTGGTATTTATCTAATTTAAATGCATTATGTCAAATCAGATCATTAGAAATGCAGTTCATTATTGCAATCCCTAAGCCTTTAGATGATAACTGTCAATTTCCCATTCCCAACAGATCTGAAGCTAAATCTGCCTCTTGCACCTAGCAGTAGAAAGGAGCGCTGGGGAAGTGAAGGAAAGGTAAGTGCATGGCTCTGGGGATTATAGATAAAGGACTTGTTCACATTGCTCACACTCTGTATAAGTGCACAGGCAACTGTCATTTTTTGGCTGTAGTGAGCCATGGTGAGGGGGAGGAGTGATGCAGGTTTTAGCACATCACACTGTTTCGTTTTTCTTTTTGTAACTTTATTTGAAGTGCACAGAGTGACACTTTATTCCTGTCTGCGTACAACAGCATGGTGCGTTGTGCTGCTGTGCAGTGGTGCCTTCCTGTGCTCTGCAGTAAAATGCTACGTGTCTGCATTTTACCACAGCTGTGCACCTTTGGGCCCACACACACAAATGATTTCTAATATGTACCCAAGAGGAGACTGGCATTTATCCAATCCGGAAAACTGTGTTGATGAGCCCTAAATCCACCAATCCCCAGTCGTACATGCTAACCTTTTCTGTGCTGCTCTGTTTCTCCTTTGAACTTCTGGAAATGGCGAGCAGAGGGACTGTGTAAGCTCCAAGCAACTCTAGTGGAAGATCACATGGTGCTGAGGACTCTTCTCCCACCCACATGTGACAGAGCTCGGCCAATCACCAAGCACCAGTCACATGCTCCTCCATACTCACAAGTACCAGCTATTTTGTTCTTCTTCCAGCAGCTGACTGGAACTGCAGTGGAGTTAATGAATAGTGGCTTTGTGCTGATGGAGGGGGGGGGGGGGGGATTTGGGTGAACCTGTTGCTTTTCCTTAGACCTGTCAGTGTAATCTGGTGGTACATGGGAGGCCAGCTTTAAAGACTGTAGTCAGATGGAAGATTTTAGTGCCAAAAACACTGCTAAAATATTTCTTTTACCAACGTAAGCTCCATGACTGGGCAACATCAAAGCTGGTGCTTTCTAACGGGCTCACAAAGCCATTTTCTGCCTGTAAGTCACTGGTATAGTTGTGTGACACTGTAATAATTACACCATTTAAAGTCAACTGCACTGTTTCCTGGAAATCCTTCATTTGACCCCAGCCTAGCAGCAAGCTTGTCATTTACCACCTGGCTTGCCACTGTAAAAGTGAGCGCCTCCCCAGTATTAGAGCTTTCTTATCCCAGAGGACAGGGATATTAAATGACATCACTGCAATGAGCACAGGCTTCTTCCCCAGTCAGCCAGAGAAAGGAACACTTCTCCCACAGTGACGCTGCAATCTGCAGAGCAGACAGCTCAATCTGCCTGTGGGGAATCCCTTCTGATGGAAAATTGTCATCCTATAATCACTGCTAATCAACGGAGCCTTCTCATTAACCCCTACTGACAAAGGCAGTCTATGGTGTGCTTATAGCTCAGCTCCTCTGGCAACTTACAAAAACTATCTCCTTTAACCTTCTCTCTCTCTTCCTCTCTTTTCTTCTTCTCACTCTCTTTCCTTCTCTCTACTCTTCTTTTCTCTCAGTTTCTCTCTCTCTCTCTTCTTTTTCTCTCTCAGCTTCTCTCTCTCTTCTCTTTCTCTCTTCTCTCAGTCTCCCTCTCTCCCCCCTCCCTGTCTCTCTTTCTCTCCTTTTTCTTCTCTCCCTGTCTCTCTCTTCCTTGCACTCTCTTCTTCTCTCTATCTCTCTCTCTCCCTCTCTTCTTCTACTCTCTCTGTCTCCCCCTCTCTCTTCTCTCTCACTCTTTTCTTGTTGTTGTTCTCTCTCTCTCTCTCTCTCCGTCCCTCCCTCTCTCTATTCTCTCTCTCTCTCTCTCTGTCTTTCTCTCTCCTCCTCTCGCTCTCCTCTCTGTATCTCTCTCCCTCTCCTTCTCTTTCTGCCTCTCTCTCTCTCTCTCTCCCTCCCTCTCTCTTTCTCTCTCCTTCTCTCTCCTTCTCTCACTCTCTTCTTTTATATCTCTTTCTTCTTTTCTATCCCTCTCTTCTTCTTCTCTCTCTTTTCTTCTCCTTCCCTTTCTCTCTGTCCCTCCCTCTTTTTTTTCTCTCTCTCTCTGTCTCTCTCCCTTCCTATCCCTTTCTCTCTCCTCTCACTCTCTTCTCCCTCTCCCCCCCCCCTCTATTTCTCTCTCTGTCTCCCTCTCTCTCTTTTCTTCTCCTTCTCTCTCTCTTCTCTCTCTCTCACTCTCCTATTTCTCTCCCTCCCTCCCCCCATCTCTGTGTCTCACCCCATCTCTTCCTCTCTCTCTTCTTTTCTCTCTCTCTTTTCTTCTTCGTTGTTCTTTCTGTCCCTCTCTATCTTTTCGTTCTCTGTCTCTCTCTCTTTTTCTTTCTCTCTCCTCTCCCTCACTCAAATTCAAATAAGGGGGGCTTTTTCTTTCTTCTATTTTTTTCTTTCTCTCTCTGTCCATCTTTCTCTCTTCTCTCTCCCTCTCTCTCTCTTCTCTCTCTCCCTCCCTTTCTCTCTCTCCCCCTCTCTCCCTCTCTTCTCTCTCTCCCTTCCTTTCCCTCTCTCTCCCTCTCTCGCTCTCTTCTCTCTCTCCCTCCCTTTCTCTCTCTCCCCCTCTCTCTTCTCTCTCTCCCTCCATTTCTCTCTCCCCCCTCTCTACCTCTCTGTCTTTCTCTCCCCCCTCTCTTTCTCTCACTCTCTTCTCTCTCCCTCCCTCTCTCTTTTCTCTCTCACTTCTGTCTCTCTCACTCTTCTCTCCCTCTCTCTTCTCTCTCTCTCTCCCTATCTCTCTCCTCTCTCTCTCCCTCTCTCTCTCCTCACTCTCTCCCTCTCTCTCTCTCTTCTCTCTCTCCCCCCTATCTCTCTCTTCTCTCTCTCTCTTCTCTCTCCCTGTCTCTCTCTCCTGTCTCTCCCTCCCTCTCTCTCTTCTTTCTCTTGCTTTTCTCTCTCTCTCCCTCTCTCCCTACCTCTCTCTTCTCTCTCTCACTTCTCTCTCTCTCTTCTCTCTCTCTTCTTTCTCTCTCTTCTCTCTCTCTTTTCTCTCTCTCTCCATCTCCTTCTCTCTCTTTCTCTCTCCCTCCCTCTCTCTTTTCTCTCTCTCCCCCTCTCTCTCTCTCTCCTCTCGCCCTCTTCTCCTCTATATCTCTCTCCCTCTCTCTTCTTCTCTTGTTGTCTCTCTCTCTCTCTCTCTCTCTCTCTCTCTCTTTTCTTCTTCTCCTTCTCTCTCTTTGTCCCTCCCTCTCTCTTTTCTCTCACTCCATGTCTCTCTCCCTCCCTCTCCTCTTCTTGCTCTCTTCTTCCCACTATCTCTTTCTCCCTCTGTCTACTTTTCTCTCTCTCTCCCTTTTCTTCTCCTTCTCTCTCTGTCCCTCCCTCTCATATTTCTCTCTCTCTCCCTCCCTCCCTCTCTGTCTCTCTCTTTACCCCTATCTTTTCTTCCGCCTCTTTTTCCTCTCTATCCCCCCTCTCTTTTCTCTCTCTCTCTCTCCCTCCCTCCCTCACCTTTTCTCAAATTCAAATAAGCCTTATTGGCAGGACCAAATACATTTTAGCATTGCCAACGCAGTTGAGTTTGTATGGGAAGGGCTCTTTCTTTCTTTCTCTTCTCCTCTCTTCCTCACTTTCTCTTTTTTTCTTCTCCTCTCTCTCTCTGTCTCTCCCTCCCTCCCTCTCTCTTTTCCCTCCTTCACTTCTTCACAAATTCAAATAAGCTTTATTGGCAGGACCAGATACATTTTAGCATTGCCAAAGCAGTTGAGTTCGTATGGAAAGGGGGGGGGTTCTCTCTCACTCTCGCTCTCTCTTCTCTGCTAATTCAGTCCACAATCTCCCAAGCACTAAAAAGATTGCCAGTTGGCTTTATTTCATAATTGCACTCCAAAGAGCAAGTAGACAAAATGTAGCAACTCATAGCAACCATGATTAACCAGTGATTTAGAAATCCTGGTTGCCTTATGTTATGTGCATCGCTTTAAACTGACTATACACTACGCAATCTAACGGTACAATCACCTTCAGATCTACAAACAACTAACACAGTTCAAATAGAAAGTGTTGCTTAGTAAGAATTTCTACTATAGAATGCCATACATGTAATGATGGCCACACACACTTCAATTTTATTATCAGATCGGTGTGTGTTTTAATCAAAATGATCATATCTGGATACAAAGGAGTTGTAATCATTTCCATTCCGACTGATTTATGCCTTGTACACACGACCGGACTTTTTCGATGGACTAGGTCCAACGGGTCTTCCCAACGGACTTTCGGCGGAGTTCCGACAGACTTTCCGAATGAATGAACTTGGCCACATACAATCACACCAAAGTCCAATGGATTAGAACGTGATGACGAATGACCGGACTAGAATAAGGAAGTTCACAGCCAGTAGCCAATAGCTGCCCTAGCGTCGGTTTTCATCCATCGGAGTAGCATACAGACAATAGGATTTCTCGATAGGAACTGGGTCTGGTGGAGTTAGTTAAAAAATTTGAAACATGTTCTATTTCTAAAGTCCATCAGATTTTTGGACAACAAAGGTCCGATGGAGCCCACACACGATCGAATTGTCCGGCAGATTCGTTCCGTCAGACCTTTGCTGTCGAAAAGTCTGGTCGTGTGTACACAGCATTAGACTTGATTTAGATCACTTTTATTCAAACTGAGTTGATCCAGCAGGGTGGAATTTCTTGATTATTTTGCATTGGTTGTTAGCACTGATACTTTGTTCCTGAATATGATCATGTTTCAATCGATCAGATTATGGGATTACCTAGTGGAAACAGAGAAACTATCTATCATTTTTTGAAGTAATAAATCCACTTCCCCATGTGTGGTATAGAGATCAAATGGGTTGGTGACTATAGATTGATTATTCCTATCAGAATGGTTCAATTGGAAAAAAAAAAAACGATAATTTATCAAAGTGTGTGTGGCTATACACATTTATATTCTGACTGTACAATCTTTGCACTTAGATTTACCAAAACTATGTAATAAGAGTATCTAAACTATCCAATCAATCTGTGTCCAATCACGTGGGACCTTGCACTACATTGTTGTTTGTAGATCTAAAGGAGATTGTACAATCAGATTTGAACTTGTACAGTGAGCTTAAATAAGTTTGTATAAAGATTGTACAATCGCATTGTAATGTGTGTGTGTAGCCAGCTCTAGATCTACTAACAACTATGTGGTGAAAGGCCTCCCCTGATTCGATACAAATTAAAAGATGAAATTAATCTCATTTTACATAGTTTTGGTGAATATCAAGGAGATTGTACAATCAAATTGTATAGTGTATGGCAAGCTTCAGAAAATAAACCTATTACAAATATTTTAACCAGTGATATGCCTTAGGCTGTAGTCACAAAGCCTTTACACGTGGATTAAGTATGATTAATTTAGCCACATGCCTGTAATTTTCAAATCTTATTGGACTTAACTAAAAATAACTGTCACCTAAATAAGCATCATGCTGGTTTGTTATCTTCACAAACCTAACACTAAATGAGTCTTTGAAATTCGTGCGATTTCGAAGCTGCCGGTCGGTGCGGCTTGCCGACGTCTGTGCAATTTCATGCACATATGTCAATGCAAGTCTCACATGAAATCAGCAAAAATAGTGCAGGGACCTTTTTCAAATTGGTGCAAGTCGGAGTCGCACCTTTTTGAACGGCTCCATAGGCACAAATAGGGTGCGATTTGTCATGCAATTTAGAACTGTCAAATCACATGACAAGTCACACCAGCTGCTCTTTGGATACACTTGTTTATTTAAAAATTTCAAGTCAAAGTATCTAAATGAATAAACATTCCACACATTTCAAAACAAATTGATGACAATAAATACTCCCTCTGAACAGCATCCTTTATGACAGAGAATGACGATCTAAGGTTTTCCAAGACGGAGCCACTAACACCAGCTCTGAGTGATAGGTCATACTTGGACTTATAGGACCATCTCATCCTGTACATGAACTGAATCAGCAGTTCTACAATACTATATAACTCCTACAGGTACATTGCACCACCTGGAGATTTACAAAAACTCGAGTAGCTGTGCCTGGTAACCAGTTAGATTATATCTTCAGTTTGTTCAGTTAAGCTTGGAAAATGAAAGCTAGAAGCTGATTGGCTGTCACCATACACAGCTGCTCCAGATGCTGTCTGCTCCAAAGTTACTAAATCCCTCCCCCAGGGCTCAATTCACACAGCTAACCCCAAGAGGGAAAGAATTATTATTTTCCCAAAATGACAGTTATTTTCAACTGCCAGCTCAAAGATTTGAAAATGACAGTCCCGTGGTTGAAAATAAATATCACTACCCTTGTATTAAAGCTGTGCGGATTGAGGCCCCGCAGGTATCCATTGCTTCCAACCGATTCAAGTCAAACGCCAAGACTCAGCTACATAGAGGTGACCCAAATGGCAGGCACAGCAGGGAGTATGTCTATGTCATCACAGTAATAGGCAGTGTTTCATGCTGGCTGAAAATCTAGGAATGCATTCAGGGAAGTGGAGACCCCAAACTGCCACTCACTAAATAACCCTTCACATGCAACTCAGGATCTGTAATGGTTAGCCATCTACCTCTGAGTTTGGAGGATCACTGTAGATGATCCTAACAAAGGATCACTACAGAGGATCATTACAGAGGGTTACTGCAGATGATCATAATGGAGGATTACTACAGAAGATCATTACAGGGAATCATAGAAGGATGATTGTGGAGAATCTCTAGAGGATCACTACAGAGGATCATTACAGAGGGTCATTGAAGAGGATTTCAACAGAGGACATTACTGATGATTATTACAGAGGGATAAAGCAAGTAATCATGACAGAGGATCACTAGAGGACATTACAGAGGATCACTACCAAGGATCATTTCAGAAATCATTGCAGAGAATCACAGCAGAGGATCATTAGAAAACATTACAGAGGATCACAGAAGTGGATCAATTCAGAGGATCGCTACAGGGGATCATTATATAGGTCGTAGCATAGAGATCATAGCAGAGGATCACAGCAGATGATCATTATAGAGATCATAGCAGAGGACCACAGAAGAGGATCATTATAGAAATAATAGCGTAGGATAACTACAGAGAATCATTACAGAGATCATTGCAGAGGATCACTACAGAGGATGTTACTGATGATTATTACAGAGGGATAAAGCAAGTGATGACGACAGAGGATCACTAAAGGACATTACAGAGGAATCACTACCAAGGATCATTTCAGAAATTATTCACAGTAGAGGATCAATTCAGAGGATCACAACAGGGATCATTAGAGAGGTCATAGCATAGAGATCATAGCAGAGGACCACAGCAGATGATCATTATAGTGATCACAGAAGAGGATAATTATAGAGATCATAGCAGAGGATCACAGAAGCGGATCATTACCGAGATGATAGCTGTGGATCATAGCAGAGGATCATTACAGAGATTATAGTAGAGGATCAGGATCATTGCAGAGATCATAATAGAGGATCATTGCAGAGATCATAGTAGAGGATCATTGCAGAGATTATAGTAGAGGATTGTTGCAGAGATCATAGTAGAGGATCATTGCAGAGATTATACTAGAGGATCACTGCAGAGATCATAGTAGAGGATCATTACAGAGACCTTACTAGAGGATCATTACAGAGATTATAGTAGAGGATCATTGCAGAGATCATAGCAGAGATCATAGCAGAGGATCATTACATAGATCATTACAGAGATCATTGTAGAGATCATTACAGGGGATCACTAGAGAGGATCATTACAGAGATCATAGTGGAGGATCATGACAGAGATCATAGTAGAGGATAATTGCAGAGATCATAGTAGAGGATCATTACAGAGATTATAGCAGAGGATCATTGCAGAGATTATAGTAGATGAGCATATAGAGATCATAGTGGAGGATCGTGACAGAGATCATAGTAGAGGATCATTGCAGAGATCATAGTAGAGGATCATTACAGAGATTATAGTAGAGGATTAGGATCATTGCAGAGATCATAATAGAGGATCATTGCAGAGATCATAGTAGAGGATCATTGCAGAGATTATAGTAGAGGATTGTTGCAGAGATCATAGTAGAGGATCATTGCAGAGATTATACTAGAGGATCACTGCAGAGATCATAGTAGAGGATCATTACAGAGATCTTACTAGAGGATCATTACAGAGATTATAGTAGAGGATCATTGCAGAGATCATAGCAGAGATCATAGCAGAGGATCATTACAGAGATCATTACAGAGATCATTGTAGAGATCATTACAGGGGATCACTAGAGAGGATCATTACAGAGATCATAGTGGAGGATCATGACAGAGATCATAGTAGAGGATAATTGCAGAGATCATAGTAGAGGATCATTACAGAGATTATAGCAGAGGATCATTGCAGAGATTATAGTAGATGATCATATAGAGATCATAGTGGAGGATCGTGACAGAGATCATAGTAGAGGATCATTGCAGAGATCATAGTAGAGGATCATTACAGAGATTATAGTAGAGGATCATTGCAGAGATTATAGCAAAGGATCATTGCAGAGATCATAGTAGAGGATCATTGCAGAGATTATAGTAGAGGATCATTGCAGAGATCACAGTAGAGGATCATTACAGAGATTATAGTAGAGGATCAATGCAGAGATTATAGCAGAGGATCATTGCAGAGATCATAATAGAGGATCATTACAGAGATCATAGTAGAGGATCATTACAGAGATCATAATAGAGGATCATTACAGAGATCATAGTAGAGGATCATTACAGAGATCATAGTAGAGGATCATTACAGATATCATAGTAGATAATAATTACAGAGATTATAGTAGAGGATCATCACAGAGCTCATTGTAGAGATCACTACAGAGGATCACTAGCGATGATCATCACAGAGCTCATTGTAGAGATCACTATAGGTGATCACTAGAGATGATCATTGCAGAGGATCCCACCTGTAGCTGTGACAACTGACAAGCAATAAGATCACAGCGTCCTCACTGCAGCCTGTACATCCCATAGAGCAAACTATGAACAGAACAGGTACCCAAGCTGATGTGTCCCAAAAGTTGCACCGATGTCAGCGAGCATCCCAGCAGCACTAAGTGTAAAGTGAAGTTGAAATGTGTGAATAAAGCAGTGAATATATAAAAGGAGGGTATTTACCAGGAGGAGACAAGTCACAGACAGCAGCAGAGTGGCAGTGAGTGGCCCGGGGCAGCATTCCATAGTTGGATCCTTGCCGGTGGGGATGATAGGACACTGATCTGCTAGGACAGAGCTGCTGTCACATCCAGCACTGGGGCTCACACTGCCTATCAGCTTCCACACACACACCGGCCCTGCTCACATTTCCTGAGCCAAGGGGCGTGTGATGGGGGGCTCAATGGAATCTCTCTGTGTGCAGGCAGCCGGCCAATCAGGCTCCCGCTAATCAGACATGCAGAATAACAAAGACAGGGGTCCAGTGAAAGTAAGAGCAGTACAGGGAGAGGTGGGGGAGTGAGTGAGTGCTGGGAGAGGCAGATGACTAATAGGGGCTTGCCATGCTTCCAGCAAACTTTTACTCTTTCATTCGCAACACATAGTGTCAAATCTTTTTTTTTTTTTTGCATGCATGCATGCACAGTCTGAGCTGTAAATACAAGTGTGTGGTTAGGATCTCCTTTCCTTATTGTGTAAGGTTAACTCATACTATGACAGCTCAGTCAGCAGTCAGTCTCCTGTGCTGGAGAGGTGGAAGCCAGGGGGACTGGTGGGATCACAGGGAAGTAACCTATACTGAAATCTACAAAGGCTTTCTGTGCTTTGGAAAATAGTATTTTCTTCTATCTTTCGCTGCTTGCTGAAGATACACACTATATATATATATATATATATATATATATATATATATATATATATATATATATATATATATATATATACATATATATATATATATACATACATATATATATATATATATATATATATATATATATATATATATATATATGTATATATATATCCACCAGCCACTTACACACACACACACACATATGAACAGGCGTATTCAATAAAGTGGCTGGTGGATATATTTTTATATATATATATATATATATATATATATATATATATATATATATATATATATATATATATAAATATATATATATATATATATATATATATATATATATATATATATATATATATATATATATATATATATATATATATATATATATATATATATATATATATTATATATAAATATATCCACCAGCCACTTTATTGAATACGCCTGTTCAATTTCTTGGTAACACAAATCAGCCAATCACATGGCAGAAACTCAATGCATTTAGGCATCTAAACGTGAAGACGACTTGCTGAAGTTCAAACCGAGCATCAGAATGGGGGAAGAAAGGGGATTTCAGTGACTTTGGACGTGAGATGGTTGTTTGTGCCAGACTGGCTGGTTTGAGTATATCAAAAACTGCTGATCTACTGTGATTTTCATGCACAACTATCTCTAGGGTTTTTAGAGAATGGTCCGAAAAAGAGAAAATATCCAGTGAATGGCAGTTGTGTGGACGTCTATAACTTGTTGCTGTCAGAGGTCAGAGGAGAATGGGCAGACTGGTTTGAGATGATAGAAAGGTAACAGTAATTCAAATAATGACTCATTACAACCAAGAAAGCCATCTTTGAATGCACAACACATCGAACTTTGAAGCAAATGGACTACAACAGCAGAAGACCACACTGGGTGCCACTCCTGTTAGCTAAGAACAGGAAACTGAGGCTACAATTCACACCAAAATTTAATAGAAGATTGGAAAAACATTGCCTGGTCTGATGAGTCTTGATTTCAGCTGCGAAATTCAGATGGTAGGGTCAGAATTTGGTGTAAACAACATGAAAGCATGGATCCCTGCCTTGTATCAACGGTTCAGGCTGGAGGTGGTGATATAATGGTGTGGAGGATTTTTTCTTGGCACGCTTAGGGCCCCTTAATACCAAATGACCATCATTTAAACCTTTGTATTGTTGCTGACCATGTTCATCCCTTTATGACTACAGTGCATCCAATTGATGGCTACTTCCAGCATGTCACAGAGCTCAAATCATCTCACCACTGGTTTCTTGAACATGACAATGAGATCACTGTTCTCCAATGGTCTCCACAGTCACCAGATCTCCATCCAATAGAGCACCTTTAGGATGTGGTAGAACGGGAGATTCTCATCATGGATATGCAGCCAACAAATCTGAAGCAACTGTGCGATGCTATCATGTCAATATGGACCAAATCACCTTGTTGAATCTATGCCACAAAGAATTACGGAAGTTCTGAAGGCAACAGGGGGTCCAGCTCACTACTAAAAAAGGTGAGTGTATATATATATATATATATATATATATATAAAATATATATCTATACTATTAGCTCAGCTTGTCTGCCCCTCCCACCTTTTGGGGGGGGGGGCAGGTGGTGGTTTTAACTGAGCCGGAAGTTTGCCCCCTTCGCCCCCTTCTCCTTCCCCTACAGCTGGCCCATTCACAAAGCGCAGCTAGTTTCCCTTAGTCTAGATGGTGGCGCCAGCACCTGATAGCTGGTTAAAAAATTGGTTTGGGTGAGGACACCACTGGATCCCAGGACAGGTAAGTGCCCTAATATTATCTATTTGCTATTACCTAAACCTGGCTCCAGGAATTCGACACTACCTCTCCAACTGTCCTGCCCCACAGTGGCCTCCTCTGGACTCACTCCACCAGACCCAGTGGAGGAAAAGGAGGCGGCCCCACAATGCACCTTTCAGGTTCTTCTCGCACCTCCCTTTCTTTCCCCCTGCTCTTTCGAAAATGCGATGTATTTGTCTTTTCTCTCCAGCTTGTCTGAGGATTGCAGTCATTTATCGGCCTCCTGGACCAGTGTTGCACTTTCTGGATGACTTCTCTGCATGGCTACCCTACTTTCTCTCCTCTGAAGTACCTGCCATCATACTAGGTGACTTTAACATTCCAATTAATGTTAATACTGCAACCACTTCTCAACTACTCAACCTAACCTCCTCTTTTAACCTCCCTGGCGGTATGATTCAGTCTGGTTTTAGGTGCTGAAAGCGGTAAATAACTCTCTTAAATCTGTTCAAACCTAGAAGACATCCCGGTTATTATAAAGTTTATAATATAATAAATAATAATAAAAAATATTCAATAATGTAATCAAATCCTAAAACACTGAACAAGGGACACTTTCTGGTTGCTATGGACAATTTCCAAATTTCAGGCAGAAAAAACAGTATTTATAATATAAAAGTGCATGCAGGGCACTGCACAAACCACTAAGGACAAAGGGGGTGTGTATACAGTACTGTAATCTGTAAGATTACAGTGCTGTGTGTGTTTTGTGTCTTTTTACTTTTTTGAATTTGCCGCCGTTCTCCGCTCCCGTGCGCCGTAACGTCGCAGGGAACGGAGCTCGACGGCATTCGGCACTGTGAATCGAGCGGAGGACAGCACCACTCACTCCAATGGCAATACTCTCGACCTTGTATTCTCCCATCGCTGCACTCCCTGCAACTTCTCTAACACCCCCTTTCCTTTTCCTCTCTCTGATCACAACCTTATCCATTTCACACTTCACACTTGTCTCCTAGCTCCAAGGCTGCCAACCCACAAACCACTACCCGCAGAAACCTTCGCAACCTCAACCCTTCCCTTCTTCATTCTGCTACTGATGGCCTTTACAACAAAACTGGCCCCCAGTCCTGCCCAGACCTAACCACTTCTACAACAACAAGCTGTCATCCTCCCTAGACATGCTTGCTCCTCTTTTTACACGCAGAACTGCCACAACTCTGGCAAACAGAAGACACCAGAAGTCTCAAGAGACGCAGCCGTGCTCTTCAGCGAGCATGGCGTAAATCTAAATCCCTGCAAGACTTTACCCTCTACAAATCTGCCATTCTCAAATACAACTCCTGCCTCCACACTGCTAAACAAACCTACTACAACACTCTCATCAAAACCCTCTCATCCAAACGTCATCGACTATTTTCTACGCTTAATTCCTTACTTTACCCCCCACTGCCCCCATCTTACCACCAACTTGCTTAACTCAACAGATTGCCAACCATTTCAAAAGAAAAACCGACACAATTCGCAGGGAGATATCCAGCATTCAACTTCCTCCCCTACCCAACACATCAGGTCCAACACCACACTCAATACTCTCCTCCTTCTGCCCAGTTACCTCTGATGAAGTTAATAAACTCTTCTCCATGGCCCACCTCACCACTTGTCCCCTGGACCCTGTCCCCTCACAATTACTGCGACCACCTTCCCACTCTATCCTAAACTCCCTAACCCACATCTTCAACCTCTCCCTCTCCTCCGACACTTATCCTTCCCTGCTCAAAGATGCACTGGTTACCCCCATACTTAAAAAACCCTCACTAGACCCCACCTGTTTGAATAACTTAAGACCCATCTCCCTGCTCCCATTTGCCTCCAAGCTCATTGAACGCCTTGTTGATGACCAAATGAGTCGCTATCTCATGGACAATAATAACCTTCTTGACCTCCTACCGTCTGGCTTCTGTCCACAACATTCCACTGAAACTGCCCTACTAAAACTCACCAATGACCTACTAGCTGCTAAAACCAATGGCCGTTACTCCATACTCATACTCTTAGACCTCTCTGCTGCCTTTGACACAGTTGACCACCTGCTCCTCCTCAGCAAACTACACTCCCTTGGTCTCTGTGATTCTGCTTTATCCTAGTTCTCCTCCTACCTGTCTCAGTGCACTTCCAGTGTCACTTACAACTCCATCTCCTCCGATCCTATTCCTCTTTCTGTTGGGGTACCCCAAGGCTCCGTCCTTGGGCCCCTCCTATTCTCGCTCTATACCTCTTCCCTGGGCCAGTTGATAACCTCCCATAGCTTCCAATACCACCTCTACACCAATGACACCCAGATCTATCTCTCCACTCCTCAACTCACCCCCTCAATCTCCTCATGGATCTCAAACTTACCGATTGACATATCGGTATGGATGTCACACCACTTTGTCAAACTCAGTCTTTCTAAAACGGAGCTTGTTATATTTCCTCCTTCCTGGTCCCCCCCCCCCATGACTTTACCATTAAGATCAACAGCACAACCATTGGTCCCTCCAAACATGCCAGGGTGCTTAGTGTAATCTTTGACTCTGACTTCTCATTCAGCCCCCACATCCAATCATTGGATAAATCCTGCCGCCTTAACCTCCGCAACATCTCCAGAATTCAACCTTCCTGACTAATGACACCACAAAGCAACTTATTCACTCCTTGAATATTTCCCACCTTGACAACTGCAACTGTCTCCTTAATGGCCTACCTTTATGCAGGCTATCCCCCCTTCAGTCTATTATGAATGCTGCTGCTAGACTAATACACCTCACTAACCGATCCGTGACTGCTGCCCCTCTCTGTCAATCCCTTCTCTGGTTTCCCCTATCCCACCGTATAAAATTCAAAATTCCAACCACAACATACAAGGCCATCCACAACATCGCCCCCAGCTACATCACCAACCTCTTCCACAGATATCACCCAAATCGTTTGGCTCCCTTGTTACCTCCTCCCATGCTTGCCTTCAGGACTTCTCCAGAGCCTCTCCCATCCTGTGGAACTCCCTGCCCCAGTATGCCCTGCCCCAGTATGTCCAATCAGCCCCTACCCTGTCCACTTTTAGGAGATCCCTGAAAATTCACTTATTCACGGAAGCCTATCACACACACACCAAACTGTCCCCGAGCCACCCTCATCAAATCATTCCTCACATCTATTACCTTTTGTTCCACCACCCCCTCCCTTTTATAATATAAGCTCTACGAGCAGGGTCCTCCTGTGCCTTCTGTATTGAACTGTACTGTAATTGTGCTGTCCCCCCTCTACATTGTAAAGCACTGCGTAAACTGTTGGCGCTATATAAATCGTGTATAATAATAATAATATTAGAAGTCAGCAGCTACAGTATTTTCTTAGCTGCTGATTTTTTCTGAAGGAGCCTGGAGCTCCACTTTAAGGAGCATGTAACCTTTGCAGTGCAGGTTTTTTTTTTATAATTGTGTCTGGAGGAGTAGAGGAGGACTCCAGTGGCAACCCGTGAAGCTCTGGTGAACTCCATGCCCAAGAGGGTTAAGGCAGTGCTGGAAAATATTGGTGGTCACACAAAATATTGACACTTTGGGCCCAATTTGGACATTTTCACTTGGGGGGGGGGGGGTGTACTCACTGCCATTTAGACATTAATGGCTGTGTGTTGAGTTATTATGAGGGTAGCAATTTTTACACTGTTATACAAGCTGTACACTCACTTCCTTACATTGTAGCAAAGTGTAATTTCTTCAGTGTTGTCACATGAAAAGATATAATAAAATATTTACAAAAATGTGAGGGGTGTACTCACTTTTGTGAGATACTGTATATATACTGTATATATATATATATATATATATATATATATATATATATATATATATATATATATATATTTAAAAAAATATTATATATTGTAAAATTTGTGTTCATCCTGGCTAGGAAGTTATATTGTAAACGTTTTGTCTTGGTGTGGTATCATTTGACTGTTATTTGACTAGGCCAGACTGACTCAGCGAGGTAATTTTGAGTCCAAACTTTCCATGATCTAAACAGTGTGACAGTAGGTTAATGCATTAGTGGTGCACCGAAATTTCAACCTCCAAAACAAATCGGGCGAAAACTGTATTTTCGGCAATGCAACCAAAAGAAGAAAAGGTTGCAATAATGGCGCTGAAGGGGTGCCAGGTCTGCCCTGCCAGATGCCGCCCATTGGCGGGTGTCATCCTGATGGCTCTAGGTCCTACCCCCCCCCTTCCTCCCCTCCTTCCTCCTCTCCTCGCAGAGCGGCGATCTCCCTGTATCAGGGAGCTGAATTGTCTGGGTGGCCGTAGTAACAATGTCCCACCTCCTGTGATAGACAGCCTACTGATCCAATGCTGGAACATTGAATTAGTTGACGTGGTAACAGGAGGCAGGATATTGTTACTGCGGCCGGGAAATTAAAATCCAGCTCCGTGACACATCGGGAGATCGCCGCACTGTATGGGGCACTGGAAAGGCTGCATACCACATGCACTGGCACAGCTGCATACCACATGAACTGGCAAGGCTGCATCTGACATGCACTGGCAGGCTGCATCTAAAAGGGCAAAGGCAAGGCTGCATCTGACAGGCACCGGTAGGCTGCATCTGACATGCACTGTTAGGCTGCATCTAACAGACACTGGTAGACTGCATCTGACAGGCACTGGCAAGGCTGCATCTGACAGGCACTGGCAAGGCTACATCTGACAGGCACTGGCAAGGCTACATCTGACAGGCACTGGCAAGGCTACATCTGAAAGGCACTGGTAGGCTGCATCTGACAGGCACTGGTAGGCTGCATCTAACAGGCACTGGTAGGCTGCATCTGACATGCACTGGCAATGCTGCATCTGACAGGCACAGGAAGGCTGCATCTGACAGGCACTGATAGGATGCATCTGACATCCACTGGTAGGCTGCCTTTGACATGCACTGGTAAGAGATTGCAGACATGATACAAGAAATGGTTAGAGACTGAGGACATGATACAAGAGATGGTTAGAGACTGAGGACATGATACAAGAGATGTTTAGAGACTGAGGACATGATACAAGAGATGATTGGAGACTGAGGACATGATACAAGAGATGGTTAGAGACTGAGGACATGATACAAGAAATGGTTGGAGACTGAGGACATAATAGAAGAGATGATTGGAGACTGAGGACATGATACAAGAGATGGTCAGAGACTGAGGACATGATACAAGAGATGGTCATAGACTGCAGACTGCATTTTTCTTGAGTTTTTCTTGCACTAAAGGTCCCAATGATGGCCAACAATAAATTCATATTTATTTAAATTGATATTAATTAAAAAGTTGAATAGAACACAATAATACATAAAAATATAATAATAAAAAAAAAAAACTTTTTCAGTTACGGTTTCCACACCAACATTTCCATTCGGTGCATATATATATATATATATATATATATATATTTTTTTTTTTTTTTTACTTCATATTCATAATCCATCCTATTCTTCAATCACTCACTGACATTTTTCCCTAGTTTCACTTTGATTTTTTTTGTTTTGTTTTTTGGTATAATCTATTATTCATTTCAAAAGTTTTTATAAAGAATGCACCAAATATTATTTCAAACCATAATATCAACATTGTACAAGAGATGAGATTGTGTTATTATTGAGGAGACAATAAATCCTATGAAACAACTTGTATCAATAAAGGATTTCTTAAAGATTTGTATGCGTGTGTTTTTTGTTATTATAAGAGGTGCCGACAGAAGACAGTGTATCTATTAAATGTAGCTGTTACTTGTTGCCAGTAGCCTAGAAGAGCTCCCTCAAGTATCTAATTGATTCTTAATACAGTGTACTGACCAGCTATGCTGTGTTCTTTTAGAAGCAACAACTCCATCTTGTGGATGGTTGATTCTGGAATTTAGAAGCACTATATATAGATTGTCTTTCTGTAGCACTTGTTATATGAAACAATTGTATTCTGTTCCTTATCTTTTATATGATACTATAATGAACTCCTACATTATATTATTATATAAGTTAACTACAATAGCACAGCATAGATCTGGAAAACAAGTCCCCATGTTTCAGCTGCTTGCAGCAATAATCTTTCACAGGACAAAACCTTAGAGAAAAGTAGTGTTATCATACTTGCTGCTTTTTCCATTTTTAAAGAAGACTATACAAAGAGGTAAATTAACTTTTCCACTGAAAAATGCATTAGAGAACCAAAAAAGCCACATTTATAAAGTAGAACTATAGGCTTTTTTTTTTCATTTTGGATAGAGCGTGGGAGGGTTATAACCCCTGTCAGATAAATTTTTTGCAATCTGTGTCCCATTGCAGAGATTTCCCTTCACGTCCTGTCCAATAGTCAAGGAAGTAATCCTTGAAAATTATGGGAATTCATTAGGGACCCCCAGATCACCAGAACTAGCGTCCCCATTGGAACATTTTCCCTCTAATACTTTTCTGGGGGAAACCCAAAATTTAGGGATTTTCTTTTGCTTTCCCTTTCAATGATAATGGTGCACATGACAAATAGAGAGGGTGAATATCTTTAACCACTTCAGCCCCAGAATGTTTTACCCCCCTTCCTGATCATGCGATGCTGTATACAAACAAAATTTGCGTCCTTTTTTCCCCACAAATAGAGATTTCTTTTGGTGCTATTTGGTCACCTCTGCAGTTTTTATTTTTTGCGCTATATACAAAAAAGAGCATCAATTTTGGAAAAAATAACAATATTTTTTACTTTTTGCTACAATATATATCCCCAAAAATGTTTTTTAAAAACAAATTTCTTCATCAGTTTGGGCCAATATATATTCTTCTACATTTTTTTGGTAATAAAAATTGCAATAAGCGTATATTGATTGGTTTGTGCAAAAGTTATAGCATCTACAAACCATAGGAAAGATGTATGCCATTTTTATGCCATTTTTATTATTATTTTTTTTACTAGTAATGGTGGTGATTCATCTGTGATTTTCAGTGGTATTGCGGCATTGCGACGGACAGATCGGACACTTTTGACACTTTTTTGGGACCATTGACATTTATACAGCGATCAGTGCTATAAAAATGCACTGATTACTGTGTAAATTACACTGGTAGGGAAGGGGTTAACACGAGCGGGCGATCAAGGGTTTAAATGTGTGTTCCCTCAGTGTGTTCTAATTGTATGGGGATAGGACTGAGTAGGAGAGGAGACATATTGCTGTTCCTACATAGTAGGAACAAACAACATGTTTCCTCTCCTCTGACAGCACAGGGATTTGTGTGTTTACTGGCATCTGTGCATGGCTGGTGGTGATAACGGCCACTGGCCACGTGCATCGGGTCCCCCGCCGTGCAGCGCCCCTCCGGTGGTGTGAGTGCGCCCTCTGGCGACTCCTACAGGAACGCCGTACCAGGGGAGCGATTCTGCCCCCGTATTCAGACATGATCCGGTCAGGAACCAGTTAATGGGGACACAGAGAGCAATAAAACCTGACAGGTGTTCTAATCTATCTCTTCTCTATTCAAAAGGAAAAAAAAGTTTTGCCTTTAGTTATTCTTTAAGTGTTCAGGTCTTTTTTTTTCTGAACTGAATGCAGTCCATTGTTTGCAAAGGGCTGGTACACACATGTGCGTAAATATATCAGTAAACTAGCCCCACATCTAGATCAGGAAAAAAAAATCGCCATTATTGGTCAGTATTTTGCGCAAGTGCACGCATAAATCACAATTCCCCCGTTAAATAGTACATTAGCTCCTTGCATGTGGTAGTGATGTATGAGCTCTGGATGTCCCGGCAGAAAGTCATTGTGCAAGAAACATGAGTATGGTCTGTATAGTATGCTCATATATATGCGTAAAAATAACAAGTTTAGCCATGTTTGGCGTTTTTAGGCGTGTTTACATTATAGGGAGTGTTTTTACTGAAAAAAAGCTAGAAAACGCTAACACAAAAAAACGCTATTTAAAAATGTGACTAACAGCATGTTTTTAATGCCGCTTTTTCCTGGCAGCAGAGCTGGCATTTTTTTAATTGTCCTGTGTGCATGAGCCCTTACATGTCAGTGTGTACAGCCCCATTGAAAGCAATAGTATGCATTGAGATCAGTAAAAAAAAAAAAAAAATAGCCTAAACCTTTAAAAATGTGACATTTTGGTACCTGTGTGCTTGAGCCCTAAGAATTTTTTTGTGCATACAGACACATATATAAGTGTAAATGTGAACACTAAACAGACCATGCTTGCATTTTTTGCGCATTTTTTACTGATAAATTAGTACTGTGTACAAGGATCCAAAAGGTTCATGTATTAATAGGTTTAACTTACACAGTGTTGCAAGGGACAAAGCATGAATGGGTCTTTATGTTATTATTTGCTAGAAAATTACTTTGCAGAAACTAAGGCTGATGTCAGACAGACTATTCTGCTGCAAGAGACAAATTGCCAGGGGCAGGATTGCCAAAGAGACTTCCTTTCTGTCCTTATAGAATTGCTCTCATGCTAGCAGAGGCTGCAGGATGTCACTCTTTCACTGGCCCAAATGTTACTGAATCTCAATAGGCTAGTAATGAGACCAACATCTCAGTGTCTCAGCTATAGAGAGACCGATTTCATAGGGATTGACAGACAGCCTCTTAGTGATGTATTTTGACAAATCGCCAGTGACAGGATCGCTTGCAGGTTGCACGTTTGACATCAGCCTAAATCAGTGACTTGCATAAGGGTTTTGACTGGTCATCAGTCTAAAGCTCTGTACATGTGCACTGAAATTTGCCCGGTTCAGCAGGAACCATTGGTTGCAAGTGCTGATCTGTGTATTCTGATGGGGGAGTGTGGTCTCTCCCCACTGTCCGAGTACAGTAGTGGAGCAGGGGATATGAAAGTTCAACAAAGTGCATTCTAAATAAACAAATTGCTGTATATTGGGTTTGCAATCATCTCATGCACCCTGTATGATTGTAGGTTGACTGCTGTTGTTTCTTTGAACGGAAGTAGATATCGTTTACATTGTAAATGTCTTGAATAGGACTGTATTTATCGGTCCATTAATGCAGCCTTATCAGCGTCCATCTGCAGCCTTCCCCAGTGTCCATCTGCAGCCTTGCACAGTGTCCATCTGCAGCCTTCCCCAGTGTCCATCTGCAGCCTTCCCTAGTGTCCATCTGCAGCCTTCCCCAGTGTCCATCTGCAGCCTTGCACAGTGTCCATCTGCAGCCTTGCACAGTGTCCATCTGCAGCCTTGCACAGCATCCATCTGTAGCCTTGCCCAAAATTGCAGCATGATGGGTTTTTTAATTTAGTGTCGCCGATATACACAGATGTCGTGTGTATTCGGCTCCTCCTGCTTAGGAACAGTGAACGGTCTCCTCCCCCCAGGCATTCCCATTCCCCCACAGTTAGAAACACTCCCTAGGGCACACATTTAACCCCTTGATCACCCCCTAGTGTTAACCCCTTTCCTGCCAGTAACATTTATACAGTAATCAGTGGCTATTTTTAGCTCTGATCGCTGTATATATGTCAATGGCCTCAAAAAAGTGTCAAACATGTCCGATCTGTCCGCTGCAATGTTGCAGTCCCTTTAAAAATCACTGATCACCGTCATCACTAGTAAAAAAAACATATTAATAATAAAAATGCCATAAATCTATCTCCTATTTTGTAGAAACTATAACTTTTGCGCAAACAAATCAATATACACTTATTGCAATTTCCAGCCTACTGCTTTAATCTGAATTATCTTGAGGTTTGTAAACGTTGTGAAGTTCCCCACATATTTAAATTTCCTTGAATTTTAAAGCTCTGCGTAAACTGTTGGCACTATATAAATTGTGAATAATAATGATATAATCCTGTGGGTACGCACTACTGTGTCACACATTTCTCAGAGCCTACCTTCTGATCTACAGGAGTGCTGAGAGGAGGATTTTCAGGAGGCGGTGTCAGTACAGGAATCACAGCTTTCAGGCAGCAAGGTACCATGGGATATGTAGTCCTTATAAATTGAAAGTAAACAGCAGAGGGGAAGCTGCAAAGCTTTCAGGGAATCCAGGAAGTTATGGAAAGAGATGGGCAGCAGACAGGCAGAACTCACAACATCATAGCTCCCAAATGTCCCTGATTTGGAGGGACTGTCCCCTATAAAACGAAAGTGTATGCTGTGACCATTGAACTCATTTTTGGTTAGATTATGGTGCTCATAAACAAACATATTTCTAGATTTGATCTAATAAAACAACTGACTTTCATAGTAAAAATCATGTACCCAAGTCATATAAGTAAGTCCACACACTAATTTTGGCTAATCGAATCTAAAACAATATCTTACTCTGTATAGAGAGCTTCCATTTTCAAAGTGTGGATTTTGGATCGTCCTGTAGGAAGAACAGTCTGAACAAAACCTAAGTCACAGAGAGATCCTCTACACTTGTTGTTAGACTTTTCTCACTTTTTTTATATTGACTTGTGATAGTACATAAAAGTTGCAATCTAACAACATTCACATTTCCAATACTTTCACATGAAAACTGTTTTGTGGGTTGCTTGGCACAGTACTCATTAAATAGTCTTCTGTACTAAGAATGTTTGGAGGCTGCCATTGTTAAACTTTCTTCAGAACGTACTAATTATCTGGTCATCATGCTGAACCAATGGCTTCAAGGTGTTTTAAAGGTAATTATTTTGTAATGTTTTAAAATAAGAAATGTCTATATTTACCTACTCTGTGCAATTAGAATCGCACAAAGTGGTCGTGAACCTCCTCTTTTCGGGTATCCCGGCAGTGGTCCTGGCTCCTCCTCTCTGGCTAGTGCCCCCATGGGAAGCCGCTTCCCAAGGGGGGCACTCATGCCTGCTCGCACCTGAGTCCCTCTGCTGTGTCCATTGACACAGACAGCGGGACTCGGCCCCGCCCCCCACTCCCTCATCAATGGCTTTGATTGACAGCACTGGGAGCCAATGGCCCCCGTGCCCCAGGAAAGCCAGCAAGACCGGGAAGTGAGGGGAGAGAAGATCTGTAGACGTACATGGCATAAAAGTAAAAGGGGGGGCTGAGGGGGCGATGCTGACACCTAAACATTTTTTACCCTAATGCAAGGAATGCATTAACGTAAAACATGTTTAGACTTTACAACCACTTTCAGTATTTTTTTCAGTCCCTAATCTGGGATAAGTAAGAAGATTATTTTTTTCACTCTGACTCTCCTTCTACACCCCAGATATCCCCCCAGCACTATGACCCCTCTACACCCCAGATATCCCCTAGCACTGTGACCCCTCTACACCACAGAAATACCCCCCCAGCATTCTGACCCCTCTATACCCCAAATATCCCCCCAGCAGTCTGACCCCTCTACAGCCCAGATATCCCCCAGCACTGTGACCCCTCTACACCACAGAAATCCCCCCCCAGCATTCTGACCCCTCTACACCCCAGATATCCCCCCAGCAGTCTGACCCCTCTACAGCCCAGATATCCCCCCAGCACTATGACTGCTCTACACCCCAGATATCCCCTAGCACTGTGACCCCTCTACACCACAGAAATAACCCCCCCCCCAGCATTCTGACCCCTCTACACCCCAGATATCCCCCCAGCAGTCTGACCCCTCTACAACCCAGATATCCCCCCAGCACTGTGACCCCTCTACACCACAGAACCCACCCCAGCACTCTGACCCCTCGACACCCCAGATATCCCCCCAGCACTCTGACCCCTCTACAATATAGATATCTCCCCAGCACTTTGACCCCTCTACACCTTAGATATCCCCCCCAGCCTTCAAGTCCTGAGCATTCAAGCTGCATGGGGTGGGGTCAGAGCATCACTCCGACCCTGCCCCTCCCTGCTGGCTGTGAAATAATGGGTATAGTTGTGCACAGCACAATGTACAGCTGCCAGCCTGCCTCCCCTGTGTATCCATCATTCTCAGTGCCATCATGGGGCCCCCAATTTTGGGGGAGCATGGGTTCAAGGACCAGCTTCTTTGGGGAAAATGCAGCTGTGCCCAGGTATGCCCACTCATTAAGACAGCCCTGGCTGGAGGCTGAACATGGAGGTGTTAATGGCAGACATCGAATAGTGAGAGATTAACATATATGCTTTCAGATTAGAAGAGTAATCAATAAAGATTTCTACAACAGTATACAGTATCAGTACCAGTATCGGTGCTGATATTAAGCATTTGCATGAGTACTACTACTAAATGCTACTAAAACTGATACCTTAAAGTTGCAGCGACTCAAATCACAGCGACTTTGAAAAAGATTCCTGCACTACTTTTTTGTGATTACATTGTGACTTGCATTGACTTCTGTTAAATTAAGTCACAAGCTGCAATGAAATCAAAGGTCCTGACCGCAACCCAATAGAATACCTTTGGGATGAATAAGAGTGGAAACTGCGAGCCAGGCCTTCTCGTCCAACATCAGTACCTGACCTCACAAATGCACTGGCAGTTTGGTTCTGATTTAATTACTCAGCTTGGCATAATTTGAAATGACTGATAGACAAAAATGGTACATACTCAAATTGATGGGCTAGCCTGTGCCAGATGGTTATTTCACAAAACGTTGTACCACAAAGATAATGAACAAAGGACGATAGGTGCATTGAAAGTATTATAAAAACAACCAATATAAACTTCTTTATTAGCAAATCAGGTAAGACGTCCATAAATTTGGGAAGAAATGACTATTCGTGCATTAGACTGAGTGCTTGTCATCTCTTTCTGGCCAGAACCTCCACCCTCCTCCCCTTGTTCTCACCGAACAGTAGCTTTCTTTGTAAGTGAATGCTGTTGTATTCTAGAGGGAAATATCTACCCAGGAATGTGCCTATACGTAACATGCCACAAGAGGCAGGCATTGGAAATCTTTAAAAGTTTCAGCTCCTCCTTAGAATAAAGCCTGAAAAAAAACATGTTTTGCTCACTCCTGTACATTTGATGATAGCAATTAAAGGAGATAGTGAGGTTGTTTCTACTTGAGCATTGCTTTTAGTAGTATATTAAAGTGTAAGTAAATCCAAAACTGTTTTTTTTGGGGGGGGGGGGGGGGGGGGGTTGGAATGCTGTAAGCCTTAAATCAGTTTTTTAGCATATTTGCTATGTCTCAATTTATCCCTTTCATGACTAACTTTATTTTTGACATTTGGTGTTTACAAGTTAAAATCCATATTTTTTGCTAGAAAATTACTTGGAACCCCCAAACATTATATATATATATATATATATATATATATATATATATTAGCAGAGACCCTAGAGAATAAAATGGCGAGTGTTGCAATATTTTATGTCACACGGTATTTGTGCAGCGGTGTTTTAAACGCAACTTTTTGGGAAAAGGGACACTTTCATGAATTTTAAAAACACGAAACAGTAAAATTAGCCCAATTGTTTGTATAATGTGAAAGATGATGTTACGCCGAGTAAATAGATACCAAACATGTCATGCCTTATAATTGCACGCACTCGTGGAATGACGACAAACTACGGTACCTAAACATCTCAATAGGCGACGCTTTAGAAAAAATTCCGGTTACCAGGTTAGAGTTACAGAGGAGGTCTAGTGCTAGAATTATTGCTCTCGCTCTGACAATTGTGGTGATACCTCACATGTGTGATTTGAACACCTTTTACATATGTGGGTGCGTTTTCTTTGCTGCGCGAGTTCACGATGACGGGAACGCTTTAAAAAAAAAATTTCTTATTTATTTTATTTATTTTCAAATTATTAAATTGTTTTAAAAAAATTATAATTTTGATCACTTTTATTGCTGTCACAAGGAATGTAAACAGGGCCGCTGATAAGCCAGTACAACTGGCCCTGTTATACCGGGCCCGGCCACCAGGGTGCCCGAGCAATCTGACTAGATTGTAGAAGAAAGAAAAAAAAAAGTCTTTCTCCAACTCCCCCCTCGCTCCTCCCTCAGCAGCTGTTCAACTGCTCTCAATGAGCACTCACTCGGGCTACACATCTCAGAGGCAGAAAGGTGGTGCCTGACTGTGAGATCTTGTAGTTTGAGTGGGCGGGAGGGGGTGTGGCCAGCTTGGAGGATGATGGTTCCTGGCTTCTTCTGGTGTGCACACATGAGCTGCATTATGGTGACAGTGGATCTGGATTCTCAGGGGACTGCAGGTTAGCTCAGTCACATTAACTGCAATGTAAAGTCTAATGTCTGCTTTTCATGTAGCACAGCTGTCCTGACTGTGAGAAATTGGGTTTTATACTGCACTGCCATATTTCTCACAGAAGTGCTGCATGAAAAAGGAGATGCCATCAATGTCAGCAAACCCCACTTTTTTTCTATTTAAATCACTGGATCACACCATGCCTGGAGCTGAATCACACAGGAACGCACTGTGCATTCCTGTGCAATTCACATGCAGGTCTGTACAGTGCAATTTCAAGCTCATTCATTTTGAATGGGCTAAAATTGCAATGCACCAAAAGTAGTGCAAAAAGTAGTGTAGTGTATGCACTACTTTTTAAAATGCAATGCAACCAGATCACATGATCCAGGGCTGGCAGGGGCAGGGCAAACACACTACGTTTGCAAACCTGCGTTTGAGGTTTCATTGACACCTGGTGCAGATCACAAAAGCAGGGCATTATTGCGTGCAGGTTGAATTTTACAGGTTAATCCACAGCACATTTCTTCGCAATACAGATGCAGCCATGGTGTGAACCGCTCCCTTAGATATTTTACTTCTCATTAAAAGTTTAGAATTTTTTTTTTTTTAAATGGGCTTAGCTGACATGGCATCTTCTTTTTCATGTAGAACTGTTTGACTGTGACAAATTGGACAGTGCAGTTATGAACGCAGCACAGTATCATCTGCATCTTACACACAGTCATTTTAGACTAACCACACCTAATAATTAAGTGTAATTTAAACCATGTCCATTTTCCAGCTCCGCGTAGCGCATATTTTTAATTAGCCACGCCCACAATTTAGCCTTTATGTATACCCTAGCCCCTTTATAGGGGCAGGGCCAGGGGTGGGGTTGAAGGAGGGACCAGGGGTGGGGCTGAAGGGGGCCCATCATTTCTATCAGCGGCCCTGGTGACAGGTACTCTTTATGGAGGGATCGGGGGTCTAAAAGACCTCCAATCCCTCTCCTTTGTACTTCAAAGTATTCAGATTGCCGTTTTTGGCGATTGTGAATACTGTATTTTTTTCAATCTGGCGCCATTGGCAGCCGAGTAAACGGTCATGACGTCGCTTCCATGTTTACAATTAGAAAACTGGAATGAAGCCGTTTACGGCTTCATTCCAGTCTTTCCCTAGCCGCCAGAAGCGGCGGTTTGTTCATCGAGGCTCCCGATTGAACAGGAGCCCTGGTAAGAGCGGCGGGAGGGGGGTGTCCCCTCCCGCTCCTCCAGCATAACAGCCGAGCGGCTTTTAGCCGCATCGGTTGTTATGGCTGGAAAGCCGATCGCCCGCTCTGAAAACCGGTACTGCAACTGCGGGCATCATCCCGGTATAACCCCCAGAAGCCAAGTACGCATATCTGCGTACGCTTGGCGGCAAGGGGATACAGTTTTCTTTAAAAGGAAGTATCATTGGCAGAAACAGCTGACGGCACCAATCCAGTGCCTTAACATTAGCAGCAGTGTTGTCAGCCTGCTGTGCAAGCTTCTTCAGTTGAACGTTGGCCTGCCTTTCTTATCTTTTTTTTTTTTTTGATCCAAAAACAATTTATTGAAATTAAAGGGGTTGTAAACCCTGGTGGTTTTTCACCTTCTATGCATTAAGGTAAAAAAAAAAAACCTTCTGTAGTGCTGCAGCTCTCCCCCCCAGTGCCCACGTTTTACTTACCTAAACCCGGTTCCCCCCCCAGGGATGAGCACATTGCAATACAATACACACAATACAATTGCAATGCATTAATTACTGGGTTATCCATCAAGCCTTTCAAAACACTGTCTTATGTGTTCACGTATGTTAAAAAGTGTGCCAGATGTCCCATATATTATAGCTATTGATTTTTTGTTTTTCACTTCAATTGCCAGAAGGAGTACTCAATCCCTTAAAGGGGACCTTCAGTCATTTTTTCAACTTTCCATCTATTCAATCTTCTGCCCTTGTTGTTTAAACTTTTGATAGTAAAACATCTTTTTTCTGCCAGTACATACCTTATACAGCTCACTCCCTGTTTCTTCTCTGGTAAAAAGCCTAGGCGTATGACATCATGCACAGCTTTCTCACTCTTGTGGGAGTTTTCCCAGGAAGGATGAGTCATAAGAGGGCCAATGAGAGCTGCAGAGCTGGACGTGTGCCTCTGTGTGTCTGGGTAAATCCAGGAAGTGAACAGCAGGCAGCAGCTGGATTCTGGCACCCCCCCCCCTACATTCTCCATCTGGGGGTTAGGTGCAACACTTACCTTAGTACTCGCTCCAGCAGGCTCCACCCATCTATGTGACTGATCCCCCCCCCCCAAGCCGCCTCTCTAAACCAAACCAGACCACGTTCACACTCTTACCACCTCACATACAATGCAGGACTAATAATCCAGCATTGTACATGATGACAGCAAGGGACATCCCATAGCCAGCAGCATTGGGGAGAAGAGGAGAGCACCGGAGCTTGCAGAAATACAGTAAGTAATACAGTCTCTTCCCCTACCCCCTAGAGTTAATGTCACTGTATTTGAGCAACACAAACTGAAAACACTATTTATAAGATAAGTAATGGATTTTATTTTTTAAGTATCAAACTTACATAGGTGGATGCAACATCGGTTTGATGCAGCATCTGTCCCCTGCTGGCTCTAAGGCAGAGAACCAAGCAATCAAACACCACTGATCGCTTGGTTCTCAGAGCTCCAGTCACTGCTGTCTGCTCTGCCCCCCTACGTGCTTACTGGAGTGCTTGGCTGTGAAGGGGGCGGGAGAAGCCAGCTCAGGCTCAGGCTCTCAGTGGCTCACTGAGAGGCTGAGCCAGGTGCCGGTTCAGGTTTGTGGGTGGATTTCAACCATATTTTTGTGATCTTTCCCAAGCCTGGACTGGTTCTGTGATGTCAGCCAACAGCAGGCTTCAGCCTACAGTCTGTTAAAAACGGATCACAGGAGTACAGAACGAACTACACTCCTATGATCCACAGGAGAAGTACAGCTAAATGAACATTGGCTATACTTCTCCTTTAATTCTATCTTAGAGTTGCAATGTCTAATATTCAAAGCAACCTCACCCATCCATATATGTCTCCATGTTTTATTTTGCAATAAATCACATTGAAAAACACCCCCTAGCATTTCTAGCCATGGCCACCTTGAGTAAGGGCAGATGATTCATATAGCATTTACTTCCCAAAATCCATCTGCCCTTAGCTCAGGCATGCAGTCAGGAGGGTGTGCTTAGCTGAGAAAGCTAAACACATCAAAAAATGATCAGGCACTACTTGGAGTTGAATTACTAGGAGGGTATCTTATAACAGCACTATGGTCCATAGCCGCTCAAGACAAGCCCTGGGGAGAATGACTGTAACACAACATCCACACATCTCTATGAAGCGCTTAGAACAAGGCTGTATGTGTCAAGGGTTTGTAGTACCTCTGATCGAGCAAAGTCTTGAAACAAGTGAACACGCAAGGATAAAAATGATGTATGTAAGACAGTTTTTTGTACCTATAGGTCACAAATAGAAACCATAAAAACAATGAGAGTACTGGACTAAAAACTGTATGGTAACAGTTCCACCAACAGCCAGATGTATAGCAAAAAACAGTGACTGTGTCCACATGTTAAAATGTAAAGGAGGAGTCATCCACTGTAGCAGGATATGCTGCAAGGGTGTCTCCTACCTAGACCCACTGAGAAGGCATGTGGGATGGTCTTTAGCTGCTGTGGTAACCACCACCCAAGGCACCGGTGGTGTTGGTGAATGGAGTTACCTGCAGTGTTTGCTCCGTGGGAACACCACGTCCAGGTAGGGCAGCCAAAGATCACAGGGCCACTCCATATAAGAGGGCTGGACAAAAGTTGCGGTGGATAGGGAAGCAGTGGAACGCAAGCCAGTAGTTGGTCTCATCACTATGACAACGCGTTTCATGCGCCTGTGCCTTAGCAGGTCACTGTACTGTAAAGTGCAAATATAGCCTAATGTTTTAGAGCCATTTATTTCAAACTACATATAGCTGCTTTGGGATTGTTGTTGATCATCAGCGCAGTGAATGGAAATCATAGCTTTATTAGAGTAGAGACAACTTTCTAAAACTTGTGCACTCCTCAAAATCTGGCACAGCTGTGCATGGCAGCCAATCAGCTTCTAACTTCAGCATGTTTAATAATTGTTGAATATAAAACCTGGAATCTGATTGGTTAATATGCACAGCTGCACCAGGTTTTAGAGGTTTTAGTAAATCTCCCCCATTATAACTATACAAGTTATGGTGGGAAAGGACTAAGGCAGCCTTTCCCGACCTTTTCAGCATAGAGGAACCCTTGAAATAGTTCTCCGGTCTCAGGGAACCCCTGCTAAAAATTAGAAATCTACAACTCATGATACATTAGTGTGATGGTCAGTGGGAAGAATGGTTCTTACACTTGTGGTCATTGGGAAGAATTACCTCCTTACAGATAGCTAAACAGATCAATGGTGTCACTGGGAACTTATCTGAGAGGCAGAAAATGCTGAAGGAACCCCTAGCAACCTCTGGAGGAACCCTGGTTGAGAATCACTGGACTAAGGCCTCATTCACATGGCCAAAATGGCTATGGTGCAGCACGTATTTTGCTTTGTTCCTTTATTTTCACCTGACGAACCTGCCAATAACTCACTTCCTGTCCTAGGGTTGCAATTTCTAATCACTGGGTATGAGGGAATAGCGTTGTTATCCTAGGATGGGAAGCGTGTTAAGACTTCAGAACCCCCACCACTCCTCATCACCCTAATAAAGGAGGAGTGTTCTGTATTCCTAATATACCTCCTGATAACATGGTTTGAGGATGTACATATAGTTTAAATCCACTCTATTTGCTACAGATTACAACATTTTGTAAACAGTGATTGCATATTTAATGACAATAAACTTCAGTTTGGGGAAAGAGCATATTAAATGTAATAGCAGATTTAAATACACTAACAAATGGAAGCCAAACTCCAGCTCATACTTTATAAGCAATTACAGTAAACAGATTTTTCCATGGGTGTTTACATAAATAAATACAGCTGATCATTGTGTAAGCACCCCTGCCAGTGTTGAATGATTTGTCTCATCCATGTAACTAATACATCTGCAAGTGAGCTTGTTCCTTTGAAATATAACAGACTCACCAGATGAAAATAGAAGAAAGAAAGCCTAAAAAAGAAAACAAATACAGCCATCACATCTAAGAATTGGTAAGCTACAATTTAATAAATGTTTGCTTTTGGGTTTAATACTGTTTTATGTTTAGGATACGTATACACTTTGCTCATTGCTTTTTCTACATTAAATAGATGGAACATTTTATATTTTTTTCCTTGGTTTTCAGCACATACGGAATTGAAATTAAGGTATTGTGATTTAGTGATTTGTTCAGTTCTCACACATCAACTGGCCATTCCTACAAGAAGTCTGACTGATTTACTGTTGAAATGAAAAAAGTGTTAGCATTTAGAAGGGAAGTCGTTGACCTGTTTCCAGGAAGTCAATCCTGGGATATAATACTGGTGGTGCATTGCTAGTGATTTGTAAGCTTCCTAGCAGACATAAACTATATTGTCAAATGTATTGGGACGCCTGCCTTTACACAGACGAACTTTAACGGCATCGCAGTCGTAGTCCATAGGGTAGCGAGATTGGGGTGGAGGAACTTGACTGGCCTGCACAGAATCCTGACCTCAACCTGATAGTAACACATTTGGGATGAATTAGAGTGGAGGCTGTAAGCCAGGCCATCTTGTCCAACATCAGTGCCTGACCTCACCAATGCTCTTCTGGAAGAAAGGTCAAACATCCCCATAGACACATCTCCTAAACCTTGTGGACAGCCTTCACAGAAGAATTGAAGCTGTTATAGCTGCAAAGGGTGGACCAACTCAATATTGAACCCTGTGGACCAAGATTGAGATGCCTTTAAGGTTCATTTGTAGTCAGAGTCTTCACTTGTGACATACCGTGACCCTAACTACCAAGACCTGCGGTGTGCCCTGGTCTCGCTTATCGGTACGCCTAAAAGAGGGCATACCCTGAATAAGAGTATGAGAAACATGTGTTGAGAATGAAATGAAATAATATGAAAATTGGGGAAACGGGAGGGTGGGAAACCAGAAAGACGAGCCGATGAGAGATCTGTAGGAGGAGGAGGGATATATACCCCCAGACTCCTCCTAAAAAAAAAATCCAGGCTGGCCTCCGGCCAGACTTCTGACGTGTGTGTAAAGGCAGGTGTCCCAATACTTTTGGTAATATAGGGGGTTATTTGCGAAAAGGCAAATTCACTTTGCACTACACGTGCATACTACAAGTGCAAAGTGCACTTGAAATTGCACTTAGAAGTGCAGTCGCTGTAGATCTAAGGCAGCCTTTCTCAACCTTTTCAACACAGAGGAACCCTTGAAATAGTTCTCCAGTTTTGAGGAACCCCTGCTAAAAATTAAAAACTTACAACTCATGATACATTAGTGTGATGGTCAGTTGCAGGAATGGTCTTTACACTTGTGGTCATTGGAAAGAATTACCTCCTTACAGATAAAATTAAAAAAAATTTGCCTTAATATGTGTATGTGTATGTCAATGTTGTATGTGTTTGTAAGCGTTTCAAGACGTTGTGGGGTAAAAGGACCACGCAAAGCCGCAGATGGACTCTAGTGGCAAGAAAGCGCCCTGAGGTGATTCAGTTCGCATAGGTAGCGCTATACAAGTCACTCACTCACTCAGTTAGCTTAAAAGATTGATGGTGTCAGTGGGGACTTATCTGAGAGGCAGAAATTGTCCAATGCTGAAGGAACCCCTAGCAACCTCTGGAGGAACCCTGGTTGAGAATCACTGATCTAAAGGAGTAGATCTGAAATGAGTGGAAGCTCTGCTGATTTTATTATCCAATCATGTACAAGCTAAAATTAAGTTTTTTATTTTCCTTGCATGTCCCCCTCAGATCTACAGCGACTTTACTTTCAAGTGCACTTTCAGTGCAATGCACTTTGCACTTGTAGTTTGCACTTGTAGTGCAAAGTGGATTTGCCTTTTCGTAAATAACCCCCATAGTGTATATTACATAATGCTCATAATCGAAGGCTAACAATTTACTGTAGGCTGGAAGTTACATTGTAGGCATTGTGTACAGTTTCCAAATATCTAGAAGCAAGTTTTAAAGAGATCCTGCCTCTTCATGAAATGTTTTAAACCAAGCACATACCTGGAACCTTCACCTTTCCAGCCTGTGCTGGTCAACGTTGGTCACCTGCAACTCTCATTTGTTGCTCTCCCTGAACTTATTTCATTGTAGGATACTGTAAGGGACCCAAGAGATCGACACTCCAGGAAGTGTCAGTTTCCCAATAGACTTCAGAGTACCAGTTGTCTGCAAAGTGCACCATTATTGAGGGCAGCAGGAAAGGTAAGTCTGTACACACTTATGTGCTTAGATTAAAACATTTTATAAATGGCAGGGTCTCTTTAAAGCGGGAGTCCGCCGTTTTTTTTTTTTTAAAGCCAGCAGCTACAAATACTGCAGCTGCTGACTTTTAAAATAGTGACACTTACCCGCCCAGCGCGCCCGATCGTCTCTCGGGTGCTGCCGCCGCCATCTTGGGTATGGGAATCAGGAAGTGGAGCCTTTCGGCTTCATTTCCCGGTTCCCTACTGTGCATACGCGAGTCGCGCTGCGCAATAAGGATGGTCCCCGCTGTCTCTGGGATCCGTGTGTTTCCCAGCAGGCAGCGGGGGACTTTCGGAAAGGGGCGTAGATTCTGCGGAAAGGGGCGTACCTTCTGCAGAATCTACGCCGGTAGTGGGTGCAGATACCTGTACTGTACAGGAACCTGCACCCCCCTCCCCCCTGAAAGGTGCCAATTGTGGCGCCGGAGGGGGGGAGGATTCCAATGAGCGGAAGGTCCACTTTAGGGTGGACCTCCACTTTAAAGCATTAATACATTTGATAACATTATATGTAATAAGGTGTTTACATTCAACTATAACAAAATAATAATAATAAAGGCTTTATATTGTGACACTTATACATTTTAATTCAATTTGTTTCCGTAGGGATTGTATAAAGGGTGCAGGTACCATAGATCATATTTGCTTTAAGCTACAATGACGTTTTGGCTTTCAGCTAGAAACTGTGAGTAATATGCTAAATAAATGTGACCTTCTGTTTGATGCCAGCTGAGTGTCACCATCTGCTTTTTACATCATGTGCTTTACTCCAATTTTTCTTTAAGTGGTTTACAGTACTTTCCACTGGATATCAACACAGCCACTTGCAAGATGGTGCGAAAGAGCTACAAGCGACTTAAAAACGGCTTAATATGCTTGTATCATATTATTATGTCATTCAAATAATCAACCTCAAGTTCAGAAATGTAAAAACAAATATTTTAAGCCTTTTTCACTGCCTTGTGACTTTTTACTTGAAATATGGTGACGTCTCTGTATTTACCTAAGCGATAATGACATTTTGATTCTTAGAAACGGCAGCCAAAGCACTTACGTGAGTTAACCCTAATGTTCTCCTTTGCCTGATCCTCAGAGCCCATTCAGACTTTCTAAAAGGAAACCTGTCACAAATGTGGATAATATATACTGGCCTCTTATTATATGCTTGAAAAAATGCATAAGGGGAGATTACCATTAGTAAAAACCAAATGTTAAAATGATCAAAGAAAAAAAAATATAGGCATTGCTATTCTATGCAAATATTGACTTCTTACTATGAAGGTCAAGCTTGGACCTCAGTCCTCTTGCCTTCCAAGCATCCATGTAGGCAGTGGCGTTGCTAGGGGGTGGCTTTTGGTGCTATAGCCCCAAAACTGGGGCCCATAGCCCTGAGTCTCTGCAGGGGTCTTCAAGGGCGGGGGAGGCTTTCTGGGGATCCTGATGTAAGTGGGGGGCTCTCTGGGGACCCTTATGTAAGTGGGGGGCTCTCTGGGGACCCTGATGTAAGTGGGGGGCTCTCTGGGGATATATACATACACACACATGCGTATATTACTGTATATACATGTGTAGGCCCACTCAAGCATATGACCTTCTTTACTACGCTGCTATGGGCTCTAGTAGACCTAGCAACGCCCCTGACTGTAGGTCTTGGTTTGCTGGACTTGTGAGCCAAGAGTGAGATAGGAGGAGGAAGGGGACAGATCAAGCTTGCTTTCTGCGGTATAGTTTGATATTTGCATATAACTTCAGCAGTCTGTGGAGCCATTGATTGTTTTTCCCCATGGTTTTCACTAAAGCAAAAGTCTGACCGTCCATATCTTCATCAACTTATACTTAGCATAAATTGTCCAGGGCATAACATTTGAAGCACTATAAATGTAATAAGAGAGACAAGAAGGAAAGGGAAGGATTCCTTTACAAAGCAGGAATCATCCCCTCAAAAACAAAAAGTTTTAGTGTTACCACCATCCATAAAATTCCTTTCATTTTATTTACTAAGATCTTCATGGTTTCAATGTATACACAAGAGTTTACAGGCATATCCCACTTTTAAGTACACAATGGGGTTTATTTACTAAAGCTGGAAAGTGCAAAATCAGGCTCACTTCTGCATAGAAACCAATGAGCTTCCAGGTTTTATTACCAAAGCTTAACCACTTTCAGACCGGACCATTTTGCTGGTAAATGACCAGAGGTCTTTTTACACTTTGGCACTGCGCTGCTTTAACTGGTAATTGCGCGGTCATGCAATGTTGTACCCAAACAAAATTTGCGTCCTTTTCTTCCCACAAATAGAGCTTTCTTTTGATGGTATTTGATTGCCTCTGCGATTTTTATTTTTTGCGATATAAACGTAAAAAGACCGCAAATTTTGAAAAAAAATGATATTTTCTACTTTTTGTTATTAGAAAAATCCAATAAACTCAATTTTAGTCATACATTTAGGCCAAAATGTATTCAGCCACATGTCTTTGGTAAAAAAAAAGTCAATAATTGTATATTTATTGGTTTGCGCAAAAGTTGTCACATCTACAAACTAAGGTACGTTTTCTGGAATTTACGCAGCTTTTAGTTTACGACTGCCTATCTCATTTCTTGAGGTGCTAAAATGGCAGGGCAGTACAAAACCCCCCCAAATGACCCCATTTTGGAAAGTAGACCCCCTAAGGAAATTGATAAGAGGCATGTTGAGCCCATTGAATATTTTATTTTTTTGCCTCAAGCGATTGAATAATGACAAAAAAAAATTTTTTTTTTTTTTTTTACACAAAGTTGTCACTAAATGATATATTGCTCACACATGCTATGGGCGTATGTGAAATGACACCCCAAAATAAATTCTGCTGCTTCTCCTGAGTACGGGGATACCACATATGTGGGACTTTTTGGGAGCCTAGCCGCGTACGGGGCCCCGAAAACCAAGCACTGCTTTCAGGCTTTCTAAGGGCGTAAATTTTTGAGTTCACTTCTCACTACCTATTACAGTTTTGAAGGCCATAAAATGCCAAGATGGCACAAAACCCCCACAAATGACCCCATTTTAGAAAGTAGACACCCCAAGCTATTTGCTGAGAGGCATGTTGAGTTCATGGAATATTTTATATTTTGCCACAAGTTGCGGGAAAATTACAAACTTTTTTTTTTTTTTTTTCACAAAGTTGTCACTAAATGATATATTGCTCACACATGCCATGGGCATATGTGAAATGACACCCCAAAATAAATTCTGCTGCTTCTCCTGAGTACGGGGATACCACATATGTGGGACTTTTTGGGAGCCTAGCCGCGTACGGGGCCCCGAAAACCAAGCACCGCCTTCAGGCTTTCTAAGGGCGTAAATATTTGACTTCACTCCTCACTACCTATTACAGTTTTGAAGGCCATAAAATGCCAAGATGGCACAAAACCCCCACAAATGACCCCATTTTAGAAAGTAGACACCCCAAGCTATTTGCTGAGAGGCATGTTGAGTCCATGGAATATTTTATATTTTGCCACAAGTTGCGGGAAAATTACAAACTTTTTTTTTTTTTTTTTTTTTTTCACAAAGTTGTCACTAAATGATATATTGCTCACGCATGCCATGGGCATATGTGAAATGACACCCCAAAATAAATTCTGCTGCTTCTCCTGAGTACGGGGATACCACATATGTGGGACTTTTTGGGAGCCTAGCCGCGTACGGGGCCCCGAAAACCAAGCACCGCCTTCAGGCTTTCTAAGGGCGTTACAGTTTTGAAGGCCATAAAATGCCAAGATGGCACAAACCCCCCCCAAATGACCCCATTTTGGAAAGTAGACACCCCTAAATTTAGGGGTACACTAGTGAGACTAGGTAATAAATGGCGGGTGCCCTGAAACTATAAAAAAATAACTAACCAACCAGCGTCACCTGTAACAGTTATATGGTGATCACTGGTGAAAGGGTTAACTAGGGGGCAATCAGGGGGCTTTATGCGGTAGTATATGGGGGTCCCTGGCGCTATAAAAAGCTGCGGCGAACCTAAATACCTACCTGCCTAACTAGCGTCACCTGTGACACTAATACAGCGATCAGAAAAACGATCGCTTATTAGGCTGGGTTCACACTGGAGCGATGCGGGAACGCCACGAATGCGCGGCGGGTTCCCGCATCGCATGCCTCCCGGCGGCAGTTCACACTGCCCTATGCGAACTGCTGGGAGTGTCAGTGAAATGTTACTGACACCCCCAGATCAGTTCGCATATCGCAGTGCGATCTGCAAACTCGGATCGCATGGTGTGAACACCCATGCGATCCGATTCTGCTGCGGGCCAAAAAAAGGGTCCCGTGCGAATTTGCGGCGGGTGCGGCGGGTGTGGCGGGTGCGGCGAATGGCTGAACTCGAATCGCACAGAGATCGGATGTGATTTGCACTGCAGTGCGGTGCGAATCACATCCGTTCTCAAACCGCTGCAATCTGAACCCAGCCTTAGTGACACTGGCGACGGGGGGTGATCACGGGGTTAAACCTTTATTGGGGGGGTTAGGGGGGTACCTTAGAACTAAAGGGGGCTAACCCTAACTGCCCTAACAGTTATTAGTCACAAATGACACCCGCCGGGTGATCAGGGGGTTAAACCTTTATTAGGTAATAAATGGCGGGTGCCCTGAAACTATAAAAAAATAACTAACCAACCAGCGTCACCTGTAACAGTTATATGGTGATCACTGGTGAAAGGGTTAACTAGGGGGCAATCAGGGGGCTTTATGCGGTAGTATATGGGGGTCCCTGGCGCTATAAAAAGCTGCGGCGAACCTAAATACCTACCTGCCTAACTAGCGTCACCTGTGACACTAATACGGCGATCAGAAAAATGATCGCTTATTAGGCTGGGTTCACACTGGAGCGATGCGGAAACGCCGCGAATCCGCGGCGGGTTCCCGCATCGCATGCCTCCCGGCGGCAGTTCACACTGCCCTATGCGAACTGCTGGGAGTGTCAGTGAAATGTTACTGACACCCCCAGATCAGTTCGCATATCGCAGTGCGATCTGCAAACTCGGATCGCATGGTGTGAACACCCATGCGATCCGATTCTGCTGCGGGCCAAAAAAAGGGTCCCGTGCGAATTTGCGGCGGGTGCGGCGGGTGCGGCGGGTGCGGCGAATGGCTGAACTCGAATCGCACAGAGATCGGATGTGATTTGCACTGCAGTGCGGTGCGAATCACATTCGTTCTCATAAACCGCTGCAATGTGAACCCAGCCTTAGTGACACTGGCGACGGGGGGTGATCACGGGGTTAAACCTTTATTGGGGGGGTTAGGGGGGTACATTAGAACTAAAGGGGGCTAACTCTAACTGCCCTAACAGTTATTACAGTCACAAATGACACCAATGCAAAAAAAAAAAAAAAAAAAAAAAAATGACATTGGTGTCACTGTGACTGGGGGGCAGGGGTAATTGGGGGGGTGATCGGGGGGTAAAGGGGGGGTGTGAGTGTGCCTGGCATGTTCTACTGTGTGTGTAGAGTGTTGGTGCAACTCACCGATCCGCTCTCCTCCGTGTCGGAACGGAAAATACCGACACGGAGGAGAGAATACATCACTTCCTCTCCTGTGTTTACATTACAGGAGAGGAAGTGATGTCACCGGGGATTTCCATTCGTCGAGAGCGATCGCGAGGGGGTGGCCATGAATGAATGGCCGCCCCCTCATCCCGGATCGCTCTCGAAGAAATGCCGACCGCCGCAGGCACCGGGGGGGGGCCCGATCGGGCCCCCCACCCGCGGGCAGGCAGGGACTTATATATACGCCCATATGCCTGCCCGTGCCATTCTGCCGACGTATATCGTCGTGCGGCGGTCGGCAAGTGGTTAATTGAACAAGCTGGGGTTAGAAGCTCATTGGTTTCTATGTAGAAGTGAGCCAGATTTTTCACTTTCCAGCTTTAGTAAATAAACCCCATTGTGTACTTAAAAGTGGGGTATGCCTGTATTCACTAGACGGCTTACTTTGCAAGGGAATTATGTCCAGTTTAGTGAATGAGGTGAAGCTCTGCAGACTTATGCTGCGTACACACAATTGGACATTCCAACAACAAAATCCCATGTTTTTTTTCGGACGGATGTTGGCTCAAACTTGTCTTGCATACACACGGTCACACAAAGTTGGTCGGAAATTCTGAACATCAAGAACACGGTGACGTACAACATAGAAGCCAAGAAAAATTAAGTTCAATAGGCAGTGTGGCTCTTTTGCTTCATTCCGAGCATGCGTGGTACTGTGCGTCGGTATTGTGTACACACGAATTTGTACTGTGCGTCGTAATTTGCGCATACGGATTTTGTTGTCGGAAATTTTGAGAACCAGATCTCAAATTTTGTGCGACGGAAATTCTGATGGAAACTGTCAGATGGAGCCTACACACGGTCGGATTTTCTGAAAAAAGCTCCCATCGAACATTTTCCGTCTGTAAATCCGACCGTGTGTACGAGGAATTACATCATCCAATCATACGCAAGCAAAAATACTGTATTTTACATTTACCTTGCATGTGATTGGGTATTCTTTGCAAAGTGAAATTTCGACACATTCAATAAGCTCTGGAGAAAAATCGCTTGAAAAATGCAAATTTCCTCTAAATGAGAACAGCCTATGTGTCTTTAGTAAATTAACCTCATAATGTTGCAAAGTTACTTAAAAAAAAAAAAAAAAAAACTTGACCCAAATGACATTCTCTCCCAATCTGAAGTATTTTGGTTGCAATTACCTACACTGTTTTGTGTGAGTACCTTCCAAGTGACCAAAGAATGGTCATGCAGGAACTTTTTAACCGCTTGCCGACCAGCCACCATCATTATACTTATATATATATATAAGGTGAAACAATCCCACAAATCGGCGTAGCTGTACGTCGGCTCGGGAACTCTCCCATTGTCAAGTGGGGGAGCCAATCAGTGGGTTAACCGTGATCATTCTCCCTCAATGTGACAGAACGGGGATCTGCCATAGTAATCAAGGCAAATCTCTGTTCTGACAGTGAAGATTACACAGATCCTGTCTTTCTGCTAAGCAGGAAGACGGATCTCTATGTTTCCCCAGTCACACAATCCTCCATACAGTTAGAAAACACCTTCAGGGAACACATTTAACGCCTTGATCGCCCCTGATGTTAAAGCGGGATTCCGCTGCCGATTTTTTTTTCTACCTGTGTCACTGGTGGGCGATTCCTTAGGTGTCTTTGTAGTCACGATCGGCGTCTTTTTAACCCCCTGGCGTGAAGATTTCAGTTGTAAGGATAACTTTTAAAAATGCAGTCCGGCGGTTTCCATTTTCACTGTGGGCGTTTGAAGCCCACAAGCATTTCCTTCCTGGATGCGATGACGCTGTGCTCCCAACACCCACCGCTCCATCCCGCGCATGCTCATTGATAGCAGTGAGCAGCGCTGTAAAAGATTCTGGTTGCCATCACGACGGACGGCGTCCTCGGAAGTTCCCGTCCTGTTGTGATGGCGAAGTAAACATCAAGAGAACAAAGACCGGTGTCACGTTCCCCATTGATTCATGGGAACAATGAAAGATACCTCCCAGGGGACTTTGCGGAGACGGGGAAAGGCAACAACCACGCCTACTCCCACAGGAGGAGAGCCCAGAAGTCAGCTTGGAAATTAAAATTAAAAGTTAATTACGCCGATCGTATTTTTAAAAAGGTTCATTTTGGCATCTTTGGAAGAGACACTATGGCTGGTGAGGTTTTCAAAATGTGAGTACAACACCGCTTTAAGCCCTTCCCTGCAAGTGTCATTAGTACAATAGCAGTGCATATTTTTAGCACTGATCACTGAAATAATGTCACTGGTTCCCAAAAAAGTGTCAAAAATGTCAGTTAGGTGTCCGATCTGTTCGCTGCAGCGTCATGGTCCCACTAAAAATGATTGCTGTCATTACTAGTACAAAAATAAATAAATAAATAATAAAAATGCTATAAATCTATCCCCTATTTTGTAGACATTATAACGTTCACGCAAACCAATCAATATACACTTATTACGTTATTTTTTTAACCAAAAATATGCAACGGAATACATGTCGGCCTAAACTGAGGAATAAATTCGTTTTTTTACATTTTTTTTTAAATGCATTATAGCAGAAAGCAACAAATTTAGTTTTTATTTTTTCAAAATTGTCACTCTTTTTTTTGTTTATAGCACAAAAAAATAAAACCCGCAGAAGTGATCAAATACCATAAAAAAAAAAAGGATATCAATTTTGTTCGGGTGCAATGTCGCATGACCGCCCAATTGTCAGTTAAAAGGACACAGTGCCGTATCACAAAAAATAGGAAGTGGGTAAATCCTTCTGGGGCTGAAGTGGTTAAATCTGCCTAATTGTTCTCCCACCAGCGGCTGGCCAGCATCATTTGTTTTAGAGTGTATATCAAGGTAAATTTGCAAGTGGAACTTTACCCATAACAACTTGATAAATATTAATGTATATTCCACATTAATAATTATGCTACCACAACTAGTGTGTGCTGTAAATTGCCTCCAGCATTGTTCCTGTTTCTTCATTCTGGAGGCTGCCATTTTGCTGAAGCTCAGAGCCCCTGAGCAGCAGTAAATCTCTAGTCTGTCAGCAGATGAGCGTCTACATTTTTGGCACAGTACCAAAAAATAGAGCGCAACTGAGCATGTGCAGAACAGTTTGAGAAAGTCTATATATATATATATATATATATATATATATATATATATATATATATATATATATATATATAAAATTAACCACTTCAATACAGGGCATTTTCACCCCGTTCCTGCCCAGACCGATTTTCAGTTTTCAGCGCTGTTGCACTTTGAATGAGAATTGTGCGGTCATGCAACACTGTACTCAAATTCCCCCCCCCACAAATAGAGCTTTCTTTTGGTGGTATTTGATCACCTTTGCGGTTTTTATTTTTTGCGCTATAAACAAAAGAAAAGCGACAAGTTTGAAAAAAAAACAATATTTTTATCTTTGCTATAATAAATATCCCAATTTAAAAAAAAAATGTTTTTCCTCAGTTTAGGCCGATATGTATTCTTCTACATATTTTTGGTCAAAAAAAATCGCAATAAGTGTATATTGATTGGTTTGCGCAAAAGTTATTGCGTCTACAAAATAGGGGATGGTTTTATGGCATTTTTATTATGCATTTTTTTTTACTAGTAATGGCGGCGATCAGCAATTTTTATCATGACTGTGACATTGCAGCGGACATATCGGACACTTCTGATACCATTTTGGAACCATTCACATTTATACAGCGATCAGTGCTATAAAAATGCACTGATAACTGTATAAATGTCACCGGCAGGGAAAAGGTTAACACTGGGGGGCAATCAAGGGGTTAAATGTGTTACCTAGGGGAGGGATTCTAACTGTAGGGGGAGGGGACTCTGTAATGGGAACATATGATCGGTCTCCTCTCACCTGACAGGACGTGGGTCTGTGTGTTTTAAACACACAGATCCACGTCCCGGCTCTGTTATCTTGAAATCGCGGGTGCCTGGTGGACATCGCAGCCGCCGGGCACATGCATCGGCTCCCAAGTGACTCCTGCGAGCGCCCCCCAGACGGCCAAGAAGCTGAGAACGTCATATGACGCCCGCCAAGGATGGGAGATCCTTCCTGCGGACGTCATATGAATATGGGCGGAATGTGAAGTGGTTAAACATTTTTCTGGCTATAACTGTTATTATAGTGTTCTTGGTAAACACGTAAAGAAAATGATGGTACTGAAATCTACATTACAAGTGGAACTTTAGCCAGAAAATTAAATTCTACTAGATCACATCATACTGGCCCCTTTTGCAGGTATAGGTATGTAAAACATACACAATATGTGCCTACACTGTTTAATATCTAGCAGTACACTGTCTCTGCCGGGACCTAGGGTGGTTATAGTGCCCAGTACCACAGTGTGTGGGAATGCACTGTACATGTGTACCACTGTGTGTTGCCATTTCAAATTATTTACTCCCCAACACATATGTATAGTATGCTCTAGTGCAACTACATTATAGTGCACTGTAAGACCTGTACACACGGTCGGACATTCCGACAACAAAATCCGTCAGATTTTTTTTGACGGATTTTGTCTGAAACTGGTGTTGCATTCACACCGTTGGACAAAGTTGTCGGAAAATCCAATCGTTCGGAACGTGATGACGTTATTTCGTTATGACGGGACTACGTTCAGGCTAGTAGCCAATAGCTTTGGTCTAGGAATTTGATCTGAGCATGTGTGGCACTTTGTCCGATCGGAATTCTTTACAAACGATCGGACAAAGTCCGATCGGATCATGTTGTAGGAAAATTTTATATCCAGCTCTCAAACTTTGTTGGTCGGATATTCCGACGAAAAAAGTCAGATGAAGCGCACACACGGTCAGATTATTAGACAACACGGTCCGATTGGATATTTTCCGTGGGAATGTCCGACCATGTGTTCAAGGGCTAACACAAAGATGCACATTCTTAGTGCATTGTATCCAGTTGAAAAAAACTAAACAAATCACAGGATGTATTTTTTGAGTGTTGATGTGCGTTGGGAACCCATTGCAAATAAATAGGCTGCCTCACGCAGGATGCCTCAATGCATGAAACAGCCCTTATAAACATCCAGTCTTTGTGTATAAATTATGGCAAAAGGGTTACAAATAGACACTCATATATGCATGAATTTTAAAAGCCTTTTACAAACTAAAATCAATAGAATGTGCACCTGGTATTCAAATCATTAAAAAAAAGAAACTCTATCCCAAATGTGTTTTTTTGATAGGGTAAAGGTTAGATCCTCTGTGTCATCCACACTGGATTGAAAACAAAAAGAAACGTTTTATCTGGCATTCCACTTCATGTAAAATATGATGTGTGTAGGATAATTTCTTTTTTTTCTTTTTTTTTTTTTACAGTTTTCATTTGATATTCTATATTTGTTTTTACATATTATTTAACAATGCACCATACAACTTTGCACAGAAATAGTATAATACTAAATAACATGTTTTATCTTTGATTAACCAGCCCCATTCTCCAGACCTAAGACCCCATACACATATTTGATTTTTTGCTGATTTTTGTCTTCAGATTTACCAAAACCAAATAATAAGAGGTCAAACCTTAAATGTCGGATCACACTACAGTGACCTGAAAGTCGCCATGACTTTGCCAGGCAACTTCAGGGAATTCCTGAGTAACCTTCCTGTAATGTCAGATCCAAATCACATCAATTATTATTTCAGTTATTTGTATAGCACTGTCAATTTACACGGTGCTTTACATATACATTGTACATTCACATCAGTCCCTACCTTTAAGGAGCTTACAATCTAAGGTCCCTAACACACATCACATTCATAAACTAGGGATAATTTAGACAGAAGCCAATTAACCTCCCTGGCGGTATGATTATTTCAGATTTTAGGTGCTGAAAGCGGTACAATTATTTTGCATGAAAATTTGGCGTTTTATATTGTAGTCAGGACCATCTTTGAGGCAGGGCAAAAGGAGCAGCTGCCCTGGGCCCTGTCATTGTTGTGGGGCCCAAAGCAGCTGCCTCATACTATTCCAGTTTAAATTCCCTTGTCCCTTGAAGTTTTAGTCCCATGCTATGTCCTGATATCTCAGTGTGAAGTGCTTCTACTAATGCTGTCCAGCTCTGCCCTATTGTTGTGTACAGATGACTCACCTGCAGACCCTGTGTTTACATGTAAATAACCGTCATTCATATGTAAATAGAAGCAAAATTCATATGCAAATAGCTCAGGCCAGTGGCATTGATATGTAAATAAAGGTGGCATTCACATGTATATCATGCCCCCTTGCAATGGGGAGAAGATGTGCGGTAACCTATACAAATAGTGAGCAGTATTACTGTACAGTAATCTCTAGCAACCAATCAACAAGCAGAAATCATGTGCTGTAACCTCTAGCAACTAATCAGTGAGCCTTAATGTGTGCTGTAACCTCTAGCAACCAGTCAGTAAGCGGTAATGATATGCTGTAACCTCTGGCAAACAATCGCTGCCTGATTTGATACAGTAAACTGATTTTAAGTATAACTGCTATTTATTGTATGTCTCAGAGAAGGTGAAGAGCAAAATTGCATGGGGGAGGGGGGCCCTGAGAAAATTTTTGCCCTGGGTCCAATCAATATTAAAGACGGCCCTGATTGTAGTGCTGTAATTCTTAGGAATAACTCACCTAAATCTGTCCAAACCAGAGTCTATTAGATGTCCTGGGTATGATAACGTTTTAAAAATTAAATCATAAATTATAAAATAATAAATAAATATAAATAATTATACCAAATAATAATATAATAATAATAAAAATGATTCAATAATGTAATCAAATTAAAAACACTGAAATTAGCTCAGTTGCAGAATTGTCACTGTCATTACTTTTCAGTATTTGATGACGGATCTCCCCACAAATCGCTATCCCTCAGTTCTGCGAGTGATTCTAATTTATTATCGCTGTTTTCTAGCTGGTCTAAAACCTCTTTTGATGTAAAGGGACAGTTTTGGTTGCTATGGACAATCTCCAGTTTCCAGGCAGAAAGAACAGTTCTTATAATATAAAACTGCATGCAGGACACTGGGCAGACCACTGGGGACAAAGGGGATGTGAAATAATTACATACAGTAATGTTATCTGTAAGATTACATTATACTGTATGTACAGTGTGTGTTTTACTTTTTGAATTTGGCGCCGTTCTCCCTTCCCCGTGTGTCGCAACGCTCGCAGGGAACGGAGCCCGGCGATGTGATACATAGAGAGGAGGACGTGATGCTCGCAGTGCGGGGGGGACATCGCTGGATCCAGGGGATAGGGTAAGTAAGCTCATCCTGGATCCAGCGATGAGATCCCGAGACTGGCTCGGGTTACCTCTAATGGTACTGAATTACCACCCCGCGCCAGACGGGGGAATACCGCCAGGGGAGTTAACATACCAGCATAAAAAATGGAGGCTCAGTCAGTGCAAAATATACAACCTTAAACAATAATAACAAAGCAGCTGGACACTAAAGGGAAATATAACAAAACCTCAAAAAAATACTAAATGCATCACAGTGCGGTGCTAACCTACCAGCATGTCTTTGGAGTGTGGGAGGAAAATTGAGTACTTGGAGGAAACCCATGCAGGCACAAGGAGAACATGCAAACTCCAGGCAGGTATGGTTGGGATTTAAACCAGCAACCCTTTTTACTGTTAGGTGAGAGTGCTATCCACCACACCACTGTGCTGCCCAATTAAGATAAGGATCCGACTTGGAGGCAACTTTCATGATCCATGAAATCTATGGGTACAAGTCGGCTAGAAGTTGCTTTGAATTAGTACAGGAACCTTTTCTGAAGTCGGAGCAACTTCAGTAGTGTACATTAAGACAGCTCTCATCAGGGGCGGACTGACCATTGGGCCACTCGGGCACTGCCCGAGGGCCCCGAGCCACTAGGGGGCCCCATCAGGGTCGCCAGCCTCAGTAAAACCAGGGACAGTAAGTAAAAATCTGTATTTTTTTTACATCTGTCTCTGAAATGTCCCTTACCGACATCCTTTTGGTCTAAAAATCCGTAGATTATAGCTGCCCCACCTCTCCAGTACCTTCTCAGCCAATATAAACATGTCTGTGTATACTGTGTGTACATGCATGTGTATACTGTGTGATTGTGTGTGTGTGTATACTTTGTGGCCCCATAAACTCGGATAGCTTGGGGGCCCCATGAGTTGTCAGTCCGTCCCTGGCTTTCATTCACTTCAATGGAATTTCTTATGTCCAGCACCATGGGGCAACTTGAGGTCTGACAAGTCGGATCCCAAGTTGCTGTAGTGTGAACCGACACTAAGAGTTTCAATTTGTATGCAATCAGGCAGGCCCTTGCACTACATGGTTTTGGCAAATTTGAAGACAAAAATCTGCCGAAAATCGAATCGTGTGTATGGGGCTTAAGTCTTCCCATAGACCTCTACTGATTCAAAAATGAATATTCACATTCGCTCATGTGAACATGCATAGACATATACACAAATATCGGTAAGTGAGAAAGTTTTTGCAACGAAGGACAGTTAACAATAAACATATTTTTAGTATATATAAATATATGTATGTATTTATAAATTAGTATATTTTCGGGAAAACACTGCTTTTTACAAGATTATTTTTGACCAGCATATTTGCAATTTATGTTAACTTTTGCTTTTTAAATCTGCCATTTACCTAGCTCTAAAGCCCACCTACAAACAGCATACTTTATTTACTGGCCAAGAAATAATTACCAATTGACACTGAATATGTGGAAGACAGAAGAGTGTTACATAAGCACTCTTTCCAGAAACATTGTCTAAATTGTTATAACATGACTAATCTTGTACATTTTAATTGAGCTTCATAAGTGATTATAGGCTTCTAGTTTATTAGGCTTTATCACCCTAATTCACCCACAGGTGATTCATGTATTTTGGCTGTTTATTTGATATTTCATATATTTTTTTCTGTAGCGCAGTCATTGTAGATTTGATGGTAGTACTTTTGTATTTTATTTTATGTATATGTATAAATATTGGTCTGTAACAAAAATGATATTAAAAAATAAGCTTCCAGGTTTTATTAGCATAGCTTAATTGAACAAGCTGGGGTTAGAAGCTGCAGAAGTGAGTCTGATTTTGCACTTTCCAGCTTTAGTAAATAAACCCCATTGTGTAATTAAAAGTGGGGTATGCCTGTACTCACCTCTGTACAAGTGGTCGGCAATATAGTTTAGTTTAATGTCACCTGTAGCAGTCCCCATCCCTATAAGATGACCAAGCCTAGCCTACTGGTAACATGGGTGTCCAAAGGAAAGTCATGTTCCCTGGCCAGGAAGTACAGGAGACAAAGAACAAAGGATGGACAAAAGAGTTCATGTGGTTCCAGGAGTGTAGTTGTATGTAGGGTATGGCTGTTAATGGTGTCTCATAGGAACACGTCAATAGGATGTGCAGATAGGTCAACTCAGGCAGCAAGCTCTGATGTGGTCATCAAACAGGCAAAGGATTGGTCCAGGTGGCAGGCAGAAATGTGGTCAATAAACAGGAAACAGGCAATGGTGTGGCTTGGGATCAGGAGCATGTTGCACTGTTGGCTGCACTGGCTCTGGTGACATTTTTTTGATGCGGCAGTGATCAGAGACACTGTTGATGATTGCACTGGCTGTGGTGACACTGGAACTTATATAGCTAATGATCAGAGTCTTCTCTGAATAAGGAGCTACTTTGACTGTGAAACATGTTGGACATTTTCTCTGCATGTACAATCTATATGAAGTGCATAGACCAATGTATTGTATGACTTTATGCTTACTCCAATTCGTTTGCTATTCTATGTATGTACAGTTCTGTCTTTTTTAATGATAGTATAATAAGATTACATTTTATAGTATAATTTTTTTTTGAGCCTTTAACCACTTCCCACCTGGCCAATGCATATATACGGCCGGGTGGGAGCCGTCTACTCCTGATAGGACGTTCAGGAACGTCCTTCAGGAGTAGCGGGATCGCGCGCGCGCGTGCCTGCGCAGCGGCACGATCCCGATGTGCTCGTGTCACCCGGACACGGCACAGCTCAGATCGGCAGGAGGGCTCTGTGATTGGCCCTCCTGATCACATGACGGCCGTGTCCAATCACGGCCGTCATGTGATGTAAAAAAAAAGCCGGTTGCTAGGCAATCGGCTCTCCTCTCCTCACACGGAAGTCACCGCTGAGGAGAGGAGAGCAGAACGCTGCAGCCGGCTGATGATCAGTGAGTATGGGCTGCTTTTTACAGCTTTTTACTCACTGATCATCAGTGTAGTGTAAACACACAACACACCACACAGTACAAACACAGTCCCCACATATGTCCCCAAAAAACACATGTCCCCAAAACATACATGTCCCCAAATAATAAAAACACATGTCCCTAATAATAAAAACATGTCCCCCACATATGTCCCACTAAAATCACATGTCCCAATGATTATCTGCACACATATGTACGTGATCACCTGCACACATATTTACATGATCATTTGCGTACATATGTCCGTGATCACACAAACCAATTATTATACACTTAACGGAATTTTTTTTACCAAAAACATGTAGCAGAATACATTTTGGCTTACATTTATGACAAAATTTGATTTTATTTGATTTTTTTTTTAAATAGAAAAAAGAAAATATTGTTTTTTTTCCAAATTTCCACTTTTTTTGCGCTTATATCGCAAAAAAAAAAAAAACGGAGTCGTGAATAAATACCACCAAAATAAAGCTCTATTTGTGCGAACAAAATGATAAAAATTTCATTTGGGTACAGTGTAGCATGACCGCGCAATTGTCACTGAAAGCGCTAGAGCGCTGAAAGCTGAAAATTGGGCTGGGAAGGAAGGGGGTGAAAGTGCCCTGTATTGTAGTGGTTAAAGACCCAATATAGTGGGGGGGATTCCAATTTTAGCACTTATATGGCTAATGATCAGGAACATTGTTGCTGGTTGCACTGGTCTGGTGACACTATAACTGATATGGCAGTGATCAGGAACACTGTTGATGGCTTACACTAGTCTGGTGACACTGGACTGGTGTAGCGGTGATCGGGATAATTATTGATGGCTGCGCTGGTCTGGTGGCACTGTGACTGGTGTGTTAGGGATCAAGAGCATTGTGGCTGGCTGCAGTGCTGGGACAAGGTCATCTGGAGCCCAGGGCGAACATGCCAAATTACGACCCCCCCCCCCAAGTTCTATGAGCATTATGTGTCTGCAAACCCCCCCACCCAAAAAAAAAACATTGAGCACTAATCAGCATGCTTACCCCTTTAGCATAAATCCCCCCTCCTTCCAATACAAATCCATCCGCCCCCCACTGAAATCCCCTTCCCTTCACCACTCTTAGCACACCTCTCCAAATTTCCCCTCCTGGAACATTTATTATCCCCTGCCCCACACATTCCCCTTCCCCCAACCTCCCTGTGGTGCACCGCACTTCACATGACACCACAGTGTCCAGGGCAGCCCCTCCTGCCCAACCCTTGTACCGGCCCTGGGTGGCTGCACTGGTAATTCTGGCCTGCTGTGATTAGTGATCAGGAACACTGGCTGGCTGCACTAGCATAAAGTGTCACCTGAGCAGCTGACCAATGTCCCTGATCACTGCCATCCTAGTACTGTACTAGGGTGGCTATTGATCAGGGACACTGACTGGCTGCTCTGTTGACACTACACTGTGTTAGGAGGAGTAGCTCCTATGATCACTGAGGAAACACTCTGTTTCCTCTCAGACAGTTGGTGTGAGTGATAAATAAGTGCTAACATCATCATGCAGCCTTTGTCCACATATGTGATCACTGTGATTGGTCACAGCGATCACATGGTACAGGGTTAATTTAACTGTCTCTGTACCCTGCTCTGTGATCTGCTGTCAGTGAAATATACAGTGATCACAAGCCATCCTGCTCATGCTCTAGATCAGTGATGATGAACCTTGGCCCCCCAGATGTTTTGGAACTACATTTTCCATGATGCTCAACTACACTGCAGAGTGCATGGGCATCATAAGAAATGTAAGTATAAAAGAGAATATTCCTGCGCCTAATCAAAGAGTAATCTAATTGTTGCACCGCTGCACACACTGAAATGGGGTACTTGAACCCCAATTGGAGAAGACAAAAGGTAAAAAGGTAGTGGTGCGCGGTACTATGGTGAAGAATCTAGTTAAAACAGGTTTAATATATTCAATAGGTACTCAAAAGATTAGAAGATAAATGTAATATCGTCTCCACTACAGGTAATAAATGGAACGTAGAAAAAGAAAAGACAATATATGTATATAAAAAATATAAAAAATATATATATATATATGTATATATAGTGAGGGACCCTCACTCCTATGCGTAGTAGTATTTTGAGTGGTAGACAAATGGATAAGAAAAACAATTAATGATAAATAAGGCTGGTGGTCCCAATGCGATTTTTTAGGTAGCAGAGTTGCATAAAGTGGCAGTGCTGAATATAAAGAAGGTCCGTGAAAATAACTACTACTGTATTTGTTTCAGTGACTAAAGTACTATACATAAAATAGTGGACGAAATAAAAAATATATAAAGTGAATCACCATGCGATTTGTTAAAAATGACGAAAAACGCATACAAAGTGCTAGTGCTGAACAATAAATAGATCTGAAAAGAAAATCTGCTAAGTCAAAGTATATGTGTAACAGTGTACAAAAGTAATCATTAGCTAGATAAGGCAAAAGATGTAAGTAATGCTTGCCTTGTGACTAAAGAAATCGCATATGGTGTTAAAGCCAAGGGAGGGTTAAGCAAAGTGGCTCTGTGCGGGTGTCTTTATACCATAGACTTAAATATCGGTGCAGTGCACTAAATTGAATCATACAATCAAAGAAAATAAATCAAATTGTTGAATCAAAACAAAAACGCATAAACGATCCAAGTGTTGGTGAGAGGGAAACAACCCTCTGGGAATAATCCAAAACAGAAGGAAAAAGGTGCACAGTGTTTGAAGCTATAAAAAATATAAAAAAACAACAATGGAACAGTAATCCTAGTTAAAATTGTCCATTCAGCTGGTGCAACAACAAGTGGCGATTAGCCCAAAATCGCATGTAACAAGACAGTCGCCTGCAATGCTGGTGCTTAAAATATATGTGCACTATAAGGTAGAGATTTAAACAGTGATAATGGTGATGGTGGATATCTCCCACGTGGTCCTGTGTAATCAGAATATGGGTGTCCCCTTACCTTACAGCTGTAAGGTAACAGCATATGGTATATGTATCCTCAGGGTTCCTGGTGGTCCTTATCCCTCGAGGTCCTATTCACGTGTCCCCGGGTCCTGGCGTCTCCTGCCTACTGTGCCGTATTGGGCTCTGTAAGTGGTCCCTCAGCGGTACTTCAGCGTGGGGGGGGGAATTGGTGGTATACCTCGGCGGTTTTATGCAAGGGGTTAAACAGATAAGGAGGAAGGGAGCCCCATAGTATAGTATTTTTCAACAGTATTGAAATTTATTTATAAAAACAGCTTTGGTACTCACAAACAGACAGAGTTTTTGTATGGTGTATAAACGAGCCTCGAGCTCGATTGCGTCACTTCCGGTAGCGTCCCGACTAGTGTTCGTCACGGTCACGTGACTTCATCAGGGGATCCCTGTAGTCAGTATGTAACATGCTCATGGGTTGCTATAGGTTGCTGGAATTTGCACCTCAATGCCACAAAGCACTTCTTTACATAAATCACAATACAATAAATTCTATTTCTTCTCCAGTAAGGTAGTTCGTAGAACCAAAAGAAGGAAGCAAACCTTTGTCCCAAACCTGTAATTTTGGGAATGATTAAATACCTACCATTGTAGCTTTTTTTTATTTGTTCTGGAATATATTAATGGAATCCTGCCATTAAAGACTCCTACTACAGGGAGATTTCCAAATTGTGCAATATACAAAAAATGTTTCTTGTTTATGAAACCTGCACTGAGAAAATATGTAGGCCACTATCAAGTTTTTGGTTTTTGTTCCTAAGCCTTTGCTCAGTACTTTTTGAGTTACTGTGCCAGGACCTCATTAGATAAATGTTTGTGGCAGGTCAGTGTCTCAGAAAGCATTGGGGGCAAAGATGATCAGGCAGTTAGCAACAAGCAAAATGATTTTTTCAGCAAAATGAAAAATTGTTCCTGACACTAGACTAGAGACTAGTTCCTGGCACAATACTTATTAACAATGATCATCAGCGCCATCTAGTGGCCACAATGTAGTAGGTATTTACCTGATTCATACTAAACTTAAAGTGGTTGTAAACCCTTACAAACCACTTTGACCTACAGGTAAGCCTAGATTAAGGCTTACCTGTAGGTCCAAGAAATATCTCCTAAACCTATACGGTTTAGGAGATATTTGCCCGAAGACAGGCACCGCTGTCTACAGCGCATGCGCCGTAGACAGCGGCACGCAGGCGCACTGAGCGTGGCATTTCCAACAATGGAGCTGCCGCGTGTGTCAGCTCCCGTGCGCATGCGCGGGAGTGACGTCATCGCGGCTCCGCCGAATGACAGCGGCGGAGCTGCGAGACCCCACCGAAAAGATGGATGCGCCGGACTACAGGGGACAGCGGTGACATCGCTGGCTCCTGTGTCAGGTAAGTGACACATAATGGGCTACTTTGTGATGCATAGTAGTCCATTATGCTTTGCCTTTGCAGGGAATGAAAGAGGAAGTAAACCCATCAGGGTTTACTTCCTCTTTAAAGTGGTTGTAAACCCTCCCCCACAACTTTGTCCCATGTAAATCAGCATAAAAAACCCCAATGAACACTGCTTGTAGATATCTCCTTACTTGCTTAGTATTGTTGTAATCCTTGTTGTTCTGTAGAATGAAGTCACTGAGCATGCCCAGATCTCCCCTGATTTAAGGCACACTCTCTATGTGTTATCTATCTGTTATCAGGTCTTCCTACGGCACAGCTCTGAACTCTGCTAATCACTCAGAGCTTCCTCCTACACAACATGTAACCATGTGACCTCATATACAGTCTAAACTTGTTTACCTTTGCTGATAAGACTGCAGTAATGGCCATTAGACATCGGTACAAGTAAATACTATAAAATAAACAAGTAAGCTATGAACAGGGAAGCAGGGTTGCCATAGAAACGTTGGATTGAGAAGGAGGCTTGGTTAACAGTACAGGAAGTGCTCAGTGTAAGGGCGGAAATACACTCCACTGTGGACTCAGAAAACAATACTTAAGATGGCGCTGCCTAACCCCTGGAAACAAGTTTTTTAAAGTTTCTTTAACCACTTCAGGACCGCCGTATTGCCAATGTACGTCAGCACAATGGCACAGGCAGGCACAATCACGTAGATGTACGTGATTGCCTTCCAGCGGGTGGGGGGTCCAATCGGACCCCCTCCCGTTGGATACGACGGTCCGGTTCCCTCCAGGAGCGCTCCGTGATGAGGGGATGGCCGTTCGTTTTCGGCCACCCCCTCTGGATCGCTCCTGGCCAATGAGAAGCTTCCTCCCACTGTGTATTGTTTACACAGGAAGGAGGAAGTGATGTCATTCTCCTCGGGGCGGTCTTTTTGACCGGACTACGAGGAGAAGAGTAAAAGTAAGTGTGCACCAACACTACACTGACATGTAGGTACACACAGGCACACAAACCCCCCCCCCGATCCCCCCCCCCCGATCGCCCCCCGATCCCCCCCGCCCCCCCTCCCCCCCTCAGTCACAGTGTCACTGATTGCATTGATCATTTCTTTACTGATCAATGCATTCAGTGTCAGTTGTGACAGTAAAAACTGTCAGGACAGTTAGTGTTAGGTCCAGGGTAGCCCCCTATCACCCCCCAATAAAGATTTAACCCCCTGATTGCCCCTAGAGTTAACCCTTTCACCCCCTTTTGCCAGTGTCACTAAGCGATCATTTTTCTGATCGCTGCATGTGTCGCTAGGTAGCTAGTTATTTTTTTAGGTTCACCGCCAGGTTTTTATAGCGCTAGGTACCCCGATATACTACCCAATAATGGTTTTAACCCCCTGATTGCCGCTAGTTAACCCTTTCACCCCCTTTTGCCAGTGTCACTAAGCGATCATTTTTCTGATCGCTGCATCAGTGTCGCTAGGTAGCTAGTTATTTTTTTAGGTTCACCGCCAGGTTTTTATAGCGCTAGGTACCCCGATATACTACCCAATAATGGTTTTAACCCCCTGATTGCCGCTAGTTAACCCTTTTACCCCCTTTTGCCATTGTCACTAAGCGATCATTTTTCTGATCGCTGCATGTGTCGCTAGGTAGCTAGTTATTTTTTTAGGTTCACCGCCAGGTTTTTATAGCGCTAGGTACCCCGATATACTACCCAATAATGGTTTTAACCCCCTGATTGCCGCTAGTTAACCCTTTCACCCCCTTTTGCCAGTGTCACTAAGCGATCATTTTTCTGATCACTGCATCAGTGTCGCTAGTGTCGCTAGGTAGCTAGTTATTTTTTTAGGTTCACCGCCAGGTTTTTATAGCGCTAGGTACCCCGATATACTACCCAATAATGGTTTTAACCCCTTGATTGCTGCTAGTTAACCCTTTCACCCCCTTTCACCAGCGATCACAGTATAAGTGTCACTGGTGACGCTGGTTAGCCAGTTAGTTATTTAGGTTCCCCGTCAGGTTTTTATATAGCGCCAGGGACCCCCATATACTACCTAATAAAAATTTGAACCCCCTGATTGCCCCTAGTTAACCCTTTCACCACTGATCACCGTATAAGTGTTACGGGTGACTCTGGTTAGTTTGTTTTTTATAGCATGAGGGCACCCACCATTTATTACCCAATAAAGGTTTAACCCCCTGATCACCCGGCGGGTGATATCAATTAGGTTTTAGGGTCAGGGTCTGCGTCGCCCCAGGCAGCGCTAGGTTAGTGCCAGTACCGCTAACACCCACACGCAAAGCATACACCTCCCGTAGTGCTATAGAATCTGAAAAGATCAATATCTGATCTGATCAGATCTATACTAGCGTCCCCAGCAGTTTAGGGTTCCAAAAAAACGCATTGTTAGCGGGATCAGCCCAGATACCTGCTAGCACCTGCGTTTTGCCCCTCTGCCCAGCCCACCCAAGTGCAGTATCGATCGATCACTGTCACTTACAAAACACTAAACACATAACTGCAGCGATCGCAGATTCAGGCCTGATCCCTGCCATCGCTAACAGGTTTTTTGGTAGCATTTTATATTTAAATCCGGAAGGCAGTGCTTGGTTTTCGGGGTCCCGTACGTGGCTAGGCTCCCAAAAAGTCCCCCACATGTGGTATCCCCGTACTCGGGAGAAGCAGCAGAATTTATTTTGGGGTGTAATTTGACTTCTGCCCATAGCATGTGTGAGCAATATATCATTTAGTGACAACTTTGTGCAAAAAAAAAAAAAGTTTGTAATCTTCCCGCAACTTTTGGCAAAATATAAAATATTCCATGGACTCAACATGCCTCTCAGTAAATAGCTTGGGGTGTCTACTTTCCAAAATGGGGTCATTTGGGAGGGTTTTGTGCTATTTTGGCATTTTATGGCCTTCGAAACTGTGATAGGTAGTGAGGAGTTAAATCAAAAATTTGCACCCTTAGAAATCCTGAAGGTGGTGATTGGTTTCCGGGGTGCCGTGCGCGACTAGACTCCCAAAAAGTCCCACACATGTGGTATCCCCGTACTCAGGAGAAGCAGCAGAATGTATTTTGGGGTGTCATTTCACATATGCCCATAGCATGTGTGAGCAATATATCATTTAGTGACAACTTTGTGCAAAAAAAAAAAAAGTTTGTAATATTCCCGCAACTTGTGGCAAAATATAAATATTCCATGGACTCAACATGCCTCTCAGTAAATAGCTTGGGGTGTCTACTTTCCAAAATGGGGTCATTTTGGGGGGTTTTGTGCTATTTTGGCATTTTATGGCCTTCGAAACTGTGATAGGTAGTGAGGAGTTAAATCAAAAATTTGCACCCTTAGAAATCCTGAAGGTGGTGATTGGTTTTCGGGGTGCCGTGCGCGACTAGACTCCCAAAAAGTCCCACACATGTGGTATCCCCATACTCGGGAGAAGTAGCGGAATATATTTTGGGGTGCAATTCCACATATAACTATGGCATGTGTGAGCAATATATCATTTAGTGACAACTTTTTGTAAAAAAATTTTTTTTATTTTTTTTGTCATTATTCAATCCCTTAGGACAAAAAAAATAAATATTCAATGGGCTCAACATACCCATCAGCAATTTCCTTGGGGTGTCTACTTTCCAAAATGGGGTCATTTGGGGAGGATTTGTACTGCCCTGCCATTTTAGCACCTCAAGAAATGAGATCGGCAGTCATAAATTAAAAGCTGTGTAAATTCCAGAAAATGTACTCTAGTTTGTAGACGCTATAACTTTTGCGCAAACCAAAAAATATACGCTTATTGACATTTTTTTTACTAAAGACATGTGGCTGAATAAATTTTGCCCTCAATGTATGACTAAAATTTAGTTTATTCGATTTTTCTTATAACAAAAAGAAGAAAATATATTTTTTTTTCAAAATTTTCGCTCTTTTTCCATTTATATCGCAAAAAAAAAAATCGCAGAGGCAATCAAATACCATCAAAAGAAAGCTCTATTTGTGGGAAGAAAAGGACGCAAATTTCGTTTGGGTGCAATATTGCATGACCACGCAATTACCAGTTAAAGCAGCGCAGTGCGAAATTGGAAAAAGACCTCTGGTCCGTAAGGTGTTTATTGGTCCGGGGCTGAAGTGGTTAAACAGTAAGTAATATGCAATTTGGGCTGGATTACAGTGGCTATAGTCTGATAATGACTTATTATAATGGACTAAATGAAAAGAAGCATCAGAGTGGGAGAGTTTACTTCCTCTTTAAAGCGGATGTAACCCTCACATATACCCAGCCTCAGATGATACACAGAGATTAAACAAATCTCCCTACATAAGTTTTACATGCATATCTGCTGTCTTCAGCTTTCTACAATTTTTTGAAAGTGCACATCATGTTAGAAATTTTTCTTCCTGTCTTAGCAGTGGGTGTAGAGTCTGGGCATACCCCAGAGTTGCCACCTCATCCCTTTAAACCCGAACACATATGAATTACACATGTTCTGAGGCTGATTTAATGCAGGTAAGGCACCAAGTGAGTAATTACCACCTTAATCGGCCACAGAACGTGTGTAATAAGTATGTGTTTTGGGTTTAAAGGGATGAAGTGGCAACCCTATCATACACTGTGTGTGAGCTGATTGGAGGAAAGAAACACCCCCCCCTCCTCCGTATTCCGCAGAGGAACGAAGAAACTTGTAGAGCCGCAGTGTGAATAGACAAGCGCTCTGCTTATCCACCTCTAAGTCCTTCACGACACAAATTTCCAGCTGTTTATATCTCCTGTGGGGGAGAACTTGTGAGAAGTGACTCTACTGATATGTGCATAGATCAGATTTCATGAATGGGGTTTACATCCACTTTAAGAATGAATTACATCCAACCCGGAGAGAAGATAGTTTAGTAACATTTGATTTTGCCCGCATTCACACAGAAAAAAATGCAGTTTTGCAGGATGAATAGCCAGGTTTACCATTTTACCATTTCTGCCATGGCATGTAATTGAGGTGGTGATTAAAGCCTAACTCTGTGTTTTAGGGAACTTTGTAGCACCCTCTAGAATGTGCTAGAGGTAGTGTTAGAGTTTAGAGTAGGTAAATTCTAGTTTAACTCAGGGCTAAGCCTGAGCTGTGGAATCTGGGTCAGGGTTCAGTGAGTCAGGGCTGGATGACTCATCCTGACAGCTCCTCTGGTGCCTCCCTCCCTCTGGGGCATTGGACAATGTTTTAGAGCTAGAGCTGTCTGGAATATTTAGGAGGCCTTGGCCAATCCCCAGTAGGGGGAGGGCAGGCAGCTGAGCTTACCTCATAAACAGGCATGAGCCATGCCAGCAGGGCAGATGGCTGGAAGATGGAGATATGGTGTTGAGGAGACTGTCGTGGCCCTCAGGGGTGCCCCCTAGTCTGGGGGGGGTGTCCTTGGGTGCTGGAAGGATCTTACCACAACGCATGGTAGGAAGCCCTTCCTGGAGGCACAGGAGCAAAAGAGGACAGAGTGAGTAGATCAACACTACTAGGGTCTAACAAGGGGGAGACTGCCACCTGTAGCCAGTCTCCCCGAAGACAGCAGTGTGCTTAAGTCTTCATCCTTCCTTGGGATATCACCTGAGAGTAAGCTGGGTGGGCTGGTGAGAATCAGCCAGGTGGGCTGGTGAAAAGTCAGTCTGGAGGACTGGTAGTGGAGAAGTTAGCCTGGAGGGCTAGTGAAAGGAGCAGTTGCAGCCAGGTGGGTTGGCAGTGCCTCAAGTGGTGGTGCTGGGATCAGTAGCCACAGAAGAGAAGTACAGATCACTGTAATATTTGCTACACTACAAGGGGCTATGAGTTCCTGCCTCTAAAGGGCCATAACTCTAAAACTAAGTCTGCTGGAGCCAGCAAGCAAGTGTTTGCAGGAGGAGAGTAAAATATATTGTATATAGACTGTATATAGGAAGATGTTCCTGAAGTTGTTGCCAACTTTCTGCCAAAATTAAGTAGGCATCCCATAACCTCCCATCCCTATCCAAGTTATTAACCATCAATAAATAACAAAAAAAACAAAGTCACTGACTGTTCTCTGACTCTGGAGTGCCTGTGAAAATTTGGTGTGCTTGGCTGTGCAGGAGTGGCAGGATCCAAGTTCATCTGCGGCTCTTAAGGGGGTGCGCTACACTTTAATATTTATGCAAATTTCTCTCCTTCAACCAGGGGTTGAGGGAAAGAAAGTCGTTTTGTGTTGATGGGGCTGTGCTATTGTGTTATAGCCAGCACTGCGCTATAGCCGGCGGCAATAGCCGTATGGGAAAAAAACAACAGGCTGGTTGGACTAAACTCGATCGATAGATTATCCTCAGTGCAACCAGCCTGCTGAACCGGCTGAATTTTGATCTGGCCCTGGCCAGCTTACCATTCATGTTGTCCTTTAAATGTTGCATATTTGGTTATCAGCCATTTCACGTCTATGTCTTTTCATGTTATTGTCATTTCAAGTATGCCCTACTCAGTCATTATCTTTAACTCTGTTATATTGCATTTAATCCCTTGTTTTCTCTGTCTTTGCCCAACTGCCACTTTCAATAATTATCTCTCTGCCTAGCATTCTGAACGTGTATTTTGGTTTCCCCCGTCATGTCTTCAGCCTCTTATCTTTTCTTATTGTCATCACCTTTGTTCTATTACTCTGCAGATCCTAACACCATAATGATTGTAGCACATGGAAAACATTTTATTTATTTTCACAATGTTCGTTCTTGGAGAAAGAAAAATCAACAAATCTAAAGGCAGCAACAGACAGATTGAAATTAGTCCGGTTCACCCGTAACCTGCAGAATTTCAATCCATCTATGGGCAGGCTGGTTATACTGAAGTTAATCCACTGATCGACTTCAGTACAACAAGCCTGTTGGGTTTTTGTTGCCTGATCTATAGCCGCCAGCAGTGATTATTGTATTCTGCCGGTGGGGAAGGGTCCCCACGCTCCCAGGTGGCAGAACACTATAGCACTGCAGGAGGGATTATTACAATAGTCATTGTTTATGGGGGAATTGAGCAATTTTCTTTCCTTCAACCACGAGTTGAAAAACGCATAATTTATGGCATGCTTAGGTTCTAAAATGGAACAAATGGAAAAACTAGTCAGGTGTATGTTTTAATCCATGGACCTGAAGTGGATATCTCATTCTGGAAGATTCCTTAATAGCAAAACTATTTTGTTTAACCACATGCTTACTGGGCACTTTCACCCCCTTCCTGGCCAAGCCAATTTTCAGCTTTTAGCGCTGTCACATTTTGAATAAAAATTGTGCAGTCATGCTACACTGTACCCAAACAAATTTTTTTATCATTTTTTTTCCACACAAAAAGAGCTTTCTTTTGATGGTATTTAATCACCTCTGGATTTTTTATTTTTTGCAAAACAAACTTTTTTTTTTTTAAAACCCATAGTTTTCTTATTTTCTGTTATACAATTTTGCAAACAGGTCGTTTTTCTCCTTCACTGATGTGCGCTGATGAGGCTGCACTGATGGGCACTAATAGGCAGCACTGATGGACACCGATGAGGCAGCACTGGTGGGCACTGTTGAGGAGGCACTGATGAGACAGCACTAATATACACTGATACACGGCACTGATGGACACTGATACGCGGCACTGATGGGCACTGATAGGCAGTACTGATGAGGAGGCACTGATTGGCAGCACTGATGAGCACTGATTGGCAGCACTGATGGACACTTTTTGGGGTGAACTGATAATCAGGACACTGATGATCAGTGCCCTGATTACCAGTGTAGATGTCCCTATTCACACACACCGGTTACTGGCTCTCTCCTCACACTGTGGCAGCGCGAGGAAAGGAATGCCAATAACCGGCAAGTGTGTTTACATCATGATCAGCTTTGATTGGACACAGCTGCTCATGTGGTAAAGAGCTGCTGTGATTGACTGTTTACCCTGATCTGTGATCACAGAGCACACCGGATGCGTTCCGCAGCAGGTGTGTGGGGGACGTGGTCCTGAGAGGACATCAATAGACACCCTCCCAGAACTGGACGATGGCGCTGTAGCCATCATTTGGCTATAGCGTGGTCAGGAAGTGGTTAAAATATAACTAAATGCAAAACATTTTTAGCTTTGGATAGAGTGCAGAGGGATTAGAAAATCGACATGTTTTAATTGCTGTCTGTGCCCCCCATTAGGCAGATTCACACTCTCTATTCCTCCTTTGTACTGTTGTCTTTAAAAATTGAAGTAAAAGAAAATCCCAAATTTTGGGATGACATCAAAACAGTAATAGGGGGAAAATCTTCTAATGGGGACACAGTTCTGGTGCCAACCAGGGACTTCTTTTAGAGGGATTTCTGCCCGCTTCCTATTTGTCTAAAGGGCAGGAAGTAAAGAGAAATCTCCCCTATGAGACACAGAAAAAAAAAGGACAGGGGTTAAAGTTACATGGTTACATATTTAGTAAGGTTGAATAAAGACACCAATCCATCCAGTTCAACCTGAGTGAGTGTGGGTGAGTGTCCACAATTGTCCCTATCCCTGCACATTGCATCTGATCAAGATACTCCTCGATTATATCTTATTTATTTAAGGTACCCATATAGCGCCATCAATTTACGCAGCTCTCTACACACACATCGCACACTCACGTTGCTCCCCACCCCCAAGGAGCCCACAATCCAAGGCCCCCAACTCACATTCATATACTAGGGCCAATTTTGGACAGAAGCCAATTAACCTACCAGTATGTCTTTGGAGTGGGGGAGGAAACCGGAGTACCCGGAGTAAACCCAAGCAGGCACAGGGAGAACATGCAAACTCCAGGCAGGTAGCATCGTGGTTGGGATTCGAACCAGCTTAGTTTGCCTTTAGTTACACTTTAACCACTTGCAGACCGGACCATTTTGCTGGTCAAAGACCAGACCAGTTTTTGCGATTCGGCACTGCATCGCTTTAACTGACAATTGCGCAGTCGTGTGACGTGGCTCCCAAACAAAATTGACGTCCTTTTTTTCCCACAAATAGAGCTTTCTTTTGGTGGTATTTGATCACCCCTGCGGTTTTTATTTTTTGCGCTATAAACAAAAATAACTTTTTGTTATAATAAATATCCCCCAAAAATATATAAAAAAACATTTTTTTCCCTCAGTTTAGGCTGATACGTGTTCTTCTACATATTTTTGGTAAAAAAAATGGCAATAAGCGATTATTGATTGGTTTGCGCAAAAGTTATAGCGTTTACAAAATAGGGATAGTTTTATAGCATTTTTATTAATAATTTTTTATTATTTTTTTTTTTTACTAGTAATGGCGGCGATCAGCGATTTTATTGTGACTGCGACATTGTGGGGGACCCATCGGACATTTTTGACACATTTTTGGGACCATTGTCATTTATACAGTAATCACTGCTATATAAATGCAGTGATTCCTGTGTAAATGACACTGGCAGTGAAGGGGTTAACCAGTGGGTGGCAGTGTAGGGGTTAAGTGTTCCTAGGGGTGTGTTACTAACTGTGGGGGGGTTGGGCTTTCATTTAGTGAACACTGATCTCTGCTCCAATCACATGGAGCAGAGATCAGCGTCACTAGTTGCTAGGCAGAATGGAGAAATTCTGTTTACTCTGCATTTCCTCCATTCGGCCGCTCCGTGAGACGATCGCGGGGATGCCCGCGGCGATCGAGTCCGCGGGTCCCGCGACCAGACTCACGGGGGTCCCGACCAGCGCGGGAGCGCGCCGCCGGCGGCGCGCTCCCGATGGCAGGGCGGCATTGAATATTGGACGTACCTGTACGCCAATATGCCTGCCCGTGCCATTCTGTCGACGTACATCGTCGTGCACTGGTCGGGAAGTGGTTAAAAAAAAAATGAATGCCAACTATAAAAGTGATAAAAATATATATAGATAAGCATAACCATGTGACTGTACAATGTATGTACAATGTTATTTAGATTTACCAAAACCATGTAATGTGAGCATCTATCTAAACAACCTATTTATTTTACATTCAACCAGACAGTACTATCAGATTGTACTGTGTATGGATGTCTTTAGGGGAAAAAAATATATTGCAGGTTTTATTGTAATATCAATGAGAACTCATTGTTACTGCAATCTTCACAAGTCATTAAAACTTTGTCCACTTTCCCACTTTTGTCCTATTCAAGGAGAAATAGAATGACTTACTAACAGCAAAAACCAATGGACACCATTCTGTACTCTTACTTCTGGACCTTTCAGCCCCCTCCTCCTCCAAAAACTTTACTCCCTCGGTCTCCGTGACTGTGCTCTTCACTGGCTCTCATCCTACCTATTCCATTGCACCTTCAGTGTCACCTACAATTCTACTTCCTCCACTCCTCTTCCTTTCTCCACTGGGGTCCCTCAAGGTTCTGTTCTTGGACCTCTCCTATTTTTAATCTACACCTCTTCCCTGGGTCAGCTAATAGCCTCCCATGGCTTCCAATATAATTTCCACGCTGATGATAATCAAATCTATCTCTCCACCCCTCAGCTTACTCCATCAGTCTCCTTGCGCATCACTAACTTACTAACAGACATATCTGTATGGATCTCACACCACTTCCTCAAACTCAACTTGTACAAAACTGAGCTCATAATATTTCCTCCCCCACGTGCTTGACTTCTCTGTCAAGAGCAATGGCACAACCATCCACCCATCCTCACATGTCAGCATGCCAGGTGTTATCCTGGACTCTGAACTCTCCTTTTGGCCCCACATCCAATCCCTTTGCAAAGCTTGCTGCCTTAACCTCCCCAACATCTCCAAACTAGGTCCCTTTCTAACCAATTAAACTACAAAGCTCCTGATTCACTCCCTGGTTATCTCTTGCTTCAACTCCTGCAGCTCCCTCCTGATTGGCTTACTTTTAAATAGGCTATCCCACCTTCAGTCCATCATGAATGCTGCTGCCAGACTCATCCACCTTACAAACCGTGCTGTATCTGCTACCCCTCTCTGCCAATCCCTCCATTGGCTGCCACTCACTCAACAAATTAAATTCAAAATACTAACAATAACTTACAAAGCCACCCACAACTCTGCCCCCAGCTACATCACTACCATAGTCTCACAATACCAACCTAATTGTCCTTTTCATTCCTCCCAAGACCTCATCACCTCCTTCCATGCTCGCCTCCAGGACTTCTCCCGAGCCTCTCCGATCCTCTGGAATTCCTTACCCCAATCTGTCAGACTATTTCAAATCTATCCACTTTTAGGCGATCCCTGAAAACTTTTCTCTTTGGCGAAGTCTATCCTGCCTCCACGTAATGGTACTTTCATTTTCTTCAATAGATCATCCCCCCCAGTTTTTACCCTTTTGTATCACTTGACCCTCCCTCCTAGATTGTAAGCTCTAACGAGCAGGCACTCCTAGAGTCCTATTGTATTGAATTGTATTGTAACTGTACTGTCTGACCTAACATTGTAACTCTCTGCGCAAACTGTTGGCGCTATATAAATCCTGTATAATAATAATAATGTACCTTTTCCTCCCATTATTTGGAGAAAAAAAACACCGGGGAGGGCTGTACAGTGACCGATCACTGTGATAGCCAATAACAGTGATTGGGTGATTGGGAACCAGTCTCCTGGTTACCAGTCATTACTATGAGGCCTGGAGCTGTCCGTAACAGCTCAGTCTCTGTGCTGGGAGCACGTTGTATAGTGCGCTCTCAGTGCAAATACAGTAGTGCATATTTGCAGCCTCATGGTTAAAGACCCAATTCAATGATGCTGCATAGATATGTACACTCAGCAGGAAGTGGTTAAAATACCTTCACGTAGGTGAGGATGGCTTAACACAGCCTCTGGACGCAGAAATACTCTGTGCTATGGCTGCATACAAACTGCCTGAGTGTCAGTGGACTGTTTGTGTGTGGCCAAAGCTACACAGGAACACTTGGGTTGAAGTACTAAAGGCAAAGAGACTGTGCACTTTGCAAAGTGCAGTTTCTCCAGAGCTTAGTAAATGAAGCACAGCTTAGCTTTGCTTTGTAAAGAATACCCAATCACATGCAAGGAAAATGTAAAAACAAAACAAAAATAAAAACAGTATTTTTTCTTGCACATGATTGGTTGATGGAGGTCAGTGTAGCTTCTGCTTATTTACTAAGCTCTGGAGCAACTGCTCTTGTAGAACGCAACCTCACTTTGCAAAGTGCATTGGCTATTTGCCTTTAGTAAATCAACCCCACTAATTTCCTGCACACTGTCTTCATCCAGGGTTAGGGAATGCAGTCAGGACCCAATGAGGATCTATTCACGTGTAACTGTTCAAATGAGCAGATACATGCGAACAGTGGCTATGATGGCCATTGATCTGTACAGAGTACAAATCCGAGAGCTGCTGCTGTTGGCACACATGGTGTGTGTGTGAATCCACTGATTCATGCCAACAACCACCCCTGGTCGTCCCCAAGTTCCTGTGTGAATGTAGCCTTATTTTTACTAAATTGTGTATAGAAAAATCCGCCTTATGTTTGGCTTTCTCTGCTCTGACAATATCTGACCCACGAGTTTCCAGGGCAAACAGAGAATCTAGTCTCAAAGGAGGAGCAAAACCTTTTGCGTGTTATTTAGGCAAACTGAACATTACACAGTTGTGTTTTTTTAGTACAACGGGTGTGATATAAATCATCATTTGATCCAGCCTTAGCTAACCTTGTGCCCGAGATGATATCTGCTCATTGCTGTGTAGCTCTATAGGTCTGGGATATACATCTTTATCCTGCTCGTTAAATGAAAAGTCCAATTCAGCTGTAAAGCCTCTTGTATTTCTGCTAAGGGTTAGCAAGGGGAAAGAAAAAATCCAAAAGTAAGTCTTCCAAACAGTTGAAAACGTTAACAGGTTCGCCATCTGACAAAGACCTACCCGAAAAGCTGGACATATGGGTTTATACAGGATGCTGCAACCCCCACATGTACTCCCAGTACATTAAAGTGTAATCTCTTTGTCCCCATTACAACTGAAACATAACACAGTCCATCCTTTGTGTTTTCTTTGCATTAAATCCTGAAGGTAAAATTGTTCTGATCCTCTCAAATGCAAAATACATTATTACAGCGGTGGCAAATATACAATTTAGTGTGTTTTGTCTTACTCATCCTAGCTGTGTGTATTTTAAAATGGTTTTGACTTGAAGGGTCCAAGTAGATTTATGTGTGTGCGCATTTTTTGTAACATTAGGCATATGTACTGTCATGCATCAGCATGTTCTAAGATGTTTATAGAACTATAATATATCAAATAACTGTCAAATATGCATAATGCTGTTAGAAAGTATTACCCTCTTCTTAAACGTACAGACAAAACCTGGCTCAGTTACCAAAGGTTTAAGGGTTTTTGTTTTTTTTGCCACTGATTCTGGTTTAGGATGTTCTGAAGTATGAGTATGATGGGGTTAACTTGTTAAGAATTAGGTATATGGCTATAGTTAGGGATTAGGTGTAACTAGCGCTCGCTACTTATATGTTCTCTCAGAACCCCACCCCCTGCACACCTTCTGGGGTGTGCATTGGGCATGCTCTGTGACCACTGTGTCCTCTGGACACAGCTGATCACAGATCAGGGGTCACACACAACTGATCACATGCAAACAGACTCGCTAGTTATCAGTAGTCCTTTCATCACGAACTGTATCTGTATGAGGAAAGGAGAGCCAATAATCGCCAAGGCTGTCACTGCATTGTTTACACTGATAATCAGGGCACTAATCATCAGTGAGAGGGGGATCCCAGGTGCATATCCAGACGCACCTGCACCAACAGTGTGAAGCGTTCCAGTGTGAGGTGACCAGTCAAGTCACTAGAAGAGCCTGCCTGCTCCAGGACATTTGTTTTGGACATTGCCTGCAGGATTGGGTGAGAGGGCTTTTGCCCATTTGCAGAAAACAAGGACACTGCACACAGATTTGTATGGACACTGTATACAGACATTGTTGCTCTTAGTCACCTTGCTGACACTTGTAGGGCCGCAGGACACAAGGCCATTCATATACAGAAACACTGTATACAGATGCCATTTTCCTTTCACCTTGCTGAGGAAGATCCTGCATTCTTTATTTGATAATCTGGACCAGTTGCCTTGTTTGGCCCTGCTATTCAGGAGTTTAAGTGCACCAACGAGAGTGGCTAGCTGATACAAAGCCTCTTCTTTCTTCAAAGGGACTTATGCAGGCCATACACGGTCGAATTTCGAACGAATTTTCTTTTCAAAATCAGAAAATTCGTTTTTTTTGTGATCCGATGATGCCACCATTGATTTTCGAAATTCGGCCGACCAAGCCTTCAATTTCACCTCATGTTGCTACAGAAAAGAATTTTCTTGGCTGGGAATCTTCTTTTCTCTCCGTACATTTTCTTTTATCTCCGTACATTTTCTTTTATCTCCGTACATTTTCTTACGTTTCTCGCACGATTCTCCCATCATTGATCAGAAAATCGTTCGTTTTTCTAAAAATTTCCAACATGTCCGATTCCTCAAATTTTATTTCCGCACGAAAATCGGCTGTTGCTGCAGCCCACTAATGGTGCGAAATTCATACGAAAATTCTTAGATACGATTTTCGAAAGAAAATTCTTTCGAAATTCGAACCGTGTATGGCCGGCATTAGGCTACTAGTGCCACATGGGCCCAGTTTATCTGGGAAGCTACGCCATTAAATGTTGATTTGAATAAACTGTTTAAAGTTGGGCCTGTGGTGTCAGGAGACAGGAGAGAGAGGTCTGACATAAATAGAGCCAAATTTGAGTAGAGGTAATCAATTCGATATAAAGTGTCATAGTGTGATTGATTTGCCATTTAAGTATGCCTCTACTCTTGTCGACATTCTCAGTTTTGGAATCCCCTGAAAGCAGCTTGAATATAGTATTAAGCTATATTGCTCCCAATTTCAGGTATTGCTCTCCAGTTGATTACTTGAATATATATACTGTTACTGATTGTTACTTTCCCACAGAAATATTGCAGTAAAGACCATTTCTGTGTTTTATCATAATGTGTTTGTTTCTCATTGGTCCTTGCATTTACACTATTTCCAGGTGTTCCAGAGGGGAGTGAGACTGTTATTGGGGTTGAGAGGCAGAGTAACGGACTGAACAAACTTAAGCGGCTTCTCTGGGGGTAGCACTACACCAGGTGCATAATATAACTGGGTACTAACATTCATAGGTAAGTTGCTGAAGCAAACCAGATCATGCTTTGTTGGGGTTTTTTGCCTTCCTCCAAAATTAGATCAACTGTGGGAATAGGATTGTGTATATGGGATTGTATGATTCTTTTTTTTAAAGTTTAACTAAATGGACTCCTTTCAACTTGACTAATTATGTAACTATGTAACCTGAACCATGCAATACACCCAACGCCTGCACTATGTATAGTACACACATCTGACCCTTGCACCTTGTGGTTACCCACTCCCGACCCCTGCACTATGTATAGTACACACATCTGACCCCTGCACCCTGTGGTTACCCACTCCTGACCCCTGCACTATATATAGTGAACACATCTGACCCCTGCTTACCCAATCCCGACCTCTGCATTAACCCAAGGAATTCATAAAACACCCTTGCTTTAAAGATCAGTGTTAAAGATTATGTATATGTGTAGTTTCACGTAAAGTACACTATTCCTGTCTGCCTAGCCACCTGATGAAAAGGGTGCCCTGCCATGCCCCAGATACATACTTAGCAGAATCCAGAAAATACTGTAACTGTCTTCGAGGTTCCATGCAACTATGTAGGGAAGTGGGCTGGGTTAGGTATCTGGTGAATGAGGGGTATCAAGGCAGGTTTGTACATCAAGCAGTGAGACTGCATTAGGGGATTAGAAAACGAGGTGACTCTCTTATTTCTCGAAATTAATAAACTAGCAGCCCAGCAAATATATTTTATATTAATGTATATCTTGTTGACAGCTTAAGGTGAATAAGGGGATTCCCCATTGCATGGCTTTACGCTGATTTTAGAAGGATGCATTCTAAATAAAGTATTGACAGTTTAAAAAAAAAATCACATATAATCTTATGTAGTATAATGGGGCCTGTGAATATATAATTGATGCACGACTATAAATGCACTGGTATAATGCAATTTAAGTTAATTCTAGCTTATTTAATGGCAGTAGTACTTTTCATTTTCTGTAGTTCTTTTTTTTCTTTTTTTAAGTACCGTGCAAACCACAAGCATGCAAATAACTAAAATCTGTTAAAACGCTTTAGCATTTTCTACACTTGTATTTGTTGTACTACTCTTGTTTTGTCAAGTCTAACTATGTTGTCAGTTTAAATAAAGCTGCAGTGGATCACATAAATCAACAACATGTAATGCCATTATGTTATTTTGGTTTTATATATGCCTGATTAATGTGAAAATGCCACATCCAAGCAGTGTCATGGTGGACTCTGTTGTTAGACAATATTAAATGACAAAGACGGACATTAATGGTAATCCAATATGCTCCAGCCGGTTGGAATCCTATGAGCTATTGCTTTAAGAGTAACATTTTCAAAATTCTTCTTTTTTTCTTAAAGATGACATAAGAATGTAACAATCTAGAAATAGTTTTTTTTACTGTCTACAAAATGTTTCTACTTTTCCAATTTCTTCTAAAGTACATTGAACCAGAACAAATATTTCCTTTTCCCCAAAAATGAAACCAGCAGACATATTAGTGGAAACTCGATTTATGAAAATAAAGGGTGTTTTTAAATCTTAATGAGAAGTACTGCTGTTCAAGTTGTCAAGATCTTGCCAAGATGTCCTGGCTAATACATACATTGTAGTATGTCCTATAGCAAACTTTCTTGCTGTTATGAAGTGCTTTTTGAAGGTTGCCACACGCAAAGCAATACTGAGACAATTTACCACATAGTGTATGTGCAACTCTAAAGGCCACACGCCAGAGACAGATATAACTGTTTTGGACTGTTAAGAATGGGATGCAATCAGTTAGTAACTGTCCCTAAATAACCTATACATTCAAACTGTTGCCTCTGTAGAGACACTTGATCTGAAGCCGAAACTGATGAGCTAAGATTGTGTTTCCGTTCGACTTTCCTGTAACCATTGAAAGTCAACACAACTGGACTGACTCCACTTAACGCAGAAAAGTAGTGGTAAATATACACTTTTGATACAAAAAGTATATGTCCAGATATTAGCCACATTTACCCCCACCATTCTACAGTATAGAATGTATGCAGTGGAAACTGATAGGGGGACCCGGAAGTGACATCAAACATGTTGCTTCCGGGTTAGCAAAAAGAATGGGAGGAGAGCAGGCACCTTCCTGGCAGAAACTGCTATCACAGTCCTGGGCCCAAAAAAAGGCAAGCAAAGCCCAGGATACACGGCAGGGGTGTGCACGCAGAGGGGTTGCCTGTTACCAGGAGGTATGAATGTAATCCAGTGCCACTGGAGGCGCTAGACTGCTTTCATCTGACAACCAGAAATCAGCTTGTCGGCTGATTTACACAGTATGTGTAAACCCCCCCCCCCCCCCCCCCGTATGACGTAGGGAACTGGCAGTGAAAAGGTTAAACAAATTTGTGGGTAGCTCCTAGGGATGGGGGCTGGTGGAGTTCTGTAGTGCACAGACATGGCTGATGCATTTTGTTGAAATATTAATGTAGGAAAGGCACAATGTTATCAGCCCAAACAAAAGTCAGAACTCTGGCCACTAAATTTCTGGCAGATTAACATGTATTATTGAAGGGATAATACATAGAATATGTATATTGTAAAGAGTATCTCTAGTCCAGATCCAGCAAAGTCCTCTTCAATCAGCTATGGATTCTTCAATCGGCTTCGGGTGCAGACACCAGCATCTAAGGTAAGGCAAACTGGCAGTGAAGCTGAAGTTTCCTTCTACACATATGTTGCGCTTTGTGAATTGTTTTCTGGGACTTGTGTGTGTCTCAGAAGGCTGCGAGGGGAAGGAGGAGAGGACTGAACTTCACCACGATGATCTGACCTGGAAATGGGAGGGGTACGTGTCAAAACCAGGTACTCGCTCCACCCCAAAAGTGCCAAATGTGGCAGTGGAGGTAGGGATGAAGTAAACACGTGGAACTTCCCCCTTTTGGGTGAACTTCGGCTTTAATAACAACCACTGACATAGGAATGATAATTTATGATTAGGGATGAGCTTGGGTTTGGTCTGAACTCACAAAGAAGCTGTCAATACAGGGCCAATCAGCTGCGAATGAGGGATTTCCCACCTTGGAACTCCACGTACACATAGGGGTGGGGATGCTCATGACATCATTGACCTAATATGGCCATATTATGGCCCCTTTGTGTATGAGGAGCTTCCTTACAGTTTTGGCTGAGCATAGGTTTTTAGCGAATCCAAGCTTGCACCAAAGCTTTTGCCTTTTCCTAGTTTATTTTAAACACAGTAAACAAATTTGTTGCATACAAGCTCAATCAATTGCATTTACAGTAATGCTAAGTAAAGTTATATATTGAATTTTCAAAATCAATAATAGATATAAAATTCACAAATTTGATACAACTCAATCCATTATATGATCATGTAACACGCATGGCATACTTTGTATGATATGTAAGAAGACAATGTGTCACATGAGCTTTATGTATGTAAACAGTGTGTCACATGAGCTTGACCCTCAGCAAAATGTAATGAACATGGATTTGGTCAGTCAGGTCCTGTTATGCTCTGTGCATTTGCAAAATACCATATTATCACACATATTAAAGGAAGATCCTAATGAATGGTACAATGGTAGAGATTTTGAAAACCAGTGAACATCATATCTGTAATTCAGTATTTTTGCTGCATTGTGGTGCTTCAACAGTGATTGGAAAAATTATATCTAGAAAAGCATACGGTACTTATGTTAAGTAGTTAAAAGACTTAAAGATTCTGATCTTTTAAATAATTAGATACGATATGCTGAATTCATTATGACAATGCTCCGGCCAACCATATCCAGAAGCATGTGCACTACATTGTGACTCAACATGTTCAAAACTGCATAGAGCACATAGAATTAAGTTGTAACCTTATACAGTATGTGTACAAAAATAAGTTAGTTGCTTCCCAGGCAGCTAACTGAACTACTGTATAGTTAAACTTTTTTTTTACTGAAACAGCAGGATTAGTTAAATAAAAAAGTAACATAGTTTTCATTCTAATGGTTAATGCTTTTTTGGGGTAAATACCAAAGATATTTTTATAACTGTGTCATACTGATGTAACAATAAATCGAAGTCCTTCTGTATTTAACGTGGCAGACTTTGTTTGGCTAGTAATTCCAGCAATTTTCCTCCATGAAGAAGACTGAGGGGGATAGCCTGATTGGACTGATTGCTGTAACACTAATCCCATCACCTTGGTGCCAAAACGTCTGTTGCACTTTGTGCCACTAGACATTTAGGCACTGTCAGGGTTATTTACGTGTAAAATGGTTGACACAGATCACAAACTTGAAGAATTTAACTTCTTTTTTTCCAATGGTAATGTTAACACTATAATAAGTGAAATAGTGAACAGTCAATATCTGGCCCTGTACATGATCAATAAAACTTGAGCAGTCCTGGTCAGTAATGGATTCCTGTGGATTAGTTCTCCCACTTTTAGTTTACTGCCAAATTACTTAACAATACAATTATAAAAGTTGATTTATAGAATATATTATGTGTACACATGTATACACCAAAGATGAATGACCCTTATTGTGCAATAAGTTGTTTTGCTTTTAAAGTAGTTATGAAGGCTAAGCTTTTATTTTTCTAAATTAAAACAATATACGTTATACTTAAGTGCTCTGTGCAATAGTAATACACAGAGTGGCCCCTCTGTGTATTACTACTGTGGGGCCACTACCTCAGTCCCTGGGAGAAGAGGGAGAGAGGAGAGAAGACTTGTAGTCGGCACAGTGCTGAATGGATATAGGAGTTGTGTTTTTTTTGGGCCAGGCCTGTTTGTTAGGATGGGAGTGGCTCAGTGTAGCAGCTGGTGACTCACAGGCAGCCTCACTGAGATCTCCCTCTTCTTTCCAGAAGGAGAAGAGCAGAGCTGGAGCTGCCTGGGGTGTTTTAGGGAGCCCTGTTCAATCCCCAACCTGGATCTCCAGGGGGCAGCCCTCCTTAAATACCCTGGGTCAGCCCAGCTGGGGACGAGTTGTTCAAAGCTTTGGAGATGGAATGCAGGGCCTTTTCAGGGAGCCCCCCAGTGGGGGGGGGGGGTGATATTGGGCCTAGGCTTGGGTGCGGATGGAGCCCTTCACAAAAGGTGTCCTGGACAGGAGGCAGAGGAGGAGCAAGAGAGGACAGCAAGAGAGAGCATTGCCGGGCAAGTCTTCAGGTAAATGAACAACTGGTCACAGACTAGAGGGCTGGTGAGTGACCTGCACAGTCAGGAGGATTGGGGAGGCACGCCTGAGAGGACTGGGAGCATGCAGTCTGGGATGGGTGCAGAGCCAGTGGAGTGGACTGTAGTGTCATAGTCAGTGAAGATGAGCAGCTGCAGCCAGTAGAACTGACAGGGCCTGAAGATGGGTTAGTGGGCTCAGTAGCCAAAGTTAGGACAGCTAGCACCAGAAACTTTCTACTGCTATACTATAGGGGCCTACACTTTCTAAGGCCTAGCTGAGCCAGTGTCAGGCCTAACCATGCTAGCTGTGCCTGGAAGCTCAAACAAGTAAAGTGCTGGAGGAGCTGAGGAGTGATAGTCTGCAGCAAGAGTTGTGCTGGAGGGAGATTGGCATGTATATATAGGAGTGTATATAGTTTGTCCCAAGCAAGTTTCTGCTACTTCCCACTGGGCATTGAATATTTCCTTTAACCCATCCGAGTTCAATTCCCTCAATAAAATACAAAAACAAAGCTTATGGATGGTTCATTGTCTTAGAGTGTCTGAGAAGTAAATGCCGGGCTGGACAGCATGACAGGTGGGCCACATCACTTAGCAGCCCCTACGGGGGTACAAGCTTTAACAATATCTGGCATAAATTACCCATAGAATTTCAAAGTTTATTAGGTTGTAATTCCTCAGCTCCTACCAGCTGATGCTTGCTGCTGAGGTTTACTTTATAACTGCATAAGTTTCTGCTCACCCTTATGCATGTTAAATATTTCAATTTGTCCTAAACCTCATTGTAAATAACATTCATTGCACAGTGATGTAATGCCAAATAATCACATGATCCTGAAGGAATTAGGTTTGGTTTCTTTTACAAGCAATGAACTAATATAATATCAGTATGACACCATGTCCCTAATGTGGACCGAATTATCTCAAAATTGTAATTTTTCATTTAAATTCAACTTAACTTTGATTAAAAATTATTCAGCCTTGACCTCCATAGTTCTTATGAGATATTTGGTTGCAATATGTCATCAGAGACTAGATATATTTATAATGAAGAAAATGTTAAACCTAAGCTTAGTTTTACAAATTCAAAAAGGTAGGGACATTTAAAATGGACATGTCCCCAACAATTGCATGATAAACATGAATGTGTAGTGTTTACAAATGAGCACAACATTCAAAAGATAAACCAAGTATTCACTTATTGGCAAAGGATGTTTAGTTATTCTCTGTTTGGAAAGCTCAGACAACATGTTATACTTATCTGCTCTGCTGCAGTGGATATGTACAGAGCAGCCTGGATACTCCTCTTATCGAATTCCTCTTCTGTGCTTCTGGCCCCTCCCTCCTGTTGAGTGTCCCTATTGCAAGCCGCTTGCCATGGGGGCACCTGAGCCGAACCACAGCTCTCGGTATCCATTCAGACACTGAGCCCTGGCCTGGCCCCGCCCCCTCTCTCTCTCCTCATTGGCTCCCTGACTTTGATTAACATCAATGGGAGTCAATGGTGCCACGCTGCTGTCTCAGCCAATAAGACAGGAGCCGAGACACTCCTGCAACATCACTGGATCTAGATGGACCTCAGGTAAATATTAGAAGGGCTGAGAGGGGCTGCTGCACACGTAAGGTTTTTTTTTATCTTAATGCATAGAATGCCTTTATAATTACTTTAACCCTTCGGTAGGACTGACAGAATTTAAATCTAGTTTACAACTTATAAGGTGATCTGCCACCACAGTACAAACCAGGTTAATTAACTCAAACATTAACTCCTCAGCCCCTGCTTAGTGTTACATACCCATAAAAAAAACATAAAAAAACCTTCAATGTTGGAGTTTTCGGAAAAGATCAACAGATGCAGATGATGCCTGTCTCTCCGGCCATCTATCCTGCACTCAGTACAAGTCGTCCAGGCACTCCGCCATACCCAAAATAAACAGAGGGATCCAAATAGTCTAAAAACCCTTAGGGTATTTATTGGGAAAGCAATGCACTCAAACAAAGGATAATGACTGGTGCTTAATAATGCATAAAAAGCTGCAGAACAATAATAAAAAAACTTGTGGTGAGTACTCAGTGTATCCCTGCCCGACCGGTTTTGTCGCAATTGGACTTCTTCCGGGGCATGATGCATTACAGGCTCCCGAGACACGTTACAACTAATACATCTCATTGCGTTTTTTGACCTTCCATAATAGATTGTCCACCTGTTGCGGTAAGGGCACATCCTAACTTCAGTGTTGGTGATGTCACTTGGTGGTGAAGGATTAGTTTGGATCGCTCAGAAACAAGCACTTGATTTACAACTTCACATCGCATTGCTTTTTATATTTTTATTTTTGTCATTTGGACTTTTCAGTAGAGTGTGGACTTTTATGTTATTTAGGGACTTAGCGCAATTTTTTCTGTTTCCCTGTCTATTGTGTTATATCTCACATTTTATTGTTGCTGCTTTTGCTAATTTATTGACACACACACACAATATTGTTTTGCTGTTTTTCCTGATCACATGGACTGCATTTTAGATCAGTAAAACAAACCTGCTATACTGAGCTTTTTCAAGCTGCAGTGTGCAAGAGGCCTAAAAAGATAAAAAAAAAAAAGAAAAAAAAAGATCCAGCTTAACTGTGTGTTCAGTTAAAAGCTTCATAGTCTCCAACTAGGACTTTGATATTCATATTTTATAGACTGTAATATGTACATTCTAATGACTTGCAATGTGTATGGTTTGGTCCTACAGAGATCTATTATTGAATCAGTGGTGGTTGATTTTGCTTGATAAGGTCACCATCTTACTCATCTTTATGGTAAATTGAAATGAGCTGTGTGCAAAGTAATGACTTTATTTTGGCAATTTGAGGTTGGAGAGCTTGCGACTCCTTCACAAGCATCAACAAATAGCACCACATTGTGGTACTGAGGTGTTTTGTCACTTTTTGTTATAGCACTTAGACCTTTGGCTGTGTCTACATGTTGACATGGGCGTCTGCGATAGTCATCAGTGATTTTACTGTGTGACTCATTAAGTTGCTATGACAGTAAATCACTGTGTTTTGAATAACCTGAGACCATGTTATTAGCTTTATTGCAGCTTGGATTGTTTCACTGTATTATTCTGATTGTGCCATTATGTAACCCAGAGTAATTAGAAGATCTTATTCTATTTGGCAAACACACGTTAACTTGCTTTTGGCATTAAATAATGACAAACTATCATGCCATCAAAATATACAGCATTTTTTTTCAGAAAGACAGGGAGAAAAGTGTGTCTTCATATTTGCCTTCATATTTTGAATTTATTTTATTATCATATATTGCTTATGCAATTCAGAAATAGATTTAACTGGTTGTAAAGGCTGAAGGTTTTTTATCTTTACATATTCTATTGCATGAAGGTAAAAATCGTTCAGTGTGCAGCCCCCCAATATTTACCCAGGTAATACTTACCCGAGCCCGATCCCAATGCAGAAGAGCAGAGGCTCTCCTGGGTTTTTCTCTCTCCTCATTGGCTGAAACACAGCAGCAATAGCCATTGGCTCCCACTACTGTCAATCACAGCTGAAGTAGAGGGAGTGGGGGGTACTGAGCCACCTCTGTGTGCCCCATAGACACACAGAGGTGGCTCGGGTACGAGCATGCATGACAGCCTCCAGAGCAAGCAGCTTGCTCTGGGGGCACTTGGCAAGGGGGAGAGGAGCCAGAAGCGCCAGTGGGGGACCTGAAAAAAGGAAGATCAGGGCTGCTGTTTGAAAAACCATTGCACAGAGCAGGCAACTATGACAAGGTTATTATTTTAAAGAAAAAAAAACCTTAGAACCATGCTACCAGAGCCATTTTTGAGGTTTTTGCACACGTTTAAAAAAATATTTTAGCCCTGAAGATTACAAAAATTATATATTTTCTGAAAGCAGACACCCTGGAAATATGCTAAATTTCTGTAAAAAACACACCAAAGTGAATTTTAGGGCAAACAAATACAATAAACTACCCAATTTTTTGGGTAAAATATAGAAGGTGAGGTTTCACTGAGTAAATAGATACTCAACATGTCAAACCTTAAATTTGTGTGAGCCCGTGAAATGGCAGTAAATTTCAGTACCCTATATTTTCTATAGGCAATGCTTCAAAAGCCCCCTATAGGTCATCAGTTTAGTGTTACAGAGAAGGTCTGGTGCTAGAATTATTGCTTTCACTCCGGCGTGCATGGTAATATGTAACATATGACATGTGTATCACAATCAACGTTGTCATGCATAGGCACCCCCCGATGCATTTACGTTTGTACATGTGTATATGTAGAGATGGGGGCCTTAACATTTTTTGGGGGGGGGGGGGGTTGTGCTTGAGTGTAACTTTATTTTTTTTGCAAAAAAAATTTTACTCAAATATTTGGGTGACAGGTTCTCTTTAATGAGCTCTTAGACCCTGCATGTCTCTGGGCTCCACTGAATGTATTGCAATGCAGATCATGTTTCAAAACATTGCTGTCCGGCTATGTAAGACGGACAATGAGAGACTGACCCAGAATGAGAGACTCCACCCACCGGCACCCGCCATGTCGATCCTGGGCCCACAGATGGGCAAGCGGAGCCGGAAAACATGGAAAGGCACCGGTACCGGGCCTGAGTGAGCAATCGGGTGGCAGCACAGCCGCCTGAATGCTTTCACTGGACAGGCACCGGTTTGTGTGTCAACCACCCCTGCTGTTATGTCTGTGCGGTGTATGGACCTGGCAGCAAAAGGGTTAAGGTGGGGGGTGTGTAATTAATTTTTTTATATTCATTTAAATAAGAAAAACTTGAAATATTGCCTATGAATATTTATTTTTCACTATGTGCAGTCAGCATGCTCCAGACGTCTCTCCACAGCTTATTGCTAGCAGGTATGACCCATAATTGTTTGCAGTCAAGCAGGGTATACACAGACTGAAAATCATCCAGGCCGAATGACGGCTACAGTGCTTATCTGCTTTGCCGGGAGGCTGTCAACAAATGTCCTCCCCTTTGCATGCTCCCCGCACGCGACGCGCACTCTGATCACTGAGTTAATGAGACTTGGGTGATCACAGATCAGAGTAAGGGTCGATCCTGGCCCCTCACCACGCTGACAGCTGATCGCGTGATGTAAACAGAAGATCCATAATCTTTTTTTTTTCCCTCACGCTGACAGCGTGAGGAGAAATAAAAGCCGATTACCGACTTCAGTGCAAGGGACATTGGTCCAGAAGAGGAAGAAAAGTGAATCTGCCTCATCTGTGCCCACCAATACCTTCCTTCCAGTGCCACCTGCCAGTGGCCACAGTGCCACCTGTCCTGTGCCCACACAGTGCCACAAATGAGTGCATAAGTGCCAGCAATCAGTCCCACCTATCAATGCTCACAAGTGCCTCCTATCAATGCCCACCAGTGGTGCCAATCAGTGCCACCTAGCAGTGATGCCTACTAGTGCCAATCAGAGCCCATCACTGCCACCTATTAGTGCCCTTCAGTGCCACCTATCAATGCCCTTCAGTGCCGCCCATAAGTGCCTTCCATAAGTGCCCACCAATGCCTATCAGTTCCCACCAGTGGCACCTCATCAGTGCCCACCAATGCCACCTATTAGTGCCCATCAGTGCCAACTATTAGTGCCCATCAGTGCCCATCAATGCAGCCTATGAGTGCCCATCAGCGCACCCTCATTAGTGTCAACGAAGGAGAAAAGTTACCTGTTTGCAAAATGTATTAACAAAATATAAAACAATTTTGTATTTTTTTTTAACAAAAAATAAAAAACCCAGAGGTGATCAAAAACTACCAAAAGAAAGCTTTATTTGTGGGGAAAAAAATGATAAAAATTTTCTTTGGGTACAGTGTTGTATGTCTGCGCAATTGTCGTTCGAAAAGTGACAGCGCTAAAAGCTGAAAATTGGTCTGGGTAGGAGGGAGGTTTAGGTTCCCAGTAATCAAGTGGTTAAAGGAACATTATAAGTCTGTCTAATTATTTAAATGGGTCTTTCGTGGAAACACATTTTCCCAAATACAACTCTGGTGTGTAGTTCTTTAGTGTCTCGCACTGTAATAACATACAGTTTAGATGACAAATATAATTAATTGCATTGCAAAATCCATACCTTTTAGCACACATTTTCCTAGTGTTGTTTATTTAACATATGCCTGCCTACCCAAATCCCTTTCTTGTTGAATTAGAAATGTGTTTACGGGAGCACAGTATACTACTGAAGTAGTTAGTAGTAAAAGCTACAGCTGGGTAGCTAAATGAATGACTGTCTATATCAAATCTATATCAGATTTCCCATTTGCAAAATGTGTTTAGAGAAACAATTTTGCTGTTATCTTGGAAGCATTACATTGTTTGCAATATGGTGAGTATATGTCAACATGCATATTAAATTTAAATCAATCATGATGGAAAGTATACTTTTGCTTTCACTTGAATCTTAACTATGCAGCAGTAAAGTTATCTTTTTACGATCTAATGCTGCAGAATTGTACCCTGGGATTAGTAATTTGCAACATTCTGTAAATGCTTGCCATCTAGCTTAGTGGCCAAGGAATGGTATGTCAGATTGTTCCATTACACTAGACCCTGTGATTTCTTCAGTCTGCTGAAATTTGCATCGCCATTCGCCAATGTTTGGTTTAAAGGTCCACTAAAAATGGAGTTTAATTTGCTTTTGAAGGATCTGTAAAACTTTTCTTTACACTAAAACACAGGCCAAGCTCTGTGCGAGACCGATGTAGGACTGAAGAACCATTAGCAAAGCATGCTATGTCTCATACAGTTAAGAAGGAAATGTGTCTGCCAAATGGTACTGTAGTTTAGTCTATGATATGCTCTTCTTTAATTTATGTATAAAATAAAATTAAGAAGATGGAAAAATAAATGGTGATTTCCAGACAGGGTCTTCAAACGTACACTAAAACTTAAGCACGGTTTTATAACTCTAAAGGGTCATTTGGAGGTCAAATTGAGCAAATTTTCTAAATTGTGACAGAATATGCAGGTTCACGGAAAAGTTCAAATGCAGCAAAAATAGCTTAAGAGATTTTCCAGCCTATATTAAAACACAGCTTCCATTTCTGATCCCTTTATAAAGCCTCCTGTCCAGCACCCCACAGCATAATCAACAGACATCCCATCCTGCTTTTGTCTACAGAGGATTTAGATGACAGTGGGGTTCTATTAGGATGGCAGGGACTGGGGTAAATCATACAATATTCTCTGTAAAGGTTTGACAAATGCCTGGTGTAACTGATAATACCCACCTGATAAGGAAAAAGATAATCTGGCATTAAGCAGCCACTACTTTTGGAGTTGCAATGGAAGTTGGCCAAAATGATCCAACTTGGCTGACTGTTATTTTTACCAAAGTACTAAAAACAGAGGGCACCTGCTCTTGTTGTTTAATATGGCCTGGGCCAGCCTAATATTAGCCAATGTTAACCCAATTACTGTGCTTTCTCTGTGGCGAGGTTGTGTTATCCAGTTTCTCCTGCAGGCAACTGTACACATTTTAAATTGTTGCTCCTAATCCTTATGAATTGGGGGAAGCTCTCCATAATGTGAATACTGTACACCATTTCAAGTGAAGGATCAGTTTTGATTTACCCTGATAGTGCCTTTAATGCAACAACATGGATTTAGAAGCTCTTAAACAAATGTACGTTCAATATAGTACTACACAAATCTCCATTATAAGTATAATAAAAAACACCTCATAAGGATACAATGGTTTATATGGAGTAGTCTACATAATTTGTTTATTATTATTATTATACACAATTTATATAGCGCCAACGGTTTATGTAGCGCTTTACAATGTAGAGGGAGGACAGCACAATTATAGTACAGTTCAAAACAGAAGGGGCAGTAGGGCCCTGCTCGTAGAGCTTACATTCTAAAGGGAGGTGGTGGTGGTACAAAAGGTAATAGATGCAGGGAATGATTTAATGGGAGTGGCTCGGGACAGTTGTTAGGTGGGTGTAGGATATACTTCCCTGAATAAGTGAGTTTTCAGGGATCTCCTAAAGGTGGACAGGCTAGGGGCTGTTAATTAGTTAATCAATCAATTAAAAAAATAGCTGTTAGTTAATCAATCAATAGTAAATGAAATAAATCATCATTCCTTGCTCTCTTCTGTGCTCCTTTAAAAAATATATTATAGGATGTAAAAGAACCTTCTCGCTATGCTGAATAAAATGTAGCTATTGATTTAGCATCATATTATCTTATACCACATTTATTCCAGTGTGGTTGATTTACTAAAACTGGAGAGTGGAAAATCTGGTGCAGCTCTGCATAGAAACCAATCAGATCCCAGTTTTTTTTTTTTTGTCAAAGCTTAATTAAACAAGCTGAAGTTAGAAGCTGATTGGCACAGCTACACCAGATTCTGCACTCTTCAGTTTCAGTAAATTAACCCCAGTGTCTCTGGCATAGTAGATATTCTTATATTTGGATTTTCTTTAAATTGAAAGGCACTTTTGTCTCCAGCAGCCAACATCCTTAGGCATACCTCCCAGGATGGAAGGTCCTTGTATCCTTTCATTCCTAGGCACTCGGGAGAAAGTTGAGAAATATGGGGGGTTTTGTGGTGGCATCCTCAAAGGGCAAAAGTCTTTGAGGGAAGAGGCAACACAGAAGTGTCCTGGATATTTAAAAGTACTCCCACCATGCAACACCTCTCTAGCACAACCAGCTGGAGCAAGCTCAAACAACATATGGCAGAGAAAATACACTCTATGCTTAGAGATCACTCTGGTTAAGGTACCATTAGACTGACTATAACCCACTGCTGACTACAGAAATAATAATAAAAAAGAAAAAGGAATTTACCAGGTCCCTAAAAATTGGGCACTAAATCTCAGTCATGATTTAGGTAACAATTCTGATTGGCGGCAGAGCTTCAGATGGTAGCAATTCTATTGTCACTACAGTTCCTTATTGCTACAAATCCACTAGGAAGATTGTTCTGTTCTGAAGACACATAAGAAAGCGAGAAGAAATGTGCCCAAAGTGAGGAAAAACGTTATCACTGTAGCTATCGCCAGAAAATGTGCATTCTGTTCATAACGTACAATATTGAGCAAAACAAGAATTGAGGGTAACTCTCCCATGGGGACACAACAATAAAAAGTCGTTCCTCTTTTCAAAGGACACACAGACATTTTCCCCCGTTGCTGTCAGCCTAATCCTGTGAGGAGAGCGCTTGCTTGCTGCCTGCTGAAAAGTGATCTGCGGTTGATCGCTTTTAGGGGGGCAGGATAACAGCGACTGGCCCTTAGGAGATGATCCTGCAGCCTCACAAATCTTTTTTTTTTTCATCCCAAGGCTGATTTTGTATTAAAATTCTGTTGACCTTAACAGGTGGTGTAACTTTCAATGGGCTCTTTCACATGGACAGCCGAGGGACAGAAAATACAGGCAGCCTGCTTTTACGCCTCCCTCTGGCTCCATACCTAAATTTTAACATTACAGTTATCAGGGCTGTAGACAAAGCATGGCTGCAATGCTTTGTTTAACAGTGGCACTAATTTTAACTCGGTCTGTAGAATTTGAAATGTGGCACAGTACATCCCTGTGCAGGCAGTCCCATTCATTTCAATTGGGACATAGTACCTGCATGGACAAAGCTGCTGCTCCCAATTTGACAGCTGCGTGTGTAGGTGCATGGCCCTGAATCCACATTGTCCCCGGTGCAGAGCCATGCATTTGCACAGCTGTTAAATTGAGAGCACCTGCTGTGTACCAATTAAGAAGAATAATGCCCCGTACACACGAGCGGACTTTTCGACATCCAAACTCCGACGGACTGAGTCCGTCAGACTATCCGATCGTGTGTGGGCTGCAACGGACTTTAGCTTCGCAAAAGTCTGACGGACTTTAGAAATGAAGCATGCTTCAAATTTTCCCGACGGAACTCCGCCGGACCCGGTCCCCTTCGAAAAATTCGCTCGTGTGTGTGCTACTCCGACGGACTAAAACCGACGCTAGGGCAGCTATTGGCTACTGTCTATGAACTTCCTACGTCGAATCCAGTCGTACGTCATCACGTTCGACTCCGTCGGAGTTTGGTGTGATGGTGTGTGGTCAAGTCCGTTCGGTCGAAAAGTCCGCCAGAACTCCGTCGGAACTCCTTTGGAGGTCTGTCAGACTTAATCCCTCTCGTGTGTACGGGGCATAAGACTGCCTGCATGGGGCTGGACAGAACACATATGTATTTCCGTGTGGGCAAACACCGCCATCACACGTGCATACATTATAGTATCCCATTGTGAATGAGGCCTAAGCCTGCAGACCGAGTTAAAACTGTGCTCCTCTCCTGCCCTCGCCTGTAAGGCCTGACTTATCTAGGACCATTTGCACATTATTGGGAGGTAATTTGGACTGCTCAGTCTCAGTTTTACCTAACACCAAAGTTTATTATAACCTGTGAATATTCTGCACTAGATTCTACAATGTTTTTCACAACATAATCCAATATTGTTACTTCACCAGTAGGGATGAGCCCGATGTACGAGTCGAATGTAAGTTTGACTTGAACATCAGGTATTCGTCGAATAGCAAATTCGAAAGCTGCAGAACACCCTTTAAAAGTCTATGGGAGAAATCAAAAGTTATGTAACCGGATGGCCCGCCCCCTATGAGGCTACGGGGAAGTCATAGGGATGTCCCTGTGCGTCAGAGAGGGGGGCGGGGTCACCCGACGACGTCACTGTGTGGCCCTGACCTCACTTATATAAGAACTGTCAAAGCGAAGATACGGGGAGGAGCCTCCCATGTAGGCGGGTCGGTCGCTTTTTTGTTTTTTTTTTGTTTTTTGGTCCATCAGCAGAGCAAGAGAAGAAGAAGAAGACTTAGTGGGACAGTTTTATTTTTATTATTTTATAATAAAGGACTTGTCCCCAAGCCATGTCATATCATTTTTACCATTTTAACACTTTCTTTGTGAAATGGTATATTTGTACCCCGTTACCATTTCACACAGGGGGAAGGCCGGGATCTGGGGGTCCCCTTGTTAAAGAGGGCTTGCAGATTCCTATAAGCCCCCTGCCCACAGACCCACACAACCACCAGGCAAGGGTTGTGGGGATGAGGCCCTTCTCCCCATCAACATGGGGACAAGGTGCTTTGGGGGGTCTACCCATGTGCCAGGTGCTTTGGGGGGAATCCCATGCCATTTTTTTCAATGACTTTTATGTGTATTGCCGGGACAGACAATTCATTATAATCGCGAGTACTTTTAAATGACTTTTTTCCTTTAGAAATGTAGTTTTGTGCAGGGACTGTTGTAAACACGGGAAATATGCGCCACTTTACAGGCATACTATAGACACCCCCAGGTACGAAATTTAAAGGAAAATTTCACTTTAATTGTTTCACTTTAAGCATTATTAAAATCCCTGCTCAAAGCAAAACTGACATTTTTAAAACTTTTTTTGCATTGATACATGTCCCCTGGGGCAGGACCCAGGCCCTCAAACACTTTTTATGAAAATAACTTGCATATAAGCCTTTAAAATTATCACTTTTGATTTTTCATGTTCGTGTCCCATAGACTTTAATGGTGTTCACGTGTTCGAACAAATTTTTTGCGGGGTGTCCGGCTCATCCCTATTCACCAGAGGTGCATTTCACTCTCAATATAGTCCTCACTAGGTATGTCTCATAACAAGATGGGATTGTGGGTGTTGTGGTTTCTTAGAACACCTGGAAAGCTAAACAGATATTAGCAATAACCAAAGCTGGTTCATATGTACAAGAAATCAGAGAATTTTATTAAGTCCCACTGGGACAAGGAAAGGAAGATAAAATATGGTGAAAAGTACCTTTCACTGTTTTATAACCCCTATACATTGATCAATGCATATGATTCTTATCACATAAACTTTAATCACTGGAGAGGCTGCAATATGTTTTACAAAAATGAATACATCTGTAAATAAATAAAGCCAGATGGCCACATAGAAAACAATTGCAAATGTTTTCCCATATTTTCATTAGGTTATGGTATACTGTAAAACTGATTTTTACCATATGTGTTTAGATAATGCAATAAATTGCATATATATTATATATATATATATATATATATGTATATATATATATATATATATATATATATATATATATATATGGTATGTTTTAATGACAGTACCGTATAGAGATAAAGCTACAGGCCTTGCATGGTTTGATGTAGGTACCCTGCAGAATGCTGTTGTGTCTCTGAATAAATTGAATGTGTTTTGCTGCTAGGCTGTAACCAGCCTGAGCACTTTTTTTCACAAATTTCTAGGCTCTGCTGATTTCCCTAAGCTCAGTGTGTTGATTGCTTCTGCCTGTTACTATGAATGAAGTATCAGTGAAGACAATCGCAGGGGGTTCATTTACCACTGGCAAAGAGCCTGTTGACTTAGACTTAGGACAGTCGATTACTATTAGTTTATTGAGTGAGATGAAACCTCGCTGACTTCTACTACCATCATTCACTCATGTTTTTTTTTTTTTTTCTTGTATAGATAGGTTATTCTTTGCAAGGTGAATTTTCACCACATTTACAAGCTGGGTGAAAATTACTTTGCAAAGTGAAAAATCATTTTGCAAAATTAAAATGCTCTACTTCTTTAGCAAATTAACATTACTAAGTTATGAATATTTCTCTAACCCAAACAATCTCTAAGGTCTTTGTTCAGAGGTATGCTTTAGTAAGATAATAAAAATTTCAGACTCTATTAAGTGCCTGGAGAGGTTGTCTGCCTAGATTGGTCTATTCTTGGATCTTGCACCAGCCTGGGGCATTTGCTAGAGGCCCATGACTTCAGCGGCCAGCTGCAGTATATCTGCCTTTGATGCAGTTGGCCACCCCTGTAGGACATTAGGACATTATGTAGGACTACAACCCCCTCTTCGTCAAACCACTACAATCCCTTGACCTCTGTGACTCTTCTCTTTGCTGATTTTCCTCTTACCTATCTCACTGCACCTTCAGCGTCACTCAAAACTCTACCTTTTCCTCTCCCCTTCTCTTCGTCGGAATCCCGCAACATTCTGTTCTCAGATCTTTTAGATTCTCTATCTACACCTCCTCCATGGGTTAGCTGAGGTCAGTCTCCTACTGCTTCCAAAATCATTTCTATATTGACGACACCCAATCTATCTTTCTACTCCTCAGTTCACCCCATCAGTCTCATTGTGCATTACAAATTTAGTAGCTGACATATTAGAATGGATGTCACACCATTTCCTCAAACTCAATCTTTGCAAAACTGAGCTCATAATTTTCCCTTCCCCCTGCCATGGCCCTTCCTCTGACATCTATATCAAGGTCAATGGCACTACTAGCCAAAGAAAGGAACTACCAATGGGTCAGATTTTGGTGAGGTGGCCCCATCCCTATTAAACTCTATAAAGAAAAAAATCCCCCTGAATGGGTGGGATTTTAAATGACCACCAACACCAAACAAAGGTTCACAATGTATACAAAATTTTATTAATAGTTACAAAAAATATACATAGTACCACCAGAGGAGCATATAAACTAAAACATGTCCCAATGGTGTATTAACAGATGAACAATTACATAAACAAAACAAATCATAAAAATATAAGGAATGATTAAAATACTCTTCTTATATCACCCACACCCTGTTTATGTAATTGTCCATCTGTTAATACACCATTGGGACACGTTTTAGTTGATATGCCCCTCTGGTGGTACTATGTATATTTTTTGTAACTATTAATACAATTTTGTATACATTGTGAACCTTCGTTTGGTGTTAGTGGTCATTTAAAATCCCACCCATTCAGGGGGAATTTTTTCTTTACATGGCACTACTAGCAGTCCTTCCCCACATGTCAGGGTGTAATCATGGACTCTGAGCTCTCCTTTCGGTCCCACAGCCAATCACTGTCCAAATCTTGCTGCCTCAATCTCTGTAACATCTCTAAAATATGCCCTTTCTTAACCAATGACACCACAAAGCTATTAATTCACTCCCAGATTTTCTCTCACATCACCACCAATTGCAGCTCTCTCCTTGTTGGCTTACCTTTACATAGGCTATCCCACCTTCAGTCATCATAAATGCTGCTACCAGACTCGTCCACCGAACTAACCATTCAGTGTCTGCTACCTCTCTCTGCCAGTCCCTCCATTGGCTTTCACTCACACAAAGAATACAATTAAAAATACTAACAGTAACCTACACAGTCATCCACAATTCTGCCCCCAGCTACATCATCATCTTCATCTTAAAATACCTAACAAACCATTCTCTTTGCTCCTCCCAAGACCTCCAACTTACTAGCTCCTTTGTCATCTACTCCCATGCTCACCTCCAGGACTTCTCTGGAACCTCCCCCATTTTCTGGAACTCCTTAACCACTTCCCACCCGGCTTATATCAGGATGACAGCCGGGAAGTGGTCCAGTTAGCCTGACTGGGCATCATATGACGTCCAGCAGGATAAGCCACGATTGCACCCCTGCGGTGGCATGCAGCATGGCGATCGGTGGTGTGGTGTGTCAGTCTGACACACCGCATCTCCGATCAAGGTAAAGAGTATCTGACAGAGGCTCTTTACCACGTGATCAGTTGTATCCATTCACAGTTGATCACAGTGTAAACAGGAAAAGCCGTGTATCTCCTTTTCCTGTACTCACGCTGACAAACGTGAGTAGAGGAGAGATGATCGGCTGCTTTCCTGACAGGGGGTCTACACTGATTGATTATCAGTGCAGGGTCCCCTTGGAAGGCCACCCAGGACCACCAGGGATGCTCATCCATGGCCACCTGGGATGCCCATCCATGGCCAGCAAGGATGCCCACCTATGACCACCAGGTAAGCCCACTAGAGCCCACCAGGGATGGCAATCATTGCCCATTAGGGATAGCACTCTTTGCCCTTCAGTGATGCCTGCCAGCACCTCTGATCAGTACTACCTATGAGTGCCCATCAGTGTCACCTATCAGTGGCCATCACTTCTGTATATCAGTGCCACCTATCAGTGCCCATCAATGATGCTTATCAGTGCTGCTAATCAGTGCCCATCAGTGCTGCATATAAGTGCCACCTCATCAGTGCCATCTCTTCAGTGCCACCTCATCAGTGCTAATCAATACTGCCTCATCAGTGCCCATCAGTGCAGCCTCATCAGTGCCCATCAGCGAAGGAGAAATTGTACTTATTTACAAAGTTTTGTAACAGAAATTAAGAAAAACTTTTGATTTTTTCCAAATTTTCATTTTTTTTTCTTTGTAGCACAAAAAAACCCCAGAGGTGATCAAATACCACCAAAAGAAAGCTATATTTGTTAGGAAAAAAAATTGTAAAAACTTTGTTTGGGTAGAGGGTCGCATGACCACACAACTCATTCAAAATGTGAGAGTGCTGAAAACTGAAAATTGGTCTGGGCAGGAAGGTGCATAAGTGCCCTGTATTGGTTAAACAATTTGTACAACTATCCCTTATGCCCCGTACACACGAGAGGACTTATGTCCGACAGACTTCCAAAGGAGTTCCGCCGGAGTTCCGCCGGAGTTCTGACAGACTTTTCGGCCGAACGGACTTGGCCACACACGATCACACTAAACTCCGACGGATTCGAACGTGATGACGTACGACCCGACTCGAATAAGGAAGTTCATAGCCAGTAGCCAATAGCTGCCTTAGCATCGGTTTTAGTCCGTCGGAGTAGCATACACACGAGCGGAGTTTTCGAAGGGGACCGGGTCCGGCGGAGTTCCTTCGGGAAAATTTGAAGCATGCTTCATTTCTAAAGTCCGTCAGACTTTGGCGAATCAAAAGTCCGTTGCAGCCCACACACGATCGGATAGTCTGACGGACTCGGTCCTTCGGACTTTGGATGTTGAAAAGTCCGCTCGTGTGTACGGGGCATTACTCAATCTGCCTTCTCAGAAAACCCAACTCTTCAGAGAGGCCAATCCTGTCTCTACTTATCTACTTAATACATTGTACTTTTATTTCCTCAATCAGCTCAACCCTAATGGCGCATCCACACGATCGGACTATCCGGCGGACCAGAGTCCAGTGGACTTAGAAAGAAGTCTTGACTCAAAATTGTCCGCCAGACTCTGCAGTCCGCCGGACTTTTCAAATGAATGGACTTGCCCACACACGAAGTAAAGTCCATTCATTTTGAATGTGACTCCAGGTAGATGGGACTAGCACAAGAAGTCAATGTCGCCGCCTCCATCGGCTAGATTGACACCTTGCTGGCCCTGTAACCTGGTATGGACTTAAAGGGGAACCCCTACGCTGAAAAAGCAGCGTGGGTGTCCCCCCAAAGTCCATACCAGACCCTTATCCGACCACGCAGCCCAGCCGGTCAGGAAAAGGGGTGGGGATGAGCGATCCCCCAGAGCCATACCAGGCCACGTGCTCTCAACATGGGGGGTGGGTACTTTGGGGAAGCACCCACCCCGCCCCCATGTTGAGGGCACGTGGCAAAGCACCTTGTCCCAATGTTGATGTTCATGAGGACAAGGGCATCTTCCTGGCCGTTAGTTGTCGTGTCTGTGGGTGGGGGGCTTATCGGAATCTGGGAGCCCCTTTAATAACGGGGCCGCCAGATCCCTGCCCCCACCCTATGTGAATGAGGGGGAAAAAGTAAATAAAAACACACAACACAGGTTTTTAAAGTAGTTTATTAGTCTTCTTTCGACTTCGGGGGTCTTCTCGCCGAGCTCCTCCTCTATCTTCTGCTTTTTAACCGCTCTTTTACTAGCGGAGGAGCCCACAGACGCCTGGATAAAAGTTATTATCTATTGTATCATTTGATTCTCCTTTTAGATTGTAAGCTCTAACGAGCAGAACCCTCTGACCCGCTTGCATTGAATTGTATTGTAACTGTACTGGCTTCCTCCATTTTTTACAGCTCTGCGCAGACTGTTGGCACTATATAAATCCTGTATAAAAATAATGATAATAATAATATTAATAAAGGATGTCTTCAAGGAAGGATCATCTGTAAAGAATCTTCTTGAAAAGTGTTGCACGGGAGTTGGGTAGCAGCTGCTTATGGACATTGTAAGAAGGATTTATTGCCCACAAATCTAGGTATCGTTAACTGCTATCAAAGTGTCAAGGGACATTTAAAAAGGACTGTGTATGTTCCTACAGGTTTATATATTGTTCTGCTCTGTCTCAGGGCAAGTAATTACCAATTACCAAGATGGATATTGGGGTCATTTTATTGCAGGTAGACTGAAAAATAAAAAATGTTGTTGATTACTTGTACATGGAGTCTTTTGTCATGTAATCTATCCTGTGAATTTTATTACCCCAAGACCAGTAAAAATATTCCACACCTACTCTACTGACACCCTCCAGCTCCTGTGGTCCTCTGCAGCACCCAAGTCGAATTCTAGTTCCAGGTCAGCGAAACTGAACTGCTTCAATAAGAACTTGTATGCTATCAGGTGCAAAAAAAATGGAAGGTGTTGGAAAAGAGGACCAGACACTAATGGGACTAATACAATATATTAGTCCTAACCTCTAGCGCTGAATTTATATAATACTGCAGCCCTTTCTCTTGAATATTTTATTTGATTCCTTACTTATATTCTCTATCCACTGTTGTCAGAGAAAAGTGGCAGGCTGAGTGGAAGGTGATAATGCTGTCCTATGCCATGCTTAAAGTGGTTCTAAAGTCAGAAGTTTTTATTTTATTTTAAAGCATTTGTTACCCCCCCCCCCAAATAAATCGATCCTGTTCCTTTAAAGCATGTTATATGACACAGTGCTTGTCCTGTGTCATTTGGCCTCCTGTAACACCTAAAAAACCTGGCTGATCCTGGCAGTTTCTCCCCACCCCTCTAAAAACCGACCACAGTGTATCATGGCTGCTGAACTCTGACACCGTAGTCAGTTTATGTGCCTACGTCATCAGCAGCCTGCTATCTGCTCTCCCCTCTGCTTCTGTGTCCTCCTCCCTTCCCCCTCTCGGTCTGTGTGTGAGCCACCCCTCCTGCTGCTCTCATAACACTAACCTGTATACACCATCAGCACTGCTTTCTATTGCAGTGTCCCCCCTTGTGAATGATTTATATATATATATATATATATATATATATATGCATGCTGTAAATAACTAATTTAAGAGCCGAGATTGCGATCAAAAGACCAGCCGGCTCTCTCCTCCAATCGTCCTCCCCTGCAGGCTGACATCAGCAGCAGGGGAATCTCAGCCCCCAGATTTTTATAAATCCCACACAGAGGGGGATGCTACAATAGGAGGCAATGCTGATGGTATATACAGGTTAGAGTTAACAACCACTTTAACCACTTGCTTACTGGGCACTTAAACCCCCCTCAGTCCCAGACCAATTTTCAGCTTTCAGCGCTGATGCACTTTGAATGACAATTGCGCGGGCATACAACACTGTACCCAAATGAAATTTCTATCATTTTTTTCCCACAAATAGAGCTTTCTTTTGGTGGTATTTAGTTACAGCTCGGAGTTTTATTTTTTGCTAAACAAACAAAAAAAGATGCAAAAAAAAAAAAAAAAAAATCATGTTTTAATAGTTTGTTATAAAATTTTGCAAACGGGTCATTTTTCTCCTTCATTGAAGTGCGCTGATAAGGCGGCACTGATAGGCTGCATTGGTGGGCACTGATGGGCTGCATTGGTGGGCACTGATAGGCTGCATTGGTGGGCACTGATAGGCTGCACTTGTGGGCACTGATAGGCATAGTTAAGGCGGCACTAATAGGCACAGATAAGGCGGCACCGATGGGCACAGATAAGGCGGCACTGATGGGCAAAGATGGGCACAGATAAGATGGCACGGATGGGTGGCACGGATAAGTGGCACGGATGGGTGGCACGGATGGGCACTGATAGGTACCACAGATAGATGGGACTGATGGGCACTGATAGGTGGCACTGATAGGTGGCTCTGATAGGTGGCACTGCTGGGCACTGATGGGCGGCACTGCTGGGCACTGATGGGCGGCACTGCTGGGCACTGATGGGCGGCACTGGGGTGCAGCACCTTTGAGGCAGATTGGGTGGCACTGTGGGTGGCACTGTGGGTGGCACTGTGGGGTGGCACTGTGGGTGGCACTGTGGGTGGCACTGTGGGTGGCACTGTGGGGTGGCACTGTGGGCATTATGGGCACAGACGGGGGGCACTTACTTTTACTTTGTTATTTTTCAGGATGGCACTGCGGGAGGCAGGTGGGCACTGGCAGGTGGCATGTGGTGCCTTTCATTGCTGGCCGTGATCGGGACTGATGTCCCGATCACGGCCGCCGGTGATCGGCTTTTTTTTTTCTCCTCGCGCTGTCAGCGCGAGGAGGAATAATAGCCGATTACCGGCTCCGTTCTATCACATGATCAGCTGTCATTGGCTGACAGCTGATCACGTGATAAGGGGTCGGGATCGACCCCTTACACGGATCGGTGATCAGGCGAGTCTCACGGACTCGCCGATCACAGAGCGCGCCGCGCGCGCCCCTCAGGGGGCGCGCAGGCCGCTCGTAACCAGGACGACGTCAATAGACGTAGTCCTGGAAATCTAGGTCCGCGCTAATGCCGTCATTCGGCAATAGCGCGGTACCCAAGTGGTTAATGCATTCTATACATTAAAATAAATAAAAAATCTTCTGTGTGCAGAAGCCCCTCTCAGCCCCCCTAATACTTACCTGAGCCCATCTCGATCCAGCAATGTTGCACAAGAGTCTCGGCTGCCCGGGAACCTCCCTCCTCATTGGCTCCTGCTGCTCTCAATCAAAATCAGTAAATCAAACCCTAAGTGTAATTTCAAACTGTAAGTCTTTAAGCACCTCTTTTGATACACCTGGAATACATTTAAATTATTTAAACTGAAAATTGGGCTTTAAAGTTTATATTGCAGTGTCTTAAAGGAAAGTTTAACATTGCATTAAACTCCACTCTTCCCCCACCTCCCTAACATCCTAGAGAGCAAAACTAAGATAAAATGGTAGCCTCAAAAGGTTAATATCCTCCTCAATAGCATATAAAATGCTAAAATATTTTTAAAGAGTCCATAAAGTCCATCACTGGGGCAAGCTAATCCAGAAGCTAAAGCAGGCTCTATGGCACACAGGAAATAAGAATAAAGGAAAGGTATCTCTAAGTCAAGTATAGTAAGACCAATAATTCATTACACCCAATGTATGGCCACTCACATTTTCATAGCTAAAAACAGGCTCATTGGTATGCCAGGATGGAAGTTTTTTCAAGTAATGGAAACCAAGTCTCATGGCAGTCATTCACCAAAGATGGAAAGAAGGTCAACCAGGATCTTCCTGGATGTCTGTGAAGTGCAGCGTGGAGCACGGTGGTGGCAGGATGATGTCACCGAAGACCAGAATGCAACGCCTTTCAGCATCCCAACCTATTCTTTGCTGAGATCCCACCCAGGTGCCTGCTTACCTCTTTCTGATGATAATGGTCTTCCACTGTGCTTTGCTTGCTGTTGTCAGTGCCTGCACAGTCACTTCCAATAGACATCAATAGGCTGGAGTAAAGCCCCATTGTTGTCTATAGGAAGTTACTGCACAGGCATGGGAGGCATCAGACAAGGCAAGTCTAACAGGATGTGTCAAATCCAATATTCCACAGGTGATGTCCTTCCTTGACCACAGGCAATGTCCTTCTTTGACCACGTTATTAGGAATGTTGCAGTTTTAATAGAAATGTTCTGCCCTATCTTTTTTTAAACTCTACAGTGGAAATTCCTACATTCCTACATACAGTTTGTGTGAATTTGGATTATGCTATCTTCTGCTCAAACTGATAAATTCTATATTCATATTTATTTTGTTACTCTAAATTAGTATTTAGCAAAGAGAAGGAATTAACGGAGAACTCCGTTCATGCTTCAAGGTGTTTAAAGCACCAATATTTATCTTACAGTTGTACACACACAGGTCCCAAAGGTGAAATTAGCAGCAGGGGGAAAACAAATATGTCTCACATTCTTAGTGTGCTGCAAATAGCTTTCAGCTCAGCTGGTCAGAGGACGGTTTATAAATTAGAAGGGATAGCAGATGGCCCTGGGTCAGCAGGAACAGGCTCAGCCAACTTGGTGTAAGAGTTACCTCCCAAATGGACTGAGGGATTTACACCTATAAATCAAATCAGCTGGAAAGCAAGCACAAGCTAAACCAGCCATGCATGCGGCAAGAGATGTCTGCTCAACTTAATTACAGGCAACACCTACTAATTGAAGAATTTTCTACAAGGTTGAGAGAAATAAAACTGGTCACACGTAAGTGTTGTACTTGTCAAGTGACAGTTTACTGCCAATAAATTACAGATGTTTGAGCTCTTAAAATATATGTGTACACTGTTTAAATAACCACTGGAAACTCAGCTATGCTCTTGTCATATCTTCACCAAAAAATGCTCTATTCCAGACATATTTTTCTTTTGGTTTATGATGGCTTAGAGAACAATAAAACATGCTCATTGCTCAATTCACAAAATGTTAATGCCATGAAATATATATATATATATATATATATATATATATATATATTTATATACATACATATATATATATATATATATATTTACAGTATCCTACAAAAGTGAGTACACCCTCACATTTTTGTAAATATTTTATTATATCTTTTCATGTGACAACACTGAAAAAAACTACACTTTGCTACAATGTAAATTAGTGAGTATACAGCTTGTCTAACAGTGTAAATTTGCTATCCCCTTAAAATAACTCAGCACACAGTCATTAATGTCTAAACCGCTGGAAACAAAAGTGAGTACACCCCTAAGTGAAAATGTCAAAATTGGGCCCAAAGTGTCAATATTTTGTGTGGCCACCATTATTTTCCAGCACCGCTTAACCCTCTTAGGCATGTAGTTCACCAGAGCTTCACAGGCTGCCATTGGAGTCCTCTTCTGACATCAAGGAGCTGGTGGATGCTCTCCCTCACCTTCTGTTTTTAGGGTGCCCTACAGATGCTCAATAGGGTTTAGGTCTGGAGACATGCTTTGCCAGTCCATCACCTTTACCCTGAGCTTCTTTAGCAAGGCAATAGTCATCTTGGAGGTGTGTTTGGGGTCGTTATTATGTTGGAATACTGCCCTGCGGCCCAGACTCCAAAGGGAGGCTATCAAGCTCTGCTTCAGTATGTCACAGTACACGTTGGCATTCATGGTTCCCTCAATGAACTGTAGCTCTCCAGTGGCGGCAGCACTCATGTAGACCCAGACCATGACACTCCCACTACCATGCTTGACTGTAGGCAAGCCACACTTGTCTTTGTACTCCTCACCTGCTTGCCACCACACATGCCTGACACTATCTGAACAAAATAAGTTTATCTTGGTCAACGGACCATAGGACATGGCTCCCCAGTAATCCATGTCCTTAAAAGATGAATGTACTGTATGCAGCACTTAATACATAAAATTATAACGTAAGAGTCAATAGTATTAAAACAGAGTCCTTGTTTAGGTAAACAGCTGGAACCACCCATGGTGTAGACAGAGACACAATAAGGTGAGCATGGAATTATCCTCCACCGAACAACAACACACCAAGCCTCTTACCAAAGAAAATGGACCACTGAGTTACAGGTGGTCACAGGTGTAACCACCTGTAACAGGTGTACAAGAAACAAACAAAACTCTGGATAGCCGCACTCCGGATTGAGTAAAAAGTAAAAATGCCTTTAATACTTCAAGTAAAAACACTCCATATTACACGAAACATCACAGCAAAGGGAGACAAAAATTTTTTAGAACAAGATTGCTAGCAATTTCGTGTAATATGGAGTGTTTTTACTTGAAGTATTAAAGGCATTTTTACTTTTTACGCAATCCGGAGTGCGGCCATCCAGAGTTTTGTTCGTTTCTTGTATACTTGGCTTGTGCTATTAGCCTGCACCTGGAACCCCGATCCATCTGGAGAGTCAGTAGCCTGTTGGTGGATCAACCTGGAGCGGTGAATTTCTGTCTTCACCTGTAACAGGTGGTTACAGGTGGTCAAACAAGCGCGATATATCCCCAGCGCTGTGGCGCTGTGGATATATCGCGCTTGTTTGACCACCTGTAACTCAGTGGTCCATTTTCTTTGGTAAGAGGCCCAGTGTGTTGATGTTCAGTGGAGGATAATTTCATGCTCACCTTATTGTGTCTCTGTCTACACCATGGGTGGTTCCAGCTGTTTCCCTCAACAAGGACTCTGTTTTAATACTATGGACTCTTACTTTATAATTTTATATTTTTAGCGCTGCATACATTCATCCTTTATGCTTCCTAGTGTTACCATACAATTTATGCCAGCTGCTTTATTAATGTTAGTGCAGTGATTAATCTTAAATCCATGTCCTTAGTCTGCTTGTCTTCAGCAAACTGTTTCTGGGCTTTCTTGTGCATCATCTTTAGAAGAGGCTTCCTTCTGGGATGACAGCCATGCAGACCAATTTTATGCAGTGTGCGGCGTATGGTCTGAGCACTGACAGGCTGTCCCTCCAACCCCTTCAACCTGTACAGCAATGCTGACAGCACTCATGGATCTATTTCCCAAAGACAACCTCTGGATATGATGCTGACCTTGTGCACTCAACTTCTTTTTGTGTTTTTTTTTTCAAAATGATTTTTTCCAGAAAATTTTGAACAAGTACAAAATCAGCATTTGAAGTTGTAACAAAGAGTAATTGCCCAATTATATAACCGTATATGATTTGTTTACATTGCAGAAGATTATATGTTGCTATTGAACTTAGTATATCATCATCCACATATTAGTCTCATGTGAGAAAATCAAAAATTAAACCATAAGAAACACTATATATCTTATAGAATATATAAGAAGCATCAAGCGTTGATATTACCCAATATCATGCTCACCTTATTGTGTCTCTGTCTACACCAGGGGTGTCCAAACTTTTTTCAAAGTGGGCCGGATTTGATGAAGTGAACATGCCTGAGGGCCGACCATTTTGCCTGACATTCTTTGAACCATTGAAAATTCGGTCTAAGTGTGTCCATCCGAGCACTAATGCACTGCCCAACAAGAATTCTCTTGCCTTTTTCGCACTCGTTCCCAACACACAGACGAATGCTCTGCACTTTAGGGGGCACCGTTAATTCTTAATGGTACCCCACACATTGGAAAATGTAGGGTGCTTTTGGTGCAGTGCAATAAAAAAAAAAAAAGCTCGGGAACTTCTTTCCCAGCATTTTTGTGAGTAGGGAAGTCCATTGAAATTAATGGGCTGCCCTACACACAGTACACAGCCACATAGATGTTGCATTTACGGGCTTAAAACAGGTGGTGAGGAGGCAACATAATGCCTCTTTACCGCCATTCAAATGCCTCTGAAAAGAGATCTGTTCATGGGTTGCTTTTCAGAGGAGCAGCAGTCCTGGCTAATATCACACACAAGCCCTACAAAAGCAGTTTTGATGGTACAAGAATGGGGGAGGGGGGTCCGGATTAAAAGTAACATACACACAGACACAAGCACACAAATGCAGGCACACATACAGACAAATGCACGCCGCACACACATACAGACATATATGCACACACATACACGTGTGCACACACACACACACACACACACACACACACACACACACAGACACATGTGCGCACACACACACACACACACACACAGACACATGTGCGCACACACACACACACACACACACAGACACATGTGGGCACACACACACACACACAGACACATGTGCGCACACACACACACACACACACACACACAGACACATGTGCGCACACACACACACACACACACAGACACATGTGCGCACACACACACACACACACACAGACACATGTGCGCACACACACACACACACAGACACATGTGCGCACACACACACACATACAGACACATGTGCGCACACACACACACATACAGACACATGTGCGCACACACACACACATACAGACACATGTGCGCACACACACATACATACAGACACATGTGCGCACACACACATACATACAGACACATGTGCGCACACACACACACACATACAGACACATGTGCACACACACATACATACAGACACATGTGCACACACACATACATACAGACACATGTGCACACACATACATACAGACACATGTGCACACACACATACAGACAGACATACATGCACACAAATACAGACACATGCATACACACACATGAATAAAGGCCTTTTTAACACTAATCTAGCTTGTAGTACAGTACCTTTGCAGCTTCCTCATTCAGCGGGTACTGCACTGTAGGGGGAAGCAGAGAGCACAGCACAATCCTCTGCACTTTACTTTCACTTTTGAAGCTCACGGAGCTTCTCACAGTGCCGGGGATCGGCTGATCTGACAGCCCTAATCCCGCAGCACAATAAATTGAGAAAGACCAGGCGGGCCGTTCAAAACCGGACCGCGGGCCGCAATTGGCCCGCGGGCCGGACTTTGGACATGCCTGGTCTACACCATGGGTGGTTCCAGCTGTTTCCCTGAACAAGGACTCTGTTTTAAAACTATGGACTCTTACTATTTTATATTTTTAGCACTGCATACATTCATCCTTTATGCTTTCTAGTGTTACCATATAATTTATGCCAGCTGCTTTATTAATGTTAGTGCAGTGATTAATCTTAAATCCATGTCCTTAGTCTGCTTGTCTTCAGCAAACTGTTTCCGGGCTGTAACCGTATATGATTTGTTTACATTGCAGAAGATTATATGTTGATATTGAACTTAGTATATCATCATCCACATATTAGTCTTATGTGAGAAAATCAAAAATTAAACCATAAGAAACACTATATATCTTATAGAATATATAAGAAGCATCAAGCGATGATATTACCCAATATTCCCTTCCCTCCCCTCTCATCCCAGTAGAGATATACAAAACTTGGGAGGGAAGTACATACATAATATAGTCTTAATTCCGGGGTCACCCTTCTAGCTCTCGGTACTTTGCAGATGTATGTCAATACAAAACAGGGAAAACATTGAGAGGTGAACCTCCTCTACTGCATCTGCTTGATGCAACATACAAACTTAACTCCTGTGTAGTCCCGGAGGCCACAATTAACCCAAGGGTCCATTGAAAGGCAAATTCAGATCGAAGGAAGAGAGAAAGGGATAGAAGATTACAGAAAGAGGAGAAGAGCAGAGGAAAAGGGGGTGTACTCTAACCCTGAAGAATGGAACTTCAAAGCCAATCCCATTTCATAATGCATCCAAAAGGTATCTATTTCAAGAATCCCGTGTTTTGTCGAACAAAGCAATTTTATCGTTCAAAATTGCCAGCATTCATTTACCATTATCCACGATAGTTTAGATTTCAGCAGGTGGAAAGGGGCCGTAGGGGACTTCCAAGATCTGGCTATGAATATTCTTGCTGCTACAAATATGAAGGCTATAAGTCTCCTCACATGTTTTGATTTTTCATCCACAGGGCGCCCTAACAGTGCCTGCAGAGGTGATTTAATGAGGTTCACTTGAGTTAGTGAGTATATAAAGTTATATGTGCGTATCCAGAACCTCCACACTTTTGGGCATGTCCACCATATATGGAACATGGTGCCATCCATACTGTACCTTCAGAAGCACTGCAGGGAGGCCCCTGGGATGTAGGATTCCACCCTCACTGGCATCATGTTCCACTGCAACAAGATCTTATAATTTTCCTCTATCAACGAGGTATTAACATAAGATCTGAATGCACTGTACCAGTTTACTCCATTCTTCAAGTTCCAAACTGGTTTCTAAATCTTGCTCCCATTCTTGCATATAGAATAACTTTGTAGGAGTAGAGGAAAAAAAATACTGTACATTTTTGATATGTGGCCAGTGTTTGTCGAAAGTCCTGCAGAGATATTCCGTTGAGTTGGATGTGGTCAATTCAGAGGTGCGATTCAAAGTCGCCAAGAAGTGCGTTATCTGAGTGTAGCGATATAGTTCAAAATTGGGTAGATGGCACTTCTCCTGAAGGACTTGTTTTGACAAAACACCTCTATAGTCACAGAAACCTGCTATTCATATCAAACCCTTGTTAGTCCACCATGCAAAATTATGGGGATGAAGACCCGGGGTAAATGCTGGATTGCCAAACAGTGGAGCCAATGGGGTGTGTAGGTATTTAAATCCATGCGAGGCCAGCAGCCTGTCCCATAGATGTAAGGAAAATGATAAAGTTGGGCATAGCATTACTCCTATGTCCTATGTCCTATGTCTATGTTTCCCCTTCATCCACATTAAGCAGCTAATTTCTTTATTGGGGTATAGGGAAGACTCTAATGACACCCAGAGTGGCCTGGACTGCTGTATATGGAATCGGGTCAATTGGGCCAGCATGATAGTATTTAATCAAGTCAGGTACTCCCAGACCTCCCCTTATTTTTGATGTGTACAATGTTTGCCTATTCCCCTGGGTCTTTTATCTCCCCATATAAATTTCAACAATTTTGCTTGAAACTTCCACAAATCAGACATACCTGTAACTATTGATATCGGAATGGTTCTAAATAAGTATAAAACTTTAGGCAAAATGGTCATTTTGACAGAGTATTATCAACAGAACTATGAAGGGGGATAATTTGACGATCTTTTGAGATCTCCAATATTTTTTTAAACATGGGAAGGTAATTTCATCTATCAAGTGTGGGAAGGGAGGGGGTCAAAAAGATACCTAAATAGGCAAGGGCCTCAGGTTGCCAGTTAAAGGGAAATGAGCTTTGTAAAGCTCAGACTATGTGTGTTTCTAAAGATACGTTCAGTACTTGGGATTTGGAATGGTTCACTCCCAAGCCTGTGGTAGAAGTAAATTGTCATAGTACCAGATGCAAATTGGGTAATGAGGTGACCAGGGAAGAAAAAAGTAGCAGTATGTCATCTGCGAACAACACACACTTGTGCTTGCAATCATCACAGTAAAACTCCCTGCATATCTGGATGAAATTTGGAACCAATGGTTCCAATGCCATAATAAACAATATGGGGGACAGGGGGTACCCCTGTTGGGTCCCTCTATGTATGTCTATATTTTGTGACTTATAGCCCTTGACTAGGAAGCGTGCCGTGGGTGCGCTATAGATCGTTTTAAGCGTTGTCAAAAATTTCAACCAAACCTGTAGTGTTCTAAAGTGCAGAAGAGAAAATCTCAAGACATGGAATCAAAGGCTTTATAGAGATTGAGTGATAACAATAGCGCCCCCCTTTTTCCCCTATCATTCCAGCCTGAGTTCAGAGCAGATATGATATCAATAAGTTAATGCGAGTAGCCAAAATCTTTGTCATTATTTTGAGGTTGCCATTAATTAATGATATTGGGCGGTAATTCACACAGTCCCCTAGATCTGGAGGAGAGTGTTTTAAAAATATAAAAAGACAAATGATTTTTTCTCACTAAAAATAAAATTAGTTTATTGTGGATTTTGATCTGTATCTCTCAATTTTGTGCTGTACCCAGAAAAGCTATTAAAGTCTGATTCAGATATATGTTAGCTGAGCACATTAGTGCCAATAAATTCCTTATGTTATAGCTTTCTTGCTACTAGATAAGACAAGGTAAAAAAAAAACACGAGCAGGTAAATAAAAAACAACTTGGAAAGTATAAAACCTACATTCCCAATATATGAAACTAAACCCTTTCCTTAGTAATCTAAACCACCAGGGCCCTTTCCAATAGTCCCAAAAATAAATCCAGTTTAATATTTTCTGTATTTGTCCCTCAACATAAACATATGTTGAATAAAGAAAGTGAATAATCCATTAAACTCAGAATAGCACATTTTAAGCTTTCAGAACAAAGAAAACGGAATCCTATTGCCAATGTTCTCAAAAACTGTTTCTGCGTTGACAATTCTCTGTTGGAAGCCAACTGTCATATCAGGAGCAACCTTGACAAAATACCTAAAACAAAGGTTACTGGTCCAACAATTCACTTTTCCTGTGTAGTGGTACATCAGAATGATTTTATCTGTGTAATCGAGAACCCAAAAGTGAATAATAAATCTGGATCCTGTTAAGCAACACACTATGAGGAATTACATGTTTGCCTCTACTCTTGGTGCGTTAAGCACGCAATTCCTATTATTAAAGCAAATGCTGCAGAGCTCAATAAAATTGACTCCTTTTATTTTCTTTGATATAGTGCTTATTCTGGAAGGTATGGCTTTTAACATGTTTTATTGCATTAATGGTGAAGTGCATAATTCTGTCTACAAGTATACTTTTAAATCCTGCTATATAATCATGGTCAAGACCTTTCTTTTTCTCTGCACAGCTAACATGATCATAAGAAAAGTATAATGTGGAATAGGGAAAAACTATCTACACTGTACTTGTTTAAATCTGTATAATATTTGTGTTTCAGAAATAGTAAAAAAGTGCTTACAGATCTGCGGAAATGATGTCATATGCACATGATCAACATCAGATTTTGGTCTTGGAAACTTTTAACAGCTATTTTTTTCTTAACCCTATTTATTCCTCACAGCAAACAAGCACTAAAGGTTATCAAACCACGCTAATAAATGATTACTATGTAAACATTTCTTCTATAAGCTGTAGCTTAAATGCTGAATTTTATTCTGTTAAAATAACAAGCATGTTATACGTATCTGGTCTGTGTAATGTTTTTGCACAGAGCAGCTCAGATCCTCCTCTTCTTGGGTCCCCCACGGGTGAACCTGGGTCTCCCCCTTCGAGTGCCCCAGTACCAATATGGGTTGGGCATTCATGCATGCTCGCTCCCTAGCCCACAAACAATGTGTACAGAACACTTCCAGGTAGCCATATTGCATTTTACAAAGAAATGACAGCTCTGAAGATTGAAAGAGAAAGGTAATTCAATTATAACATGTTGTGTCGCAATTGTATACACTATAATATTTTTTTTTTATTTGATCATTTTTCCCCCACAAAAGTGCAGATACTCACTTTTGTGAGATTTTGTGCAGATGTCACTTGCCGACCACCAATCTGGGAAAATACATCATTACTATTAAATACCATGGCTATTTCCGCAGCTAAATGCTATAACCTCGATATGTTATTTTTCCTTAGGCATCACATTTTCAGATAAAAGTGATCACTGTGGCAGATTCGTTGCGGGATCACTGTGCCCCCACCCTCCCTCCGCTTCCTGGTGATTCCCGAGCCTGAGCCTGAGTGCCTGCATTGTCTTGCCATAGAGATAAGCGATGGCAAGATGGCCATCGCTCATCTCTATGCCCTTGGAGGAATGGAGTGAAGTCATGATATCACTTCTAGTTCTTGGGCCATGTAAACATGTTTTTTTTTTTTTTTCTTAAAGCAAAGATCTATATATTTATCTTTTACTTTGAAGGGTAGAGGAGAGATTTGAAGTCTTTTAAAATAATCTGGTCATGCACTAGCACTAGATCAGGGGTTCCTAAATATTTGATTCCAAATACAGTTATTACAGTGCTGGTATCCAATAAAAAAAGAATACCCAAATACCAGCAAAGCCAAATACAAATAACAATAGGATATATAACACACTACGGGTGCTCATCACTTTTTATGTAAGCTTTTGTGAAGCTGAGAGGATTCATTTTCTTGATAGATTTTCTTTTTGACCATTTCACTAGCGCAGAGATCTTTTTTCCTCACAATCACAACCTTTCCTGTGCAATTCCCTCTGTCCCCAACATGCACAAATCATAGTATTGTATACATATCTGTGCTATCAGTCATATTAGCTTAATTGTTTAATAGGTTTTGAGAGAGGTGGTGGTGTCATGGGCAGACACATTTATTATGTTTTCATCCTATAGAAACAAACACTCTCTGTGATGCATTGGTAATGATTTACTAAAGGCAAATAGTCTCCTTATTTTGTAAGGGAATTTGCCCCAGTGCTTAGTGAAGGTGGTGAAATTTCACTTTGCAAAGAATCCCCAACCACATACAAGGACAGTAAAGTAGTAAAGTTAGCAGTTTCAACTCATTCACCAAGTTCTGGTGCAAATTCCCTTGCAAAGTGCAAATTCCTTTGTTAAGTGAAAAGGATATTTGCCTTTAGTAAATCAACCCTTTTGACTTCATTGTTTATTGGCCACATATCAGATCGCAGTAGTGTACAATCTTACACATACATAAAGTCTGCTATATCACTTGCTTGGGCAAACAAGGGTATTTTTACAACACAGTTCTGTGAAGGCTCCTCAAAAACACATCTGTGATCCAATTTGGGTCCCAACCCACAGTTTAAGAAAAAATACTTGTCTAGATCTAGATCAATGTATTGATTCAAATTGTTATGTATGCATCTGGTTTCTAGAGTGTATTTATTTGCTAGAGACAGCTTTTGCCATTTTCAGTGGGCAGGACAGCATTCTAGTTAATAAAGGTGGCATCAGCAACAGGTGGTGGCTCTGAAGTACACAGCTGAATCTGAGCACGTGTGAGTTTTTACGCGTCGGAATTGCATACAGTACACAGGATCGGAATTTGCTGGCTGAAATTCCGATCGTGTGTATGCAGCATAAGATGTCAACATTTTTCAGAATTCAGCCTTTTGTTTAATTGTTCAGTGTTAACTGTAAGCTTATAATCAAATGAACTAAGTCGGTTTCACAAAAGGAGCCTTTTCTGCTGCCAACTAAAATTCTTACAGCATATCTAGCTTTTTAAAGCATTACCTGAGAAAGGAAAGTGAAAGGCAGGAGTAGAAAGGGGCCTCATTTAGCATATTATTTGCAGGAACCATGCCTATGTTAAGCAAAACATATTTTGCTGCAAAGTGGTCATTGGAAGAATCTGTACAGCATCTTGATGTAGTTTTAAAATCTTTTACCAACGTTTTACATTAAGGCAGATTAAAGCAAAATAACTAAATTCAGGCTTGAAGCAATGTAGATTTAATAAAGGGGATATATTCCTTTGTCAAGGAATCATCGCTCTGCATACCTGTGGTTTTCCCTTATTCGAAAGAATAATAGGGACATTTAAACTACTTTTATGTATTATTATTCGACTTCCAGTATCATGAAAACCAGGTTACTCCACAACACCAAAAGCAGTTCTGGCAGTCTTATGCCCCGTACACACGATCGGACTTTCCGACAACAAAACCGTGATTTTTTTTTTAAAGATGTTAGCACCAACTTGTCTTGCATACACACGGTCATGCAAATGTTGGCCAACAATTACAATCGTAGTGACGTACAAGACATACGTGTTGTCTCCATTACGAATGCTAGTTATATCTCTGACTCGTACTTGATTTCGAGCATGCGTGGACTTTTGTCCGACAGACTTGTGTACACAAGATCGGAAAGTTCAACAACAAACATTTGTTTAGAAGAAAAAGAGAACATTGGGACATTAAATGAGGCGATGACCGGGTAAGGTCAGTTGCCTCCATCCCTATTTGAATAAAGCAATCAGGATGACTGGGGGTTGGGACTTTAAATGAAGCAGGCAGGTGTAAAACATTTAAATTTATTGGAAAATCAATGGTAAGTTGCATGAGGATAATCATGAGTACATCAAGAAGACCAATATATTCCATACAATGGATAGACATACAGCAATAACAATTGACCACTAAAAATACAAATTACACATCAAACATTTGTTGATGGAAAATTTGAGAACCTTCTAGCCAAGATTTGTTGGCGGAAAGTCCTACAACAAATGTTCGATGGTCGGACATTCCACTAACAAGCTCATATCCAACATCCGATCATGTGTACGGGGCATTAGACTAGCAATTTGGTACATGCCAATAGAATCTGTCTGAATGACAGTGTTTGTGGGTCTATGCATGCTCTTACAGAGCAACAGTGACAATATAAAACAATATTACTCCGCAATGGTTGTTCAAAAGTTGTCAGGCATACAGTTATTGGCAGGTGTGCTTTTCTACTCCCAGTGCAGCCCAGCCCCAGATTTTTGCAGTTAAAGAGGAAAACAAGCCAAATAATCATTTGCAAATAATTAGTCAATCATATGAATAGAAAAGAATATGGTTTACTAGCATAAATGCTTGTTGTTTGCTTCTATAAGGAAACAGGACTGAAGTTTGGCAGAAAACGTAGACAGGTTCAAATGTGTTGCAGTATCCTGGTAAACCCAGACATGGACTAGCTAATATTGATTACACAACTGGGAATGGAGTATAGGCAGAAGGCTCACTCAGGCTCCAGAACGGAGATGATGGCAATCTCAAGTACAATGTAGTTGAATAATGTCTCATTGTGCCATTTGTGTGCATGGTAAATCTTTTTTTTGTCAAGGATCATTGATTCCTAAAAGCCTAGAAAAAATCTTGGTAATTCATAAAGAGTGTCTTAGATATTCTTTAGAATTGTCATCACTCCTCCACACCACAATTCATTGTCATTGCAGGCTCCTTGCTACTAGGGCACAGTCAGCTGTACTAGTGACAGTGTACTAGCAACTGATAAATCATCTCCAGACGCATTTAGCTAGCAGCTGGGAGATTCCCTTGCTGAAAGTAAACAAATGGATGGGGATTTTGGATGTTCTCATTACCAAAATTTGGCCACGGTCATGCTTGGACCATGATGTCATCCAACAGTGACTACCCAGTTCTGGAGCCTTTGGCTTACAGCGAAGAGGACGGTATTTCAGTGGAAACTCAACTAGTGGCTGCACTTGTAAGTGAGGGATCTGCACATGTTCTGCGTGGTATTTGAAAGGGGGGGTGCAGAGAGTAACGACAAGAAAGCAAAAAAAAAAAAACAGCACAGCCATCTCTATCCAGGGTGTGTCACTGGCCTGGGCTACCACTGCCACTCAGGTACCTCTACATTTATATCCCTGTATTGTCCCTCAGCTGACTGACAGCACATTTTCCCCTGCCCTCCAGCAGGTGATCAGCACCCTCCCATGGTAGCCCTGTTGCTGTCAATCTGCTACTGCACGAGGAGGATGTAAACATCCACACCTCATACTGATCCCTGCTATGGAAACTTCTTTCTAAAAGTTCTGTAACCCTATCTGACCCCTCTCTCCATGGAAGTCTTCATTTGCTATGATGAAGGAGTCTTCATAGCAACTGAGGAACCCTGTGTGGGAAGCTGTCATATTCATGAAAGTATCCCAGCACAAAATTCCCCTCTCTGAGTACTGGCATATTTCTACCCCCAACTCAGAGTTGGTTTTAGTTACTGCCAGTGTTCTTATCTCCAAAATGGCAATAATATTGGTAAGAAGGATCTAAGTCTGGCACATGTGTTAGTACTGGTACTGAAATCTGCAAAGCTTTCATGATTTAAGCACAGGCAATGTTTAAGGTGGCTTTACTACCAGAAACATATCATTATTGCTTTATTGAATTCCCTACAATATATGAAAGTTGATTGAACACCCACATCAACCAAGTGTGGATCACAACTTGGGCGCCACCATCCATGGCCCAGTGCTTCTCACTGTATTTCTAAGAAACCTGATGTGATAACAGTAGTTTCCTCACATGTAATTCAGATATCTTACTGAGTGATACCATGGCTGTCCACACATTATGCAATTCTTAGTTTGACTGATCTCAGGTATTGCTCATGATAATCAAAAAATGTAAAGAAGAGAATTTATTTTGAACTAAAGATAATGTCAAGTGTGCTTTGTTTACCTGGTTTGCGCTGTGACAAAATTGTTCATGTGGCAGGAATTTTACTTATTAGGGCCTCTGCAAACAAATTGTGAATTGGGAGGTGAACATTGCATATCATCTGGCAATACATGTGGTTATATAGGACTTGCTTAATTAAACATTGCAATTCTGATTTTAATTAGCTTTTATGCTCTGTGTACATGAACTCCAAATGCTACTATAAGGTAGTAGCTCATGTTAAATGATCCATCCTTGCTGGACACCCTGATGCTTACTGTTCAATCATTGCAGAGTAAGACTCAATTTAGTGCAGCACAAAAGGTAAGTGAAAGCTTTGCCCACACTGTATTTTTATTGCCTCATTTGGCTACACATGTCATGCATTAGATACTGAGCACCCTATTTTATCACTTGTCTGTAAGAGCTCATTCAATGAAGAAACTTATAGCTAGAGTTCACATTTAGGGATCCATTCATACCTATGCACCCTGATATGCTATAACAAAAGTTAACATATTTTTAGAGGGTTTCTATTGTTTTTATGGTGCTTTTTTCACAAATATACAATGTGTTGGCATGCAATGGGGAAAAAAAAGGAATGCCTGTTTTTTGGTTTTATCCTGCATTATAAAGGCATTTGATTGAAATGTCAAAAATATAAGTGCTAATCCAGCCTTAGCAATGTGACTTTACGAAGGTCAAACCCAATGGCTACTATGGGTATTTTCCATGCCATTGTTTCTTTTTAACATTAAAGTTGGTATTCATATTATGATTTTCAAAGCTACTTAAATATTTACTAGCGTAGCTTTGTGAAATGTTACAGACTATATACTTAGTGTTCCATTTCCAGTTTGAAGTATTTCGATTCCTATGCATGCATGGTGTGTTTTTGTACTTTGACTTTCCGCTAATATGTAATTTAATAAAAATCATGTTTAATAACAATTGGATAATGTTTTTGAATATGCCAAAAATCCACTCAAATCTGTGGCTGAAATGATTTAGTAATAATTATAGCAGCCAGTTAAGGTCATCATATAATAGAAACAGGAAAACAGGAAAAATAAATCTTGAATAGGGAATGTATTAGAAGAAAGGTAAGCTAACATGTACAATATGTGAAAATATAGCTTTCGCCATGCTAGCGAACAATCTTTGGCAAAGAGAAAATCCTTTTACATCAAAAAAATGAGCTAAGTAATAGAAATGTCTAAACAATAACATCCTGCAGATTAAATTAGTGGCATTCCAACACATGGGGAAATCCTTGTAGACTCCTGTGAGTTCTGCTTAGAGAATACAATAAAAGTACCTGCAAAACATCAGTTCACAACTACAATTTACAAATCATGGCAAAGCATACGTAAGGAAGTCGGTCAAGCATAGCAGCAAGCATAGTGGATTCCTGGCACGTTCAGAGCCAATTTATTTTCTTTTTTATTGGACATTTTTATGCCTAGCTGCAGGGGAACATGCTTTTTGGGTGTAAGTAAAGACCAAAATGGAACACTACAGGACTGTTAAAAATTGACAGTTCCGTGGAGATAATATAAATAATGAGCCAAAGTGGCATATTTCTATTTTACAGATTTAGTCCATGACTAATAGGTAAAAGAGATGTTTGCTATATTGATTGCAGTCAGGAAATTAAAGGATAACACTTGATGAGCATGACTTGTAGAAGAGGACATTACAAATCACATATGACAAAAAAGCTTGTAAATATAATGAATTCCATCAAAATCAAAATAAATGAATATTTATCAAGCTACGTAATGCAAAGTAGCTGTAACCCTGACAAGACCACCCTGTAATTTCGTTTCATGCTCCGTGGTTGGGATTCATGTCAAAAACTGTGCATCCTATTTTCCACATACATTCTGAATCCGCAGTGACTGCTGAAGTTGTCACTGTGTCTATAATACACAGATGTCTAGAATTTAAAATGGTTGGTTGTTGTACAAATACTAGACCTACTATGGATTAAAGAAAAATGTAAGGTCTCGGGCAGTTGTTTCATGTTGATATGTTTTTAAACTTATATTTTATATAGGTTTTTTACAGTATATATACAGTATATACAACTAAACCTTTGATTAACTTAAAAATTTAATTATGGTTTTCCTAAACAGAGCACAGCACATGTTTCTTCCTGAAATCCGGCAGCCATATGGGGTATGGGGTGGGGTGGATAAGTAACTGTTTTGACTGCTATTCTCTCAGTAGCAAGGCAATAAAATCACCTGTGCAGTCCTAGTTGATTTTTTTTTAATACAGATTTCCTATTCATTGTACAGCCTAGGAATTTATCATGACATGTTTAGCTGAACCATATCATATGACTATATGGTTAATAGTGTGGCCTAATTTTTAAAGACATATCTTGTAATTTGTTTCCTAATGATGAATTCTGACCTCAAGTATGACTACATCCTTGTTATAATTTAACAATAAAAAGAGATTTTAATTCTTTTTTTTTGATCATTTGAGTGACATTTAAAATGTCAGCTTATTCCATAGAAACTTAAACTATTGTCTTTACAGTTGATAAAGTGTAACATCTAATGATCTTACCATCTATATTTTTTAAAGGGTGCCAGCCAATATGTTTTTGGATGTGGATAAATTACATATGCAAAGGCTGTTGGCTGCATTTTTATAAAAGCTGCAGTAATTTCTAGTATCTGTACAAAAAGAAATGTGAGTTTGACCATGGCATCTTGTTATATAGAGTACCAGCTTTAAATTTGCTGCACTAGAAAAATAAAGATAGAATTAATTTGGTTGCTATGAACAATATTTCTATTTTTTGGTCTGTCCTGAGATATACATACTCTGCTTGTGATTGGTCGTAGAACACTACGATCTCTCCTAGATGCATCTTGTCTAAGTTGTTATTTGTGAACTGTAGCCAAACAGTCAAAGAGAAAAAAGGTATGATACAAATAATTTTCCTGCAACATCATCCACACAGCATTGCTGCTCATAGTGGTGACTAGGGAGCTGCAAGGAATATAATAAATGGTTATGCTTGCAGGTAGGTGCAGCGTTGTGTGGAAGCAGAAAACACTCCAATCCCAGTGCAGAGAAACAGAATTATATTTTAACTGAAGTTCAGCAATATAGAACAGGCCTGGCGGAAAGCAATCCAACCAGAACTCAAAGCATATAACATTAGTGTGTCAGTAGAAATAGACCTCAGGTGTACTACAGCATATGTTTTGAGGGGTGGAATGCGACCTGGCCAGTCTGTACCCAACTGAGGAGGCTTTCCAGAAGGATGGTGTGTCCCTGTGCATTCCCTACTCCTCTGGAACCTTTACCTGGCGCTAAGCACTGTACCTGCCAGATGGGTAAACTATTCCAACTCTATCCAAAGGCAAAATGCATGCCAAACAGGGGAGCCAGGGTCCTAAATAGACTCTGCCTGACCAAGATGGCTGCCAAGGTCACATGGGGTGCCCGCATCCAATTGGAAGTTGCCTCTTTGTAATCAAGGAAACTATAGAGGAACTAGGTTCCTCTCATCTACCTCCTCCACCATTGTTGCTGCGGATGAGCACCACCTGCAGGGGAAAAAATAGACTGAATCTAACTACATGTTGGTGAAGAAAACATGTGAAGGGTCATTGTTTAAGGCTCATTAACACTTTGCTTTGCAGTGGTTCCAAGTATAAGGGCTTACTTGATATGGCTGTTCCAGGAGCAAAGTGCAGTAACTAGCCCAGAGATCTTAAAGTCTCTGCTTAAAGTGTAAGTATAAAGCTGGCCATACAGGAATCAACATTTGGCCGGTTCAGCAGGGAATTTAGATTCCAAGTGTGGCTACTGTGATCTATCTCCATCAGACCACAGGAAATAGGCTGCAGTGCTGATCTGCAAAACAACAACTATATAGATAAGAAGTCTCACCAAAACAAATTCATTTAGCTCTGTTCCCTGACTATTTTTGTCATGCAGAAGGTGGTGGTCTCACAGCTGGGCTCCTATAAATCAGGGTTTATTTAACCACAGAGTTTATTTAATAAAAGCCAAGTGGTCCAGTTTACAGCATATTTCTAATGCATTTCAGCCTACAAAAACGTACTCTTAGCTAGGCCGTTGTCAATAGAAATCTGTAATCTGCTCAGTGACTTCATACACCAATTAACCATAACTTTATGACCACAGGTTATGTGACCTATATTAATTATATAATTACAGGGGCATCTGAAAATGGATGGGAGATATTAGGCAGCAAGTTAACATGTTGTCCCTGAAGTTGTTGTGTTGAAAGCATAAAAATTGAGCATCACAGTTTGTTGTACAATGCCACAGACTGGTCAGGTCTTGCTGACCCGTGTCCACAGCCTACAATGAGCATGTGAACATCAGAACTTTACCATAGGGCAATGAAAAAAGGTGGCCTGGTCTGATAAATCACATTTTCTTTTACAATGGGTGTATATGCATTGCTTACCTGGTTAAGAGATGGCACCAGGATGCAATATGGGAAGAGGGCAAGCTAGCAGAGACAGTGTAATGCTTTGGGCAATGATCTGCTGGAAAATCTTGGGCCCTGCCATTTACTTGACACACATCATCTACCTAAACATTGTTGTTGACCAAGTACTCTCCTTCATGGAAACAGTATTACCTGATGGCAGCGCCCTTTTTCAGCTGGATAATGTGCCCTGGTACACAGCAAAAATGCTTCAACAATGAGTTTAAGGTGTTGATTTGGCCTCAAAATTCTCCATATACCAATACAATTGAGCATGTGTGGGATGTCATGAAAAACAAGTCTGATCTATGGAAGCCCCACCTCACAACTTACAGGAGTTAAAGGGTATGCTACTGAAGGTTTGGTGCCAGAAACCACAGATTACCTGCAGGGTTCTAGTGGCATCCATTCCTCGATGGGTCAGGACTGTTTTGGTGGCAAAAAGTGTACCTACTCAATATTAGATGGGTTGTCAAACTGTTATTGCTGATATGTATATCCATAGGAAGAGTAATGATCTTTGCATTTTACTGGATCATCTATCCCTGTTTGAATATAACAGCTGTAGCAATAGTTCAATTTTTGTAGCTATTATGTATCTTTTTTACGATGTACATAAATGTTTATTTTTTTTGTATTTGATCTCTTTTTGGTAATATAAACTGCTAAGTTGCACAGGATGAAAGCTAATACAGCTAATACAGCTACAGCTGAGGTTGTTGGTATTCAACGCCCATTCCTGAAGTGACCGAGCAACTTATAAATTATATCTCTATTGACAACAGACTAGCAGTGAGTGAGGCTTTTTAAGCTAAAACGTTTTAGCTTTCTACTGCAAACTGCACCACTTGATTTTTTAATAAATAAACTTTGTGTATGGAGCATTTATTTTTTCATATAACTAAAAATGTATTTGTATATAAATTTTAAATAAAAAAAAAAATGAATTTTGTTCAGTAAACAGTGTAAAAACCAAATGGAAGATGGAGAGACCAATTTAAAAGTGATCTTACTGTGCTAAGTGGTTAGCATTCACTGAAAGTGAGACCACGACTTTGAGGAGTTGCAATTTTTGAAGTCTGTCATGGAAACACCAGCCAAGTGTTTTTTCATTTTGTTTTAGCATATGTTGTGTTTTATCGCTGTCTCGATTACTACTGGGGAGATGTTATTTTACTTCCTGTAAGGACAGGAAGAGAGTTAAAAAGCAGACACATTGGGGTTGATTTACTAAAGGCAAGTGCAGCTGCTCCAGGTCTTGGTAAATGATGAACTCTGCTGATAACCATCATACAATCACATGTAGGCAAATATGCATGTATTGTTTTTGTTCCATTTTCCTTGAATGTGATTGTGTATTTTTTGTACAGTAAAGTTTTACCTCATTTACTAAGCCTTGGAGCACCTGTACTTGCAGAGTGCAACTGCACTTTCAAAAGTGCACAGTATATTTGCTTTTAGTAAATCAACCCCATGGCATTAACCAAAAAAAAAGCATTTTATAATCTTTACAACATTTGCAAACATTTCTGAACGTGAAGATAGTATGCCAGTCTCCAATAAAAAAGTTGAATTAGATGTGGAGGAGGAAGATGAAGAGGAATTTCAACCTCAAGCATCAGTGAGCTATCCAGGGTGAAAGAGGCTGAGAAACATCCAGTGTACAAACCCCCTCCAAAAAAAAACTGATACATAGCAAGCATCGTCATACATAAAGTCTGTTAAAGACTGTTGGGAGTGATGAGAGAGCAACTCTATAAGTCTAATCACAGAGAAGAACAACTGTTTATGACATGATTTTATCTTGTTTTTCCTTGCATAAATATTTTAAAAACACTTGTAGATCTGCTTTAAAACCATATGGCCAAAAAGGGCGCAATTAGGAAAATTTCACCACAATTGCATATTCTTGAAATAAAACTTTTTTGGGGGCAATTTTGCTATGGTATGTTATTTTATTCTGCAGCCATTCTTTATGTCAGTTTGGATAAATACATATAATTGGTTTGAAGTTGCAATTCTACAGTGCCTTGCAAAAGTATTCACCCCCTTGGCATTTTTCGTGTTTTGTTGTCTCACAGCTTGGAATTGTTTGAGGATTTGCATCATTTAATTTACAGAACATGCGCACAACTCTGAAGATGTTTTTATTGTGAAGCAAACAACAAATAGAACACAATAACAGAGTCAATGTGCATAACTTTTCACCCCCCTAAAGTCAATACTTTCTAGAGCCACCTTTTGTGGCTATTACAGCACCAAGTCGCTTTGGATAAGTCTCTATGAGCTTGCCACATCTTACCACTGGGATTTTTGCCCATTCCTCCTTGCAACACTGTTCCAGCTCCTTCAAGATGGATGGTTTGCACTTGTGAACAGCCATCTTCTATTGGATTGAGGTCTGGGCTTTGACTAGGCCATTCCATCACGTTTACTTGTTTCCCCTTAAACCACTCAAGTGTTGCTGTAGTAGTGTGTTTGGGGTCATTGTCTTGCTGGAAGGTGAACCTCCATCCTAGCCTCAAATCATACACAGAGTGGTACAGGTTTTGCTAAAGAATATCCCTGTATCCCTGCTCCTGTTTAGCACCATCCATCTTTCCCTCAACTCTGACCAGTTTCCCAGTCCTGACTGCTGAAAAACATCCCCACAGCTGTCACCACCATGTTTCACTGTGGGGATGGTGTTCTTTGGGTGATGTGATGTGTTGTGTTTGCGCCAGACATAGCGTTTTCTTTGAAGGCCAAAAAGTTCAATTTTAGTCTCATCAGACCAGAGCACCTTCCTCCATACATTTTGTGAGTCTCCCACATGCCTTTTCGCAAACTCAGAATGTGGCATTTTGTTTTTGCTGAAAGTAATGGCTTTCTTCTGGCCACTCTGCCATAAAGCCCAACTCTGTGGCGTGTACAGCTTATATGTACAGATACTCCAGTCTATGCTGTGGAACTATGCAACTCCTCCAGGGTTACCTTAGGTCTCTGTGCTGCCTCTCTGATTAATGCCCTCCTTGCCTGGTCCCTGAGTTTTGGTGTGTGGCCGTCTCTTGGCAGGTTTGCTGTTGTGCCATGTTCTTTCCATTTGGTTATGATAGATTTGCTAGCGCTCCTATGGATCTTTAAAGATTTGAATTTTTTTTATAACATAACCCTGACTTGTACTTATCAACAACATTGTCCCTTACTTGTTTGGAGAGTTCCTTGGTCTACATGGCAGTGTTCGGTTAGTGGTGCCTCTTGCTTAGGTGTTGCAGCCTCTGGGGCCTTTCAAAAAGGTGTGTATATATAATGAAAGATCAAGTGACACTTAGGGGTTGATTTACTAATTGCAAATCCAATTTTCACTGCAGGTGCACTTGGAAGTGCAGTTGCTGTAGATCTGAAGGGAAGATCTGAAATGAGGGGAAGCTCTGCTGATTTTATCATCCAATCATGTGCAGGCTAAAATGCTGTTTTTTTTTTCCTTGCATGTCCCACTCAGATCTACAGCAACTGCACTTTCGTAAATAACCCCCTTAGATTGCATACAGGTGGACGTCATTTCACTAATTATGTCACTTCTGACGGTAATAGGTTGCACCGGAGCTTTTTATGGGCTTCATAACAAAGGGGGTGAATACATACGCACATGTCAATTAACAGTTTTTTTATTTCTGAAAAATAGTTTTATGTGTATATTTTTCTAATTTTACTTCACCAGCTTAGACTTATTGTGTTCTGATCCATCACATATAATTCAGATTAAAAAAAAATGTAACTAAAGGCTGTAAAGTAAAAAAATAGGGAAAAAGCCAAGGGTGGTGAATACTTTTGCAAGGCACTGTATACCATGCAAAAATAACAAACAACATATTTGCTTAGTTACATAGTTTAAATCACAACAAAAGATTTTGTATTTGCATAAGTTTGCCTTTAAAGGTTTTTGAGCTTTATTTTCATCTGGTTATCCTCCCAGTAACGCACTGAACTGATAAAAGTCACTCGCTGTTCTGTATCCTTGGAAGATCAGCATTGTCACCCAGGACAGGAGAGTGTGTTATGATCATTGAACACCTCCCCCTCTCCTCATCTCTTTTCTATGCATCGCCATCTCTTTGCTATGTGAAGAAAAAAATTGCGAACAGCTGTGTTCACTATAAATAAGTAATCTTATGTTTTTTGAAAAATACCCTCAAATACGAATGGGTATTCAAAATGAACACTACTTCCATTTCAGTAACACTGCATAGTGAAGAATCATGTTATGAGGGGAAATACAACACCACAATCCCATTGAGGGCAAAATTTACAAAGCATTTTTTGTTGATGAAAATAAAAATATACACTTTTTACTGCACCAGTTCTGTTTTAATAATTAAATATTTCCAGATGTGATAAAAAGTAGAAAAAAAGAAACTGAAGATGGGTATCTCAAATTTTGAACATTGGCATGAATGCACTACTTCATGTGAAAGTAAATTGGAAAATTCTCCCTAAACTCTGAAGCCTCAACAGTGCTTCATACAGTTGGCCAGGAAATATCCTCCAGGTCATGAACAGGGGAGTCCACAAAATTGTATCTATCCCTCTGGTGCACAAAATTGTGAAGAGCACAACAACTCTTGACAATTGTGTTGATTTTCCTTGGATCCATTTAAATAGAACTTATAAAGATTTTCTAGTTTATAACAGGTATACAAAAGGTGCACTCCACAAATAGCCAAGCCCATGTCAGGTTATAATTGAAAAGCCTCCTTTTCATATCCAGGCCTCTTTTGGGGAAAAAAAGCTTAATGATTGACATTAATAGTGATCACCAAGTGATCGCCATTTTAAAGCAAAAGGTTTGTAATTGGACAGTTATTTTTTCCTTCCATTATACTGTTTTAAATAGGATATTTTCTAAAAAAACTGGGAGTTAGCTAAGCTAGCATAGGCATCAAAGTTGTATATAAACAAAATTATAACTGCAATAACTTTCACCACAAAGGTGAAGCATTTCTAGTAGTTTTAAAATTCAGAGGTACTAGTTAAAGGCTCTTGAATGCGAATGTGCTTGCTGCCAAATTTTCCAGTAGAGTGGGAAAAGTTGATGTTCTTTTCACATTCATTGCTGATTTCCATCCACCATTTATCTGTTGACTTTGGCATTTAAATACCTTTCTGCAAGCTCTTAATAGTATAACAGGTATGCATGATGTAGTACATAAGGACTTTGTTAAATGGGAATTGGAACAATTTCCCCCCTCATCATTCTATTCTAGTTTGGTATCCTAGTTGTATGCAGGCAGATAAAAATGCTCTAAAAAGATTGGTTCAAACAGTGTAGGAAATTGTAGGGTGTGAACTTGTTTCTCTAGAAGAAATATATGAGACTCACTGCCCTTGTAGAGCAGGAAAAATATTGAGAGACCAGACTCATCCTGTTTATCATTTCTTTGAATTATTGCCATCTGGGAGACATTTTAGGGTGATTAAAACTAGGACAAATAGATTTAAATAGAGATTCTTTCCCAGGACTATTAAGGCTATTAATGCAGGAATAAAATGAAAGAGGTCGCATAGTCTTATTTTATTGTCTTGTTAAGTTTGAGGACACTTTTTATACTTGTATAATATGGGGACACACATATATATATATATATATATATATATATATATATATATTTTTTTTTTTTTTGGGTATAATTAAATCCTGTCTGGTAAATGCATGGTTGATAATTCCGATGTATGAATAATGTGTGGAGTATAAATGTAATTTCATTGTGAATTTGTTTTCTACAATGACAATAAATCTTATCTTATCTTATCATCTCAATTTTACTATGTGAATGTTGCTTAAAAAGGAAGAGCTAAGTTCTTTATATTTATCTAATGTTGTACTTATTTGCAATGTCACTGGGACAGGAAAGCACAGACAGTAACATAAACATATCTTTCAAACCTTTTCTGCTCTACTAAAAATGTGTGGTTGCTGGAGAGGTTTTGACCACTTTCTGTGCTGACAGGAAGTAAAAGGCAACCCAACAACCCAATAGCAAATCAGACAGCAATAAAACAGATGCTTCTATACCTTTCTTTATATAAAATGTAAGTATGTGGCCTAGGTCTAACTAGAAAACTAGGCAATAAATTACAAATTACTTAGCACGGTGTTGCCAGGAAATATTCTTCTGGAGAAACCAGAAGTCTCATCCTGGTTCTTGATTGCATCAACCGGAGTCTCAGTATCTCTAGCAAACCATCAAAAAGCTGGTCCTCTTATGCATACATAATCATAAAACCTCTGGTGTTGATTGTGAAACTCATGATATAGGGCAGTGTTTCTCATACATATTTAATGTAAATATATATATTTAATTTAATATATATTTAATTTAAAATTTTATGTGAAGGATGTGCCTGCTTTCGAGAGCATAGCAGGCTGAAGCGATTGTAATCTTTTTTGTACTTTTGCTTGCTTCCTTGCTTTTCATTTAACAGTTACTCTTTTAAAGTTCCAGACTTGATTAAGTATTTTTCCATCATTAAACAATGAATAAACTTTATTTAAAAGCATCAAAGTTGGAATGGAATGGTCTCTATTATTATAGTGTAATATAATTAGAGTGATCGAGGTCTCCCAAGATCTCGCTCAAGCCTCATGGAACCAATGAATGACAGACTGACAGAGATTGCATTTTTATATATGTTACTTTTTACCTTTTGTGACATTGATTTACCATTACATTTTCCGGTATGTTCAGGGTTTCCAAATGCTAGCAGTTTTAAATATTTTTCAAAACTCCCATGGCACTCCAGCAAATTTCATGCAGCACACTAGTGTGCCACGGCACACAGTTTGAGAATCACTGGTATAGGGTGTTAAATTGTCATTTGGTAAGTTTCTGGGAGACAATCAGATGCACCCAATATAGCTACATACCCTCTATTTCCTCCATTGGGTTGTTTGAGCCAAAATGATCTTCAGCTGGGCCAAGCGAAGCATCAGAGATATGATAATGTATGAATCCATGATACTTTCTTTAAAAAGGGGGAGGAAAACAACAAAATAGAACAAAAATACAGCAATAAGCACCAAAGGAATTGCTAAACACCACCGGACCACACACCACAAATTAACCACACCTCAAAGCAAGTGACCTGCTGTACATAATTTTCTCTTTAAAAATGTTTACTTTCAAAAATGACATTTAGAGAGTTTCATGTAACTCATTTTCATGCAACTGAAAAGCATCTGCTATGCATTTGAAAGACTTCTTAACACCATAGGAGTTTCTCTAATGAAGCCAGTTCTGGGCACTGGTCATTAGGAAGGATGTACTGGAAATAGAGCGAGTACAAAGAAGGGCAGCAAAGCTAATAAAGGGTTTGGAAGATATTAGTTATGAGAAAAGGTTGCGAGCACTGAACTTATTCTCTCTGGAGAAGAGACGCTTGAGAGGGAATATGATTTCAATATACAAATATCATACTGGTGACCCCACAATAGGCATACAACTTTTTCGCAGAAGGGAGTTTTACAAGACTTGTGGCCACTCATTAAAATTAGAAGAAAAGAGGTTTAACCTTAAACTACGCTGAGGGTTCTTTACTGTAAGAGCGGCAAGGATGTAGAATTCCCTTCCACAGGCAGTGGTCTCAGCGGGGAGCATCGATAGTTTCAAGAAACTATTAGATAAGCACCTGAATGACCGCAGCATACAGGGATATACAATGTAATACTGACATATAATCACACACATGGGTTGGACTTGATGGACTTTTTCAACCTCAACTACTATGTAACTAGACCTTAGACAGTTGCCACTGGAACAGTGATCCCCATTGGAAGATTTACCCATTAAATTTTTTGCATCATCTTCTGTCTCCTTGACAATGGTCCTTAGGTTAAATAGAGAAGGTCTTCTTAGCAGGGACACAGACAACACATTTTTTTGTTGATCCTTCTCTGCTCCATCCCAAAAAAAAAAAAATGGCTATACTTAATTTTATTACAGTAAACTTGAAAAAACCTAGGCTGTGATTGAAAACGATGGCTAAGGCCGCGTACACACGGGCGGATTGTCTGTCCAACTTAGTCCGCTGAACCGTGTTTCAGCGGACAATCCGCTCGTGTGTGGGCTTCAGCGGACTTTTTCAGCAGACTGTCTGGCGAACAAAGTCTTACGGAATTTCCGAAATTTTGTCCGTTCAAACTTGGTTTTGTCCGTCCAAACTTGGTTTCAGCGGACAGTCCGCTCGTGTGTAGGCAAGTTGGACGGACTAAGTATGGCGCATGCTCAGAAAGGATTTACACGGCCGAAGGTTGCATTGCAGTGTATAGGACGTCGTTTTTCTAGTCCCGTCGTACGTGCTGTACACGTCATTGCGCACGCTTTCAGCGGACTGTCTGCTCATCGTGTGTGGTCAAGTCCGTTCATGCAAATTTTGAACGGACTGTCTGTCGGATTGTCTGACGAACTTAGTTGGCCAGACAATCCGCCCGTGTGTACGCGGCCTTACTGCACACTTTTCATTACTCTTTACTGAATAATTCAGTTCTGATCTACACTTTGTATGGGGCTCAAGAGAGAGATCCTTTAACAAAAAGTACAGAAAAGGTGAAGCAAGAATTGAAAGTAAAAATGATCATACTGCATATATAAAAAATGTAACTTCCTTAAAGAGAATGAAAATCACACACACGCACACCACATAACACTGTAGGGGTTGAGTGGGAGTCAAACCTGATATCTGCTATTGCCTTTCTAGGTTTATCATATATCATAGTTCAGCTGGTCACAGAGATGACATGTCATGTACTTGCTCTTAAGCTGGTATTTATAAAATGCTTTCTCTATCACGGTAGTGGCTTATGTGGATACAAAGCTAAAGGAAATGTTCAATGAGTAGCAATTAATATCCCTGATAAGATTATTGTACTTATACATGACCTTTCCTTTACTCAAAATACTTTCTATCTTAAAGAGCAAGCCTATGTAGTTAACGTGCCTTTGTAGCACAGACTACCAGCAAATGCTGAATAGAAACAAGCTAAAATAATATTCCAAATGGCAGTTTTCCCATTTCTCTCTTTAAAAAACTGCAGTCTGCTCCCAGTCTGTTCATTACATCCTTGCTGAAATTCTTTAAATCATGCAGAAGACTACTTTAAACACACTAGCACCAAAATAATAAAGCTTAACACCTTTCTTTCTAATGGCACTGTGATGCTTTTAACAAATGTGTCTACTTCAAAGATGCACATTCTTTAAAGATATTGCTCACTAGAAGTATGTGTCAAATGTTCAGTCAGGGACTAATTAACTTCTAAGTCAATCCTCCGTTATCCCATTTCACAGCAGAAGCATTGATAATTAAATGATTAGATCATAAACTGCATGCATAAAGACTAAACGGATGTATGTTTTAAGGATGCAGAAACCTAATAACCATTCCGAGGGTAGTGCCAGAGTTACAACTTAGTTCTTCCTCCTTGAGTTGTAATACTGAATTAACTCAAGCTTGTGTTGAGCTAGGAAAGTGCGTCTGCTTGTCTACTGGCCTCATAAGAACTTTAGTCTGGCATACGCCATTGCTTTCCATCAAAACCGTGCATTTCAGTCCCCAGAGTCAGATAATAATACTGGAAGCATAAGTCATTCAGAAGTTCATTTTGGCAAAAATTGTATGGCTGGAAACTTTCTCAAGTTGTAGGTTAAAAGCACCATCTAGCTAGGGTACAGTATAAAAGATGGCTCAGAATTACTAAATGCTTAACCTAGTATATTTACATTTACAAAACACACACACACACACATATCTCACTGGACTGCACAACCTATTAAAAAAATAGAAAAAACAACTATAAGGACATGGGAGCTACCATTGTTGTCTTCATCTTAAAAGTTGCTTTCTTCAGGGATATTGTTTACTTCCTAGTTTCATTAACTAGTGGCTTTTACCTGTCTTTATAATTTTTTGGGTGCCTAATCCTAAATACAATGCAGTGCTTAGGAGCTCGCATATGAAAAGTGTGAATGACAGGTGACCTTGGGCTAGGACAAAGCAACATGTTTCCTTTAATCACTAACACCTCCTCCCTCAGAACAATACTCATCTTTTATGTCTCTGCCACTGTTGCCAGTCCAATCATAAAGCACCAACATTGTTACAAAGGGAGTGTTAATAACTTCTGTAAGTTATAGCCTAAAGTAGAATTTATGGTTAAATGGCTAGTAAAGCCCGGAGTAGTAATGTTACCTATGACACTACTATGGCCCATCCATTGTCAGCACTTCCTCTACTCTGAAGCTGCTGCTGACGGACACAGGGGAGCCAGAGCATGTGACTGACCCACCACTGGCTGAGAATAGGTAAACATATACATCTTTCTTACACAGAATAGTCAGCAGAGGTGTTATGGGGGGGGGGGGGGGGTGTTGTCATTTTTAAAACGAGTTAGGTTTATCCTGAAATTCTTTAAGTGTATAAGTGTAGCCTACAAGGGATAGCTTTTCTTCCTCTTGGCAGCCAAACAAAGCAATGAGGTAAAATATCCTGGGAAGGGGGGAATGCAGACTTCCCATCTGCATGCACTCCTGCGATGACTGCTTGGCATCTCCTAGGGTGCTTTTTGGAAGGTAATGATAATAGACTATTCCTATTTTTGGTTTAAACCATTTTATATTTAGCTTTTATGTTTTATACGATTATTTATACGCATTTCCCTTTAAGGAGTTCATGTTTCTTGGCAAGTGCTATTCTTAGTGTTTATTATTCTAGAAAGGAAGAAATGATTATAAAGATTTCATCTGGTCTTTGATTTAACCATTATGCATTGTGTTCTTTTTATTTGTATTTATATTTGAATGTAATATTAGCCCTTGTTTTTATCTAATGAGATATATGTTGTATAGTCTGTAATTTCACAGCGGCTATTTTCCTGTAGTCATGTGGTATACTGGGCTGATGAGTTGCATATATGTACAGTCTGTAATTATGCAGTAGCCATTTTCCTGTAGTCCTGTAGTGTTCTGATGAGTTGCATGTATGCATATACTGTAATTGCACAGCGGTCATTATCCTGTAGTCCTGTTTTAATTTTCTGCTGCCCTTTACCTATATAAACAGGCATTTTTTTCTGGATGGCCAGGCTTGAGAAATGGGGGCCCTGTCCCAAAATGCCATGACCATTTACATCATGTGTGATGTCATTGCAGCCTCCGGGTCACCTGCAACACGTCCTTGCTGTCCACAGTGGTTATCTTCTATATGATATACACAAACAGTATGCTGCTCCTGCTGTTTCTTCCTAGTGTTCCCTTGGTTAACTTCCTGTAAGCATCTTACCTCACATCCACCCAGAAGGGCTTGCTCGCCATTGACTACCGAGAATTCGAAGTGCAACATTTATTGTTTTTTTATTTTTTATTTTATTTTGTTAACTCTTTTAATAAATGCAGGGCTTTTCCCTTTTTTTTCTCTCTTTTTGCTTATACCTAATTTAGAAGAACCTGTTAATTTGCCCTACAAGGACAAACAACAGGTCCAAATTAAAGGTGAAATAAAGATTTTCTAGTGAAAACCATTTTGAGTAAGGTGGTAAAATTACAATGGACACATTTCAGGAAAAAATAGCAGACCTGTTGCATGCCATAGTCCAAGAATTCTTCAGGGTTAAAGGTTATGAGTTTTTGGACAAATCCAAGACAGTCTTAAAGAAGGTGGCCAATAGACTGCTGGGCAACTGAATAAACGGCACAGTGAAATAGCAATTGCAATGGACATGGTTTCATCACACAGAGGAAAACCAAAACGATCATCATCAATATGTGCAAGAAGGCCAGCAGATATCTTAGGACAAAAGTAGAGTTCAAGCCATGTCATATTGAAGGACTAAGTGTTCCAAAGTCAGTGTTTTGTGCCAGGGCATTGCATTGTAAATCTGTGCAGTTATACCCCTTTCTGCAGACTAAACTATCAAGTAAATGGACTTTTAATTGTATACACAACCAATAGTAGTGATCGTCTATGCAATCAAGGAAGAAATCTAACAATAGCAATAGTGAGCATGTTATGATTTTATGAAGTTCTAAAAATGTACAGTTACTAATCAAATTGTATGTCCCTACCCATGGTAAATTTGGATAAGAAGATAAAATGTGTTCTAATTTCTTAACTGGAGTTTAACAATTTTTTTTATGATATCTGTTCTTTTTCACCTCCTTACACATGAGTGCCTTAAAGTCTGGTACACACCACATTTTCTTTCCCTGCAAACTCATGGGTTGCAGGAGAAAAAACTGTCAGCTCTGGTCGGGAGCCGTTGTACTAACCATGCAAGGTTAGTTCAGCAACCTCCCCCGCTGAGCTGTTGTGTTCTGACAGGGGGAACCCCCCCCCCCCCCGCCAGGACACTCCAATCAGCAATCTCTGCCATTGGCTGAGAGCACTGATCTGGATTCAATTGGCTGCTAGTTTTCCTGCATGCAGGTCCGACAGAAGCTGGCCAAATCGCCAGCTTCTGTTGGACAGACCATCATACACCGGCAGATTGCCGGCCGGTGTTTTTTGTATCTGCAAATGTCTCCCGGTATTCTGTCCTTGTGTATGGGGCTTTAAACAGCTCATTGAGGCATACAGATGATAAATTTGTATTATAAAAACTGAATAGTGAACTCTTCTAAAGGATGAAGGATATAGATCTAAAAAATGTATAATTAGTACCATCTAATGGAGGAGCCCAATTTCCACTGGCAGTGCAATTAGAAATCACACCATTCTGAACTAACAGGTCCTCAATCTGCAACTATAGCAACTAGGGAGGTGTGAACATGCACTTTTGACAGAGACCACTCAATGTTCTGTCAGCATACACAGCTAAAACCACCTATAGATCACTTATAGATTAAGTAAATATGCTTTTATGGGTTGATTTCTATTCCTTAGTTAGATATGAGTAAGATGTTAGATGACAAATTAAATATATGGTCTGTCAGGTAAGAAGATCATAGAGAAAACCATGGCTTCATTGAATTTATTATTACAGCTTGTATATTTGAGAAATGTAACATTTCTTAGTCACTGAGAAGGATAATAGTTTAGGTTATAGAATATTGGTTATTCTGGAATGGGTAATAAATACATTTGTTGACATAGAGGCAGATAATGCATTTATCTGTATAACAGCTAACTTCAGAACAATAGAGACATTATGCAAAGAAAATTCATAGTTACATAGTCACATAGTCAGGTTGAAAAAGACACAAGTCCATCTAGTACAACCATAAAAAAAATCAATAAATAAAATAAAAAATATAATACAATCCCATATACCCAATCCTATACCCACAGTTGATCCAGAGGATCCAAGTTCCCTATATGGACACCTTATATATGTATACATAAGAAATTACTGTATTGTCTCAAACAAGGAAAGCTGAATATATCCTGATGCAAAATCTTTAAAACTTTCACTACACCGTGTGCATTTAGTGTCCCCTTTAGTAAAACACTCAATGAACGGCGATGCCTTGCATTCTCATGCTCGGCAAAAACAGCATCAACCCTAACAGGGTTAAATATCCACGCTATCCAGACGTGACACCTGATATCATGGACTCTCCATATATAATGAAACAAAGTGCTCCAATATAGTTTATTCTATTAAAACAGCTTCAAACATTGCACTCATATAAGCTCAAATCAATGCAGCCTAAAGACATCCACTTGCAGCAGCAAGTACTAGTGTAATGTGGTCTCAGCGGACACAGCATAGGTGAACTGAATATCACCAGCGAACGATTGCGATTCTCTGAGCGTCACTTCCGGTATAGCGTCAATCGTATAAAACTGGTTGTCGTACAGCCAAGTCCCAACATTTCATCATAATGACTTACTCATGGGATTCTTTATGTATAAAAAATGCTACCAAAGGCAGGCTTATATAAAACAAACTAATCAAATATAGAAAAATAATCCAAACCATATGCTGACCTATGGGAAAAGACTTCTTTGACCACATTTGAAAAACATCAACCTAGAAGGAGCTTAAAACCTCTGTTAATTGATATTGCTTGTGTGGAGAAGAAGAAGCGTTCTATATTTCCCAGCAGAAAATCCCAGAAAGGCAGTTCGAAACTGAGGAACTGAGAAGAGCAACCACCCCCCGGCAGTTAACCTACATTTTCTTTGTCCCCTGCCTAAAGTCCTATGAATAAAACATATTTTCCTTTGGCCACTTTAACATAAATGGTGCTTGTAGGGGTGTCTGTAAAAATAATAATAATTAAAAAAAAATGGAAAAATGTTGATATAATAAACAAAGCAGGAAAAATATGCATAAACTGATAAAATATAAGAATAAATGTAGAGCCTGTCCTGTTGAAGTTTTGTTTATAAAGAACTTGAAGCATTCCATTTTTACAACACAATAGACAGCAATAATATGATAAAGTGTATTATTGAAGGTAATTCCAAGTATTCATGTGGTTTCACAATCATATGAAAAAGAATGTGTGCACAATTGGGTTTTGTAAGATGAGCCAACAAGAAAATGTAAACCTGCAATACCTAAAGCTGGTTTGGGGCTAGGCATCAGATAATGGCAAAATACAAATGGCTAACCTAATCCTGACTTTCTCTGAATATGGGTTATGGCTAGGGATGAGCTTCGAGTTCGAGTCGAACTCATGTTCTACTCGAACATTGCCTGTTCGCCTGTTCAGCGAACAGTGAACAATTTGGGCTGTTCGCAGCAAATTCGAAAAGCCGGAAAACACCCTATACAAGTCTATGGGAGAAATCTAAAGTGCTCAATTTAAAGGGTAATATGCAAGTTACTGTCCTAAAAAGTGTTTGGGGACCCGGGTCCTGCCCCAGGGGACATGGATCAATGCAAAAAAAGTTTTAAAAACGGCCGTTTTTTCAGGAGCAGTGATTTTAATAATGATTAAAGTGAAACAATAAAAGTGTAATATTCCTTTAAATTTCGTAGCTGGGGGGTATCTATAGTATGCCTGTGAAGGGGCGCATGTTTCTGGTACTTAGAACTGTCCCTGCACAAAGTGTCATTTGTGCAGGAAAAAAAGTCTTTTAAAATCACTTGCGGCTAAATTGTCGGCTCCCCGTAATACAGAGAACACTCAATGAGTCTCTGTATTAGCCTACAATTCATTCATTCATTGATAAAAAAAAAAAAAAAAAAGCGTGGGGGTTCCCCTAAATTCAATTACCAGGCCCTTCAGGTCTGACATGGATATTAAGGGGAACCCCGTGTCAAATTAAAAAAAAAATTGACGTGGGGGTCCCCCTAAATATCCATACCAGACCCTTCAGGTCTGATATGGATATTAAGGGGAACCCCGCATCAAAAAAAAAAAATTGACGTGGGGGTCCCCCTAAAAATCCATACCAGACCCTTTATCCGAGCACGCAACCTGGCAGGCCGCAGGAAAAGAGGGGGGGACAAGAGAGCGGCCCCCCTCCCTCCTGAACCGTACCAGGCCACATACCCTCAACATTGGGAGGATGCTTTGGGGTCTGTGACCCCTTAGAGCACCTTGTCCCCATGTTGATGAGGACAAGGGCCTCATCCTCACAACCCTGGACAGTGGTTGTGAGGGTCTGCAGGCGGGGGGCTTATCAGAATCTGGAAGCCCCCTTTAACAAGGGGACCCCCAGATCCCGCCCCCCGTTTGAAATGTACCCCTACCATTTCACAAAGAAAGTGTAAAAATGGTTAAATAAGACAAACACACTTTTGAAAAATTCCTTTATTAAAAATAAAAAAAAGATTCCAGCGGTGCTAATCCACTCTTGCTATCCAGCGACGAATCTCCGGGGTCCAGCGATGGATGATCATATCCAGCGACGGGGGATCTCTCAGTCCAGCGCTGTCCTTACATCCGTCTTCTGTCTCCAGTGCGGAGACACTGCATAGATCCCAGCGCTGACGTTTCTTATATTAGGAGGGCGGGGCCAGCCGTCACCTGACCCCGCCCTCTCTGACGCTGGTGAAGGGAGCCAGGGGTTCCCCAGTGACGTATGGGTGACCCCGCCCCCTCTGATGTAACAGAAACCTGCGTTACATCAGAGGGGGCGGGGTCACCCACACGTCACTGGGGAACCCCTGGCTTCCCTCTCCAGCGTCAGAGGGGCGGGGTCAGGTGACGGATGGCCCCGCCCTCCTAATATAAGAAACGTCAGCGCTGGGATCTCTGCAGTGTCTCCGCAATGGAGACAGAAGACGGATGTATGGACAGCGCTGGACTGAGAGATCCCCCGTCACTGGATATGATCATCCATCGCTGGACCCCGGAGATCCGTCGCTGGATAGCAAGAGTGGATTAGCACCGCTGGAATCTTTTTTTTTTTTTTTTTTTTTTAATAAAGGAATTTTTCAAAAGTGTGTTTGTCTTATTTAACCCTTTTTACACTTTCTTTGTGAAATGGTAGGGGTACTTTTGTACCCCCTTACCATTTCAAACAGGGGGAGGCTGGGATCTGGGGGTCCCCTTGTTAAAGGGGGCTTCCAGATTCTGATAAGCCCCCCGCCCGCAGACCCTCACAACCACCGGCCAGGGTTGTGAGGATGAGGCCCTTGTCCTCATCAACATGGGGACAAGGTGCTTTGAGGGGTCACAGACCCCCAAAGCATCCTCCCAATGTTGAGGGTATGTGGCCTGGTACGGTTCAGGAGGGAGGGGGGGGCGCTCTCTCGTCCCCCCCTCTTTTCCTGCGGCCTGCCAGGTTGCATGCTCGGAAAAAGGGTCTGGTATGGATTTTTAGGGGGACCCCCACGTCAATTTTTTTTTAAATTTGATGCGGGGTTCCCCTTAATATCCATATCAGACCTGAAGAGTCTGGTATGGATATTTAGGGGGACCCCCACGTCAATTTTTTTTTTTAATTTGACACAGGGTTCCCCTTAATATCCATGTCAGACCTGAAGGGCCTGGTAATTGAATTTAGGGGAACCCCCACGCTTTTTATTTTTATTTTTTATCAATGAATGAATGAATTGTCGGCTAATACAAAGAACACTCATTGAGTGTTCTCTGTATTACGGGGAGCCGACAATTTAGCCGCAAGTGATTTTAAAAGACTTTTTTTCCTGCACAAATGACACTTTGTGCAGGGACAGTTCTAAGCACCAGAAACATGCGCCCCTTCACAGGCATACTATAGATACCCCCCAGCTACAAAATTTAAAGGAATATTACACTTTTATTGTTTCACTTTAATCATTATTAAAATCACTGCTCCTGAAAAAACGGCCGTTTTTAAAACTTTTTTTTGCATTGATCCATGTCCCCTGGGGCAGGACCCAGGTCCCAAACACTTTTTAGGACAGTAACTTGCATATTACCCTTTAAAATGAGCACTTTAGATTGTGAACGTTCGAGTCCCATAGACTTTAATAGGGTTCTAAAGTTCACACGAAGTTTAGGTCTGTTCGCAGGTTCTGGTGCAAACCGAACAGGGGGGTGTTCGGCTCATCCCTAGTCATGGCCATAGGAACAGAGCCTGTAGGGGTTGCAGTAACCAGACCCTGTTCCAGTCTTTGCATCCCTCCCCCATTTACTGTACAGGTTTAGAAATCCCAAATCATGGAGAGTGCACCTGTAGCGATGTGAAAATTGTTGTCAGTTCTGTGCTGGGAAGCAAAGTTCATGCTTAGACTGCAGAGACACTTCCCCGTGTGTTCCCTACACTTGATCCTGTGATCTGCAATAACCAAACACAGGAACACATGGAAAAGCATCTCTGGCATGTTATTTTTTGGGCACATAGTAGCAGGGTGGAACAGGAGAAGTAAGAAAGAGAGGCCTACATGTACAGCTAGATGGCATCTATGGCAATATCGATGGAACTATGTCTTAGCTTAGAGAGCCATCCCAAAGAATCTCTGTATCTGATGAATTTAGGAGAGTGAACCATATCCTGGTTATCCATGAGTAACAGTGCTGAGTTGACCTTGGGTGCACTTGTCTAAGTTATGCATATCTACAGTATATGTGAACCTGTGTTACACAACAAAACCTAATAACGTTAAAATAGAATATAAAAATTATTGAATAAATGAAATTGAACATTACATAGTTAATCAGGTCGAAAAAAGACACAAGTCCATACAGTCCAACCAAAAAATAAAAAATAAAATAATTATCTCATACAATCCCATATACACAATCCTATACCCACAGTTGTTCCAATTTGCTACAGCAGGGAAAAAAATCCTTCCTGATCCCAGGCAGGCAATCGGATTTTCCCTGGATCAACTTTACCTATAACTGTTAGTACTTAGTTATATTATGCACATTTAGGAAAGAATCCATTCATTTCTTAAAGCAATCTACTGAGCTGGCCAGAACAACCTCTGGAGGGAGCCTATTCCACATTTTCACAGCTCTTACTGTGAAGAAACCTTTTCCTCTAGGTGTAAAGAGTGTCCCCTTGTCCTCTGTTTTGACCGTAAAGTGAATAACTGAACAAAGTTCACTATATGGACCCCTTATATATTTATACATGTTGATCATATCCCCCCTATATGTCCTCTTCTCAAGAGAGAATAAATTCAGTAACTCTAATCTTTTCTCATATCTGAGCTTCTCCATGCCTTTTACAAGTTTGGTTGCCCTTCTTTGTACTTTCTCCAGTTCCCCTATATCCTTTTTGAGAACTGGTGCCCAAAAATGAACTGCATACCATTGAATACTCTATGATACTTATTTCATTGTCAGAGCTATAATTAGATTATAGAGGGTTTCACACTGGTTAGTTGATGATCATCAGATTGACAGCAAAGTAAATATTTTCTTCTTGTTCTTGTCACTGTGATTTTACTTGATCATGGACAAACCAACTTCATGTACATTCCTTTTTAAATTGAGCAGAAACGAATTTCTCTGCATGAAGCAATAAACTACCATGCAGATTTTGGCCAAGGGCCAGGTGTGTTCCTGAACATGAGGTCCCTTTAGGCCTTTAGGTCACCAGTGAAACGCCCTGGAAAATTTAATTAAAGTGGGTTCCTGGAAGACATATGAGGCAGATAAAGGCTAGCAGTAACCAAATCACATAGTTCCTAAAAGATATGCCAAAGTCTGCTCTGGCATGCAGCTACACAATAATAAGAAAAGTCACTAAGGTACAGAGATAGATAATAATATGATTTAATCACTGGATACAGAAATTGCGGTATTTAATGTTTTGCATTTCATAAGATAAAAAAAAGTATTGAGCGTAAACAAAATCAATGAGACAAGGATTTGTAATATCATTCTGCATGCTTCGAGTCTTAATAATTATACAAATAATGCCTACTAGAGTATCATATGGTATATATTTCCCAAAGTAGCATATACCGCTAGTAGTACTCACCCCCACTATAGGTGAGATATGCAGAAGAGCCTTTCAGGAAAACCTACTTACTCTACTGCCAGCCACCAATGGCACTTTAATATTGCAAATAGGGTGAAGGTGGTGTGCAGTTTCTGGGGAACACTTATATAGTAGTACATAATAGAAAGAAAAAGAATAGGGAAGGTTGATAGCAATTTTGTGGGAGTAGCAATATAACAGTTACAATAGTCCCATGTGGGGTCAGTCACCCCTTTCAACCCCTCTATTTACACCCCTTGAATTAGTGTACTTAACAATTATGTGAATGTAGTTAATTGTAATTGAGTCATTGGCATACGCTGTTACAGTTTGGAACCGCCTTTGTAAAAACAGGAAGGGCAGCCAAAGTGGCTGGCAAGTAATTTACTTTTGCAGTATCCACTCCAAATAAAGCAAACTGTCTATGTATACCATCTGGGAAATGAACTTTATTATTTTTCCTCCTATTCTGATTTTGTTTGGTATTTTTCCTCTTTGTTTTAATTGTGTTGTGATATTTTATACTGAAGGATAAAGTGTAGTGTTTACATTTAACTACACTTCATAAATCAGTACTTCTGAAAATGTAAGGGATACAAACGTACAGGAATGTACCATATGAAAGAGACCATGTTTTAATTATTAAGTAAATTATATATTCCTTTTGTGAAATGGACGTTTAAAAACGATGTCTCTGTATTTTTAAAATAGTTTTTAGAGCATGCGGTCCTAAAATATATTAGTCGCTTAACTTATTTTAAAAGATACCATGCCAAAAAACAGTTGACAGCTAAATAGCACAAATTTTAAAGTGATATTAAAGGATATTTTTTTTTAGTCTTAAAATAAAAAAGATGTTATACTAACCTGCTCTTTGCAATGATTTTGCACAGAGCAGTTCCTCGGCAGTCCTCCAACAGCCCTATCCACTTCTTCCTGGTTCGAGTGCCCTGTTAGCATGCCAGGTGCTATGGAGGCACCAGTTTCTTCTGTGAGGTCAGGAAGAGAGGTGAGCAGTGCTGCAGCTGGAACAGTGCTGGAGCAGTGTGAGGAGTCAGGTAAACACTTAGGGACCTGGGGGGGTTGAATATTGAGTTTAGAACCTCCTCACTGATAGCGTAGCTTTTATTAAATCTAAAGAATTCTCATACCGTAGGAATTGGGTTTAGGTCTATCATGGGTTTGCAGACCAACCATGATAATTCAAGTATTTACCCTCCCAAATCCATCATATTTGTAATGCGTTGCAGCTGACATGGAAAGGCCATTAATGGGGGCTTTGTTATATGGACACCGAGCAGCCATTGTGTCAGTGTATTGGAAGCTGTTGTAGGGAGAGGTTAGAAAACTATATTTTAATTCTGACTCCCATCTCTTTTGGCAATCAACTCAATCAGCCTCTTTGGTGACTTTTTTTCATGTGAGCTTATTTGGCTTTAATTTTTTTCAGCCTTGCTTCTCCTGCGGGTTACAGGAGTGCACTTAGTTCTGCACTCCTGTGTCCCAGATTCAGCTGACAGCAGGCCAAAGTCTGCTGTTGGCTGATGTCACAGAGCTGATCCAGACTCTTCAGAGATCCGAAGAATAATGTAGGGATCCATCCAAATGCCTGAACGGCAGCTGACTCAGCCTCACAGTGCACAGCTGAGAGCTTGAGCTAGCCGCCCCCTCTACAATCCAGGGCTCCAGTGAGTGCTGGAGGGGACTGATATTCACTGCTCTGTGCTCAGAGCGGACCTTAGAACTGAGTGATCAGTAGTTTTTTATTGCTCAATTCTCACTTTAGAGCCAGCAGGGGAAAGCTTCAGCATTAAATCAATGCTGCATCCATCTAGGTAAGTATGCATGTTTAATATTAAGAAATCCCGTACTTCTCTTTTAAAGTGAGTGGTCACTTTTAGCTGCTGTCCTGTCTCACATAAAATATTGAATTAATGTCCCTCAAAGTAAATCCACATCAATCCTGTTGTCCAATATATTCAACAACAATAACATCATCCAGTGAAGTAATCCTTGCCACACAGGATTCATCAATGTATTCCTCACTAATCACAACTAATCACCCCTTGTCTGTCAACATCCATCCAAGCACTGTTGTCGCTATATGACAGATTCCCTGGTTGCAGTATAGTAAATTGACAGCTAGGAAACCCTTGGTGACTTTGTTGGCCAAATTTGATCAATGGCATTATCCAGAATTCACAACTGTCTGTTAGGCCCCTTTCACACGATTGGTCCGCCTGTCCTTTTTTAAGGCAGATCCGATCAGGCCACCCATTGACTTCTATGGGAAGGAGGATGACAGCGGATGTGTGTCTCTTGCGCCTGCCAACCGTTCTGGCAAGATCCACTCAAAACAGACGGATGGCAATGTTGACAGGCAGTCCATTTTCATCTGATCTCCTCATAGAGGACAGCAGGGCTCTAACAGGTCCGTCTCTACACTGTGAGCAGAGACAGACTGGTCATCTGCCTGCTCAGCAGGGATCAACAGAGTGATCCCTGCTGAGCTGCGGAGTCTGTCAAAATGGATCAGCCCCATGTGAAACATAAAAAAACAGAGTGGGACCTGACATAGCCACTGTGGCAAGCATCCATCCCTAATTACCAGTAAATGTATTTGAAGAGAGAAATTAACAATATAAATCGCATAGAAGGGTACATAAGTAAAAATATTTATTTTACAAGCTGATACATTTCATTATCTCAAGGCACAAAATACAACTGGTATAAGAACAGATCTCAATAAGGCCATTCTAAGCTGACACATGATAAATAACAAATAAAGCTTAATTCATAGAGATAAATACATGATGTTTGTAACCATAGGTACATCATGAGTGTTCCTTATGGAAATCGAAAGATTGAGGGCATGATGTGAACTGTATGCACATTTCATGGATTTGTCCACTCATCAGGAGTAGAATGCCACAAATAAATATAGCTCTAAATGAAAAATAGTGTATTGGTAAAAAGTTACCTAGGTTTAGAAAAAAAATAAAAAGGAATAAAGGAATCCCATACTCACATGCCAGCTCATAAAGCGAAAGGGGCCTTGAGGTAAGTATGACATGTTTGTTATTTAGAAAAAAATAAATTTAGAATCACTTTGAGCTTAAGCTGATGGCTACAATAGCAGCCATCAGCTTGTGCTCATCTTTCACCTCCCAGATCTAAAGTCAAAGTGATCTGGTGGCTGTATGGCTGTATACTGTTCGTGCAGTGTGATCAACCCTCCGGCCCTCCCCTACCCTCCGGTCAAACCCCCATAATAAAATGTATGGAGAACAACAAGATATGTAATGTAGCAGCTGTTGCCCTCACGCACCCAAAATTGCAAATCCCGCCCAGAGTGCACACATGTATGTAAACCACGATTGCACCACACATGTGAGGTATCCCTGCAAATGTCAAAGTGGTAGCAATAATTCTAGTGCCAGATCCCACAGTTAACTCTAAACTGGTGAGCTCTAGCATCGCATAGTAGCCCATTATGTGTCCCTTACCTGACACAGGAGCCAGCAATGTCACCACTGTCCCCTGTAGTCCGGAGCGTCCATCTTCTTCCGGGTATCGCTGCTCCGGCCACTCACAGCGCTGGAGCATCGATGACCTCACTCCCGCGCATGCGCACAGGAGCCGCCACTAACGGCATATCGCCGTTAGCAGCGGCATGCTGCTAACGCCGATAGTGCGCCTGCATGCTGCTGTCTACGGCGCATGTGCCGTAGACAGCTGTGACTGTCTTTTAGTAAATATCTCCTAAACCATGTAGGTTTAAGAGATATTTCTTGGACCTACAGGTAAGCCTTAATCTAGGCTTACCTGTAGGTCAAAGTGGTTTGTAAGAGTTTACAACCATATTAAAGTATCACCTATGGAGAATTTTGTTTGGGTACCATTATTTTATCGAAATATCACAGACGCTTGACATTTTGGGACTTGACATGTAGGGTATCTATGTATTCAACACACCCCTGTCTTTTATATTTGACCAACAACATTTTTTTGTGTTTGTGTGCAATAAACTTAATTTTATTATATTTTTTTCCACAAAAAAAAGCTACTTTAGCTTTCCCGGAGATCCTAGTTAATTTATGGCCAAAAATGTAGAGTTTTAAATGTGTGCAAAAAATGAAAACATTGTTCTAGTGCTAAAGTTGTTTAAGTCTGGCTGGGAACTACAGGGGATCCCTGGGTGATTTTCATTGGCCATAAACGGTAATTTTGTGATAATTAATGTTGTAATGTTCTGCTAGCCTACACTGTCATTGAGGCTGTCTGTGAAAATCATGGTGTTCTGTAACAACACAGGCAGCTTGAAGCCCCCAAGCATGTTACTTTGTATATTTTCATTATTGCCCTCAAAACTGCATGGACTCCTCCACCTTGGTGTACAGTCAGTGTTCAGCACTTTGTCCTTTTTTGCCTATTAGACTTGAAATTGAGCAGACTATATTATTAGGATTCACACTACATAGAATACAATGGGGCTTTGCCCTATGTTCTGGGTCTGCAGACTTCACACTGCGTTTGACAATCCTCCTTCAAAACTCATCTCTAGAACAATGTAATCCACCCTCCACTATTATAAAACATGTATGCTTAGCTCTAAGCTATTGTGAGAAGGCAGAAAAGAGACACACATTCCTTCTATCATTGACACAGAAGTCTCACTTGTATATAGCCCAACCAACCTTTTAACCAAGTCTTTATTTTCATAGGCAGCACAAAGGCCATGTGCTTTAAAGCAATAAGCTCTGACCTGAAACTTTTAAAAACCACAAGAGAAACACTGAACAGTTGTCTTGTAAAAACATCATCATGGGTAGATGCTTTTATTATAACAATAAAAGCATAACATGACTGTCCTCTGTACATAACAGAAAATTAAGATATGAAAGAGTTTGCTTTATTTCTACCTTTGCAGGCATGTACTGGCCATCGGGACTACCGGGAATTTCCCGGTGGGCCGATGGCTCAGTGGGCCACTCTGATGTAAGGGGGCTGCTGATGGGACATTCTGATGTAAGGGGGCTGCTGATGGGACACTCTGATGTAAGGGGGCTGGTGATGGGATACTCTGATGTAAGGGGGCTGCTGATGGGACACTCTGATGTAAGGGGGCTGCTGATGGGACACTCTGATGTAAGGGGGCTGGTGATGGGATACTCTGATGTAAGGGGGCTGCTGATGGGACACTCTGATGTAAGGGGGCTGCTGATGGGACACTCTGATGTAAGGGGGCTGCTGATGGGACCCTCTGATGTAAGGGGGCTGCTGATGGGACACTCTGTTGTAAGGGGGCTGGTGATGGGACACTCTGATGTAAGGGAGTGCTGATGGGACACTCAAAATGTAAGTGGGCCGGTCTGGATGAAGTCCAGGGCCAAATTTCTGTCCCAGTCCAGCCCTGACCTTTGCTGTGCTAGAACCCTTGAATGAATGAGTCGTCAACAAAGCCAACATAGAAACAACCCAAAATATTTTCACCAGGCTGCATAATTTTGGGTGGGAAACCATTACATTTTAGATAAAAGTAACCTTGATAGAAAAATTAAATTCTACTTCTTACCAATTGCTTAGAAATATGATGACTTTAAAAAATAAATATGTGAATCTCATTTTTAAAGTATATCTATGGCTAGGTTCAAACTGCTATTGTACAATTTTGATCCAACGTTAGGTGCGATTATGTAGTGCAACTTGGATGCTACTTTGAAGTGGTTTGCATATTCTATGGGGCCAAAATCATGCTGGAATTGCACCAAAGTAGTACAAGGAGCTGCTGCATTGATGTGAACCACCACCATTAAGCACAATGGGGAAGATTTACTAAAACTGGCGCTCACCGATTCTGGTGAAGCTGTGCATATTAACCATACAGCTTCTAGGTTTTCTTGTCAAAGCTTAATTGAACAAGCTGAAATTAGTAGCTGATTCGTAACTATGCACAGTGTACACCCTTTTAGTAAATATCCCCCAATGTGATTTCCATTATCATGTGATTCTGTGCAACTCAAGTCGCATACAAAAATACACTAGTGAACCTTAACCTAAAAAAAAAAAAAAGTTATATATTGCAGCTTACCAGTTGTGGTGGTAGCATTGTTTCTTTTTTCAATATAAATACCTATTTTCAGAAAAAAAATAGTTGATTCTGCCAGAAAGAGTTCTTGCAAATTTAAGAAGAACTAAAGGAAAAACTATTTTTTCATTTTGGATAGAGTATGGGAGGGTTAAAACCCCTGACAGTTTGTGTGCCTGTAGGCAGGTAGCAATAATTATATAGTTGCTATACTGGCTGGGAAGGTAAGAGATAATACCTTTCCCGGTTCTTTGAGACTTTCGGCGGGTTCTTCTCTGGGTCTGGCCCACTTGCCCTGTGACATAAAAATTGGGTCAATGGTCTGCATTGCATGAATCTATCCGTGACCGCTGTAGTCATGCATCCAGCCCTTTTTCAGATGCTGGGCACTTGAATTACAGTGGCGAAGGGTGTTTTTGAAGCACCTGATTAGAGCCATAGGCTCTAATAGGCTTCAAAAAAGGTGAAATACGAGCGCAAAGCAGTGCGCTCGCAGTTCACCCAGGTGTGTTAGAAAAGTGAATGAATATTTCTTAACACTGAACTGCCTCTCAGCCCATCAGGTGCATGGGTCTGTTACCCATCACCTGATTGGCTGAAAGGACAGGTGCTACGATTGAACACCTATTGGGAGGAGGGGAGGAGATGCACAGAGGACATAGGAGTCTGACCCACTGCAAGGTGCCACTGCTCGTCACCGTCACCTGAGCAGGGGGGTCAAAGTGGAACTATTTGATGGGCACAGTGACAGCATTTAATGGGCACAGTGGCAACATTTGATGGGTACAGTGGCTGCAATTGATGGGCACAGTGGCTGTAATTGATGGGCACAGTAGCTGCGTTTAATAGGTGCAGTGGTTGCATTTGATGGGCACAGTGAGGCTACAATTGATTTTTTCAGAATTTTTCAGTTTGTTTGCGTCCCCCAAAAGAATTTGAGCACCAGCCGCCACTGGTAAAATCACTTTGTTCATATACTTATTGTACATTTAGCTTACAGTATATAACGATGTCTTGACTTTTTTGTAAGTTTGTATCGCTCATAAAAGATTTTTTTTTATGGCTAGTTTATCCTAGCTCAGTATTTCTGTGTAATGCAAGAAATGAATGTCATAAAATGAATGTTTTTAACAAAAAAAGAAGAGACTTGATGACTAGAGGGAAAAGTGTAACATTTAACAATGCATACCAATGCATGTGAGTAAGAGTTAGGCGCCAGTGTTTTTCTAAGCTCTTAGAAGCTGTTATGAACATTTTTTTCTGCTCCTAGAAGCTAAGTAGTGTTATGCTGTGTGTCCATGTGCACTACTTTAGGCTGTTAGCATTTTTTGAGCTTCAGGGTCTAGAAGCATAAAAGAATATATATAGTTTTTGTAGAGTTTCTTGGAGCATTTTTTCCAGCAGAAACCTTCCTAAACGCTGATAAATGCTCCTAAATGCTTCTAATAGCGTTTTTCCAAAATAAAATGCTAACGCTCCTAAAAGCTCTTAAATGCTCCTAAATGCAGCTATAACTATGCTACAAAGAGCTATTACCAGTGTTTTTTATCCAATATTTTTTTCCAGGACTTTTTTAGCTTAAAAAAAACGCTTGTGTGCATAGAGCCTAATGCGGTTGTAAAAAAACAAAGACTTAGAGAATTTTATAAGTCTATAGGCAATAATGAACAAGCACATTACCCCTTTCCCCTTATGATACTAAAGTGCATGTACTGCCAAAACTTTTTTTAATTTTAAAATCCATGCCAGGTTATAAATGTATTTATGTTAGTATTCATTTTGCTGTCTCTGCACCAGAAAGTTAGAAGAAATCTCCAAAAACAAGGGGAATCCCTCTCTTAGGGCTTGTTCACACCAGAATACGATTCAGGAAACCTGTATTCTATGCACATTTGCTGAACTGCGTTTAAACGCATTGGATGTATGATCTGCTGCAGGTGTCAGTGTATTCCTATCTTCACCTCAAACAAAGATTGCATGCCTGCACCGGATCACATGGTACCACACTGAACGTAGCTCCAGGCATGCCCAGCCACATAAACAAATGGCTCATTCATGCTGTACAGACCTTAGTTCCAGTGTAAATGAAGCCTAATTGGGCACTGAATGCACAGAATTCTATTTTCTCTAAATATAGCTAAAGTGACCACACCTAAAAGCAAGTAAATATTTAGTGTGAATGCCACTATTGAAAAATCATTACATGCATTTATATGCATTTGGATCTTTAAACATATAAATGCAGGTTTAACGGTGCCAGTGTGAAAAAGGCCTTAGCTTAGTAGTTATTGGGTATGTACAAAGCAAGAAAAAAAAGTAAAGCTACTAAATATATACTTTATGTAAGCATTACAGTAAGAGGAGATTTCTTCAAAGTACAGAAATACCAAGGCTTGACACCTTTTATATACCACATGGGCATTAAAAACAATGACGTTGTTAGCCTAACGTTATTTTTCTTTTGAACAAAGAACATGAATAAGATTTGGCCTGATATATTATATGATTTCATTAGTCCCAAAACAGCTTATAAATTGTGATACCCCATCATTTACCCACTGTACTGACTCTTTATGCTAGGTTTCCAGCAAAGCAATTTTTCATCAGAGAATAGAGAATATATATATATATATATATATATATATATATATATATATATATATATATATATATATACACTGCATATATGTTAGGTTTTATGTTGTCAAATTTAGGTTTAAATTGTATTGTGCACAACGCAAACCTTTAGTGTGTATTCCCCATGTTCCATGTTACAAATGTCTTTTTTTATGTAAACCCAATTTAATGTATCATATACTGTAAGCAGAACTGATGTAGTGCAATTTTATCCGAGGAAGAAAATGTCAATTTCTCCAGAAATAGAACTACAACTATTTGGGGGCATGGCTGGAATTTGAACTGGAGCAAAAACTAAACCTTGAAACTCTGTGTCAACCAGGCTATTTGTACAATCAGCCAACACCTACTAATCCCCATGACCAGTGGGTATAAACATCGGAACATAAGCTGGACTCTGAAAATAGTGGGTATTCACTGTTTTAAAAATGTCATTACATGAGAATCATAGCTGGTGGTGCTCAGCAGCACAGTCAACCAGTGGCAGAAACTTACCCTGGTAAACAAGACAGGACAGTGGGGAATTCCTCTCTGATCCCGACACCTAGGTCCACGGGACTCCCCTCCATCAGCATTTTCATATAGCAGACATGGATAGAGGAAACAGAGATCAGAGACCTCCTTCACTCAATCTCTGCCTACCAGGTAAAATCGGGAGTTAGCCAACCTGGAGGGGTGGCCCTCTAGATGATGGGTGATTAGACAATCTCCTGTCTATCTGCCCTATAACCTTCCCAGGACTTCTCATGTCTCTTGAGCATGGAGGATGCTGAAAATTGGAGCAACTTGTGAATTAAAGGACTCCCTGAGGCTACAGATGACGTGGACCTAACAAGTCTCCCACAGTTGAGCTGGATCAAGACAGGATCCACCATGTTCCCCTGCCGAGAACTTGCCTTTCCTTTACCTCAGATGTCATGCTCTGCCACGTACACCTTTTCACCATCGCAGAGGAAATACTAAGCACGGCCTGGCAGAAAGGGAACCTTGATTTTCAGGCACATATACATGTCCTGCCAGACCTGTCACACCCTGGAGATGAGAGGTTTGATGTGCCCACTATTAGGTATCATCTGGACATCAAGGGATGTACAAATAGGGTTATCCATTCCTTCTTCAAGTGCTCCTCTTTAGACCTCTTTCTCCTTTTAAGATACTATGTTGAGATGTAACCTATACATCTGATCTATTATTATCATCTATTATCCTTTCTTTAAAGGGTTCTCAATCTGCTGCCAGAGAGTTTTATCCTTCTCTATATCTACAAATGAGAATCAAAACTGTGTGACCCTTGTGATGGCACAGATCACTAATATTATTACTTTAGCACATAAGTCCTCTATTGCTAATCACTTTCAGGAACAAGGCTACACATTCTTATGGCACTTCATAAAATGTACCCACAGATCCCTAGTATTTGCTGGAGATGCCAGGCCAAACCAAAGACTTTGCTACACATTTTTTGGCACTCTCCTCTACTGCATTCTTTTCAGTCTAAGGTACATAAAGTAACCCTTTGGTTAACATCTGTGAATCTACTGTAGGAACAGATCTCATTAACTACTGTATATACTGCACATTACCAAAATTCCAATGAAACCTTATTAGTCCTCAGTAGCCATTCATCTGTTAAATTAAATGCAGCCCATGCCTGCATTCCTGCTTTGTTGAAACATACTTCACCCTTCTCTATAAGTACGTTGCTTACTATAGTGAACACAATCAAAACAATCAAATATTGGAAGACTTGACAGGACCACTTCATAATTAGGAAGAACAGTATTGCAAAACTTGGTTTCCGTGGATAGACTTACCCACTCCATGTCATATAAAACTACACTGACCATTACTGTGGCATACATAGATTTATTTTATTTGTCACCCTAGTTAGTGCCCCTGGACACTAAGGCATATTTAAACCCAGAAGACAGGTCACCATGAGCCTATCCTGAGTGGGTATTACAACAGTGCCCTTTATTTACAGTATAAGGATTATAGAGTAATACTAATGTCATTGTGTCAGCACTGCTCTTTGCATCATCTAGCCCTGCCCACCATTGGGAGAAGATAGGAAGAAATAAACCCTGCATTTCACATAAATGAAACCAAGCATCCAGGAGGTGCTGGGTCTCTAAAGTGGTTGTAAACCTCAGGTATGAAATGGGAACAAAGAATATTAATTTATTGTATGTACTTGTCTCAATTAAGAACACTAGTTTAATTTCTGTCAGCTGCCTCATTGCTATCAGAATGAAACACGTCTGACAAGTTTTCCTGAGACCAAAAATAAAAAGGTGAAAGGGGAGGGAGCTCCAGCTGATTGGCAGAATCAGCTCTGTTCCTGTGTGCTGTGCGAAGCGGGGAGGGTAATTTCTTCCCTCCAATCAGCTGTCAGAGCTCTCCTCACTGAACTCTGCAGAGTGTTACTTTAGCTCTCTGTCTCCTGTTTTCTGAATGCTCAGACATGCTTTGAAAATTCTCCACTTTCAATAGATGTAGCAAAGATGTAGCAAATACCATGATGTGGCCTGTGATCAATGGTTCTCTTCTTCTTTGATTTTTAAATATGTCTGGTAACCCTTGATGAAATTAGCTCTTACAATAGTTATTGTTTTAGAATTAAAATGAATAGGACAGTGGTATGTAATTAGATAATGTCTCCATGCTGGTGCTTTTCTTTAGACATACATGCTGCGAGGGATTGTAAGTGATCACAATATTTCTCATCATTGTGGTTTTTCTTAATAGCTTTTTTGTGGCCACTACAGAGGGTTGTTAATTAAATAATGGATCTCAAACTTACTGAATGACATATCAGTATGCATGTCATGCCACTTCCTCAAACTCAATCTTTCTAAAACTGAGCTTGTTATATTTCCTCCTTCATGGCCCCCCCCCCCCCCCCGTGACTTCACCATCACCATTAATGTCAACAACTCAACCATTGGTCCCTCCACACATGCCAGAGTCCTGGGTGTAATCCTTGACTCTGACCTCTCCTTCAGCCCTCACATCCAATCACTGGATAAATCCTGCAGCCTTCACCTCCGCAACATCTCCAGAATTCGACCGTTCCTGACTAATGACACCACAAAGCAACTTATTCACTCCTTGATTATTTCCCGCCTTGACTACTGCAACTCTCTCCTTAATGGCCTACCCTTAAGCAGGCTATCCCCCCTTCAGTCTATTATGAATTCTGCTGCTAGACTAATACACCTCACTAACCAATCCGTGACTGCTGTCCCTCTCTGCCAATCCTTTCACAGACTTCCCCTACCCCACTGTGTAAAATTCAAAACGCTAACCATAACATACAAGGCCATTCACAACATTGCCCCCCAAATCGTCCCCTCCGCTCCCAACAGGACCTCCTGCTCTCTAGATCCCTTGTTATCTCCTCCCATGCTTGCCTTCAGGACTCCTCTAGAGCCTCTCCCATCCTCTGGAACTCCCTGCCCTGGTATATCCAATCAGCCCCTACCCTGTTCACCTTTAGGAGATCCCTGAAAACTCATTTATTCAGGGAAGCCTATCCCACACCCACCTAACAACTGTCCCTGAGCCACCACCATCAAATCATTCTCTGCAGCTATTACCTTTTGTACCACCACCCCTTCCCTTTAGAATGTAAGCTCTACGAGCAAGGCCCTCCTGTCCCTTCTGTATTGAACTGTACTGTAATTGTGTTGTCCCCCCTATACATTGTAAAGTGCTGCATAAACTGTTGGCGCTATATAAATAGTGTATAATAATACTAATAAAAATATCTGAACAGAAAAAAAAAGAGTGCTGATGACAGAAGTGTACACTGTTATGAATTTGCAACAAAGCTAAAACAATCAAATAAGATGTGATATTCAGGCAGCTCTCAAAAGTCCTTGAGCCTAGTTTGATGACTAGGTCTAGTGATTTTAACATGAATATAGATGTGATTTTAAACAGCTGTGTCTTATTACCAGCCAAACACAGAGAGAAACTTAAATAAATGATGACAACTAGACAGAACTTTTGTTTGTCAGTACAATCAGTTTAGGTCAATGCCATTCTTTTCATCTGTGATCCTATTAGCCTTACAAGTTATTAGGCAGACAGCCCAGAGAAAACCATGGAGTGGCCATGGGCCTAAAAAGATCTTGCCCAATTTTGGCCTTAATAAGTGGCAATCCTGATGGCTGTTGTCACCAGTAAAGCTAAATCAAATGCCTCCTAACAACCAATATCTGGAAAATAAGCAACTTATATTTTTGTCAGGTTTCAACTGTTTTCTACTGCATATTTCCTAGAGAAAGAAGCTAGGAAAGTTGCTTTGCCTTGTTCTCATATATACTGTATATACCGTATATATCAAGGCACGCTTCTCCCCAAAGTCTACACTTTTGACCTTTGCTTTTACATCAAGGCCATGGGTGACTCCCTTATCTGGCTCACATGTATTTCTTTGTATCTAGACCCAGATATGTTACCAATTGAGACAAAATTACACCCACCTTAACTGGTTTATGCATGATCAACTTGAATATACTTGTTGTACTTCTCTGTTCTCTATATCTCATTGTAGGATTACTGCTTATACTTATTGTACACTTCACTTTTATCCAAATAAAAATGTATGTGAAAAAAAATGCATGCTCGGGTAAGCTGAGTGTGCAGGTTTATGTTCCAATCTGTAAAAAGAAACTTCATGTGCTTAGATTGTGCTGTGCTTTGGTTGTAGATTTTTTTTAATGGTATAATAACATATTAAATATTCATGATGTACATTGTACATACACTGCGCTACTCTTGTTAATGATTTTTCTCTATAATTTATATATATATATATATATATATATATATATATATATATATATATATATATATAAAAACATGATTAGGATAGTAAATACTGGCACCGCACAACGAGGTTGATTTACTAAAGGCAAATAGACTTTTCATTTTGCAAGTGTAGTTACACAAATTTTCCTAAGCGCTTAGTGAATGTGGCGAAGTTCTGCTGATTTCTATCATCCAATCCTATGCAAGCAATAATGCTGTTTTTTTTTAAAGTATTTTCCTTGCATCTGATTGGGAATTCTTTACAAAGTGAAGCTTCACCACATTCACCAAAGCAATAGGCGTCAACACAGGATGTGCCAGATACGCCTGGGCATGCCCTAATCCCCCCATGCGGTGCCAATTCCCCCTGCTTTCTGGCACTCCCTGTCTCCCCCTGCAGGGCTTCCAGCTTCCCTTCTCTCCTCTCCCAACAGCTGCTGTGGGGGATGTTTCAGGATGGAGAGCAGGGAAAGGGGGTAGTAAATCTTTCATTTACACGTCCCTTCCTTTTCTGAAGGAACCTGTACTGAGTGACCTGTACTGATCGCTCCTGTGTTCATTCTTACTATGCTTCCGTTTGTGAATGAACAGAAAGCCGATCAACACAGAGCACTCCCCATTCGTTCACTTTCCAGTGCAGCTGAGGCTGCAGAGAAAAGGCATGGGGGAATCTGTCTTCAGTTCCTTTCTCTGTCTCAAAAGTAGGACGTCAGGGGTCTGTTTTGACCCTTGACATCTCACCAAAGACCCCCAAAGGGGGTAAAAAATTGTACAAATAAATAAATATATTGTAAAAACAAGAATAAAAAAATACACTTGTAAACAATATTAAAAATAAATATCTACTGACACCATCCACAGCTCTACTGACACCAATCTCTGCTCTACTGACACTGTCCACTGCTCTGGGATGCACATGCTTGTGTGTTTGAGCTCTGGGGTGCACACCGTAATGCAATAGGCTGGGCACACCAATGACTAAAGCTCTGGTGTAAATTGCAAAGTGCACAGCCTTTATTAAATCAACCTTTATAAGTCCTCCTTCAAGACAGTAAAATGTTAAGGCTGGTAGTACTAAAAAAAGGGCTGCTATACAAAATTTTAGTCAAGTGATTTATATGTCTAGCCATGTGAAGATAAAATGATACAAATGCCATGGCAATAACCAATAGCAACTATTTATCTCACTATTATAAGCATCGGCTTAATAGTGTTCTTTGATCAGATAAAGGGTAAGTGCCCCAGCTAATTATGCAGAGGACATAATGTGATGGTATTTTATATAACTGAGAAGGTATAGCTTGGGAATGTTGGTGACATTGGAGCCAAATTCCCTATAATCGTCCACAAAGGGGTAGTGAAATAGTATTGCTGCAAGCATGGACACCTATGAATTTTATCCTATGGCAGTTTAACTATACTTACTAGAGTCAACAATACACTCTTGGCTTCATTTGGGAGATTTAAACATTAATGTGCTATGTTTTATAGTTACCATATAAGCAAATGCTGTAATACAATCTTTAATACTTCCACTTTACAATAGATTGGTGGTTATATTTAACCATGTATAATAAATATTCATTTTTTGTAAGTTTTAAGCTATTTCTTTACATCCCTCAAGCTTTTAATAATGTTGTTGCTAGTTTTTTCAGAACTTATGGTTTCTTCTTTAGGAATATTTTTAGAAAACTGATACTGAAAAAAAAGTATGAAAAAAAGCAGTTAATGCTGACCTGCACTTCTAAAAAATGTTAGTTCCCTGACTGACATTTTGGTCCAGTGACTTCAGTCTGACATTCTTAATCTACAGTACATGCTTGTTCTAAGTCAGTGGAGTTCATTTCCTAAAACTGGAGAGTGCAAAATCTGGTGCAACTCTGCATAGAAACCAATCAGCTTCCAGTTTTTTTTTGTCAAAGCTTAATTGAAGAAGCTGAAGTTAGAAGCCGATTGGCTACCATGCACAGCTGCACCAGATTTTACACTCTCCAGTTTTAGTAAATCAACCCATCTGTGTCTCAGAATGCATTGAAGTAGGAGATAGCTAAGCAATTCATATTTTCAGCAATGACTTTTCTCATAGTACAGGTTTCCCTTAAGAAGTTCAATAAAGTAGAATCTGTATTTGATATTTTGGCATCCAACTCAGGTATTCTTCCCGTTGGCTTGGTTTTCAGTTTCAGCTGGTACTAATAAATTTAATTAATAATTATTAGCAAGGTTTGGTTAATTATACTTAGCAAAGTTACATTTTTTTTTAGCTGTTTATCGAATCTATGTATATATTCACATATATTTTAGGTGAGAAAGTTTTCTACATTCTTCTGGAGCTTTTGTTTAAGGCCCTTCTAAACAGAAAAAAGCTGATTACATGTATCTAAATAGTTACTGTTAATAATGTCACTAAACAAAAATGGTGGACTAGAACATGTTACGTTGAGCTGCAAAAAGCAATATTTGTCATTGATCCTGTACTTTATCATATGTTCAAGGCTGAGCCATAGATCGCTTGATGGCCATGGGTAAGTTGTATATAAGGCCCCTTTCACACTGGGGTGCTGTATAGCGCCTGAAAAAATCTGGCCCCTTTCACTCCAGTGTGAAAGCCAGAGGGCTTTCATACTGGATCAGTGCGCTAGCAGGACGGTGAAAAAAGTCCTGCTAGCCGCATCTTTGGAGCTGTGAAGGAGCGGTGTATTCACTGCTCCTAAACCTCTCCTACCCATTGAAATCAATGGGGCAGCGTGGCTATACCGCCGGCAAAGCGCCGCTGCAGCGCCACTTTGCGGGCGGTTTTAACCCTTTTTCGGCCGCTAGTGGGGGTTAAAATATGGCATTATTGAAAAGACATGGTTAGGACTATGGTTTAGGTTCTAAAGCTGGCCCAAGTTCATATATTAAAATGGTTTGAACTAAGCATTCTATATAAAAGCCAGGCCAGTGTACACAGTGTACACTGTGTACACTGTGTACAGAAAAAAAAAAAGAGGTTCATGCATATGGAGGAATTAACATTCTATGTAAATGGTAAATCAGAAACATTCTGGGAAATGTGGCATTGCTGGGTAGAGCCTACCACTTCAAATGAATATCTAAGCCTCTTATATACCAATTAGTGGCTTACATTCCTTTATTATGTGGCATACCTGGCCTAGTGCCAGTATTAATGTTAAGCAAAACTATATAATTTCACCACTTCACCTGTAATTCATTTTTCTCTTTTCTCCTACACCCCTCATTTTGCTTTCTTTATCTACTCCTTTTCTCTTGTCTCTATTTTTCTTTCTTATCTTAAATCAACCTTCTTTAACAGTATATTTAGAAATTATCTGACTAGGATTCCCCAAAACAACAAAAAAAAATAGCTAAAACCACAGGAGCAACTAGGGGTGCAACGGATCAAAAAACCCACGGATCGGTTCGTTCCTCGGATCAGCAAATAATAATTTAATTTGCAAAAACCTGTGAAAATTCCACCACCATATAGTCCCCACTGTAATATCCACAATCTCCCCCACTGTAATATTGGCTGGGTACGGCTGAGTAAGGCTGAGTACGGCTGGGTACGGTTGGGTATTGCAGAGTATGGCTGGGTATTGCAGAGTATGGCTGGGTATCGCAGGGTATGGCCGAGTATCGCCAGGGTATGGCCGAGTATCGGCAGGGTATGGCTGAGTATTGGCAGGGTATGGCAGAGTATTGGCTGGGTATGGCAGAGTATTGCTGGGTATGGCAGGGTATGGCAGAGTATTGGCAGGGTAGGTATGGCAGAGTATTGGCAGGGTATGGTAGAGTATTGGCAGGCAGGGTATCGCAGTGTATTGGCAGGCAGGGTATTGCTGAGTATTGGCAGGCAGGGTATTGCTGAGTATTGCAGAGTATTGGCAGGGTATCGCAGAGTATTGGCAGGGTATCGCAGAGTATTGACAGGCAGGGTATTGCAGAGTATTGCTAGAGTATAGGCAGGCAGAGTATTGCTAGAGTTTTGGCAGGGTATTGCAGAGTATTGCTAGAGTATTGGCAGGGTATTGCAGAGTATTGCTAGAATATTGGCAGGGTATTGCAGAGTATTGCTAGACTATTGGCAGGGTATTGCTAGCGTATTGGCAGGGTATTGCAGAGTATTGCTAGAGTATTGGCAGGGTATTGCTAGAGTATTGCAGAGTATTGGCAGGGTATTGCAGAGTATTGGCAGGGTATTGCTGGGTACTGCAGGGTATGGGGGGATGGCTGCTTCCATCTCTGGATCTATCCCCTCCACTGTACAGATTAGTACAGAGAGGGGAGAGAGGAACCGTCATGACATGACAACGGTTTGTTTACAAGTGATCTCTCCGTCGGAGCGATCACAGTGTAAACGGCCTGGGTGTAGAAAGATGGCCGCCACTTCGGAGCTAGGCCGAAGCCGTGGCCTTTCCTAAGGCCGAGACCGCGGAGCGCTCTGTGGATCGCGGCATGTGCCGATCCGAGCGGGGTGACCCGTTCGGATCACGGATCGGTGACGATCCGTTGCACCCTAGGAGCAACTACTAGAAATAATTGTAAAGGCTTGCATAATAAGCTTTATTTTACCACAATGTTACAGTATTCCTTTGTAATTGTATATTATTAGGAAGATAAGGTGGGAAGCGATAGCTGTTATGCTTTTATTTTGTGAATTGTTGACTTTTGCTTTTCTTGTTTGTGCTGATGTCCAGTGCTCAAAATTTTAAGACCTGAGCTACTATCCAGGCCTTAAGGGTTACTCGCCACCAGTTGCCCCACCCAACCCCTACCATGCACCCCCCCCAATTCTACCCTTAAAAACTCCCTCATAAATGATCTCTTGAAATGACAATTAAATGTTTTATGCAGAATTAAGTTACAAAAATAAATATTAACAACAACTTTATCAGTGCAGTCTCACCTGTGCCCATCAGTGCAGTACCACCTGTGCCCAATACAGCATGACCTGTGCCCAATATAGCATGGCTTGTGCCCAATACAGTGTGGCTTGTGCCCAATACAGCCTCACCTGTGCCCAATACAGCCTCGCCTGTACCCAATACAGCATGAACTGTGCCCAATGCAGCCTCACCTGTGCCCAATGAGGCTTGCCTGTTCCCAATGCAGTGTGGTCTGCCTGTGCCTAATGCAGCATGTACAGTGCCCAATACAGCCTCACCTATGCCTAATACAGCCTCATCTGTGCAGAAGAAGAGGCGAGCCGTCCAGATCAGCAGAGAGTGGGATTGTGCATTGCAATAGCTTTCATTTGAATTTCCCATGTCCCCAGGGCTCACCGTCACATAGCCCCACCTCTTGGCCCAACACCTTTGATGACGTCATATGTCCCGCATTGGACCGGTATTCTGTCTATCAAAGGCGCCGGGCCAAGAGATGGGGCTATGTGATGTTGAGTTCTGGGAACACAGGAAATTTTTATGAAAGCTATTACAGCGGGCAATTCCACTCTCTGCTGATACGGACAGCTCGCCTCTTCCTATCCTCTCTCTTCCCCTGGCTGGGATAACGTGCCGGCGCCCCCCCCCCCCACTCTAAAGCAGCCCCACGCTCGCCAACAGCCATTTTCTACTTGCAAAATGCAAGTGTGTGAGTGGAAAATTTGAAGGCTGTTTATGACTATAAAATAATGTATTAAAATGATTTGGAGGCTTTTCTTTATCTAGATGGAAGCTCACCTCCTCATAGAAGGTTAATAGATTGATATGGCAAGAACGATTCTTCACCATGCTAATTACTGCTAATGATACTGTTTTCATGACTAAAATCTTTTATATAGTCCCTTATCATCCCCTCCAAGAGCTTGCATACTATTGATGTTAGGCTAACTGGTCTGTAATTCCCAGGGATGTATTTTGGAACTTTTTAAAATATTGGTGCTTTTCTCCAATTAGCTGGTACCATTCCAATCAGTAGACTGTCAGTAAAAATTAGGAACAATGGTCTGGCAATTACTTGACTGAGTTTCCTAAGAACCCTCGGGTGCAATCCATCTGGTCCTGGTGATTTAGTAATGTTAAGTTTCCCAAGTCTATTTTGTAATTCTGTCCTCTGCTAGTTCTCTGTTGTGGGTTTAGTAACACTTTAAGATCAGGTATGGCCAAAACACATTTACAAGGATGATGGCTTTTATTCTGATGATGCTCAAATAAAAATCTTATAGTGGATTTGGATGAGACTTCTGGAGACTTTTAATTTAGGCCATTGTTGCACTTTGGAAGAAGTGCTGCAAGACCTGTGGCTGACCTTTTGAACTAGAATCACATCTGCAGTGAGCTAAACATTTAACTTGTTTGCCATAAAATGATAATATAATATAAACATAGGTGTGCGCAGATCATGGCATTAGGGGTGCACCCAAAGCTCAAACATATGTGTGTATCTATATATCTATATATATCTATCTATATCTATCTATATATCTATATATATATATATATATCTATATCTATATATATCTATCTATCTATCTATCTATCTCTATCTCTCTCTATATATATATATATATATATATATATATATATATATATATATATCTATATCTATCTATCTATCTATCTATCTATCTATCTCTCTCTCTCTCTCTCTCTCTCTCTCTCTCTCTCTCTCTCTCTCTCTCTCTCTATATATATATATATATATATATATATATATATATATATATATATATGGTATCAGGAGGGAAGATGACTGATGTCATGATGTCAGTAGTTTATTATTTAATTTTTATTTAATTTTATCATACCTTTTTTTTTTCATTTTTCTATTTTTTACAATCTTATTTTTATAATATATTATTATTATTTTTTTTTATACAATTTTTTAGGAGCTCCATTTGGGGGGGCTTTGGTGAGATATCAGAGGTCTAAACAGACCCCTGAGGTCTCACTTAAGACAGAGATTCCCCAGATTCCCCTGTGTGCACACCTATGAAAATAAAGGACTTCTATTGTAACAGTTATGCAGGTTAAAAACATGATGGTCATCTGCTTAAGCATTACAAAAACAGCACAATTGTGTGCTTTTGTTAAAGATGCTTTTAAATATTGATGCGGGAAAGACAACAAATTCCCACGCTTTTTTTTTTAAGTCATACAAATCTATATTTTATGTGTTTCCTGTACAATATAGTTTTTGCCACAATCATCTCCTGCAAATTTTTCACAAGTGTCATCTGCATGTTGACCAAATGTTATAGGCCTCTTTAAACTTTTATTTATTTTTTGATGATTGTGTCAAAATGCCAGAAATTTAATTAGAACACTTGAAATCCCCATAGTGACTTGCTAAGAGTTATGTAAAAACCCTCTATGATATCAAGTTTGTGCAATGCCCCCTAGAAATTTCTCAGATCCTCTCAAGAGAACAATATAAGTGCATGAAATAGCACACAGCATCCGAAGGTCAGTATTCCATGTAATAAATATCTGGGCCAGGTCTACACATGCTATCACTATACAATTCCAAATATGGCTATACTGCTTTTGAAACTGATTTAAAATGACAAGACTATAAAAACAGAAAGGAAGCAGATTACAAGAAGAACAGCACATATATAAACGTACACAAGGAATAACTGCCCTTGTATAACATAGGGTGACCTTCCCATGATCACTTGTGCTGCGCTGAGATCTCTTTACCTAACAAACCATGTTTAAACAAGAGAAAATCATCACAATTACAATGTGTGCTCAGTACAGGCATAACACATGTATAGACAACAGAGGAAATGTCAAAATTTCTGTGACAAAAATAATCAGACCACACAAATATTATAAATAAATACCAAATTAATAATAGCTGTAAAGCTTTTAAAGGGGTAAGACATTTATTTATTAAAGGTATTTATATAGTGCTGATAGTTTATGCAATGCTTTATATCCTGTCTGATGATGTTGAAGAAAGTTCAGTATGACTTTGCAGATAATCACGTGTCGTGTGTTAACAAAATACAACACAGCAACAAACATTTTATATTATAATATTATATTTTATATTACAGTTGATTTAGGATTTAATAAATTTGTATTGATCAATCGCCATCAAAATATGTTAAAAAAGTTTAATCTCATGTGGCAGAATTGGCTAGATAACCCTAGTCTTGCCCCTCCACAAGTTAGTGATGGATTACCCTGTTAAAACTTTGAAACCACCAAGAGTTATAATGGTTTTGGCCTGAACTTGGGAATTTTTTTATGTTTTATAACCAAGAGTAGAAAATATGCCATTCTGAGCAATTGTCCATCAACAAGCTCTGGTTGTTTTCTTTTTTCTTTGCTTTTTTTTTTGTCTCTTCACAAAACCTTTATATGAGCTAAATATAATGTGACTGTCTTTATTTTTCTATACACCTTATGTACAATGTTTGTGCTGTTGGTTGATCTGCTTATCTTTTTATTACAATGTACAGTCACTTATAATACTTCTCAATAAAAAAGTTTGGATTAAAAAAAAAATTGTACTTACCAAAACCTCATTAACCGCTTCCCGCCCGCCCTATAGCCGAATGACGGCTTTAGAGCGTGCGCTCTCGTCTGGGAGGCCGTCCCTGGGCGTCCTCGTGTTTACTTCCGCAATGCGCGCCGCCGCGGGCGCGCATCGGGGAAGTTTTGTGTTTGCCGTGTCCCCGGGAGACAGGCAAACACAGATCGCTGTAAACGGCCAATCACAGCGGCCGTTTACAGCGCGATCAGCATGTCGAATGTGAGATGATCTCATATGTAAACATATGAGATCATCTCTCAGCGCCGTTCTCCCTCCTCACACAGACAGCGTGTGAGAGGGGAGAGATGAACGGTTGCAGCGGCCATAAGTGGAAAAAAAAAGTAAAAAAAAGTGCCATCCGCCCCAGTTCCATCCTCCCCCAGTGCCATCCTCCCCCAGTGCAATCCGCCCCAGTACCATCCGCCCCAGTGCCATCCGCCCCAGTGCAATCCTCCCCAGTGCCATCCACCCCAGTGCCATCCTCCCCAGTGCCATCCATCACGTGTCATCAATGCCACTTATCAGTGCCATCTGTCATCAGTGGCACGCGTCATCGGTGCCACGTATTAGTGCCATCTGTCATCGGTGCCACGTATTAGTGCCATCTGTCATCAGTGCCACATATTAGTGCCATCTGTCATCAGTGCCATGCATTAGTGCCACGTGTCATCAGTGCCACGTATAAGTGCCATCTGTCATCAGTGCCACGTATAAGTGCCATCTGTCATCAGTGCCACATATTAGTGCCATCTGTCATCAGTGCCACGTGTCATCAGTGCCACGTATAAGTGTCATCGTTGCCACGTATCAGTGCCATCTGTCATCCATGTCACGTGTCATTGTCCTGGTGCTCCAGGGCCTTCAAAAGTGTAATAGGTAGTCAACAAGTTAAATGTGTAATTTATGCTCCTAGAACACCTGATGGCGCTCCCTGCATGTTGGGCCTCTCTATGTGGCCAGGCTGTGAAAAAGTCCCACACATGTGGTATTGTAACACTCAGGAGGAGTAGCAGAATTTTTTTGGGGGTGTCATTTGTGGTATACACATGTCATGTGAGAGACATAACCTATTACAAAGACAATTTTGTGGAAAAAAACAAAAAAAAATTAAAAATCTTAATTTTGGAAAGAATTGTGGGAAAAAAAAGACAACATCAAAAAGCTCACCATGCCTCTTACTAAATACCTTGGAATGTCTCCTTTCCAAAAAGGGGTCATTTGGGGGGTATTTGTACTTTCCTGGCTTGTTCGGGTCGCAAGAATTGAGATAGGCCACCAGTACATCAGATGTGATCCATTTTGTATGATTCGCACCACAGCTTGTAGACTCTCTAACTTTCACAAAGACCAAATAATATCCACTAATTTGGGTTATTTTTACCAAAAACATGTAGCAGTATAAATTGTGGCCAAAATTTATGAAGAAAAATTAATAATTTGCATAATTTTATCACAGAAACAAAGAAATATGTGTTTTTTTTCAAATTTTCGGGTCTTTTTTCATTTATAGCGCAACAAATAAAAACCCCAGAGGTGATCAAATACCACCAAAAGAAAGCTCTATTTGTGGGAAAAAAGGACAAAAAATTTATTTGGGTACAGTGTTGCATGACTGAGTAATTGTCATTCAAAGTGTGAGAGCACCGAAAGCTGAAAATTGGTCTGGGCAGGAAGGGTGTTTAAGTGCCCAGTAAGCAAGTGGTTAAAGATTGTCCATTTAAAAAAAAATGCTTTGTGTAATTTAACCAGTGATTCTGAATACAGAAAGGTGGGCTCCAAATCACAGCAATTTCAAGGGCCTGGGAGGCACAAGGTAAAACATCCAGCCACAACAGCCTATCAAAAAATCAATGCATGCATTTAGGGCATACATCCCTTAACACAAGTATCATTCTGTATAGCGTCAAGCCATGCTGGCTGTCATGTATTTCAGGATTTTGACAGGATACTGGCGACGGGGCTGAATGCTGAACCTATGCCTCCCGGGTATCCGGAAATGTAAAAAGGTAAAAATAGGTGCGCTAATAAATAGTGCAAACAGATTATGAATCAAAAAAGAACCCAATACATAAATTGATATATAACTCCCGTGTGATAAAAAAATACAATAGTGACACATATAAAACTTAAGAGTCTTTTGTAAAAACAAAAAAAGTGAATAAAGGTGACTTTAAAGAATATAGGGGGTTATTTACTAAAGGCAAATCCACTTTGCACTGCAAGTGCACATGAAAGTGCACTGAAAATGCAGTGAAAGTGCACTTGGAAGTTAAGTCGCTGTAGATTCAAGGGGGACATGCAAGGAAAATAAAAAACAGCATTTTAGCTTGCACATGATTGGATAATAAAATCAGCAGAGCTTCCCCTCATTTCACATCTACCCTTTAGATTTAGAGTGACTGCACTTCCAAGTGCACTTTCATAAATAACCCCCATAGTATCTCTAAAGGTGGTAGGTATATCAAATTCTGCAATGATGCAACTGTGAAGAGAGATGAAGAACTCTTGACGTTTCCAATTGCCACCAAGAGAAAAGGTAGAATCCCTCCGTGGTGTGAGGGGCAGATAAAATGAATACGGAAGATGTGGACCTCTTATAACAGCAAGGTCATATACTCCAGCAGATATAGCCCTCTGCAGGGTCAGAGATGGGTTCTGGACCAAGATGTATGGATCAGCCACAGACGTCCACTTCACTCACTGGACGCCATCTGCCGCTTACTTCCAAAAAGGTCAATCTCCCAAAATGAGCATGGAGCAAGTAAAGAAAAAAAGGCTCCAATGGTGCATTATCGTTTAAAAATACTGTTCATTTATTTATAAAAGGTATCCATAAAATTGTACAATAACAGCTTAAGGAGCACTTGCTGACAATAAAAATTTCAAAAAGAACGCCCTGGTTCCGGGGTCACGTGAGGCGTGATGATGTCAGCCCGTAGCACCGCCCAACATGCTTTGTTAAGTCTTCCTGGGGCATGTAGGTCTAGAGTACAGACTGGGTTGGTCTGGCGGTTTTATCACAGGTTCTGATCCCTTAGTGGTGCAAGCAGCCAGGCACAGGGTGTTTTCAGTCAGATGCATAAAATCTCACTTAGTCCTCAGACAGTAATGAGGCAGATAGTGTCTTTTTTATTGTTTTTATTGATTTCTAGAACTGGGATAGGGAAAAGCTTTGGGATGCCCAGAATTAAACTTGAATGAGGAAACGATCTTGAAACAGTTATTATTATTATTATTTTACAAGATTTTTTATAGCGCCAACAGCTTGTGCAGTGCTTTACAAAATTTAGGCAGACATTGCAGTTACAATGCAATTTGTTACAAGAGGAATCACAGGGCCCTGCTCATTAGAGCTTACAATTTAAGAGCAAAATAAAGCACAGTTCTCTTCCACAAAAAGGTAGCACACAGGGGGTCTTCTCTTCTCTAAGGCACAACCCTGGCAGCAAGTCTGGAAAGATTCCTTTATTAAGAAGGGGGTGTACAGGCAACAGTTGCTCTCTTGAGAACTCTCTAAGGCCTACTCAATGTCACCCAGGCAATCTGAAGGCCTCATCTCAGTTTCAGCTTGACTCTACCTTAAATTCTCCCAGGAAGATCCCCTCAAGGTGTAGCTGTGACTGTAGGGGTGATCCTATGGCTCCTTACTGAGTGAGAATCATCCAGGACTTCTTAAGGCTTCTCCTAAACCAGGGATGGCGAACCTTGGCACCCCAGAAGTTTTGGAACTACATTTCCCATGATGCTCCACTATACTGCAGAGTGCATGAGCATCATGGGAAATGTAGTTCCAAAACATCTGGGGTGCCAAGGTTCGCCATCCCTGTCCTAAGCCTTGGAAGGTTTGACAACATTTCCAGGCTGGGTCACTCTCCTGCTGGCAAAGGACCCTGCTACTCTCTGCTCTCAGCCTTATATACACCTCTCAGCCCCCTGCTGGCCATTCTTCTTCACCAGGAATGGGCTGAAGCTGTATCCAGGGCCAGCTCAGGCTCTGCCCTCTCCCGCTTACTATGTTTCCAAAAAGTTCTGGAAATTCAGGAGGAGACAGGCAAGCTTGTAGCTGTACAACAATAACCAAAATAGCCAAAAACAAAATTTTCCTCACATCTAGCACCTAACATAGGAAGGTGCTACATAGGATTTTGATACCAAGGGGCAATATATGGGTGCATGAGGCCTTAGCATGTGAAGCAGTCATTTTACCCATCTAGCACTATGATTATACATAGCACTGCAACTGCTTAATCTATTCAAATGCACATTTTTATAGTGTGATGGGCTTTGACACACCATGGATTTTTTTTTTTTTACCAAAAGGAAATAGCTTGTTCATTTTGCAATAAAATGTTCCCTTACATTAGTGAGCAAGGTTAAAGTGATTGTAAAGTCTGTTTTTTTTCTATTAAAATAACAAACATATTATACTTACTTGCTATGTGCAGTGGTTTTGCACAGGGCAGCCCAGATCCTCCTCCTCTCAGGTCCCTGGCTGAATCTCCTGGCCCCTCCCTCCTGTTGTATGCCCTCACAGAAAGCAGCTTGTTATGAAGGCATCCGAGCTACAGCTCCATGTATCCATTCAGACATGGAGCTGTGGTTCGACCTGACCCCTTTTTATCCTGATTGGCAAGCTGAGTTAGATTGACAGCAGCAGGAGCCAATGGCGCCGCTGCTATGTCTCAGCCAATCAGGAGGGAGAGTCCCAGACGGCTGAGGGACTTGTGGACATTTTTGAATAGAAAGGGGGCTCATATAAATATTAGGGGGGCTGAGGGGGGCTGTTACACACAGAAGGCTTTTTATCTTAATGCATAGAAAACCTTCTGCCTTTACAACTACTTTAAGCTCTGCTGACGTCTAATGTGCAAGAAAAAATACTGTTTTTCAATTTTCTTTGCATGTGTTTGGGTCTTTTTCACAAAATATATTTTCACCACATAACTAAACTAAGGGGAAGTTATTTTGCAAAGAAAACATCCAATTTGCCTTTGTAGTATCAACCCTTAAGTCTCTATCAGCAGTATTAGTACATTATTTTAATATACTTTTTTTTTTACCTTAGCCTCTATGGATTTCTTTTCATTCTGTAATTTCAATTCCAGTAAGAATCCTGCCTTCCCGCACTCAATGGTTACAACTGAATATTGAAATAAGTCCTTCAGGTAGATAATATGATTTGTCTATAGAATGTCTGTGTTTAGCAAGTGATCTATGGTTGCTTGTAGCTGTTGCTTATCCCATTTTGCATGACAAATTAACTACAATAACATTGGATGAACACATCATGTAGGTTGGGTAGAATGTTAATTGTAGTAACAAGTGTGAAACTTATAAAATGTGAAACAGAAGGAAAAAGCAAATTTTTTTCAAATACCGTATCCATTCAGTGGAAAATCAAGTAGTTTATTCTGTAGCTGGAAAAAGCCTTCTGTGACCCAGAAAAATGTTTCAGAAAGAGATGCAATTGCAGTACGTCTGTCAGCATCATTCAAAGATACAATACCAAAGACACAAGTGCCCCAGAATCCGTAAATTTTTCTGCCAGCATATGTACAGATTCATAACAGAAGCACCACATGATACTTATCCTCACCACCTTGTCAACCTCAGAGTATATTACAGCCAGCTTCGCTCATAAGAAACTTGGAAATGAAACCACATTTAGACTGCCTCCTCCAGCAATTTCCAAACACAGTTACATTTTTCTTTCTTAGCAAAGTAGAATTCACAATCCATTTGCTTTTATGTTTTATAAGAAAAAATATATAATAAATAAATGAGATTGCCGACAAGCCGATGAGGCATCAGAGCTTCATTCTGTAAGACTCTGGGGGTTATTTACGAAAGGCAAATCCACTTTGCACTGCAAGTGCACTTGGAAGTGCAGTCACTCTAAATCTAAGGGGTAGATCTGAAATGATGGGAAGGTCTGCTGATTTTATCATTCAATCATGTGTAAGCTAAAATGCTGTTTTTTTATTTTCCTTGCATATGCCCCTTTGGATCTTGGATCAGTGCAAAGTGGATTTTCCTTTAGTAAATAACCCCCCTATGTGAAAACAAGAGGAAATATGGTTTGCAAAGAAACAACACCAAATTATTGGAATAATATGCTGGGTGCGCAAAAAACCCAGTTTATTAAAGTTCAATGTATAGGTAAAATGATCTTAATAAGCAAGGAGCCTGGAAATCCCACTCCCATATTAAATTTGCTGTGCTTCTAAAACAAGTCTATGAGAGCAGTTGATATTAAACCTGCCAGTGTTGGCAGTCATTGGAGTTTGCTTAGGAATGCTTTACTGCTTACGCTACTAGAAAAAAAAATGTTTAGATCCCTACGTTCAACATTAGTCTTCTCACAATTTCATGCTTTCTGTGAAAGTGAGCTACTTAGGTAAAAGTCTGACATGAAAGGTAGCCTGCTGGATGACTGCCTGTCAGAAATCAATGTAGGTAGTAATGGAACTAAGGCCAGAACAATTCACGAGATTCACGGCATTCTGTCCCAAAGCAATAAAAACAAAATATACTCTAATGCTACCAGATATGGTCCAACCCTCATGAAGAAAATCCAAATAAAGAATAAACAGAAAAATACTCAAGTGAACATTCACACACGGACAATGCAGTCTCTAATTATGAACAATAATGTTGATGCGGAATATATCATTCGATTCACACATTGATTTACTAACACAGAAACAGTATGTAGGATAGCAGGTAGCATGACATCCTTTATCGTATATAGTATTCAGTCCGAAAATTGTCCACTGCAAGCCTATTCATCTGGCTGAACATTACCTATAGTATTGAATATACTGATAGAGCCTCCTAGATTTTAAGTTCTAATGAACAGGGCGCTCTGATTCCTCCTTTATTAAATTGTATTGTAACTTTACTGTCTGCCCTCATGTTGAAAAAAACTGTGCAAAGGGTTGGTGCTATATAAATCCTGTATTATAATAATAATAATAATAATAGAACTGTCAGTCACTAAACCTAGGATCCTGCATTTACTATATCTGTTCTCCCACAGAACATGGAAGTGCAATTATTTTAGTAAATATAAACTGCTAAATACCTTTTCTCATCAGCAGTAGGGATGGGCTTTATGTTCGGGTCGAACATGAGTTCGTCTCGAACATTGGCTTTCGCCCGTTCGCAGAATAGCAAACAATTTGGGGTGTTCGTGGGAAATTTGAAAGCCGCTGAACACTCTTTAAAAGTCTATGGAAGAATTCAAAAGTGCTAATTTTGAAGGCTTATATGCAAGTTATTGTCATAAAAAGGGGTTGGGGCTGGAAAAAAAACATACCCCCATCCCAAGAGGCCCTATACGCCAGGATTAAAGACGTTGAACTGATGGAAAAAATGACGGCTAGAATAAGAGACAAGCTGGGCGAACACAATGCGACATGGGAGTGTTGGCATCTTCGGGAGAACACGCGGTGAGCTGGCATGGGAGCTGAGATGGTACATGCATAGCCTACCACTTCATTTTCAGATACTGTTGATCTCTGCAAGATTGTGTATTGTTAACCTTTTTTTTGAACTTACTAATAAAAAACTGTTACTTGGAAAAAAAAGGGTTTGGGGACCTGGATCCTGCCCCAGGGGACATGTATCAATGCAAAAAAAAAGTTTTTAAAACGGCCATTTTTATTTTAATAATACTTAAAGTGAAACAATAAAAGTGTAATATTCCTTTAAATTTCATACCTGGGGGGTGTCTATAGTATGCGGTGCATGTTTAACCACTTCCCGACCGGCGCACGCCGATGTACGTCGGCAGAATGGCACGGGCAGGCATATTGGCATACAGGTACGTCCAATCTTTAATGCCACCCTGCAATCACGAGCGCGCCGATGTCGGCGCGCTCGCGTGCTGGTCGGGACCCCCGTGAGTCCGGTGGGCATACCCGCGATCGTCTCACGGGGTGGGGCGTTGTAAGCAGCATCTCCCCGTTCTGCCTAGCAACTAGTGACGCTGATCTCTGCTCCATGTGATTGGAGCAGAGATCAGTGTTCACTAAATGAAAGCCCAGCCCCCAACAGTTAGTAACACACCCCTAGGACCACTTAACCCCTACACGGCCACCCCCTGGTTAACCCCTTCACTGCCAGTGTCATTTACATAGGAATCAATGCATTTGTATAGCATTGATTGCTGTATAAATGACAATGGTCCCAAAAATGTGTCAAAATGTGTCAAAAATGTCCGATGTGTCCGCCATAATGTCGCAGTCACAATAAAAATCACTGATTGCCACCATTACTAGTAAAGTAAAATATTAATAAAAATGCCATAAAACTATCCCCTATTTTGTAAACGCTATAACTTTTGCGCAAACCAATCAATAATATGTAGAAGAATACATATCGACTGTGGGAAACATTTTTTAATGCGTTTTTTTCTAAATCTATTTTTGTTTATAGCGCAATGGTGATCAAATACCACCAAAAGGAATCTCTATTTGTGGGAAAAAAAGGACGTCAATTTTGTTTGGGAGCCACGTCGCACGACTGCGCAATTGTCAGTTAAAGCGACGCAGTGCCGAATCGCAAAAAGTGGTCTGGTCTTAAGTCAGCAAAATGGTCCGGTCTGAAAGTGGTTGAAGTGGCACATGTTTCCCGTGTTTAGAACAGTCCGAGTGCAAAATGACATTTCTAAAGGAATAAAAGGCATTTAAAAGTACTATTGCTAGTGTCGGCTATAATGAATTAATGGTCCGGCAATACACATAAAAGTTCATTAATAAAAACGGCATGGAATTTCTCCACAGGGAAACCTTGAACCAAAATAAAAAATAAAAAAATGTGTGGGAGTCCCCCTGAATTCCATACCAGGCCCTTCAGGTCTGGTATGGATATTAAGGGGAACCCCGCGTTAAAATAAAAAAAATGGCGCAGGGTCCCCCCAAAAATCCATACCAGATCCTTATCAGAGCACGCAATCTGGCAGGCTGCAGGAAAAGAGGGGAGGATGAGAGAGCCCCCCCCCCCTCCTGAACCATAGCAGGCCATATGCCCTCAACATTGGGAGGGTGCTTTGGAGTAGCGGCCCCCCCCCGAAGCACCTTCTTCCCATGTAAACCGGTGACCCTGCCCCTCTGACAACACAGGGAAAGCCATAGGGAAGTACTCGTGCGTCAGAGGGGGATGGGGTCACCGTGTGGCCCCGCCCTCCGTTAAATAAGAACTGTCACCTCAACAGAAGCGTCACACAGAGGAAGACTCCCACTGAGGTGGATCGTGCAGAGGACAAAGCAGAGAGGAAGTCAGAGGAAGATGCCAAAGGAAGAAGCAGATGAAGAAGTGGGTGAAGAAGAAGATGGAGGAAGAAGAACATCGAAGGAAGACCAGAAGAAAGAAGAAGGAAGAAGAAGCGGCTTCCAGATTCCGATAAGCCCCCTGCCCGCTGACCACCACAACCACCGAGTAAGGTTTGTGGGGATGAGGCCCTTTTCCCCATCCACATGGAGACAAGGTGTTTTGGGTTGGCCACTACCCCAAAGCACCCTCCCAATGTTGAGTGCATGTGGCCTGGTATGGTTCAGGAGGGGGGCGCTCTCTCACCACCCTCTTTTCCTGAGGCCTGTCAGGTTGCGTGCTCGGATAAGGGTCTGGTATGGATTTTTGGGGGGACCCGCACGCCATTTTTTTAAAAATAATTGGCGCGGGGTTCCCCTTAATATCCATACCAGACCTGAAGGGCCTGGTATGGAATTTAGGGTGACCCCACGCATTTAAAAAAAAAAATTGGTTTGGGGTTTCCCTGTGGGGAAATTCCACGCTGTTTTTATCAATGAACTTTTATGTGTATTGCCGGACCGACTGCTCTAAACACAGGAGTATTACATTTTTATTGTTTCACTTTAAGCATTATTAAAATCACTGCTCCCAAAAAAACATCTGTTTTTAATACTTTTTTTTGCATTGATACATGTCCCCTGGGGCAGGACCCAGGTCCCCAAACACTTTTTATGACAATACCATGCATATAAGCCTTTAAAATGAGCACTTATGATTTTTCATGTTCATGTCCCATAGACTTTAACGGTGTTTGCGTGTTCAAACAAACTTTTTACCTGTTCGCATGTTCTGGATGCGAACCGAACAGGGGGGTGTTCTGATCATCCCTAATCAGCAGTCTTGTGACTTCTATCAGTGTCCAGCCAAGCACTGGTTAAAGCTTGTAGGAGGACATTTCTGAGTGTCCTATGAGATTGCAAGACCCCTGACTCTCAGTCTGGACAGTACTGATTGGCCCTGAGCTGATCACATGCACTCTCCCAAGAAAAAAAAAAAAAACCTCTCTGGCAATAAACACCAAACTGAGCATGCCCAACCTGACTCCATAGACTCTGTGTTATCAGGAAATTATCAGGGGACAATGGAAGGATGGGAGGATCAGAAAAGACAGGATCAAGCAGCCTTTTTACACAATGCGGAGGGTTACCCCTTAGGTTCCACAGCGAGTATAACAAGCATGCTTTTCTGCATATACAGACTGATTTTACTGTTGTGGGTTTAGTAATACTTTATCTATGTACAGTTTTAGCATTCAGGGATTATTTACTCTAGCAAAAACCCTTGCTGCCCCTCTAAAAAGCAATCCACATTGCTTTTTATAGAGAGTTGGACAAGCAACTAGAAGGCAATATGCTGCCTCCTCAGCACCAGTTTTAACTCTGAAAAGTCCACATCACAATGTACGGCAGAGGTACTGCCAGATGAACACAACAGGGTGTATCATTTTTTACAGGGACGCAAAGCATCACAACTGTGGCATGTATAGGACCCCCTCCGACCACTGTGCCAGGTTAAGGGGGGAGTTTGGGTAGCAGTCAAACCATGGCTCTATGGCCTTTTTTTTTACTATACCACATGCAAGAAAGAGCCCTTAAAGTGTATGTCCAGCCAAAACGTTTTTCCGCATTTTTAAAAAGAGGGGAGTTCAGATTCGAGAAATGTACCCAATATTTTCTAATTTTACGTAAGAAAAGCTGACCTTTTTGTGGTTTTGGATGTTTATGATCCTTGTAATATCAGAAGAATATGATTACAGTGTTTTAAAAGTAGCTTAAGTAAAAATAAAATAGAATAGAAATAATGCAGATACAGGGCACAGTGAAACTGATAAGTAACAAAGAAATACCAAAAAAGTGGCTTTAAAATATGATAGAAGCGCAGACAAAAATGTAAATACCGCAAGTAATTTGTAATTGAATATTTAACTCACTTTTATGTAGTTTGTATTAAGCATGCTATTGGCAAACTAAATAAAATTGAGCATGTGTGTGTATAGGTACATGTGTGTTTGCTGTCAAACATGTGGATCACTCACAGGATATGACAGCAAGAACAGTCATTTATTAACTATTCCCCCGATGTGGTGAGGAGACCCCAATGAGTTAAATTTATGAATTACTTTTTTTTTTCCTAAGTAAATGGAAAACAAATTATTTACAATGGTGTAGTAGAACAGGTGTGTACACTGCAAGGATAACACTATGTCATAACACAATCTTCACACATCTGTTTTTGCTTAGTTTAAAAAAAAAAGTGTTTGTATTTCCGAGTTGTCCTTAAATTACCATCCGTTGAAAGAATTCTTAGCCTCTCCCTCAGCTTATATACGTATCCTCTCATCACATTCTGTTCTAGATACATTTAAAAAAAAAAAAAATATGCAAATGTACATACAGTACATTGTTCCGATGTCATGTGAACACTAATTATACTTTTAGAATCCTTTTATTAGGTTCCACTGAACTAGCATAATCAAAGGCAAAACATGGTCCACTGCCAGTTTTTTTGTTATTTGTATCTCATAAGATAGATTTAGTCTTTCTTTTTGTCCTGATCACCAATGTCACTGAAAATTAAAGTGAGGGTAAATCCAACATTTTTAGTTGCCACCAGAATAGGAATCTTCCATTTGGAGACATTTGTTCTGGTGACAACTGCATAAGAAAGGCTTTCACACACATAGGAAAGATACCCTCTAACTTCCTGTTGAGTCTATCGGAGAGAAAGTAAAGAGGAATCTCCATAATGAGACACAGATGACAAATAAATACATGAATAAACTCTACCCTAAATGAAATAAAAAAAAGTTTTGCTTTTAAATATACTTTAAAGAGGACCTTGCACTATGCTCTGGCAGGTGGTTCCGGGGAAAATGTTGAAATAGTAATAAACTATACCGTGAGGAGTCATAGTAAACTGAGGAACACATAAACCCTAGACCATTGACCAAGCTCTTCTTTATTACGCAAATAAGATGTTTGGACCTTGAGTGCTTACTGAATAATTACTATACTCCGAATTTGTGAATTTTGCTTGAAAAACTTCTAATGGAACCTGTTACCCAATTTGTTACATTGTTGTAATGTTACACTGTGCTGTATATTTCTCAAAATTTGTAATAAAATCTTTATGAAACAAAAAAGAGGACCTTCCATCCTACCAATACAATATGCATTTTCCACCTTTACCTTTGCTGCTCTTCTTGTGCTATAATAACATACTTACAAGTCTAGAGGATCCAGCACTGTCATCCTCTCTTGCACCACTGTTGCTACACATTCTGCCCCATACCACCATCTTCTGAGCTCACGTGGGGAGTCAGCTGTCTCTTCATGGTTCCTACAATGGCCCCCTTCCCCCACAAGTGCAAGGTCTGGTGCTGCCTCTGATTCAATGAATGGAAAATAATGCATCCTGGAAAAGGAGACATCAATTTCCCAGGAGGCCACAGGAGGAGTAGTATGTGTCAATCTTGCCTAGATGAGAAGAACAGAAGGGGGTGGAGCCAACACCAAACTAACTAAAAAATAGTAAATAACGGTGGGTTTTAAAACAACAAAAAAACTGGAAAAGGGAAGAATAAATGGGTCAAGAATGTAATTTGTACTTTAGATTGAAGCAAACATTAAAAAATTCAGAAGCAGCCAAGCAAATGCAGGACATGGTCAGGGCTGCTAATAAGGCAATACAACTAGTCCTGTTGTACTGGGCCCAGGGCTACTTTACTGTTCATTTTTGCCTAAATGAATAAATGGATTTTACTAGAGCATACCTCCACTCCTACTTGCTTACCAGGTCTTAAATTACCCTGGTGAGCAAGTAGGTGGGACTTTTTTTCATTTTTGGGTGTAGGGGGATACAGTCAGAGCCACTGTTTTGCTACACTCCAGCGGGGTGGGTGAGGTGTAGGGAGGTTCGGTAAAACCCCATCAGGAAGGCTGCACGGGGCCCCATAATTTCTTAAAATTAAAAATAGTAGCCCTGCATGCAGTGATAAATAAAGGTCCAGCGCTGAGGCCACTGTATTTAAATGAATGAAGCACAGCTGCAAAAATGTAATGATAGTATCAATTTCCAGCAGGCATGCCATATTCATAAAGGAAACCTGTTATATGATGTTATAAAGTAACCTTCACATGTATAGTAGTACACTCTTGTGCCACAGCTTACCTTCAGTGTTCCTGCTTGAATCCACACCAAGCTGCGGGTCTTAAATTAGCCACACATTAAATGCTGACACTGACTACAGTGAGGCCCCCTCATGGCTAATACTGCAGAATACTATAAGCCATGATGCCAATCTGACCAAAATATGATCCAACCACACTTTCAGAGGATACCCTCTCACTTTATGCCTCCACTTTCTTGCTTCACCCCCCTTTGGCGCGAGCGGACCCAGGTGAATCTACCTCGCTAGGACTTCACCAACCACCACACAGTGGCATAACACAGTGTTTTCCACCCTCTGACTAGCACTCGCTGGCTATCCATTGTACCTTACCGATATATTCCTCCTGGAAAAGAGTGGGCAGGTTCCCACTTTCTTCGGTTTCCTACTAGGGAGAGTTACTCTCCTACTTACCCCCTCAGCCCTACCATCCTCCCTGTATTTGAGAACCCTCCCCTCCCACCCTCCTCCGTTATTCTGCTACCCTCTATGCGATCATGACACAGAGTGATAACACATGCCCCCACCTCCCAGGTCAAGCTATACTCACTAAAAACCCCTGAAAAGAGCTCTCAACTATTTCTAACCCTACAAAAAACTGAAGCAGACGTGGTGTTTCTGCAGGAGACACATTTCTGCTCCAATAACATCACCAAATTTTATAATCGCTTGTATCCCACAGCCTACTACGTATCTAACAATGAATCTAAATCTAAGGGTGTATGCATTTTAATCTCCAAAAACTGCCCTATTCAGATTACGGACACCATGAAAGATGCCCATGGCTGATTTATATTTCTGAAGGGGACCCTATACAACAAACCCATCACGCTAGCAAATCTATACGCCCCTAATAAGCAACAAGTGCCGTTATTCTGTAACACCTTACAATCCCTCACCTCATTCCAAACAGGTATGCTTATTGTAGGGGGAGATTTCAGCTTGAACCTCACCCGCTCTTAGGATACCTAATCGGGCTCTAAAAACACTAACATACAGAGCTCTAAGAGCAATCAAAACACAACTGAGGATCTTGACTTTACGCGATGCCTGGCACACACTACTCCCCAACGCCAAAGATTTTACATTTTTCTCCCCACCACATAATAAGTACACTAGAATTGACTATTTCTTCATTACACAAGATGATTTAATATCCCTCCTAAGCGTGAGTATAGGACCTATGCTTCTTTCGGATCATAAGCATAGCCTTCCCGGCAGGATCAAAACTTTCAACAATCTGGAGACTTGACAATTCCCTCCTGAGCGACCCTGAAGCTATACAGCTGCTTAACTCATGATTATCCCAAAATTATTGAGAGAATGAATCCGAGGAGATAATCCCAATGATGCTCAAGGCTGCACACAGTTATGTCATCAGAGGGGAACTTATCTTTGTAGTTGCTGAACGGAAGAAACTCAGCCAATCACGCATAGTAGAATTATCATAACGCATTCACTCTCCCGAAAAACAACATAAACACTCATTGGCGGCACACCTACTATCTAAACTATTAGAAGCCAGGCAAACCCTACTTGAGGAATTGGGGAAAAATAAGATGCAAATTTGCTCTGATGCTCCGATTATTTTATGAATTTGGCAACAAATCTGGGAAATTGCTTGCAAAAGCCCTCCAAAATAAAAAAGCGGCACCAACAATCACAGATTCCTCGGGTAACACAATTGCCACATCAGAGGCCATTGTGGACTAATTTAAACAATTCTACACTAAATAATACAACCTACCTACCCCCAACTCACCTGAAGGGGTCAAAGACAGAAAAGCGAGGATCACAAACTTCCTCAATCAATACAGCCCCAATCCTATCACGCCTTCGGAAGCAGAAGCACTAGACAGACAACTCTCTATGGAAGAAACCTCTGAGGCCCTAAAACAGCTTAACACAGGCAAGAGCCCTGGTCCAGATGGCTTGACTGTTGGGTACTATAAATCCTTCCCGGACGCAACACTCCCATGCTTCCTAAAAGCATTTAACTCGATAGCCGCCACATCCCACACTAACAATGACCTCCTTGAAACATACATATCCATGATACCGAAACCAGGAGAAGATAATATCTTATCAATTTACAGGCCCATATCACTTCTAATTGTTGACGAGAAACTTTATGCTAAAATACTTGCAAAAAGAATACTCCCTCTACTCCCCTCACTGGTTTCATTGGACCAAGTAGGGCTCATCCCCGGAAGCGAGGCAAGGGACAACACCCTGAAACCCATAAGCATACACCACTGGTTGTCATCCTCTTCCAAACCAGGCTTCTTCCTATCCCTTGATGCAGAGAAGGTGTTCGATAGAGTGGCCTGGGACTACATGACAGAAGCTTTAAAAGCGTTGGGGTTCAGAGACTGCATGCTCTAGTATGTCCTTGCCCTTTACTCGTCCCCAACTGCAAGAATTAAAGTCAATGGTCACTTGTTGGCCCCCTTCTCCATATTTAACGGCATGCGCCATGGATGTCTCTTATCCCCACTCATATTTGAACTAACACTAAAACCCCTACTTCACAGACTCAGAGCCAACCCGGATATAAAGGGGGTAGAAATTAGAGGAAAACAATACAAATTAACTGCCTATGCTGATGACATCCTACTGTTCTCACAGACTCCGTTACCACAATTCCCAATTTACTAAAAGATTTTTCCCTATTCAACTGGCACCTCCACACAAAGATCAAAGATTGGATCAAACTCAAGGTCTTTTTCTCCCAATTGCCTATCCACCACCTTCCATGGATCAGACCGATCTCGATCCCTAAGGAAATTGCTACCCACCCTCTAATTGGCTCTACACTGCAGAATGTTCAGGCCTTATGCAAAAAGCTAAACATTGCCTCTTCACCCAGACCACTGACCCCCATAGACAGGAACCCTGATTTCCCACCGGGGCTCACAGAACCCACTCCACTTGGCCCACAAACTGCTCAATCATTAAGGGTGGACACATTCTTTGAAAAAAGGGAAGCTCCTAAATCTTCTAGCCTTCACAACCCACTACCCAGACCACCACCATCGCCAGCATTTCCACAACTCCGATGCAGCTGATACACAGACCAGAGAGATGATGTCAGAATGACAAAACGCGTCAGGGTGGAGCCACACTAAGTGCAGTGACGAGACTGGTTTTTGATTGATGGTGCTTTCTTCCATCAGCTGCATCGGAGTTGTGGAAACGACGGCGATGGTGGTAGGAAGACCGTTGTACACTACACTAAACAATAAGGATTTGATTTATTGCCAACTGTGTTTTATTTTTGTGAGTGCGATATTTAATGATTTTACTGATTAAATTAAATGCTGTTTTGCGGGATTACACTATTGTTTGCCTCTTTCATATTTTTTGGAGATATTAAGGACACACCACTTCTTTGGCTGTTTGATGAACTCAATTGATTTTGGGAGTCCGATAAGCCTAATACTAAAGGGGGCTTGGCTGTCACACATCACCTTTCTTTGTGTATATCTACGTCCTTCAGTACGTGTGGAGGTGGTCTATATTGGTGTCAGAGGCTCACTTTTTACCTGACTGCAACAAAAACTACTGTTGAGTGTCTACGTGTGCATCAGGGATTGGAGATTAATAGTGGACTGCTCTGTCTTTTAAAAAAGTTATGGACTATATGGACCGCAATTAACATGCTATTTCTTGGATTTTATTAATCAGTATCTGTTTGGTTTAATGTTTAGCGCTGCTGTTTTTTCATTTTTTCATTGGTTTGCAATTGACGATAGTATTTATACCTAATATTCATTAATCTACTTACAGAAAGGGATATTTGTCATTAAGATTTTTCAGAAAATGTTTACCTTACAGTGGTACTAAAGCCTAAACATTTTTTACCTTAAAGCGCTTGTTAATACAAAAAAATAAAAATAAAGATCCTGTTCCGTTAAAGCAGCGGTAGGCAACCTGGGGCCCTCCAGCTGTTGTGGAACTACACTTCTCATTAGGCATTGCAAGGCTGGCAGTTATGCCGCGTACACACAACCGGACTTTTCAACATCAAAAGTCCGACAGAACAATTCCAGCAGACCATTCGATCGTGTGTGGGCTGCAGCGGACTTTTGATTTGCAAAAGTCTGACAGACTTTAGAAATGGAACATGTTTCAAATTTTTCCGCCAGAACCCAGTTCCTACTGAGAAATCCGCTCGTGTGTATGCTAGTCCGACGGACAAAAACCGACGCGAGGGCAGCTATTGACTACTGGCTATGAACTTCCTTATTCTAGTCCAGTCGTACGTCGGACTTTGATGTGATTGTGTGTGGCCAAGTCGTTCATTCGGAAAGTCCGTCAGAACTCTGTCAGAACTCCGTCAGAACTCCGTCAAAAGTCTGTCGGACCTTGTCCCTCGAAAAGTCCAGTCGTGTGTATGTGGCATAACAATTACCCCCAGAGGTAAGATGGGACTTGTAGTTCTGCAACAGCTGGAGGGCCTCAGGTTGCCTACTCCTGCTTTAAAGCATGTTATAGAGCACAGTGCTTGTGCTGTGTATTTTGGCTCCCTGTAGCACCTGAAATACCTAGTTAATCCTTCCAGTTTCTACCCTCTCCTCTGTACGCTGACCACAATTTATCAGGGCTGCTAAAGCCCTGACACAGAGTATGTGACTCCATCACAAGCTGCTATCTGCAGTTCTCTTGTGCCTCCTCTGTCCTCCTCCCCCCTCCCCTACCTGCCTGTCATCTCTCACTATCGCTGATCTGCTTTTCTCCCCACTGCTTCAAAACGAACTGATCATTATATTATATCATCCCCTCTTTCACATAAAAAGCTGTATCCTAGTGCCTGTGCTTCATCAAAAAAGAAGATTTCTACCTGTTTTAACAGTCTTCCAGCAATCACGTGACTCCAGACTCTCAGCGCCTCTCCCCCCCCCTCCTCCCTGGCTGATGGGGAATCTCAGCCTCGCCCGCTGGAGATATCACACTGGGAGAGCTGACAGCCTGGAGTCATGTGATCGCTGGCAGATGCTGTTAAAACGGGTAGAAATCTTTTTTTTTAAATAAAGCACAGGAAATACTATGTAGCTTTTTATCTGACAAAGGGGATGATATAAAGGGCTGGTGAGGGATCCGAGAAGAGAAGGTAAGTATAGACATGTTTGTTATTTTTTAAAATTTACATTTACAATTGCTTTACGATTCATTCATATTTTTAGATTTTAAGGCATAGGTTATTGCTTGGGAAAGCACATTTTTGCTGCTCACCTCCAGCAAGGGGGCAGCTATTTACAAAGGGTACAATGATAGAACATCCTCCTATTATACATACAGTATTTATTAATTACTCAGTAGTCATTGAATCTAAGTCATACAAGACCCATGATATATAATATCAAGGAGGTAAATGTTGGCAAGCAGAAGTAAAAACTATGTGTGTCTGTTAGCATCTGATTACTTCCGAGTCTGCCTAGGTCTAAACAATCTAAAAAGAGAAGGTTTACGTTCTTTTATGTTTTTTCAGACTGAAACGTGGTGGATCAGGTGTAAATGGGTTTAACAGAATGCCTATCAATTTCCATCCACCTGCCAATAGACTTAACATATGCCCATTAATCTCAGTTTTTTCCACCATCACAATACGAAGGAAAAAACTGAATGGACACCAATGCCACAAAAGTTCTATTCTGCTCTTATTGAGCAGAAGATTTGTTCATGATTCTCTGCTAATCAGAATGGATGTCATCCATGTGAAAGGTCCCCTATCTGTAACAATTTCCATGTTTTTTCAATATCATGTACTCCTTAGCAACACCCCAGGTTGCCACATCATGATTTAAAGGGCTGGAAAAACATAACCAAGAGGGTCATCATTACCAGATTTCACAACTTCTCCTTTTGAAAAAAAAAAGATTATCTAACTGCATTTGTCATATCACAACTCCCATCTCTTTATATTATGGGGTATTATGAGTACAGAAAACTGAGTAGGAAAGTCAGACTTTCTTTTGCCTAGCCTCGGCCTCTATCTCAACTGTAAGGTGTTGCCAGGCCAACTGGCAGATGTATCCCTCCATCTGATTAGCCCTGGGATTTCTCCCAGTTAGACATGATGGGAGAGTCCAAGTGAGGTCCTTCCAGAAGATATCCATATAAGCATAAGCATTTGTCTAAGCATTACACAAAAAAAGTAGATATCATAGACATTTGTTTATATATGTAGATAGTGGAAGAAACAGGATGAATCTTAATTTTATGTTTTTCAATATAAAAAATAATCTGACCTGTATGATATCACTGACGTTTGACTAAATATTATCTGCAAAAATATGTTAGCTCTCTTGAAAGGAATGCATGCCTTCACTTAGTCTTGGCTGTTATATATAAATTATTTTAAGTGTGTAGTGACACTATTTATACTGATAGATATAAAATACTGAGCACTTAAATCATACTAAATAAATTTTTCATATAATTACTATAGTCCACCACTGTTAAAGTATTCCGATGTTGCACTGTCACAAAATTCAGATGTGATTTTTCAGTTTTTGATGAGATAGAAACGTATGATTACAGAGAGAGGATTAACTGTTAGGAATGGGAATTTGGCTCTTTCCCCACTTCTTTCATCTGGATCTTAACCAAACAGGAAGATGAATTGAATTTAAACCATTTGGATTTTCAGGGTAGAAATGCACAGGTGATGATTCCTAGTGATGAAAATAAAGTTAAAATGGATTGACCCCTGTGGTGCTAATATAGCCTTCCTTTTGCTCAATAGTAGAGTGCAGGCTCCTCAAATCATGGGTTAAACACATGGGTTAAATGACAGCACATCTCTGTACAGAAGCCAAATATGTGGCTTGGTCATGGAACAGTAGCAATGGATAAAAACTTGATGCAAATGTGGATTGGCGCACATGGGCTGCTTTTTGCAAAGATTTCTATCAGCGAATATCTCTCTACAGTTCATTGTGGTATTAGGCAGAAGAATAAAGCCTTGATTCTAACAGGAAGTCCTCCACATGCACATACTTTGGATTCTGATGAGCACAATGAAAGCCTATTAAGTGGTATCTTCTAAGTATAACAAGCAATGAGGGTAGCTCTAAACTTGGCCTATGTATGATAAAGATTAAATTCACGCACTGCAGAATTTGAAAGGGCTAAAAAAAAAACTAAAATAAAATGAACCGTAGTTAAGCTTTTACTAATATTTTGATACGTATATACTTAGATAATTCAGAAGAATATGTAAAGTAAAGATGCATTAGTCTTTAAACAATATATGTTTATCGAGTAAAGATACTTTAATACAGAGAGACACAACTTTCTGAAGCAAGTAGATTACTTGTTCAGTAATCCCATTAAAAGACATTTTATTCAAATTTTACTCTGATCTCTTCTCAGCCTAAACTTACTAAGATCCTGGCTGCATGAGTCATATCAAAAGATTAACTCATCAAAGTGTACAGTATACAGCAAAAAAAATAAAAAATTGCTGTGTGCGGCACTGCTAAAGTGTTTGGGTTCTGCCTGGGTGACAACCATGGCTCCCTTTATTGATACAGTGAAGTAGGGAGCTTAGTCTTCTGAGGACAGGAAGTATGTTCTTCACAGTATTTCTAGGTGAAAAAAGGGGAAAAGGTGAAAAAATGAAACCAATGCAGCCACTATATCTAAGGACTGGTAAGCTGAGATATATTATTATTTTGGTTTGGGGTTTAGATATGTTTTAAACTTTGCACGGTGACTCATACTTCATATGTTAAAGCTTGAAGTGATAATAAGCACAGCCAATGAACTAAGTAAAGTGTTTTTGAGGATTAGTTAATTTACTTATTGGCAGTAGAGTTGGGTGAACAGTTCGGGCCGAGCAAAAGTTCAGCCCAAATATCACCTATTGGCCCTTTCGGGGCACAGTGCATTCTAATGCCTGATTGCAAAGCTTTGCGCAATCAGGGCGCAGTAATTAGCTGGTTGTAAAGGAGCGGGGCCAGGAAGCCAGCTGGCCACTTCCTTAACAACCAATGAGTCATCAGATGTCAATGGGCTTCCCTGTTTACAACTGAATAAAAAAAAGTAAAAAAAAGGATCTCCCCCAATCCATACCAGGCACTTTGGGATTTTAAGGGGAACCCAACGCAAAAAAAAAAAAAATGGCAAGCCCCCCCTTCTGAACCATACCAGGTCACATGCCCTCAACATGGGGGGATGGGATGGGTATTTTGGGGTGGGGGGCTCTGCTCCCCCCAGCCCAAAGCACCTTGCCCCATGTTAATAGGGACAATGCCTCATCCCCACAACCACCAATCAGTCTGTGGGCAGGGAGCTTATCGGAATCTGGAAGAACTGTCAAACAGCAAGCCAGGCATTCGGCAGTTTGCTTAGTTGATGGCGGAGCATTCTTTTTATTTTTCGGGTCTGGCGGTGCAAGGGACGTCATGATTAATGATGGATTTACATCGGGGGGCATCGTATTTTATTTTTTTTAAGTAATTGTCAAAAACTACCTCCTGTTTTTATTTATTTTTTAACTTTTATGGTGAATGGGTAGGGGTACTATGTACCCCATACTCATTCACATGGGTAAATAATATATAGTAGTTAAGGATGAAAATAGGTCTGCCACATCAGAACCTTTACAATGGAGTTCCATAACGATTTCAGAAATATTCGAAATATATGAGGAATTACAGAGAAAGAAAAGAAAAATTCAAAAATCTTACTAAATTTCTGCACCTTGTGTTTTTGGTTTATTCCTGGCTAGAACATAGTTTCCAGGTTTACATTATAGCTGATCTGCAGAAACGCTCCCAGGCTTAGTGCTGCCCCCTAACCTTCATAACAAACTCCCCACCCTAGCACCCATTTCCTCAAATCTGACCCAGTTATTATAATATAGTCAGCAGTCAACACTAGAAGGATGCTTTATGAAGCAAGGTAAGAAATCGTTTGTCATTTAGACCCCTTTCACACTGTGGCGCTTTACAGGCATTTTAGCGCTATAAATAGCACCTCTAAAGTGCCTCTCATGCCAGCCCAGCGTCAAAGCCAGTCTGCAAAGTCCTGCAGGCAGCATCTGTGGGGCGGTGTCTATTGAAATCAATGGGCAGCGCTGCTGAAGATCCTGCAAAGCGTTTTGGCAGCACCGCTTTGTGGGTGCTTTTAACCCCTTGTTAACCCCTTCTTTTGGGTTAAAAGTGCCCCTCTCTTGCCCGCACAGCGCCACTAAAACTAGTTCTTCTACACTGTAACAGAGACTTATAAAAACAATCCTTAGAATTCAACACCTTCAGGAGCAGGGTGTGTGTTAAAGAGGTCAGCTGCTGACATTCTTCCTAAGGCCCCTGTCACACAGACGATCCGTTCAGGTCCGCCTGTCAGTTTTTCAGGCAGACCTGAATGGATGCTCCATAGAGGTCTATGAAGTGCCGGATGTCAGCTGTGACATGTCCGCTAACATCCGATCCTCTCCGATCCGAAAAAGTGTGACGGAGGAAAAAGCTATTTTTCCATCCGTCATCGGATCGGATCAGGTGACGACGGACACTGCGGTCCGTCGTCACCCGATCTCCCATAGGGGAGAGCGGCGCTGTGACAGGTCCGTGTGCAGAGATGGACCTGTCATCTTCCTGCTCAGCTGAGATCACTTCGGCGATCCCTGCTATGCAAGCGGATATCCACGGGGTGGATCAGCACTGATCCGCCCCGTGTGAAAGGACCCTAACAGTTTTTATGTCCTAAGGGTCAAATACCAGGAAGTAATGGAAGTTTTTTTTAGGAGACTTTGGAGGTAACACCTGCCCTAAAATATAAAGAAAGCTTTTTATTTTCTGTAACAGAGGTACATTAATGGTGTATTGGTACATAGGGAAGCAGGAATTGCAGTGGTTTCTCTACAATACAGCAGGGACTGGCAGATTTGCTTGAGAAGGGCAAATAATTTGTCCTTATATTAAGGGCGTGTCGTATTCCCTCTTCCACAATTCAACCGCCACTTCAGTCCCAGAAGATTTTCCCCCTTAATGACCAGGCCATTTTTTGCGATGCGGCACTGCGTTACTTTAACTGACCTCTGCGTTTTTTATAAACAAGAAAAGACCGACAATTTTGAAAAAAGAAACAATATTTTTTACTTTTTGCTATAATAAATATCCCCAAATTTAAAAACAAAACAAATTTTTCATCAGTTTAGGCCAATATGTATTCTTTTACACATTTTTGGTAAAAAAAAATCACAATAAGTGTATATTGATTGGTTTGCTCAATAGTTCTAGTGTCTACAAAATGGGGGTTAGATTTATGGCATATTTATTTTTATTATTTTTTTACTAGTAATGGCAGCGATCAGCGATTTTTAGGGGGACTGCGACATTGCGGTGGACAGACTGGACACTTTTGACACTTTTTTGGGACCATTGACATTTATACAGTGATCATAGATAAAAAAAATCCACTAATTACTGCATAAATGTCACTGGCTGGGAAAGGGTTGACACTAGGGGGTGATCAAGGGGTTAAATGTATTCCCTCATGAGTGTTTGACTAATTAGTAGGAACAGCAGATCTGTCTCTCCTCCTCTGTAAGAACTGGGATTTGTTGGATGTGTGCTCTCGATCACAGGTGGACCCCGCCACGCAGCAGGCGCATGCGTGTCTGCTATGGCTCCTAAAGGAGCCGATGTACAGGTACAGCGATTCTCAGGAACGAGCCGACCTGCAGCAGTAAATGTGTGTGAGCTGGTCGGCATGTGGGTAAACAATCTAAAAGACCCTTTAACCTATTCAGATGCAACTTTTTCAAGGACAGGGGTTCATATAAAAGCTACATTTCTATTTGAACCTGATAGTTGAATAATCCCTAGATACACTTGAAACAAGGGGTGGTGCTTTTGTTTCTAAGGCTTCTTAAGCTAACTGGCCAGTCATCTCAAAAAGTCTAACTAGGAGATGTTTGATCCATCAAATTTCAAAGCTAGCTGCACTGTTTGCACCCTCATTAATCTTTCCATTTACTAAATAATCTGATCCACTGACATAATTTGGTCGAAGCCACATTTTTGGCCTTTCCCTGAATGTGTAACAATATTGACTTTTCAATAGCTGTCATCAGTAGAAATGTTACTGTAACAGAGTCACCACATTCTACTTAATCCAAATGGCTTAGTGTTACTAAACCCAGGACAGTAAAATCAGTCTGTATATGCAGTAAAGCATGCTTGTTATACTCACTGTGGAACCTAAGAGGTAATCCAACACATTTTGTAAAAAAGCTGTTTGATCCTGTCGTCTCTAATCCTCCCCTTCTTCCACTGTCCCCCAACCATTTCCTGATAAGACAGAGCCTTTGGAGTCACTCTGCACATGCTCAGTTTGGTGTATATTTCTAGAGAGAACAGGGCCAATCAGCACTGCCACGAGTCAAGTAGCCTCATAGGACAGTCAGAGGAGAATGAAAACGCATCCTACAAGTTTTAACCAGATACTGATAGAAGTCACATGACTGCTATATACTGCTGTTCAGAAAAGGTATTTAGCAGTTTATATTTACCAAAATAATTGCATTTCCCTGTTCTTTGTACTGTGGGAGACCAGATATAGTTAATGCAGGGTCCTCCTGGGTTCAGCAACACTTTAATGACATCGAACGTGTCTGTCATAAATTACTTAGCAAGCTGCATGCATTTTAGTCTTAAACAAAGTCCTCAACAAAGTGACACCTTATTCAATTCTTCCTGGTACAAAATATTTTGACTTCTCTTGAACGGGTCCTCTTCTCCTCTCTGATCACCTCTATAAACCCCTGAATTTAGAATGTTTCCACACAATATCCTTGCTGTGGAATGATCTCTCACATTACATAAGAAACTTTTATAACCTATATGCCTTTTAGAAATGTCAAAATCCAGGTCTATGATCTGAACTCACACCTGTTTCACCACAGCTTTCAGTCAAGAGACTTCAAATTCCTTTAAAAATCGTCCATTTGTGTTATCTGTGTGATACCATTGTTTCTCTCTTTTGCTTTTTATATTTAAAGGAGATGTATTTGCTAATACACAGAGAAGTGAGTGATCACATGACCGCTGATTGCTCAGTTCTCAGGCTTCTTGAAATGGCCTTCCAGTGCTCACTAAGAAGAGGAGGAGATATGCAGTTGACTTCAGCTCCAGCTATGCACTGAGAGCCAGCAGCTCTCAGTGCATCTAGATGGAACCCGACAATATTCTTGGGATACTTCCAGAGCCTGGAGTGGCTGATTCTGGGTCACAGGCTATTATTACTACTTATGATGATAATAATTTGACATTTAACTTTCCTCATATAGTTCATTGAGCATTGTGCCATAGAATTATACACTGTAAAATATATTAATAAGAAATGTATTTGTTAAACAAGGTCTCTTTCAGTAATTCAGAGAAACAAGAAACTATGCTGTAATAGAATACCCACAGTTCCATAGGTTGAACTCGTTGCACTAGAATTACAAAGGGTCAGTTATTTATGGCAGGCTTGAGCACAGCTAAAATGTGAAATGTTGTCTGCGCAACAAAGGATACATATATTCTTTCATTTTAGCAACAAATGACTTCAAGAACCTAGTAGTGCTACAGTCCATTTTTAAATGTGTTAGGGTCCTTGCATTTTAAATGTATGATTGTATAAAAGCTTATTACATTCATCAGGTCAAGCAAAAAAGGCTACTGCCCCATACACACGGTCGGACATTCCAAAGACAAAATCTGTCTGATTTTTTTGTCTTGCATACACACGATTGCACAAAGTTGTCGGAAAATCCGATCGTTCAGAACGTGGTGGCGTAGAACACTTATGACGGGACTATAAAGAGGGCAGTAGCCAATAGCTTTTGTCTAGTAACTTGTCTAGTAACTTATTCTGAGCATGCGTGGCACTTTGTCGGTCGGAATTGTCTACACACGACCGGTTCGGTTCGCACCAGAACATCCAAACAGACTGAAAATTTGTATGAACTTGAGAACCCTATTAAAGTCTATGGGACTCAAACGTTTAAAATCAAAAGTGCTATTTTTAAAGGCTAATATGCAAGCTATGCAACGGACAACACCAGCAATAAGGGGTATCTTCAGGTGTATACTGTGCTGGAGGCACACAACACCCACTAACTCCTGCAGATGTCTGTATTAGAGAACAACAGCAATAAAGGGTAGATACAGGTGTATACTGCACTGGAGGCACACAACACCCACTAACTCCTGCAGATGGCTGAGAAAAGAACACACTGTCCCTGCCTATCTAGCTCTTTCCCTGCAGCCAACACACTACACAAGGCCACCACGCTGGCGGCCTTATATATATTGTGGGGCGTGTACTAAACCCCCTGAGCTATAATTGGCCACAGGCATCCTGCCTGTGGCCAATTATGGCTCTCCTCACTGCCGGCGCTGTGATTGGCCAAGCATGCACTGTGACCCCGCATGCTTGGCCAATCACAACGCAGGCAGCGAGGAGAGCCATAATCATGAGCCAGCAATGCACTGCAATGGTGTAGTGCATTGTGGGCCGTTCATGCCACACGAATTTGGTGTGCATGGTCCACAAAGTTCTGAATTCACCGAACAGATGAACGGCTGATGTTCGAGTCGAACATGCATTTGAATTGAACACCGAGCTCATCCCTATCCAGCACCATTGGGGCTCATAGAGTTAAGGGATCTTATGCACTCATCAATAAAAGCTGTACTATAGCTTTTATGAATGAAGCATGGTCTATGAATAGAGCACATGAATAAATGAATGAAAGATACATTTCCTCCATTCCTCCTTCATTCGTAGATCAGATATATTAAGCCCTGCAGCACACACACTAGAGGGTGCTACACATTTATAAGTCTAAACTTAGGGTTTAAGTTGCTAAAGGTAACAGCAGCCAGGCAACCTAAGGTGAAGAGGGTATCCCAAAACCAATATATACTAAATGTAAGTGTTCTTACCATTTGTATACCATTATGACATTTAAATGAATTATATATTTATCTATGAATGTATATTACGTATATCCATTTCTCTTACAGCATCTCTACTATACTCATACCCCGCCAAAAAAGAAAAGGAAAAAATGACAAGACGAAACGCGTTGGTTTGTGTGTGTTTCTTGGGTTGTGCATTCCCTCATTTAATGATATTCTTGTACCGTATGAATTTGATCAATGCTTTACATCACTGGTTCTCAGAGGGCATACCATCTATTGGAGATAAAAAGGGGGGGGAGTATATGGAGTTCAATAGTATGATGCTGGTACAATATGTTTTTATGTAGTGTCTGTCTTTCTATAAGACATATTTTAAAGGATTTGTAATAAAATAATGTTTTATATCTATATGGTGTACGATTAGTTATTCTAAGAGGAGGTTTCAGCACTTGTCCCGATTTGTTCCTCTCTTTGTGCATTGTATTGTATACAGCGCACTCCTTAGACTGTTCATGTAGGGATGATCACCCTGCAATCAATGTAAAATATAGATCTTCACCAGCACATCTTGGTATAGTGATAATCTTCTCCTTTACTCACATAAAGTAAAAGGCATAATTGGCCTGTGATGCTTTGTTACTTTATTTGCATTAAGGACAACACTATACCAAGGTGTGCTAGTGAAGATCCTTTTTTATGATTAAGGTAATCTAAGGTGATTACACTTATGGGGGACTTTTGAAACATTAAAATATTGACCGGTTCTCTTTAAACAAATATATACATGGTGATCATGAAGTTCTTTATCTTTTTCTTTTTAACTTTGAACTTGGTTAGTTTTTTTAGATCTTGTCAAAAGAAAACCAACATGTTTTTGGATGAAGATAATATCTTTAATGACTAACAGATGCTAGAAGGTGCAAGGTTTCAGTATCCCAGAGGACTTTTACTAAGGAATCTGGAGAAAATAAGTGTTTCTGACAGCTAGCATCTACAAACACAGATTAGCCAATAAAGGTATTACCTCTTCCTAGTAAATCTGGAGAAAATTAAAAATCTGAATTTATTACTAATGCATATTAGAATCAAGATTTTTTAAATAGAAGCAATTATGAGAACAATGGTGAACTTCATAGCTTTGTGTTAGCACTGTCAAATGGAGTTTAACACTTACCATAAGTAAAAATCACAAATCCAGATTTGTCAAAAGAGGACATAAAAACATGAGGTATCCAAGCACACATACAATTAAATGTCACAAACAGTGGTCTTTATCTACTGATTAAAGGGCTGTCCAGCTGATGCAGGAGTCTACTGGAGGCTGTGGAGGCACAGGTGTCGCAGAAGCCCAAAAGAGCACTTTGGAGGCACGGGAATTCTCTTGGGGTCACAGGAATGCACAAGGCACACTCAAGTCATTAGATGACACGGAGGTCACTTAGGTGAACTTGGAAACATGGGGCATACAGGTTGCATTTGGAGTCATTAAGAACATTTTGGAGACACTAGATAACACAGATTTCATTAGGGCACGTTGAAGACACAAGGGTTTACAGCTGCACACTTGGAACCACTAGAAGGTACAGGATGCACTTGGGGACAAGTGGACACACAGGGGAAACTTGAAGTTAATAGATAACACGTGATGCACTGGGGAGCACTTGGCATACTAAATGACACAGGAACTGGGGGCTGTACTTGGAGTCAATGGACGTACTTTGATACACAAAATACCAGGTGGTTGGCAAGTACAGGATGCACAGGGGTACAGATATGTACTGCAGCAAGGGGCTTGGCTGAAGCATATAGACATGTCGCTCAAATGCCAACCACATGTCAGTATGAGATTTTAGGCTACAACAATCAGGAGATCTGCAAAACCTGGAAATGCTAGCACTGCGTTTTGGCAAGGTGAAACAGTGCTGGATCCCAAGAGAGGTTAGTGCGATATACACAATGTAAATATAGATAACAAAGCAGGACATAAAGGCCAATTTACATCTTTGTGTGTGTTAATGCACACGGTACTGAAGGAAGGAAAATAGCTAATAACTTACCAAACAGATACAAAGAGGACATGATATAGGCAAAAAGCTAAATAGTATAAAACTAATATGTTTTAGCCTATAGTCCAATGTGCAATTGATATTATTATCAGTTGGTATTATTCTTGTAAAATAATTAGCAGTACTAATACACATATGCCTTGAAAAAGTATTCGCACCCCTTGAAATTTTCCACATTTTGTCATGTTACAACCAAAAACGTAAATGTGTTTTATTGGTGGCACCTAATTGTGAAGTGAAAGGAAAATGATAAATGGTTTTCAATTTTTTTACAAATAAATATGTGAAAAGTGTGGTGTGCATTAGTATTCAGTCCCCTTTACTCAGATAACCCTAACTGAAATCTAGTGGAACCAATTGCCTTCAGAAGTCACCTAATTAGTAAATAGAGTCCACCTGTATGTAATTTAATCTCAGTATTAATACAGCTGTTCTATGAAGACCTCAGAGGTTTGTTAGAGAACCTTAGTGAACAAACAGCATCATGAAGGCCAAGGAACACACAAGACAGGTCAGGGATAAAATTGTGGAGAAGTTTAATGCAGGGTTAGGTTATAAAAAATATCCCAGTATGGCACAACTGCAAACCTACAAAGACATGGCTGGTCCACCAAAACTGACAGGCCAGGCAAGAAGAGCATTCATCAGAGAAGCAGCTAAGACACTCATGGTAACTCTGGAGTTGCTGCATAGATCCAAAGCTCAGGAGGGAGAATCTGTCCACAGGACAACTATCATTTATGTACTCCACAAATCTGGCCTTTATGGAAGAGTGGCAAGAAGAAAGCCATTATTAAAAGAAAGCCATAAGAAGTCCTCTTTGCAGTCATGTGGGGGACACAGCGAAGATGTGTAAAAGGGTCAGATGAGACCAAAATTGAACTTTTTGGCCTAAAAGCAAAATGCTATGTGTGCAAGAAAACTAACACTGCACATCACCCTGAGCACACCATCCCCACCGTGAAATATGATGGTGGCAGCACCATGTTCTGGGGATGCTTTCATTTCTTTAGCAGGGACAGGGAAGCTGGTCAGAGTCGATGGGAAGATGGATGGAGCCAAATACAGGGCAATCTTAGATGATATCTTGTTAGAGTCTGAAAAAGACTTGAGATTGGGGTGGAGGTTCACCTTCCAGCAACAACAACCTTAAACATACAGCCAGAGCTACAATGGCATGGTTTGGAATAGAGCAAAGCATATTCATGTGTTAGAATCTGTGGCAAGACTTGAAAATTGCTGTTCACAGACGCTCTCCATCCAATCTGACAGAGCTTGAGCTTTTTTGCAAAGAAGAATGGGCAAAAATGTCACTCTCTAGATGTGCAAAGCTGGTAGAGACGTCCCCAAAAAGACTTACAGCTGTAATTGCAGTGAAAGGTGGTTCTACAAAGTATTGACACAGGGCACTGAATACAAATGCACACCACGCTTTCACATATTTATTTGTAAAAAAATTGGAAAACCATTTATTTAAAAATGTACTCATTGACGAACACATTTCGCCCATCAATTGAACTAAAAATTAACTATTCAAGTACACATGTCAATTTCCTAGACACCACAGGGATGACAAGCTACACACCTCAATATACAGGAAACCCACAGATAGATGCAATTATCTCCACAGTTCCAGTTATGCTCAGACCCAGAAGGCAGAAAAAAACATCTTAGAATGTTAGCAGACTCCTTCCATAAGAAAGGTTACGAGGACAAAATTATACATGCGAGTATAAACAATGCATGTAACAGCACTAGAAGGAATAAGAAAGATAATCAGAGATTTGCAACCTTTATTAACCACTTGCCCACTGGGCACTAAAACCCCCATCCTAACCAAGCCACTTTTCAGCTTTTGGTGCTCTCACATTTTGAATGACAATTACCCAGTCATGCATCATTGTATCCATATGAAATTTTTGTCCTTTTCTTCACACAAATATGGTATTTGATCACCACTGTTTTTTTTTTTTGTTTTTTTTTGCGCTATAAATTTAAAAAGATGGGAAATCTTGTAAAAAAAAAACAAATTTTTTTGTTTCAGTTATAAAAATTGCAAATTAGTAATTTTAGTTCATACATTTTGGCTACAATGTATACTGCTACATATCTTTGGTAAAAACAACCCAAATCAGTGTATATTATTTGGTCTTTGTGAAAGTTATAGTGTCTACAAACTATGATGCCAATCTCTGAACATTTATCACAGCTGATCACACCTAACGTACTGACTGCCTATCAAATTTTTTGAGACATTAACAAATACCCCCCAAATGACCCCTTTTTGGAAAGTAGACATTCCAAGGTATTTAGTAAAAAGCATGGTGAGTTTTTTGAAGTTGTAATTCTTTGAAAAACAAGTTTTTTTTTCTTTCTTTATTTTTTCACAAAATTGTCATAATAACAAGTTATTTCTCGCACACAGCATGTGTATACCACAAATTACACCCCAAAACCCATTCTGCTACTCCTTCTAAGTATGGCGATACCACATGTGTGAGACTTTTTCACAGCCTGACCACATACAAAGATCCAACATGCAGACGTTCTAGGAGCATAAATTACACATATAATTTCTTGACTACCTTTTACACTCTTGAAGGCCCTGGAGCACCAGGACAATGGAAACACCCAAAAAAGTACCCCCTTTTGTAAATTAAACACCCCAACACATAATCTATTAGGCATAATGAGTTTTTCTTTTTTTTTACACAGAGTTGTCCATGTATAAGATATTTCTAACACACAGTGTGTACATAGCAAAAATTACACCCCAAAATACATTCATCCCGAGTATGGTGATACCACACGTGTAAAAGTTTTCCCACAGCCTTGCCACATACAGAGGCCCAACATGTAGGTAGTTCCATCAGGTGTTCTAGGAGCATAAATTACACATCTAATTTGACTACCTATTACACTTTTGTGAGACACTGATGGGCACTGTAGTGGCACTGATGGGTATTGTAGTGGCATGAATGTGGCACGGATAAGCACTGATGTGGCATGCATGTGGCATGGATGAGCACTGATTTGGCATGGATGAGCTTGAATTAGCCATGGATGGGCACAGATGAGCAGGGCTGGGCATGACTGGGCATGGATGGGCATGGATGAGCATGGAGGAGGCATGAATGAGCCATGGATAAGCCATGGATGGGCATGGATGAGCCATGGATGGGGATAAATGAGCATGGCTGGGCATGAATGGACATGACTGGGCAAGGCTGATCATGTGTAGGCATGACTGGGCAAGGATGGGCATGGATGAGCATTGATGAGCATGGCTGTGCATGGATGACCATGGCTGGGCATGGATGAGAATGGCCGAGCAAGGGGCTGGGCACGGCTCAACGTGGCTGGGCACGGATGAGCACAGGTGGGCAAAGATGAGCATACCTGGGCACAGCTGAGCATGGCTGGGCATGGCTGAGCATGGCTAAGCCCAGATGAGCATGGATGAGCTTACCTGGGCACAGTTGAGCATGGCTAGGCATGGCTAAACATGAATGAGCATGGCTAGGCATGGCTGGGCATGGGTGAGTCAGGGAAGGATGGATGGATGAGCCAGGGATGGGTACAGATTAGCGCTGTGGACACCTCAGATCTAGCCCACAGTGCTTCTGCACCCGCTCCCTCCTCTTCTTGCACACTGTACCAATCGGTGCGAGGAGAGGGAAGGAGCTGAACCGGAAATGGTCCGGTCTGTTTACATACGATCCCTCCATCAATGGATGGGGCAATAGCATGGTAAAGGGCCACTGTCATTGACCCTTTACACTGTTCTGTGACCTGGAGTGCGTGCCCCAGGGGGAGCGTGGGAGCGCAATTCTGGGGGGACGTTATAGTGTGCCCTCCCAGAGTCATCCGACTGCGCTGTAGCCGTTTTTCAGGTATGGCCCAGTTGGTAAGTGGTTAACAGAGGATGAATGATAAAATAAATATTGTGACAACCCCCAATTCTGGCTTTCAGGCAATCTCTGGCATAAACTAATCATGAGGAAAACCTCATTCTGATTTCAGTCACAAATAGAGGAAACAAACCTTGCAGCAAAAAATGCTGCAAACTATGAAGCCAAATCAATCCATCAAAAAGTGTCACATAAAAGTGACATCAAGTATTACCAGATCATACAGATGCGTCTCCAGTAATATTGTGTACCTATCCAGTGCAAAAAAGGTCAGAAATTACAAAAAAGAATGAATTCACACATACACACTATGAAGGAACATGATTTCTGCACACCTGTGGGACATAATTTCTCCCAACCAGACCACGGTGTAAGGGAACTTAAAAACAACACAGGAATGGAAAACTTAAGAACTAAGAATGATAATTCTATTTGACATAAAATATAATGGACTAAATGTGGACCTCAGTTTCTAAATCATTATCCAACAGTTTATGTCCTCTCTGACCATGTGGCTCCTCCCTTCTCCCCGCATTATTTCACTATCTATCCAAGTTTAATTACCATTGCTGCTTATGTGTGTTTTTTTACCCAGAGATGGTCTTATTAACATTCTGCTAAAATTTTGTATGTTAGTTCTGCTTGGACCTTGAAAAAGGGGGTACACCCTGGAAGTGTGCCTGGAAAGCTTGGCTGTTAGTGCAAATAAAAAAAGTAAGAACTCAAATATTTTTGTTGCACTCAATAGACAGAAGCATCAACCTCTGTTGCTAAAGCAATGCCTTTTAATGTAATAAAAGACAAACATTTGCCTCAAAAATCTCCTTGAAACAAAATACTCACCTTGCTACATGGTAGGCAGGACACTATACACTATTTAAAGCTCATGTGACTTACTTGTAATTTCTTCTTTGGGCTGCTGGAAAAATCATTTAATGAGTCATTGAGAGGGCGTTATTTTAACATTCATTCTGATTTATTTTACTGCTGTAAAAAATATTTTTTGTTAAATCTGTTTTATCTTACGAGTGAACTGGGCTGTGTAAACCAATGTGGGGTCTTGCAAAATGACTGCGGCATCCATGTTTAAGTATCTGGCATCTAAAACAGTAAATATCTAAACTTGAAGTGAGGCCTGTAATTTCAACCCACTGCAAACGTGAATATAAAAAACGAGCTTGTTGATCAAAGTATAAATCATACTTTCAATTAGATTTTCTCACTTTCAGGAAACATGCCAAGAAAAACAACAAATTCAGAAATAAAGAATTGAATACCCTAATCTTAACCCTATAGCGGGAAAGAAAATGAAAAACTTGTGCTGCAATAATGTCATGATGCCTGGGAATGAGAAAAAGCAAGCATAAGAAAAAAGGATACTACTGAATGATCAAAGGAGAAATAAAAGCAAACAGTTTGACATGATTATTGGCTGGCTTGACTCGAGTATGAAGCTGATGGCATTTTGCAAAATATACTATAGTGTAAAAGAAAAGCAGATTGTTATGTGCTTTAAAACATGTAATAAATGCATGTCATTCCACAGGGTACATTAAGGCTGAACTCTAGCTTTATGTTTTTTTCTCTACATTTTAGCAAGTCCTCTCCTGTGTTAAAACTCTGCAAAGTTGCACCTCAAAAAAATAATTACTTGAAACTGCAGCAGCTATCTCAAACCTGTCTTCATTTCTTGTCTGAATGACCATGATCATTCATCAATTACTTTGTAGAGACAATGGCCAACTCTCAAAGCTATTAGCTTGCTCTACCACCAATTACTTTGTTCCTGTGCATTATAGAAAGAACAAATCCCTGACACCCTTTATATATGTATGCCCCCTTGGTTTTGTAGACTTTGGCTTTGCAATCTGATGGTTGGGTGCATACAAATCAAGCAACTGATCGTCAGATTGCACAACTAAAGTCTACAGAATCCAGGGGACAGGAGGGAGATGTATGCACATCTAAACAGATGCCAGGGAGATGTGTTCTTTCATATAATACTAGAGCTTTTAACAGATTAGCAGTGTGAGAAGACAGGAGAAGAATGTAATGTGGGTGGAGAGTGATGTGCCTGGAGACATGCAATGGGGCTGACAAGGGGGAGAACCTGGTGTAACAGGAAGTGAGGTGGCTGGGGCGGAATGCAATCATTTATTTGATGCGTTTGTGCACATATATAGTTTCTCCCCCCCCCCCCACTACCACACATTATGCAGTCGAGTTTCCTGCATTTGAGGAAATCGCAGGGGTCAGCACAGCCGGAGTGCAATGGCTGAGCCTCGCCCTGGGAGAACCACCTTTTTGATCATGGTATCTCCCCTGTCAGGTAAGTATAGTTTCTTATTTATAATTATTTATTTGGTCGTATGACTATCTTAATGTGGACCAAAGTTTTCAGGGTGTTTAATTTGGTCACTTTATTTATTACACATGCTTTTTGGATCTATATGCACTTTTAAATACATAATTTATTATACGAACTTGGTCTTTGCCTCTTTGAGGGGGCTAAATTCCTCATTCCATGAAACCTGAGTTGCGACAATATTTTTATTGAAAGTGAACCCATGGCTAGGCTAAGTATTTATATATGCTTCAAAAACTCGAAATACGCTTTAAAACAAGTCCTCGTTGACCTCTGTCCCAACAGACACTGTAAAGCAGTTCATCCTCAAATTCTATCACTGATCAGTGGGGGACCAGTGGATTATGAGCAAAGCGGAGTCTGTCCTGTGTGAAAGGTAGGCCATGCATAATGCAATTTGGTTGCAGGAAAAAAAAAAACGCTTGATTTCCCTATTAGCACTGCTGAACCATATAAGATTTTAACTATCGATGGCCAGCTTAAGGATGCATTTCACTGTCCATCCTTCAATGATCATCATCATTATCATCATGATAATCACACAGTATAGGTGCTGTGGCTTAAAGCATCTGTACTGTGTAAATATCATCATGATGATTATGGTGATCACATTTGGCTGCTCCTTGCTGTATAATTGAACATACACAATGGTCAGGGCGTGGAGAAAGGTTGTGACGGTACCTTTCCTGTGACTTCTCTGCTGCTGATGGTTATACCTCTGTGTGCACTGCTCGGCTGGCTGCTGAGCTGCTGGTTGGACATCACCAGTGGCGGCTGGTGAAGTTTTAAGTTGGTGAGGCGCCAGACCCTGCCCTTCCTTTTTGACTCTCACATCTCAGAAGTTCCACCCCTTATAGACTCCACCCACTCTGTACATAATGTACAGTATAACTCAAATGTTAGTCCTAATTCTCAATAAAATTCTTCTGGCTTATTCATCCATTAAATCCCAAAAGTAAAGAAATACCAGCAGCTTCAAATAACACAGCAACAGCTACACTCCTGGTGACTTCTTGATCCCTGCATTGTAAGTAATGATTCATTACCAACAATGTTGCCTGTTTTCATGAAGTCTTGCTCAGCTTCTGATGTGCACCTCAGCATCAAACAACAGAATAAGAGGAATGTCTAGTTATGACAATTTCTCTAAAACAACTGCTTTTCAATGAATGCCATCTTAAATCGCCTGATTTTATAAACTTTTTTGACAGATAAATTATCTGAGATAATGAAGATTTATATGAGTGGAAGCTGGTCAGTTCCAAAAACCAGGGACATTTCTATAGCTCACCATGTGTCAGGGGTTAGTGTAGGATTACCAGCATTCCTAATGATGCTGATCTCCAGCCTGCCAGACTTGCCAGTGCCACTGTGCCAGTAGATGATCTGAGTCTGACTGTCCCTGGCTGAGCTCCTCCTTTCCTCAGCCCAATCTGAACTCAACTCACACATGAAACATCCCAGCCGGAGCTGTGCTGCTCTCTCCTCTCCTCCGTCCGTCATAATGATCACTTGTGTCATCCTCCGTTTTGTACAACGTGGCTGGCTGTGTGGGTTCCCTTGTAGATAGTGGAGGCTGGAGAGGAGACACTGCTGGAGAAGGAGATACCATGTGTCAGAGTCCAACAACATGAGGGAGGAATGGCTGGCAGCAGGCCAGCCACTGAGCTTAGCAGTGCAACTGCAGGGGAAGATCTTCTCCATTCCTGGTGCAGGGAGAGACCAAATTTGGGAGCTCAATAGGTGGGCCAGGTCGGTATTTCAGCCCGTCCCAATGAGTTTCCTTTAACGCAATAGGAAACTGGCAGGCAGCCAGTAGGAGTGGAGAACTGTTTACTCAGTGTTCTAAATACAGCAGAGAGAGAGAGAGAGATGGAGAGGGAGAGAGAGAGAGAAAGAAACTCAACAGAAAAAATTATTACATAGTTTATTTTTATTGTTATTTGTTTATGTTTTCTGAAACAAAACTTGTGGGGTGCTGCCCCAGGAGCCCCTATGGATGAGCCTCTACTGGACATTACATCAAATCTGCTGCCTCTGACTGCACTGGTGTCTTCCAGTTCCAGCCAGCTGCCCCCAGCCTGCCACTGCCATTCTTCTGCTTGATTCCTCTTAGAAATTACTTTCCGATGGCATCAGGCAGTGTGCAGGGCAAACCGAATCACTCTGCCAAGCTAGCAGCAGGGACTAAGAGACCTGGGACCTCCATCTCATCAAAAGCGGCTGACACAAGATAGTATAAGTCTGCAGGTGCCCGAAGAAGAAAAAAAAACTCCCTTGATCTACAATATCCCAGTCCTCTGGTCAAACTGATGGGGCACCCCTCGACCCAGGGAATATGTTCCCACCAGATAGCCATGTACACATGTGAACAGTATGTATACACCAACCATACACATGATCCTACAGGACGCCTGAAGCTTCCAGCCAGCCCCCCCCCCCCTCCCCTCCCTGTTAAGTGACGGAGCCCAGGCCCCCTACAGGAGGGCTAGTGGTACCCCCTTATCAGCGACCCTGCTTGCAGCTGCAGTGGGCTTGTTTTAAAGCTTGTATACTACTTGTCAAGAATATGTGAATATGTTAATGTCCAGTATTCTTGGCCACTTAAAGGGACAATATCCACTGATTTGTGAACAACATGTTGTTTCTGTTTGTACCACTGCAGGAATTGTGGTACAAGAGCTGTGTGGAGCTGCTGCATAGTAACAATTGGACTATCAGTTAGGAGATTTATACATAATCTGATATATTTTAATATTTACATGATAAGCCTTGATTTTTTTGTCAGCTATTGGCAGGTCCACGACAGCCTGGATTTAGAGGAAGTGGGTGTGATGACATTGGCCCCAAGGACTGATAGTATAGAGTGGCAAAAGGTACTACGGCATGGCACGGCTCTGAAATGAAGGTGAGTATTGCAGTAAAAGGTGCTTTATTTGTTGGAGTTGTATAATTTTGAAAGGGATTATAAAATGTTATTAATAGACTTTTTATTTTACATCAAGATACATAGTAAGGTGATGCTATGTTTGTACCAAATTCCTATTTTCTTGTCCTTTGGTTACAGGTTTTGGTTATAGAACAAATATTTATTTTTTTCTTATGCCATGCATTTGAACTGCCCAGTATTAGTCCACTATAAAGCACAAGGATGAATAACCTTTTATGAACACGAAGTAGCTGTGCTTGGATCACAGTGAGTGTATAGGGTTTTGAGATTACATGTTAATTTCTAATTTAAAATATTGCCAACGAGAAAAATAAGATATATAAGATGGATAGAGATAGGAAAAGCCAGCATATGGTTTAACTGCCAACAACCTTACAAAGAATAATTGTTCATTTTGATTGGTATTGACTGTTAGCTGCAATTTCTATATACTATAACCTTGCATACTTGATTTTTTTGTACCTATTATTATTTCTAAAGTGTGTTTTATTTGAAATACTCTTGTTGAGTTTTATTTTTTTCCTTTTTACCCTCTAAATGGCATTTTTGCATTTCCAGGCTATTAATTCAGGTGGTGTCTGGTAGGCATTTGGTTTTGAAACAGCCTCATACATATGGAAAACCAATAACGTAAAAGCATTACTGAGTTTCAACAAACATGTATTTAAAGAGAAATAAAAGCTCCAGTGAAAACATAATATTAACAGCTCAAAGCATATCATATTGCTTTCTGAAATCTTAGTGGTTCTTATTTACTGCTTGGCCAGCAAAATACTCTGCAATTTGATCCTAGTTTCATAATCGTCCAGTCATTGATTAAAAAAAAAAAAAAAGAATAGTTAAATATAGACAAACAGTATGGCCATATTAGGGAGAGATTTCATGAAAATGTGATTTAAATGTGATTTAGAATAGGAACGTTATAAGAAATATTAATTTCTCATGCAGTAACTTGATGAAGAAAATGCAAATAAAACGAATACATTCCTACAATTCAGCTGGACTTGAAAGGGTCTATAGAAGGGTCAAGTGAGACATATTTTACAGCCACACTTTGTTAGAAGCTAAAACAAGAGCTACTGTATGTCTAGAGCATAGCATTCACTGTGAGACATGCCCTTAGTTGTTAAGAGCTTATCTACCAATCACGTTATTGTATCCTAAGATTTTCACTTACTCAGCTGTCTAGGTCACTGATGGGTCAATGGTCAAGGATTTCACAATTACAAAATCCTCTGAAATCTTTTTATACAGAGCATGCCCATTACCAAAAATTACCCCAGCTGGAGGATAGGGTTTTAAGTACCATATTATTTAGTTTACCTATCATGTTAGACACTCCAGGAGAGGGTCCGGAACTATTTATTTCCAACAACTTCCTGGTTACTAAGTCTCTGTGTCATGAATGCCAGCAGAGCTGTGTGGGTATTTATAGGGCCTGACCTTCCACTGTGTGAGCTACAAACTCACAGCAGCTGGGAAGCAAGCAGACTAGAGCTTACACATACCTCAATTTATAGTCATGGATAGCTGGACCTAGAAGAGGTTAAAGGAAAGATTGGTTGGCTTGAAGGATGTAGTAGTAAATATGGAAGTGTACAACAGCTATATTGTTGGTGGTCAGCATGGAGATAATGTAGGGGTTTCCTTTCTATAGCTCTGTCCAGCTGGACACGCTTCCAGGTGGCACACCTAACCTCAGGCCTCCACTACAAATGCTGTTCAACTGGGACTTCAGCCCTGCAAAGGGCCCTTTAGATAGCTCTGCAGGAAACTACATCCTAGCAGCTCTGGGGTATCACACTCCCATGCTCTGTCTACTATGAGCTCCATCCACCACTGGCATTTATGTGGGCACTAACCACGCAATACATCATAAGACGAGGGATTTATCTAAATGGGGAGCTAACCCTGAATTGCAATTTTCCCTTCACCACATTATCTGAGAACAAAGCCATCTAATGGCAGACAAGCCTACTGCACCTGCCAACAACAGGAATTAAAAGTGAGGGAAAATTCACTAGAAAAGGATAACAGAGAAAATATTCCAGTGTGGACAGTTATTCTGGTGACAGCTATCTAAGATATTATTTTACTTTCTGGGATTTTTCCTGCTGGGTCTACAGGAGAGTAAGAATAAGGCATTTCTCATGTAGGTCACTGAAGAAAAAAACTTATAGGGGTTTTAACCAATTGATACTCTGTGTAAAATGAAAAGAAAGGTTAGATTTAGTCATACTTTAACCATTTGCCTTTATTATAAACCTGTGTTGGCCCTAAATGCACATATTATGCTTTGGTCAACTGATGAAAGATGGCTTGGGTTTAACTGACAGATGTCACTGTCGTAAATGAAAAAAGAAAATGTTTTGGGTCATTGCTAGGAATTTCCTAATTGCTAATCAGCCTACACAAATTATGTTATTATAACAAGGCTACCATTTGTCATGGAAAAAGTAGTCTTATTTATGGCTTAGGAAAGCTGGTAAAACTTTTAGAAATCATTATGCGCTATCTTGAAACAATTTGACATGAATACTTTATTGCCTAAAACTACTATTTCATAGTATTATTGCAATATGTAAATAAACTAAACTTCAGCAATTGTACTGTATAACACAGTAACACAAAATTTCAGAAAGTATCCAACTTTAGGTAACTTTTTTATTCATTTTTAAAAATATATCCCTAGTTTAATGATAGGTATGCTCAGATATTACACTTACTGCACAGAAACAGCCACATGTGAGGGCAAATAAAAATGGGGAGGCACAGAATTAAAGTACACCTAAGCCATTTAAAAAAAAAAAGACATATAGTAGGGAATGTTTGTTTTTGCCATCTGTGTCCCAATTCTCTTTACTTCCTGTTCTGTAAACACATAAGGAAATGGGAGGAAACCCCTCTTAAAGTAGAAGTACAGCCAAAGATTGTTTGGCTGTACTTCTGTGGATCACAGAATTACAGTTTATTCTGCACTCCTGTGACCCATTTCCAGCAGACAGCAGATGACCTGCTGTCAGCTTACATCACAGAGCTGGTCCCGGCTGGGTAAAGATTGGGACCATATGATTGGGAACCACCCAGGAGCCTAGACTGACAGCTGGCTCGGCCTCTCAGTGAGCCGCTAAGATCCTGAGATAGTCGCTCCCGTCCCCTCCACAGCCCGGCGCTCCAGTGCGTGCAGGGGGGCAGAGCAGAGAGCACTCACAGAGCACTGAGAACCGAGTGATCAGCGGTGTTTGATCACTCATTTCTCAGTCTTAGAGCCAGTGGGAAACAGATGCAGCATTGGACCAATGCTGCATCCGCCTAGGTAAGTATGATTCTTAAATGAAAACAAAAACAACTTCTCTTTTAAATGAGAGAAATTGTTTTATATAATAGTCACTGGGAAAAGTATCCCCACTGGAAGATTTTCCCTCACCACCTGATCAGGTAAAACATAAAAAAATTGGATCTTCCCTCACTTTTAGTCCGATGACAGTGGTCACCAGGAAAAACCAAGAGAGAGAATCTACCTGTTGGAGACCCGGAACCTGACAATGGATTTAAACCCCTTACCATTCTAAACAAAACAAAAAAAAACAACTTTTAGTTTAGATAATGTGGACAAAATTATCACAATAAGCATGAACTATTTTTTCTGCTGCAAGCATTAGTAAATTAATAGGAAGGTATATCATATGTACCTCTTTTAGCCTCTTTTTTACATTTATTCATTTGTTTCCTGATCTCTGTATTAGTAGTCATACATTTTGCAATCATGTAATCCAGACAGTAAGGGCAGGGCACTGAGGGTGGAAATAATATCAAAATAGCAGCTTCCTTGTCTGATGCCACATCCTCTTGAGAAAGTCTATGAAATGTACCAAGGAAGTGACATCAGATGCCAGGCCAGAACTGGGCGTTGCAGGTTTTCCATCTTTGTTTCTACTGGATGCATATTTTGCATCTTGCATTTATCAATGCATTTTATATTAAAATAAAGAGCTTTTTTTTATAATTACTACTCCGTGAAGTTTGCCTTCTCTGTAACATTTCTTGGAGATATCTAAGATGCCTATGAAGGTCTGAGAGATATTGTGCATTATATACATGCTTACTATGACCCTATGAAATTTAAGGGTCGTTGTGCCTAGTGAGAGTTCATTTGCATTTACAGTGGTGTGAAAAAGTGTTTGCCCCCTTCCTCATTTCCTGTTCCTTTGCATGTTTGTCACACTTAAGTGTTTCGGAACATCAAACCAATTTAAACAATAGTCAAGGACAACACAAGTAAACACAAAATGCAATTTGTAAATTAAGGTGTTTATTATTAAAGGTGAAAAAAAATCCAAACCATCATGGCCCTGTGTGAAAAAGTGATTGCCCCCTAAACCTAATAACTGGTTGGGCCACCCTTAGCAGCAACAACTGCAACCAAGCGTTTGCGATAACGTGCAATGAGGCTTTTACAGCGTCCTGGAGGAATTTTGGCCCACTCATCTTTGCAGAATTGTCCTAATTCAGTTACATTAGAGGGTTTTCGAGCATGAACGGCCTTTTTAAGGTCATACCACAACATCTCAATAGGATTCAGGTCAGGACTTTGGCTAGGCCACTCCAAAGTCTTCATTTTGTTTTTCTTCAGCCATTCGGTGGTGGACTTGCTGGTGTGTTTAGGATCATTGTCCTGCTGCAGAACCCACGTTCGTTTCAGCTTGAGTACACAAACAGATGGTCGAACATTTTCCTTCAGGATCTCTTGGTAGACAGCAGAATTCATAGTTCCTTTTATCACGGCAAGTCTTCCAGGTCCTGAAGCAGCAAAACAGCCCCAGACCATCACACTACCACCACCATATTTTACTGTTGGTATAATGTTCTTTTTCTGAAATGCAGTGTTCCTTCTACGCCAGATATACTTGGACACACACCTTCCAAAGAGTTCCACTTTTGTCTCATCGGTCCACAGAATGTTGTCCCAAAAGTCTTGGGGATCATCAAGATGTGTTGTGGAGAAATTGAGACGAGCTTTGATGTTCTTTTTGCTCAGCAGTGGTTTTCTCCTTGGAACTCTGCCATGCAGGCCATTTTTGCCCAGTCTTTTCCTGATGGTGGAGGCATGAACGCTGACCTTAACTGAGGCAAGTGAGGCCTGCAGTTCCTTGGACGTTGTTGTGGGGTCTTTTGTGACCTCTTGGATGAGTCGTCGCTGCGCTCTTGGGGTAATTTTGGGCGGCCGGCCACTCCTGGGAAGGTTCACCACTGTTCCATGTCTTCGCCATTTGTGTATAATGGCTCTCACTATGGTTCGCTGGATTCCCAAAGCTTTGGAAATGGCGTTATAACCCTTTCCAGACTGATATATTTCAATTACTTTCTTTCTCAATTGTTCCTGAATTTCTTTGGGTCTCGGCATGATGTGTAGCTTTTAAGGATCTTCTGGTGGACCTTACTGTGTCAAGCAGCTCCTATTTAAGTGATGCCTTGATTGTCAACAGGTGTGGCAATAATCAGGCCTGGGTGTGGCTAGAGAAATTGAACTCAGGTGTGGACAACCACAGTTATAGTATGTTTTAACAAGGGGGGCAATCACTTTTTCACACAAGGCCATGATGGTTTGGATTTTTTTTTCACCTTTAATAATAAACACCTTCATTTACAAATTGCATTTTGTGTTTACTTGTGTTGTCCTTGACTATTGTTTAAATTGGTTTGATGTTCCGAAATACTTAAGTGTGACAAACATGCAAAGGAACAGGAAATGAGGAAGGGGGCAAACACTTTTTCACACCACTGTAAGTGTGAAAATTGATCTTTTTCACCATTCAAAATCAGAAAGAATACAGGGGCAGGTTTTACAGGTATTTATCCATCTATACAATCTAATATATAATGTGAAATGATCACAAAATTAAATAAAAACTGTGAAAAAGTGATGTTAAATTCACACCCAAACTAAATTCCGTGTTCCATCATATAGAGATTTTAAAACTGTGAATACAACAGTCCATAGATAAATGGTGAAAAAAAAGATATAGTCAGAAAGGGGATTCCACATGCCATCAGTGAGGACACAGACAATTAAACCCCCACCGGTTAGTGGGCATATGCTTCCCGGTACCACCGTTCTCCTCAGACTTCTGAGGAAGCAGCAGGGCCTGTATTGGATTAGGGAGCATTTGAAGAAAGAATCTTCCATTCACCATGGATGAAATGTCAGTAGAAAACATTCAGCTCCGAGCCAATCAGGTTACAGATGAGGTCATGCTATTTTGAACACTGGAGAGGATTTGGTCTGACAAGTTGGCTGCTTCTGAGGACTGTTTCTTTTTGATATCTTCTGAACAACTGGGCCATCTTCCATCCTGATCTGGAGCCCAGATGTGGAGGTCCCATACATTGGTGTTTGCACTACATGCCTTGTTGACTCATTGAGCATATGCCCATTTGAGTCTCCTTACTCCGGTAAGCCTCCTCACTAACCTGTGGTGGTTTCATTGTGTCTTCACTTCAACACTGACGGCACGCGGAATCCCCTTTCTGGTTATATCGTTTTTTTTCACTGTTTATCTATGGACTGTTGTATTCACGGTTTAAAAACCTCTATATGATAGAACACAGACTTTAGTTTGGGTGTGAATTTCACATGACTTTTCACTGTTACATTATATATTAGATTGTATAAATGAATTTGTATCATTATGAATTTTTGAGCGCGGCACAAGTTTTTTATTTCCACAAATTCCTTGGTTTACACTTGTCTTAGTGTTGTGCTGGCTGCTATTTAATATACGTTTGCATGTCAGCACGATATACACCAATTTTTCTGTTTATAGGTATTTATCATTGTGACAGCCAAGCAAAGGATATCATAGTGATCATGTGATCGGGAGCTGGTCCAAGTATATAAATCAGAGACAGTTAGGCAACTAGTGTTTTTTGAAGAAAGCCAACAATGGCAGTTCCCATACATGGAAAACACAACAACATGAATAGCAACTGCATCTAGTCAAACAAAACAACAATATCTATCTTTTTATAGTATACAGAACTATTCCCACTGATCAGAAAAAAAACTGTTTTGGCATTTTTTTTTATTGGATGAGTGCAAAAAGTTAGTGGGTGAGAAACAAACAGTAAAAATAAAATTACTGGAACAGTTATGGAGTATTTAAGGAAAAAATACAATAATGCATGCCAAACAATTGCTCTACTAAAACAGAGAACTTTACGGAGTTCACAACAGTGATTTAGCAGATTAGTAGAACATACACATTGCCAGATACTGTATATTTTTATTAGGATATATGGACAATATATTTTCCCTTTTGAGGTGCAGCTGTGAGCTGGCAGAGAAGGAAATGTTTTACCAGAACTCATATCATTTTGGAGCATCCATGCTGAGCTCTATAAGCATGAGACAGAACAAGCAATATTCCTTCTATTTATAACCATAGAAACTGGTTCAGCCCACTTGGCTACTAGACCTTTTCAGCTGTGATCAGTCTGCAGTGAGACTCTGCTGGTCATTTATGAAACAACTCAGCAAAGCAGGATAAAGTACGGACTCTGCCATCAAATGTACTGGCATAATAAATACGTCCATGCTGCCTTATTAACAATGTACTTTGATTTTTTTCAGTTTTCACAGATTGCTGATTCCCCCCCCCAGATCCTGGGTGGATACATGCATCTCATATGTATAAATACACTATATTACCAAAAGTATTGGGACACCTGTCTTTACACGCACATGAACTTTAATGGCATCCCACTGGTCCTACTAAATTGGTGGAGGGGGGGGGGGGGTGGGTTATGGCACAGGGTTATTTTTCAGGGGTTGGGCCTGGCCCCTTAGTTTCAGTGAAGGGAACACTTAAGGCACCAGCATACCAAGACATTTTGAACAATTTCATGCTTCCAACTTTGTGGGAACAGTCTGGGGATGGCCCATTCTTGTTTCAACATGACTGCGCACCAGTGTACAAAGCAAGGTCCATAAAGACCTTGGGTTGGAGGAACTTGACTGGCCTGCACAGAGTGCTGACCTTAACCCGATAGAACACGTTTGGGATGAATCAGAGACTGCGAGCCAGGCCTTCTCATCCAACATCAGTGCCTAACCTCACAAATGCGCTGGAAGAATGATCAAACATTTCCATAGACACACTCCTAAACCTTGTGGACAGCCTTCCCAGAAGAGTTGAAGCTGTTATAGCTCCAAAAGGTGGGCCAACTCAATATTAAGCACTATGGACTAAGACTGGGGTGCCATTTAAGTTTAAGTGCATGTAAAGGCAGGTGTCCCAATACTTTTGGTAATATAATGTATGTATGAAAGTTGGACAGAATGTAAGACAGAATGTTGAAGAGATAGACCTCACAAACAAACAATATATTTCCCAGTACAATTACAGACCAGCCTGCATAAAAAATAAATTAGCCCTGTCTAACAGTTTAGGTTAAAAACATAGGGTTTTGTTTGCACACATTTGCAAATATATGTGGAAGCCATAGTGCCCACGCCAATGGACCTATGTATATACTGGTCCTAAGTCTAAATTTCCAGAGCCTCCATAGTAGGAGCACATATAAGAATGGATATATTAAGGGCAGGTATGCCTGGAGGGAGCCCATGTTTCCTTAAAACCAAAGGGATGCACATGACGCCAAGCAAGAGCACACAGGCAAAATGGCAACCACCCCAATCTATTACTGGCCTTTGCAGCAAGGTGCACATAAAAGGGCAATACACATCACAAACAAAAGATTTCCAGCACACCAGAGGTGAGAGGAAAACCTTCCACTGAAAACTGTTCCTATGATGACTCTAAAATTAGAAGAGAGAGATTCCTTCCAATTTTCTATTATGTTTCTAGGATAGGAAGTGAATACAAATCTCCTCAACAGCACATAGGCAACAAAAAATAAACTGATAACGACTTTAATCTAAAACAAAAAACATATATAAGTTTTGGCTTTACATGCACCTAAGGAAACTTGTGCTGAGAGAAAAAAAGTAGGTGCCATAGGGTTGATATTAACAGTAGATTGCATAAGGTTGAATAAGTTCGTTAGCATTCATAATATGACAATGCAAAGGACACACCTGAGAGACTGCAGAATAATGGGAAACCTAGTCAATGGTTTCAAACCAAATTTTTGCATTTGTGTTTACGGAGCTCCAATTTTGAAACTTTGAAAAAAATCAAGGGTCTAGAAAAAAAACTATAGTTGTGTTTTCCCCAGAACTATATAGCAAATAGGAATCTACCTAAAAAATGTGCAGACTACTGGTAAAAGACTGGAAAAGTGGCCATGGATCAAAATTTGGCCAGTTCAACAGGAATCGATTGCATTCAGTACAACCAGCCTGTCGTTTATTTTCTTACGATTGGTGGCCATAGTGGCAAGCAGTGATCATTGTATTCTGCTGGTTGGCAACTTCCCGTTGGCAGAACACAATATCGCTGCAGGAGGAATTCCCCTATTGACACTGACTGTGTGTTGATAGGGAAATCAAGCAATTCTCTTTCATTCAACCCATGAATGAAGTTAAGAAAATTGCTTAATGTATGGCCTCAAACTGAGAACATAGGGGCCATTGTCAATGGCAAATTGAGACACATAGCTTGTTTCTCAGAAAGTATCCTGTATGATACCATATTGATACAACAGGGATAGGAGTACTCACGGATCATGATAGCACTACTCCTGTTGGCAAAGCAGAATGCTGTGGCCGCCCACATCCTACTAACGAATTATGTCAATGGTTACTAAGGACTAGTCGGGAAGCACACACAGCTTTCTGGGTTACCAATAGTAGTGGCAGGAGCAGAGAGGAAGAGACAACAGGGAGGAAGTGCAGGCCGGGCTGTCCTGTCTGTTCACAGGAAGTAACAGAGGAATACTATCAGATCAGAGTGTACAGGGTTTGATTACTGCCCCCTATCTCCTCTACAGACTGCTCCTGTCACACCAGCAGACATTGTGGGTGGGGGGGAGGTAATCAAAACCCGTGCAGGCCATCCTGAGAGCATCCTGTGTTACCTCATGTACACAGACAGGTTGAAGATGATCCTGAAGTTGGGAGAGAGAGTAAAGCCCACACCTCCTCTCTGCTGATGCCACTACAACTGTAAGGACAATATAAACAAAATAAGAACTTTGCACCAATATGCAAAAATGAAAAGTGAAAAAATAAAATAGTCCTGGCGACTGCTGGCCAGCAGTGTAAATGTGAACAACCTGGTGACACATTGAAGTAATAAAGAAGAAGTGAACACAGAGCTCAACTGTATAATTTACAAGCATGTAAACATGAACAAGTGAAAAAACAATAATGAATTAACAGTCCCAGTCCTACTTCATCGTGAAGTAAAGTGCTTGTGCGTTGATCATATAAAAGGTGCTCCATTTCAGTGTGCAGACACAGGTGCCCCACATGGATGTACACTCACCCTTAAGAGTTGACCATCTATCGCTAGAGTGGTCACTTGTACTTTGTGGGGATAACGGGACCCCTAGAAGGTGTAATCCAGGTCAGTCGTGAACATTCCTCTCTGTGGCTCTGGTAGGAATCCAAAAATTGCACCAGAAATATTATTGGATTCCTACCAGAGCCATAGAGAAGAATGCCATGTTCACTTTTTTACTACTCCTGTAGTGATGATGTGGTGGGATGGGAGCTTTTATGCTAGGAAGGGACATTTGGAGGGTAGAGGAGGAACAGTTTGTGCTAGGAGAGGGGAGTTGGGAGTGCGGGAAAATTTGCTCTAGGAGGGGATTTGTGCTAGGATGCTAGAATGGGGGCTTCGGAGGAGAGATTTACAATCTACAGATTATGTAGAATAGATACAGGTGGGACTTTATATGAGCCGTGACCATCCGGTACACCGAGCTCCATCCCGATATTTGAACAAAAAGAAGGGAAGAAGGGACAACAAAGGGGCAACAACGGGACTTTATATGAAACAAGACACTGAGGGGTTGTTTCGTTTACTCTCGGGAGCTGCGAAGCACACCATGGCTATCCCCCACCCACTTGGCCGTCAGGTCTCTGTGGGGGGGCTCGCCCTCGCTGTGCGTCGACGCCACGCCCACACGCCTTACGTTCAGCATCATTTGTGACGCCGAACGCTGACGTGTTTGTTTTTCCAACTACGTCCAGCACGAGGGCTGTCGGCTCTCTCATGTGAGCGCAAGCCGTTCGGATGTGGGTACTCTCACCCTCTGAGCTGTGCACATTTTTGCGTGACGTTGGTTACATCCTCGCCGGTGCTGCGGGCTACCTCTATCACTAATTTTCCATTGGAGGTTATTCTTTATCTGAACAGGGTTTCTTTACACTTGTTACTCTTCATACAACACACACGTTTCTGTGCATTAAATTTTAGGTAATTTATGATCTCTTGTTCTGGGTCTCTTATTTTTATGGTGGTATGGTCACGTTGGCTTGCTAATTTTGTGTTTACCTTATGCACATCCTTTCTTCACCTTGGGATGACCATTTTTGTCCCATTTCCACTTTCTTACCCACTTCTTCTTTCTTCTCTATATAATTTTGCCACTTAGTTCCCCTCCTCTCCCCATTTCCGCTCACATTATTACAATTTATTTTTATTTAATTCTTTTTCAGCCATTTTTGGTCACTTTCACCACATCAACTTGGTCTGAGTAAACTCCAGCCACTTTTAGGACCTTTTCACTTTCTGGCCTGCTTGCCGGCTTCTTGGATGTTACCTCAGCTCCCGGAGGGATGCAGATTTCCCCTCCCAGTGCCTCTGATGTAAACCATCACTACCATGATTGCTATGTGTATTTTTTGTTATCCAATAGGTAAGAGTTGTTAGGATCATTGTATAAGCTCCCTCTCTCCCTCCATAATCAATTACCATTGATTATTAATATTAATATTTTATTTATCACAGGTACCCCCAATTTTTATAGCAGCTCCTGATGAGTGGAAACAATCCACGAAACGCGTAGAGCTTTTTACCAGTGGATATTATGCCCCAATAACCAAGATTTCCCCATGGGTTTGATCTAATTAAATCATCAATTCATTTTATTGGTTTCTACTGTATATGCACGTTGGGATGTACTTTCGGTTTGTTACTAACTATGTGTAATAATGCTATTGTAATATGAATTTTATATAATAATGTTACTACAATATGAATTTGATTAGGTTATTATCATGTATAATTTTTTAATTTTGCTTATTATAATATTGATTTATCATCAACTTATTTATTGTACTATCTTCCTGTGCATCGCCATTAAATTATTATTATTATTTTATTGATTGATTTAATTGACCTTCAGTGTCTTGTTTCATATAAAGTCCCGTTGTTGCCCCTTTGTTGTCCCTTCTTCCCTTCTTTTTGTACAATCTACAGATGTCTTAACTTTGCCTTACAAACTACATTTTAGGGCTTGTTCAGACCAGGTGCAGTGTGGTAATGCGTGTGAAACACCCCCATACAACTAGAAAATGCATGTACGTTTACACCCACTAAAACACATGGTACAGCAGCATTTTGGTGAGGTGCAATTTAAAAAATCATGCCAGCACCTTTTGTGCATGTTTCACAATCATAGAGCATACCTATTAAAAAATCCTTTTCCTGTTTTTTTCTTTCGTGTGCCTTATACACATGGTCGGAAACTCTGACGGAAAAGGTCCGATCGGATTATATTGTTGGAAAATCCGATCGTGTGTGGGCTCTATCGGACTTTTTCCGTCGGAAATTCAGATGGAAAAAATTTGAGCGCAGGATCTCACATTTTCTGACAAAAAAATCCGATCTGACTTTTTCCAATCGTTTGTAGAGAATTCCAATCGGACAAAGTGGCACGCATGCTCAGATCAAATTACAAGACCAAAGCTATTGGCTACTAGCCTCAACGTAGTCCCATTGTAAAAAACGAACGTCATCACATTCCGAACAATTGGATTTTCAGACAACTTTGTCCGAATGCGTGTATGCAACACCAGTTTATCACAAAATCTGTCACAAAAAATCCGACAGATTTTGTTGTCGGAATGTCTGACCGTGTGTACAAGGCATTACTCTTATTATCATTTAAAAACTGATGTTGGTTATCAGTTGTGTTCAATGCCCATGCAATTATCTCATTGTAATATTTCATTAGATGAATAAACAACCAAGTTATGTTCTGAAAATATACTTTTCAAATTTGATCTATAGCTTTGTTAACATACATGTAAAAAATGTTAAGCGACACCATTTCCAGAGTATGCAACATCGAGCCAAGTAAATTTAATGACTTTGAAAGGATTTCTACATCAATAACGCATACATACTGAGCAAATATGGGAAATCAGAGACAGGTCCTGCAGTAAAGTCAATGAGAACCTTGATGAACCATAATTGAAACCCACAAGTTAGCCCCCTCCTGTTTTCTCAATAAGTCCAAAATACAACCCAGTTCATTTTCTTACTCTCACCTATGATTATAGGATCAGTCCAAAGCTGGCAATTTTCTTCTGGGCATATACATTTTCCTCAAACTTATGAGCTACTGAAAAAAAGGTTTAGCATTTAATACTCTGCTGAGCCATAATATGGAGCACCAGCCATAATACATTAGAAACTTAATTTCAGCTGCAGGTCACAAGTACATATAGTAATGGAAATAAACATTATCAAATGTCTTCATGTTACAATTACATTTTCTTTATTACAGTTTGAGGTCAAATAAGCATTACACTTTTGTAAGCATGTTAAATTGAAATGATGTCTTTTATCAACATTTTTCCTTATTGTGCATCGTAATGCAGAGCAAAACTGAACGTTTACTTTAATGTCTATCCCAACAGTGCACAATTACCTTCACGTGTTGCTCTGTTTAACTTGATAGGCAAAGCACAAATTCATTTTAAATTGAACATATCTGAAATCAATAAATTACCCATATATGGACACAAAACATTATGACAGCGACAAATTTTAAATAATAGTAAAGGATCTTCAAAAAACAGGATATTGGACAACTCTCTATATTTTATCAAATTTTTGCCAATAAAGCAAACCTAAGCCAGCGCTCCTCTTACTGTCTGCTGAAGCAATGATGTGTATGCCATAGACCTTCTGTAGGAGACCACTGGTACTTAGTCCTTCCAGGTTTTGACTAAATTTGTTTATACACTGTGTTGCACCCAAATGATGTGCTTATTAAGACTGGTGCTACACATATTAAGCTTTGGTGAGTTGGGTGCACAGTGTGGCCTCATAATGTCAAGCTTGGCTTGAATGAAACGGGAAGGTGTGCATGTAAATGCAGAAGGAGAAATCAGAAAAGAGACACACATTTGAGATTGGTCTGACCATTAGCAGAGTCATGACCAGATCCACAGCATGCTCATTTAATGATTATTTATAAATTGGCCTAATAGACATTGGAAGGTATGTAACCCCCCCCCCCCCCCCCCGACAAAGCCTACTGAAGTGATGTGGACTAAAAGAAAGTGAGAAGTGTAGAGACACTGGCATGTTGCTTGCAAACTGTTTATGTAGTGTAAGGTTTGCTTTGCTGTGATGAACTGGTATTTTTTTATATGCATTGGAAGTAAAAATTACAATTCACTGTATAATACTTTTAAAACCCAGTATGAAACCTAAGAAGACTGATGCCTAAGAACAACCTGAACGATGCAGTTGTACGTATACAGTAAAAAAAAAAAAAAAAAACACAGTCGAAAGAAAAGTCAGTCTCTAAAGGGAAAATGTTTTTATTTATTTATATATTTCTTTTATTTTAAAAACAAAGACATTTTCCTGTAAAATTTCAGGATTGATCACTTAAACCACGCTGGGGCTGATTCCTTAAAATTGCAAAAACAACTGTTAGCCGAGTGATTGTAATTATAAACTCCTTGTGCCTCCTTAGCTTGATGACCTGAGGAAGGAGGCCATGCCTCCAAAACGCATTGTCATGGCTACTGTGTGACGTCCTCACTCGCTTCCCTCCCCCTGTATACTGCTCGTGTGGGTTTGTGTGTCCTCAAAGAGCAGTGGCGGCTGGACTAGGTGCATGCACATTAGGATCTTCACATCGAGCTAGGTGGTGGATAGCCTCGGATGTGCTGCCAAGATCCGGGAATATAGGTTGATCTTCCACTATGTAATCTTGAGGTGGTTATAGGAGTGCGACCACAGTGGAATCCTTTTACTGTATCTATCTTCACACAATGTGAGTTTGACCATTGTAGTGTTTTTACCTTTACCATATTAATGCCGAGTTACACTAGAACGGCTTTGCGCTCTCTTATTTTGTGTTTTCTCCTTAACCTATTACCTGGCTTTTCTGTCTCTTTGTTTAACTACAGATGCTATGGCCTATGACCACTAGGGCAGAGCATTTTCTTCAGGCTCCAGGATATAGGTGCTTCAGGATTTTGAAATAGCACCTGCACAGTCTCTGGACAGAGGCACCCAACACAGGATGAGGTGAGTGTGCAGCACAATCGACATTAGAAGCTACATGTTCAGGGATCATATTAGGGGTTAGCTTAAGTATTGGGTTTAGAACTGGGGATTTTTGGTGCCAATATCCCAATGTCAAGCACTACCAAACACGATCAAAAAGAAACCAAACCGATTCCCTCATCTACATATTCGAGGTGGATGAGGGAATCCTCCCTGCTGAGCTATTGTATTCTGATGGTGGAGACTCCTCCACCATCAGAATACACTAATCAGCACTGCAGCCACTTGATCGAAGCAAAATTCTCCAACAAGCCAGTTCTGGATCAGTTGGTCCTTAGATCAAGTGCTCACAAACAGGAATGGCAATAGATTGATTGAAATTCCTCCATTCCCTGATGAAGCGGATGAATTTCCATATCTATTGGCAGCCTAACTGTGGATGTTATTTTTGTATTTCATGTAACACTATTTACAAGTTAAATGTGTTCACACAAACATAAGCTAGCATTTCCAAACACCCCATTTAAAGTGGCTAGGTTCTATAAAAGAACAATGTACTTCCAAGTTTATTCTTGTGAAAGAGTTCATTTATATTCTGCAAACTGTAGCATAGTGAATTATTCATGCAGGCTTTTAGGCCCAGTCTACAGCCAGTTCTCTGTCACCACATTATACACTAGAAGCGAGCTTTTGCAGAAAGGGTGAACCCAGGGTTACCAGATGGTTTCAGGTCACTAGAGACGTTTTGACTTGGTGTAATTTTCTATGATTGATTTTCATACAAAATTCTGGGCAAACAAATCCAAATATGTATAAAAGAAAAAAAATTAATTATAGTTCCAAACTGTTGGAGATGGCTTGAATATAATTCTTTGATAATGTATTTGTGATCTCACTGCTTCAGAAAGTTGCCAAGTTAATATCTTTAATAAGGGACACATAGGAAATATGCAAGCTTAAACCAAGAGTGATATGTAGTTTTAAAATGACATTCCCATCTCACCTGGCTCCATCCGGCCATGCTGCTTTTGTAATTCACAAAACAGGTGAGATGCAGATATAATACAGTCAGAATTGTGACTGGTCCCAAATGACCTCAGAAAATGTGTAATTCACATGTATTCCTAATTAAATGGATTTGTTGACAGCTATAATACTAGAACTGTTGGCTTATTTAAAGACACCCTGTCACCAGGTCCTGTTGTGTAATGTTTTGCTTTACTGCATTGCTCTCTACACGCGACATTCAGTAACAAATTGATTTTACTTTCTGTCAGGTTACATAGAATGCATTTGTTAGGAGAAATGCAAAACCACCTGATACAAAGCCACAGTGATCGTTTTTATAGGGGCAATTAGGGAGGTAAGCCCACCATTCTAAGGGGGTCCAGATTTTTTACATTTAGTGGTTCAGTTAAAATCTTCCAAAGAACAAATGTGATGTTAGAGTTAGGGACTTGGTGTATATTAGTGTAGGGACCTTCTGGCAGAAATGTTGATAATCAATCTTACAGCTTATATTCCCAAATAGGTCACATGTAAGCCCGTGGGTGACTTGGAAGCACAAGAGAACTTCTTGGTAAATAAATGGTCTTTCCCACACTTTGATTCGTTTTCTTTGATAGTTTCAACAGGCTTAAAATGACATCCACCGAAGGGGCATGCTTTAACAGCAAGCATACATCATTAAGCAGGGATAAATGGACTACATTAATGATGCTTTCTCCTCAAACAATTCTTAAGTCTGAGACACATTATTATTCATATTGTAAACACATAGACAGTAATACAAATTTTCCCACCCATGTGAGGAGTTTGTAGATGGGCTCATTACTTGTATTATGGCCCCTAACCCACTTATTAGTACCTTTCTGCAGCCTTGAAAATTGAGACTATTTATGTATCTCATATGCTGATTTTAGCACATTGTGCCAGTACTTGACCACAGACTGTTCCAGGTTCTTGGCATCTAAGGGCGCAAGCAGGCACACAGAGGTACTTTTGAAGAATAGCTGGACCTATAGGTTCACACTGGCTAACATCTGCATGTCTATATGCAAGGGGTCTCAGATTCAAGGTTGCTGGAAGGTTTCAGTAGTTTTAAAAAATATGGAGACTGTTGAGTGTGAGCACCTTTTATTTCCTATGTTCTGCTAGTAACACATGTCAACTTAATTATATATTATGCTCATTTGCATTCATGGAAATTCATTTATGTCAGTTCAACCAATTAAAATTATATTTTCAGAAGTTCAAGCATATATTTTCGTGACATTAGAGTAGGATGTATAGCTGAGAAAGTGACAAATTATTACAATAAAGCATCAGCAAATGAGTAACATGTTTCCATTGAGTATGTTAGTGATTACTGCAACATGATACAAATTCCAACCTAATACATTTCCATATTGAATAAGTATCTCTAGTGTCCAGGCTCAAAGCATTCTTAGCAGCTAACTTTGTGTAGCTTCTGTGTAACTTTCTGTGAAACTATTGGACATTTAAGGGAGCTCATGCTTTTAGGTAGAATAGCATTGGGCTTAGTCACTTAATTGCTTCTTATAACTTTTTTTAGGTGCTCCAGGAGCGATACCTGCTATAGTGTTCATCCACGAATGCTCTCAAAGCAAGGTGTGGAACCCTGAAGCACCTGCGTTTCTACAAACCTACTGAAACTTCCAAGGATGCGGTCTCTGGTTCAAACACCTATGAAGGTTATCGTCAATGTGGAAGACTAAGCTGGGCTTACAATCCAGGCTTGACATAGACAAGCAGAATCAGAGAAAAAAGCCATGTCAGTAATGGAGAGACAAGCATAGAAAGATTGTGGATCACAACTGGGGTCAGCAATATTTAGAATTTAGGGTCACAAGCTAGGGTCAGCAATATCATATTAACAGGCAGAATCCTGACTGTAAGAGAAGATGAGTTTAAAGTCTAGTTAGGGTCAGCAACATGTAGGCAAGGTACTGAATCCAAGTTTAAAGCACAGATAATACCAGTGGTTAGCACCCCCAAATTATAAACCAGAACAGAGCCAAAGGGACTAGAGAAGACTATAGACAAGCCAGCTATACAGAATGTTGTGACCATGAGCGTACCAACTTATTTTTTAGCACCACATCCCCAGATTGGAATAAAAGAACATAGGAAATGGGACTTTATAGGTGCGGAGTCAGATGATAAAGAAATCAATTTATAAAAAAAAAATTCTTTATTGAAAAAATAGAATAAAAATACATATATTCCATAAAACCAAATGGACAAAGGAAAGGAGGTACAAATTATGGCTAATGCCAAATGTTTTACAGCTCAAACAACACAGCAGTAGATGACAAGCTTCCCAACATGTTTCACGCTCAAACTGGGCTTCCTCAGGGGATGCTGGTTGTTCCTGATATGCACCGCCTTCTAATAAGAAAATACACGACAAATCTACAAATTAATTGACATCACAAAGTTATAATAAATACATCAGCAATATATAATGGTTATCATGCAATTGCATCTCCACTATGAGAATGTTACTGCCTATCCGTGTTTATAAAAGCAAAGAGACCAGAAACTGCCAGGGCATCTAGATGTACCACTATGTCAACCAGTATGCCAAGGGTAGCCATAGACCAGCTAAAAAAGGACCAGCTAAAAAAGGAAGTGTAAAAAAAAATTATATATATATATACAGTGGTGTGAAAAAGTGTTTGCCCCCTTCCTCATTTCCTGTTCCTTTGCATGTTTGTCACACTTAAGTGTTTCGGAACATCAAACCAATTTAAACAATAGTCAAGGACAACACAAGTAAACACAAAATGCAATTTGTAAATGAAGGTGTTTATTATTAAAGGTGAAAAAAAATCCAAACCACCATGGCCCTGTGTGAAAAAGTGATTGCCCCCTTGTTAAAACATACTATAACTGTGGTTGTCCACACCTGAGTTCAATTTCTCTAGCCACACCCAGGCCTGATTATTGCCACACCTGTTCACAATCAAGGCATCACTTAAATAGGAGCTGCTTGACACAGTAAGGTCCACCAGAAGATCCTTAAAAGCTACACATCATGCCGAGACCCAAAGAAATTCAGGAACAATTGAGAAAGAAAGTAATTGAGATCTATCAGTCTGGAAAGGGTTATAAAGCCATTTCCAAAGCTTTGGGAATCCAGCGAACCACAGTGAGAGCCATTATCCACAAATGGCGAAGACATGGAACAGTGGTGAACCTTCCCAGGAGTGGCCGGCCGCCTAAAATTACCCCAAGAGCGCAGCGACGACTCATCCAAGAGGTCACAAAAGACCCCACAACAACGTCCAAGGAACTGCAGGCCTCACTCGCCTCAGTTAAGGTCAGCGTTCATGCCTCCACCATCAGGAAAAGACTGGGCAAAAATGGCCTGCATGGCAGAGTTCCAAGGAGAAAACCACTGCTGAGCAAAAACAACATCAAAGCTCGTCTCAATTTCTCCACAACACATCTTGATGATCCCCAAGACTTTTGGGACAACATTCTGTGGACCGATGAGACAAAAGTGGAACTCTTTGGAAGGTGTGTGTCCAAGTATATCTGGCGTAGAAGGAACACTGCATTTCATAAAAAGAACATTATACCAACAGTAAAATATGGTGGTGGTAGTGTGATGGTCTGGGGCTGTTTTGCTGCTTCAGGACCTGGAAGACTTGCCGTGATAAAAGGAACTATGAATTCTGCTGTCTACCAAGAGATCCTGAAGGAGAATGTCCGACCATCTGTTCGTGTACTCAAGCTGAAACGAACTTGGGTTCTGCAGCAGGACAATGATCCTAAACACACCAGCAAGTCCACCACCGTATGGCTGAAGAAAAACAAAATGAAGACTTTGGAGTGGCCTAGCCAAAGTCCTGACCTGAATCCTATTGAGATGTTGTGGTATGACCTTAAAAAGGCCGTTCATGCTCGAAAACCCTCTAATGTAACTGAATTAGGACAATTCTGCAAAGATGAGTGGGCCAAAATTCCTCCAGGACGCTGTAAAAGCCTCATTGCACGTTATCGCAAACGCTTGGTTGCAGTTGTTGCTGCTAAGGGTGGCCCAACCAGTTATTAGGTTTAGGGGGCAATCACTTTTTCACACAGGGCCATGATGGTTTGGATTTTTTTTCACCTTTAATAATAAACACCTTCATTTACAAATTGCATTTTGTGTTTACTTGTGTTGTCCTTGACTATTGTTTAAATTGGTTTGATGTTCCGAAACACTTAAGTGTGACAAACATGCAAAGGAACAGGAAATGAGGAAGGGGGCAAACACTTTTTCACACCACTGTATATATATATATATATATATATATATATATATATATATATATATATATATATATATATATATATATATATAGTTTAGGCTCCAGTTTATTGGGGTATATATATCTAGATATAAACACGGGTAAGCAGTGACATTCTCATAGTGCAGATGCAATTGCATGATAACCATTATATATTGCTGATGTATTTATTATAACTTTATGGTGTCAATTAATTTGTGGATTTGTCATGTATTTTCTTATTAGAAGGCAGTGCATATCATGAACGACCAGCATCCACTGAAGAAGCCCAGTTTGAGGGTGAAACATGTTGGGAAGCTTGTCATCTACTGCTGTGTTGTTTGAGCTGTAAAACTTTGGGCATTATCTCCTTTCCTTTGTCCATTTGGTTTTATGGAATATACATATTTTTATTCTATTTTTCCAATAAAGGAATATATTTTTTATATTGATTTCTTTGTCATCTGACTACGCACCTATAAAGTCCTGTTACCTACGTTCTTTTATAGTCAAGCCAGGACAATAGCAAACAAATTTCAAACAGAAGTAAAAAAAACAACAAACAAAAAAAACAATACTGGTAATGATGATCAGACAGCAAGAACCATAGCACAAGAGGCTATAAGTACTAAAGAATTTGATGTCTTGTGTGCATGTACATTCATATGAAAGTTCATTCACCAAGCTGTATGTGTAAATGCCAGGCGTCCATATCCATACCCATGCAGCCACATTTTCCCAGCACACAGGACATGGTACCTGAAAGTTTCATTACTGATAATTCCTGCCTCAACTTGAAATTTTCTCTGTTCTTACTAGCAGTTCATATAGCAGGTCAAATACCAGTGAAAGGCCCTATCATGAGTGCAGGACCTTTTTGTAATGCCTATTACAAAAAGGGAACTCTAGAAACTCATGCACTAGAGCTAGAGCTCACCACAGGATTCTCAAACAGATGTAGGAAACCAGTGTGTAGTTTAAAATAGACCTTTCTCTAAAAATTCAGACTTTACATATGAGTAGGACACATGCCATGAGTAGGGCACATGCCAGCATTAGCAAATCTCAGTACTATTTTTATTAAACATTGGTTATTGTTTGCCATATTTATAAACTACTGCTCTAATGCTAGGCAGCCTAGGTCACTAACCATTCAATCAGCATTGATCAAGTTAAACATGACATTTCCAAATAAGGAATAACAGTCCCATTCTCTTCCTTCACATTTCAATGGGCTGATGGATCAATAAAAATCACAGGCTGCACCACTGGTCCATGTCTTAGACTGGATATTTCAAACAAAGTATAAACTTTGTGTTTGGCATGGAGGTTTCTTTGTCTGCTCTCCCCATATCCTCACCCCCCTCCTTCTCCCCACCATTTTAATATACATACCTCTTCTTTTGTAGATGTGGAATTTGTTACTTAAAATGACTGCCCTTTCTTCTCTTGTAGGAATCATGACCAAATCTTTATGTGACATTATATATTGGTCAGGCAACGCACTAACACCTTTGCTGCCATAGTGCTATGTGCCGGGTGTTCAGTGTACCCCTGTACCTTTAAGCAGGGACGGGCTCCTTCCAACCTCACCTGCCCTCTGCATATCCATTTAAGTGCATGTGCTTCCATTGTGGAGACTCTCAGAAGTTAGAGATGGGACAAGAGTAAACAGGATGTTCTTAATGCATGTTGTTACACAGGTCAATTTGGTTGGTAGTTGGCTGGTTTACTAAGTTTTAGTTTGAAAATCTTTTTGAATTTGTTTGAAATATGTTGCCCTTCCAGTGCTCCTTGCTGCAAAAAACAGTTATAGGTGGGAGGAGTGTCCACTTGTTTGTATCTTGAATATATTGGTCAGGCAACGCACTGACACCTTTCCTTAGTGCTATGTGGTGGGTGTTCAGTGTGCCCCTGTACCTTTAAGGATGGGTGGGTTCCTTCCAGGCTCAATAGCCCTCTGCCTTTCTATTCAAGTTCATATGCATTCATTGTGGAGATTCTCAGAATGTAGATTTAGGACTACAGTAAACAGAGTGCCTTGACAGGGCCTGTAGCGTATGCATGTATTTGAAAATGTGTGCAGACTAAACCCCTGTCTTAACATATGTTGTTAGGTAGGTCAGTTTGATTGGTCACTGGCTTGTTGGTATCTATGAGCTTGTATTTGTTTGAAAGCTTTGCTGATGTCTGTCATCCAATCATGTGCAATGCAATTTTTGTTTTCCTATTGCATGTGTTTGTGTATTCTTTGCAAAGTAAAATGTCACCACATTTACTGAGCCCTACATTCCCTTTCATAGTGCAATTTGCTTATGCAAAGTGAGCAGCCTATTTCTTTAGTACATCAAACGACTTGTCTTCGGTCCCAAGAACCTACACAGCCTAATTATCTGTGTTTTTATTATTTTCCTGAATCAGGAATACCTGCTGTTTCTGCTTAGGAAATAGATATAAATCACCATTTTGCTGAAGACAGGCTCCATAAAGTTTTCATTTTGACTCATAAAGTTTGCATTGCGACTGCAGCTCAAGAGAAAGATGTCAACATTATAACACACAAATGCCCACTCTTCATACTTCATACAAAAATCTCCAAATCTGCTTCAGATTGATGTTGGTATTATACAAAAAAAAAAAAAAGAGGTATCATGTTACATGTTTGGTGGTCCTGTCCTCAAATCTTGCCCTTTTGGGCACAAATATGTTTACCACATACCTCCCTCTTTGATCCACCTCCTCCCTCCTATCTCTGATTCTTGCTTTTCTTTTTTTCTCTTTTCTACTCACCCATTTTCATTTGGCTATACATACAGTAGGATTGGATGGTTCTAAAGCCGCGTACACACGGGCGGACTGTATGGCCTACTTAGTCCGTCATACAATCCGACGGACAGTCCGTCATACTTTCGAATGAACGGACTTGACCACACACACCACTTTTTGAGCGGACTAATACGGCGTACTAAGTCCGCCATACTATCCGCCCTACTTTTGAAATGAACGGACTCGCCCACACACGCGGAGGAATGTCCGCTCATTTCGAGCGCGTCTCCAGGTAGGCGGGGGCCGCGAAGGAGATGTCGCTGACCCCGCCGCCTGGTATGGACTTAAAGGGGAACCCCAACGCCGAAAAAAATCAGCGTGAGGGTCCCCCCCAAGTCCACAACAGACCCTTGTCCGAGCACGCTACCCGGTCGGCCAGGAAAGGGGGGCGAGTGAGCGACAACCAACCCTGGCCGTTGGTTGTCGGGGTCTGTGGGCGGGGGGCTTATCGGAATCCGGGAGCCCCCTTTAATAAGGGGGCCCCCGGATACCGGCCCCCACCCTATGTGAATGAGTATGGGGTACAATGTACCCCTACCCATTCACCTGTAAAATAAAAGTACAAAAAAAAACACAACACACGAGATAAAATACTTTATTGCACAGCTCCGGGGGTCTTCCGTCTTCGGGGGTCTTCTCGCCGGACTCCTCCGCTATCTTCTTGTAGCTCTTTTGCTAGCGGAGGAGTCCGGCTTTCTTCCTCGCCGCCGGCCTCTTCTCCCGACTTCGGGGGTCTTGTCCCCCTCTTCGGTTCTTCTGCCGGGCCACCGCGCCTTCTTATAGCTCTTTTACAGGCGGTGGCCCGGTCTTCTGTCGCCGCCGCCGCCGCCTTCCGTTCTTCTTCTTCTTTTCCAGGAGATGTTGCCTCGACGATCTCTCCGGCCGGAATGCCAGGGACGCACTGCGCGGCCACTTATATAGGGACAAGGGGCGGTGTCACATGGCTTTATGTCACATGGGTTGGTCACATGGGTTGATGTCACATGGGGACTATGACATCGTAAGGGGGCGGGGTCACCATGTGACACCAACCCATGTGACATAAAGCCATGTGACACCGCCCCTTGTCCCTATATAAGTGGCCGCGCAGTGCGTCCCTGGCATTCCGGCCGGAGAGATCGTTGAGGCAACATCTCCTGGAGAAGAAGAAGAAGAAGAAGTAGAAGAAGAACGGAAGGCGGCGACAGAAGACCGGGCCACCGCCTGTAAAAGAGCTATAAGAAGGCGCGGTGGCCCGGCAGAAGAACCGAAGAGGGGGACAAGACCCCCAAAGTCGGGAGAAGAGGCCGGCGGCGAGGAAGAAAGCCGGACTCCTCCGCTAGCAAAAGAGCTACAAGAAGATAGCGGAGGAGTCCGGCAAGAAGACCCCCGAAGACGGAAGACCCCGGAGCTGTGCAAATAAAGTATTTTATCTCGTGTGTTGTGGTTTTTTTTGTACTTTTATTTTACAGGTGAATGGGTAGGGGTACATTGTACCTCATACTCATTCACATAGGGTGGGGGGCCGGTATCCGGGGGCCCCCTTATTAAAGGGGGCTTCCGGATTCCGATAAGCCCCCCGCCCGCAGACCCCGACAACCAACGGCCAGGGTTGTCGGGAAGAGGCCCTTGTCCTCATCAACATGGGGACAAGGTGCTTTGGGGTGGGGGGGCCGCGCGGCCCCCCCTTCCCCAAGGCACCCCCCCATGTTGAGGGCACGCGGCCTGGTACGGCTCAGGAGGGGGGGGCGCTCGTTCGCCACCCTTTCCTGGCCGGCCGGGTAGCGTGCTCGGACAAGGGTCTGTTGTGGACTTGGGGGGGACTCCCACGCCGATTTTTGTCGGCGTTGGGGTTCCCCTTTAAGTCCATACCAGGCGGCGGGGCCAGCGACGTCTCCTTCGCGGGCCCCGCCTACCTGGATACCCGCTCGAAATGAGCGGACTTTTCTCCGGGTGGGAAAAGTCCGCTCGTTTCAAAAGTACGGCGGACTGGCATACACACGGGCGGATTGTCCGCCGAAATGCGAGTACGACGGACAGTATTTCGAAAAATCCGAAAAACTTAGTACGCCGGACTGCAACCTGAAAAAGTCCGCTGAAGCCCACACACGAGCGGACTGTCCGCTGAAATGTGTTTCGGCGGACTAAGTAGGCCATACAGTCCGCCCGTGTGTACGCGGCATAAGTGTGTCCAGTAGTAGTCTATAGGAACGCCATTCGGCAACACACATTTGCAAAGATGTTTTCATCTGTTATTCTGTGAGTGAACTACCTTCCCTATTTTATTTTAAGTTTATAGTCATAATACTACACTAAGAAATGGCTTTTTTTTATTTTACTCCGTTTCTGGAGATATGTAGGATTGGCACAGACTGTGGAGTTGGAATGGCCCAAGGGAGACCTTAATTTACTATGTGTTGTTTGCCCATCTGAAGTACAGTGGTCAATAGCTTCTGGTAAGAAGCTGCAATTTACTATATACAATATAAACTACACATTATTATTTCAGCCAGTCATCATGGATTTTTCACTTAGATGTTTTATACCACTGAGTGTGACAGATACTATTATGGTGGACTATAGTAGACTTTTTAAAAGCAACACTCTTATTTGGATTGGATTATAGTTTCTTTATACTTCACATTGATTACTTATGTTTTTAGGTTCTATAAGTTCATATTTTTTTTTGTTATTCCTTGTGTTTTTAGTGCTGTACTCTTTTCTGTTTATTTATATTTGAATTTGTTGTATCTTGACTCATTGAGCTGGCGGCTTCATATGATCATTTATTTTGAGCACAGTGTTTATTTTTCTCTATACATATGGTAGGCCAACATGCCTTATAAGGTACATCTTTACTGGGCCCAGAACCCTCTGGATCTAAACCTAGAACCAGGGTGTGTCAGATTACGTATTCTTTTGCAGACTATGCTATCATGCTATCAAAAAAGTGACATTTTTTTTTAACTCAGACCAATGAGATTTGAAAAGTACAGTCACATGGATAAATTAAAGAGCCAATTTGTCATAATAAAGTTTATACACAGATTATAGCATGTCACAACCGAAACATGGCATCAAACGTTTTTAGTAGTCTTATTTGTGCCAGTTACATTGTATAATCATCAAAACGTATTTTCTTTATGTTGTCATTAAAGGCTCCGTATGTTAATTACTATTTCATTTTTTTTTTTTATTATTTTCAAATCAGAAATTCATTCATGGCCCATATACCTGTACATTTAAAATATCAAATCTATATAATATTGAAATAGCTGTATCCCAAGAGTCTAATAGGTCTGCGTTACATTTGTAACTCTATATCCTAAAATAATAGAAAAAAGTCTAAGGGAAGGGAACTGGAATAAGAAAGCATGCAAGGCTAAATTTCTAAATATACATTAAGCACGAGGTTTAAGGTACCTAATTGTTTGCAGTGTCAGAGTTCTAGAATTAGTTTGTTAAAATATATCCTTAAATGATGTGGGTCAAAAATATGTTTAAAGAAAACATCTGTTAAACCCATAGAGATTCGTAATGTTTTAGTTGTAATTTTTTTGGATTTAGTAAAAAGTGTACTAAAGCGCTGATATGAACTAATAAATAAATAAGTGACAAATACTAGAAGATGACCAAATGATATAGCTACAATTATTGTGTATGTGAACTGATATCACACAAAAAATGCTATTTATATTTAGAATGTATAATGCGCTAATATTAACCTCCCAATATAACACGGTGTAACCTCCTAATGGTTAATCAGTGAAACATGTGCAAAATAAGCAAATGGAGCATATTATAAATAACAAAACATCCTTCACCATAACAAAATCCTAAGTGCCGGTTCACACAGGGGCGACTCAGATCCGACTTCAAGTCGCCCCAAGTCACCTCAGGTCGCACAACATGTAGAAATCAATGTAAGTGAATGAGAGCTGTCTTAATGCACACTACTGAAGTCGCTCCGACTTCAGAAAAGGTTCCTGTACTACTTGTAGGCGACTGGTACCCATTGATTTCAATGGAGGTCGCCTCCAAGTCGGATCTCCGTCTATACAGAGGCGACTCTCAGAGAATTATCAGCTCTCAAAAGAAGTTCCCCCCTGAGAGCTCATTCTCTGATTGGCCACGGCAAGTCGCCTGGCCTGGGGCGACTTAAAGTAGTGTTGTAAGTCGGGTCCAAGTCACGTCAAGTCACGTCAAGTCGCATCAAGTCACGTCAAGTCACGTCAAGTCACATCCAAGTTGCCTCCAAAAGTCGTGTTGCCCCTTAGGGCCGGTTCACACTGCGGGCGATGCAAGGCGACACCGACTTGCCTCGCCGCGACCTGCCGCGACCTCAGCGGCGATTTGCAAATAACTTCTGTATAGAAGTCAATGCAAGTCGCCCCGAGGTCGCCCAGAAGTAGTACAGGAACCTTTTTTCTGAGTCGGAGCGACTCGAGTCGCTCCTCTCAGAACGGTTCCATTGTACAGAACGGGGGCGACTTGTCAGATTGCGGCGAGGCAAGTCGTGTCGCCTCGCATCGCCCGCAGTGTGAACCGGCCTAGTGAACCGAGCCTTAAACTAAATATCAATGTGATGATAAATTATTAAACACAATAAAAAAGAAAGAAAAATTAGATATAATAATGTGATGAACCACAGTGCACAAATATCTCAATAAGACAGCATTACGCTGTGAAGAAATGTAACATCTTTAGTGATTGATGAGTTTAAACCATTTTCAATGAGTAACCTAAATGATAGAAATGCCTTGCTCATATATTCAGCTGCTCTTTAGCATGAACACTGAAGAAATCAGTTGTTTGGATGCTCTTTAGCATGGACTGGCTTCTGGCTTCTGGCTTTCATGAAACAACAAAAGAAAAAGAAAAATGCGCAGATAGTATATTGAATATTCCCTATAAACTAAGGGTAAACTTCACTCACAGTTTCCAGCAGAATGAATCGCATATGGTAAGGTCAGCATACAGCTAACAGCTGGGAACTCCTCACACTCCAACAGTGCACACACTGCACTGCTTGTCACTGGCTCCTCCCAACCGGTTTCATCACGAGACTAGTGATGAAACAGTTTGGGAGGAGCCAGTGATGAGCAGTGCTGTGTGTACACTGTTGGCGTGTCAGGAGATCCCAGCTGTTAGCTGTATGCTGACCTTACCATATGCGATTCATTCTGCTGGAAACTGTGAGTGAAGTTTACCCTTAGTTTATAGGGAATATTCAATGTATAATAGGCTCCATTTGCTTATTTTGCACATGATTCACTGATTAACCATTAGGAGGCTACACCGTGTTATATTGGGAGGTTAATATTAGCGCATTATACATTATAAATATAAAAAGTAAAAAAACATTTTTTTTGGATTTGAAAATGTAATGGTGGGGCATTATTTAAGGAGTAACTCCACTTTTGTTGAGGAAAAGTATAGCAGCTTCAACTCTTCTGGGAAGTCTGTCCACAAGGTTTAGGAGTGTGTCTATGGGAATGTTTGACCATTCTTCCAGAAGTGCATTTATGAGGTTAGGCACTGATATTGGAGGAGAAGGCCTGGCTCGCATTCTGCGCTCTAATTCATCCCAAAGGTGTTCTTTGAGGTCAGGGCTCTATGCAGGCCAGTCAAGTTCCTTCACCCTAAACTCGCTCATTCATGTCTTTATGGACCTTGTTTGTGCACTGGTGCACAGTCATGTTGGAACAGGAAGGGTCCATCCCCAAACTGTTCCCACAAAGTTGGGAGCTTGAAATTGTATAAAATGTCTTGGTATGCTGACGCCTTAAGCGTTCCCTTCACTGGAACTAAGGGGCCAAGCCCAACCCCTGAAAAACAAACCCACACCATAATCCCCCCTCCACCAAATTATTTGGACCAGTGCGCAAAGCAAGGTCCATAAAGACATGGATGAGTGAGTTTGGGGTGGAGAAACTTGACTGGCCTGCACACAGTCCTGACCTCAACCTCAACACCTTTGGGATTAATTAGAGCAGCAATATCAGTGCCTGACCTCACACATGAGCTTCTGGAAGAATGGTCAAACAATCCCATAGACACACCCCTAAACCTTTTGGACAGCATTTCCAGAAGAGTTGAAGCTGTTATAGCTGCAAAGGGTGGGCCAACTCAATATTGAACCCTACAGCCTAACACTGGGATGCCATTATAGTTCATGTGCATGTTAAGGCAGGTGTCCCAATACTTTTGACAATATAGTGTATGTTGCAGGGATTTTTGTTGTTTATGTATTTCAACTGTATGTAGCTGTTTGCCTAGAGTTTAACCTTAAACAATATTGCACCTATAGAAATAGGCAAAGGCTTTTTAACCTCCTACCAACTGCATAATGCATATATGGGGTAGAAAGGAGGGCTTTAATACCCAGCCACTCCACAAATGCTTTCAAGACAGCAGAAGGCTGTGTGCTGAAAGTACACTCACTGCACTCTCCCAGCACAGTGACAGCTCTTGGTCATGGATTCTGGTCGGGTTGCCACAGGGATGGGCTCCCAATCATGTGAGCGATGTGAAAGCCAATCACAGCGGTCACATGATACAGAAGCCGTGCCATAAGCCCACTTAAAGGTTTGCTGGGAGGCAACTTTAGGGGGTTCAATAATAATAAAGTAAACATGAGTATATCCCTCCATTTCAAGTCTAAAGTCGTCTACATTTTAGGGGGAATAACAAGGTTATTTAAAAATACTTTCATCAAGTATTTCTTCAGTGGTAGCGTTGCCCCTTCCAAAGAATGTTAACATTTTTGGTTTGTGTTATAACGTATTAAAAAACAATCTGATATATTTGTCAGTTGTAAGACGCTTTTCAGCTAAGAGTAAAGCTTTCCTAGACAAGGCATGTATGGTGAGGTAATGTACTTGTGTCAGTCAAAAGGCTTTGCTAAATATATGTTAGTTCGATTGTGATCTTTGAGGCTTGGCAGACAGAGTAGAGATGTTTATCAAATTATATTAACATTAAAAATATATTAACAATACTATTCCTCTTTTTTCCACTAAAAATGTTAAAGCCTAATTCTACCTTTTATATTTATTGTTTTTATTTATTTAGATTTCAAAAGCAGATGTCCTCCACCATTTATTTTAAATATTTTTAGCCCAGAATTTGTTAAAGTTGCACTAGTAAATGTTCTAGAAAGCCATGTTTTTGTACACCTGTATCAGACCTATACCCAGGTCCTACAATCGATTAACTTCTTTTGAACCAACTTGGATCTGCAATTCATTGTGTTGCTTCTTCCTTCTTCACAATTTTTCTTTTCTTTCTATCAGAGATTTGCTTTGATCCCAGGTGTAGTACACTAGATTGTCATGATACAGACAGTTATGTGATGTCATGCTAGAGATTGCTATAGTAAGTGTGAGGTGTGGATCTCTTTATACGTTTTTTTTCTGGTCATGATGCATGGGTTTAAATTAAGGAAGCTCTCCAGTTGAGTAAAGGTTGGCACATATCTTGTGTTAGGCTGGAGTTTATCGAGAAATCACCAGGCATATTTGTAAAATCCAGGAGTTTATTTTATTAAAGGTTCATGAAAAAGCTCACACATTTCAGTAGTTCAAAAGACCCCCCTTCATCGGCTTGGAAAGAGAAAACAGGGAACCAGTTCCTGGTCTACATGTTATTTGAGTTGTACTAGTGTCAATGGATAAATCATGGGTAGGGGTAGGTGTGCCTGAGGACAGCCCACTCCTCCCTAAAGGTGGAACACACCAGAAGCCTAGCAAAGCACAATAGTAGCTAAAGGCATCCGATGCGCCCCTATGCTAATTCCAGCAAACTAGACAAAAATGGCAGCCACTCCTCTTAATTTATCCATTGCTATATATGCTCCAACATGGAGGCTCTCAAGGATTAGGGTTAAGACCGCTAAGGGGACCTTTTTCTATACTCTGGTGCAGTAGCTCTGAGCTCTGCATTTGAAAGCTGTGTAATCCCTGTGCAATTTGCTGGCCTGGGCTGTCAGTTTGACAGTGAGGTCCTGTCCAGGGAGGAATGTGGGACCAGGACACGTTCCTGCCTCAGCTGTGCTCTTCTGTCTTGTCACGTCACTGAAGATGTCCCTTATTTTTTGAGATTTATTGCCTCAAGTCAGGGAATTTTTTAGAGGACCATTTTATTATATTTTAAAGCGCTATTAATGCCTTGGTTTCTTTTAAATGACAAACATGTTATACTTACCTGCTCAGTGCAGTGTTTTTGCACAAAGCAGCCCAGATCCTCATCTTCTCAGGTCCCGTGCTAGCGCTCCTGGCCCCTCTCTTCTGCCTAGTGCCCACAGAGCACAAGCAGATTGCTCTGGGGGCAATCATGTAGACAGGCTATGAGCCGTGGCTCTGTGTGTCCAAGGCTCCCGTGGACATTGCTGGATCGAGAGGGGGCTCATGTAAGTATAAGGGGGCTTCTGCACACAGAAGGTTTTTTACCTTCATGCATGGAATGCATTAAGGTAAAAAACCTTGTGATTTTACAACCACTTTAATCTCCTGCCGGACTATAACTATCAAACCACAGCAATGTTAGCATCATATTTGGCTGCAGAGTCTTATGTATGCCCCTTTTAGGCCATTGCTCCCATTTCAGTGTGGAGCATGACACTATTATCCTCTTCTCTTCCCTGCCCACCATCCCACCCCTATCGGAGGCTCACGGTCTCTGGTACATTCTCAGATATTCTCATTATTCCTTGTAATATATTTCTCACAAAATGGCATTTCATTGCTTGAAATATTCAACATCCAGCAGCCTGAGGTTCCAAAACAGTGTTACAAGATGTGCTTGCCAAAATAAAGATATTTCTAGATTAGAAGAGTGCCACTAGCAGAAAAGAAAATACTACTGAGGAAATTAACCAAAAGCTCCAAATGGTGCCACTGTCACAAAATGGGTAAATTTATATATACACGAGTGAATGAGAACCATCTGGATTGAGTGCTACATTTTGCTTGATGGATGAATTTTGATATGATAGAATGCAAAAATAATAAAGTATCCAGGACTTTGAAGCAGCACTTTTTGCATGTACCTTTATACATCTTCTGAGGAATCACTGTGTTTTCATGGATATCTAATGCACAAAGACCACCACTGGTGCCTTTATAACATTAACTAGAAGATATTTGAAAGAACATTTTGCTATATCCTGTTCATAGATTATTTTGCATTCTGAAACCAGGAGCAAGTTGAGTTCAGCTCTATGGTTATTAAGTGCCTTCATCGGGACCGCAGGGCAGTTAATTGATATCATATACAGCACATCAATATTACAAAAAACCTTTTAGATCTGTGAAGCACAGCAGGTTTTCATGAGCTAATACTGTCAGGCTTGTTGATATTCCATCAGCTATTGTTTAATGCTGTATGTGACCTATCATATCAAACCTAATGAACAATGTTATTTATTTTATCAAATTATAAGTGGCATTTTGCATGTGCAATTCATGTCTTCTTTTTTTCTTGATTCCACTAGTTATCCTAACTGAGATTAGATTATCATGCCTACCTTCCACCATTTGCTTACAGCTAAGCAATAGCATTAAATTAGGCAACAGCCAAATATGACATATACTTCCCTCTCCCTTTATTTGTTTGTCCTGTAAAAGACATGGCTGTTTGTGGTGTGGAACACTCTAAAACTAACTGTGAGCATTCTTAGCTTAAAATAGTTGTAAGCTCTAATTGGATGACATTTCGCATACTAAAGCACTGTGTATTATAAACAATGGCAATACAAAAAAAAAAATTTAAATAAAATACTTATTTTAAAAAATTGTCATCATTTATTGCATCTCAATGCTGCTGATCCTCCAAAGTCTGCTTGCGACCACTTACTGTCTACATACACTACAATAAAGGATGCATGGTGTTTCTCAAGGCAGGTTGGATGGTGAAAACAATGGATCATGTTCGCATGATGTTTTTAAACAGTCTCTTTTGGAAGTCCATGTGACAGGGTGACAATGCAAGAGAGCAACTGGGAGACAGGGACAGATTGTCCTCACTTTATAACAGGATAATACTTGTGGTACCCCCCAATGAGCACACAGAGGGAAGAAAGAAAAGCTGTATATACACAACAAAAGAAAATCTTTTCCCTCAAAAAGATTCTGCATAACTAAAGATAGGACTATATAAGAAAAGAGAAAATGGCCGCTTAATCTCCCTGCTCTGTCAGCTGTCTGCTCGCCGAAGCTTCCTACGAATACACAGAGCCTTGGGGAACGGTGGTTTCGCCGCCTATAGTGTCGGACACTAACAGGCTATATGTCCCGCAAAAGAAAAAGACTGATTCCCGGTCGGGGAGAATGCCAGATTTCTTCTCCCAGCCGCGCCGCTCTCATGGCCAAGATGGCACCAGTGGATCACAGCGTGCCTCACACAGCCGCTCCAGCACAGGAGAAGGACATCTGCAGCATTTCTCTCTCATCTCAGACTGCCCACACCACCAAAAGGGATATGCTTCCCAAGTCTCATCCAACTCTTCCAGCCCTGTCAAAGCCAAGCACAAGCCTCATCCATGTGCAGACCCAGCTCCTGAGGTGAGTGATACTTCTATCTGTTTAGAAGACACCAGGGAGCTGCAGGACTCCATTATGGAGTTCCCTACCAATAATCAACCAGTATTCGATACCACACTCAAGGATATACTGGTCTTTCTGAAAAGTACTATCCACCCTGATATATTGTCTTTGGCACAGCAATTCAAGGCAGATATAACAGAGGTGAGGCATAGAGTAGCACATGTGGAGGATAAGATGGGGGAGTTCACAACCACCTTTAATGAACTCAGACGCCCACAACGATCAAGAAAATGACATATCCTGGATGAAATAAAAAAATACTGACCTGGAGGATCGCTTCAGGCACAATTATGTTAAAATAAGGGGCATACCTGAATCCGTCAAACCTCCTGACCCAAAAGCTTATTTTACTGATATGATGAAAACCGCCTTACCAGATGTTCCCTCAGAGGACCTAACCAGAGACCATATTCACAGATTGCCAAGGCCTAATCACATCTCTGCACACCTTCCCAGGAACACTATTGCTCGCATCCACTTTTTCCACACCAAGGAAAAATTAAAAGCGGCCTTTAGGAAAGTGAAACAACTTCCAGAACACCTCCAGGCATTTTCTATTTTTGTGGCTTTATCCACCCATACCATTCTACAACAGAAACAACTGGCCACAAGCACAAAGCCTCTGCGAAATCATTATATCCCCTATCAATGGCGTTACCCGGCAAAGCTCCTCATTACCAAAGAGTATAATACCTGCATAATCACTTCTCTAGCTGACGGAATTTGCCTATTGCGTGAGGGGAGCATACTGGAACACAGCTCCGGATCAGCTCGATATCCCTAATGATTGGCCCTCTGTACCTATATCCTAAAATCCTCCGACATGGCTCCAGTGAGCACTTACAGCATCTACATAATATCAGTAGCAGTTGCTTCCTAAGATTTGCATCTTAGACCCACGCAGATTCCAGGTTGGAATCGTTTCACATTTTTCCTGTTATTTTTCCTACTGGAAATACTCCCCCTGGTTACTTGTTTCCTTTGGAACACGCCAAAATTGTTTTTAATCTCTACACTCATAGCCTGATTTCATTCACACCAAATCTCTCATGGCTCTGCTCTAGACCCAGGTGCCAACTAGCGCCGCAGTCTCACAAACTACTGTAGACTCCCGCACCTTAAGTTGATTGCTTTTTTTATTTATTTTTTGCTTTGTCCTACCTTATCAAACAGGGCCCGTATAGTATTACACAATTAGGCTTCCCTTTGCATTCCTTTATCCTCTTCACTGACGTACCCAATGAAACAATGGCATTCAGAATATCCTTTTTAAATGTATAAGGCCTGAACAGCCCAGCCAAAAAAACAAATGGTATGGAAGGAGGCTATCAGGTTGGACCATAATGTGTTTTGCCTACAAGAAACCCATTTTGCTGCCAATAAGATGCCCACATTTCAACACAGACAGTTACCACATGTATTTACCTCCAACGCCCCATTGAAAAAGAGAGGAGTGCTGATTGCGGTCAGAGATACAATCACATTTAAACTTGTGGCCTCTGAAACAGACACACAGGGTCAGTATACAGTGCTCATATACCAGGTCAACAATGTTTTGTATTCCATCATCAATGTCTACCTCCCCATCGCCAAACCGATTTCTTCACTACGGAAGATTTGGAAGAAGATCAAACCTATGTGCCAAGGTCACATTATTATGTGGTGGAGACTATAATGCTGTACCTAACAGACAAATGGATATCACCAGCCCGTCACCTCACCGCTGTCATAGAGCTACGCTGTCACAATTTTTGGAAACCTCCTCCTTATTTGAAGTGTGGGGTTGTCAACACGCAACAGAAAAGGACTACACATTTTTCTCCCATGCACATAATATTTACTCTTGTATAGACTTCTTTCTGATCAATAAGTTCTTGCTCCAAAACATGCCCAAATCAGACATTAGCAATATAACATGGTCAGACCATGCCCCAGTGTCTATCACGGTTGGGAGGGGAGGGCTGGGGATGAGCGCAAACCACTGGCGCAATGACATCTTAATGATGTCTCAACCAGAACATAAAAACCACATACAAAATTCACTAAAACTACTTTTTGGAAATCATGCTCTGTTCGCCGCCCCCTATTTCACTTTATGGAACTCACATAAGGCATTTATCTGAGGGATCATGTTGAAATTAGGATCGGTGGAGAGATGGCGAAAGACACAGTATCTTGTCCAATATCAAACAGTTAGAACAAGCACACAAGCAGAAGCCCACATCCCACATATTAGAGAAACTAAATCAGGCGAGACTTGAGCTAAGATCGCTTCTAACGTTTCAACATCTTAACCAACTTAAATTGATAAAAGATAATCAATATCACCACGGCAACAATGCTGGGAAATTATTGGCCTAACAACTGAAAGATAAAACTACAAAACAGGCAAGAAACTACTAAACCCTCAAGATATGGCAGATGCCTTCAGCGTCTACTATAGCTCATTATATAACTTAAACCAAAACCCAGATACCCCGCAACCGACTCCCAAATTGATTGATGGTTTTCTGAACTCCACCCCTCTGTTATCCTCTGACGACTTGTCAGCTCTTAATCAACCCTTTACATGTCAAGAAATCATGAAAGTAATTCAGACCCTCCCACTTAATAAATGGGGACAAGGGCCTCATCCCCACATCCATTGCCTGGTGGTTGTGGGGGTCTGCGGGCGAGGGGCTTATCAGAATCTGGGAGCCCCCTTTAATAAGGGGACCCCCATATCCCGGCCTCCCCCCCATGTGAAATGGTAATGGTTCTTATATAACTGAGGGCGGCTTCCCTGTGGCATCAGAGGGCCACCCAGTTGTGTAAATGGGTGACCCCGCCCCCTCTGATGCCACGGGGAAGCCGTGGGAAAGTACTTGTACCTGTTACCATTTCACACAATCACCAGGCAAGGGTTGTGGGGATGATGCCCTTGTCCCCATCAACATGGGGACAAGGTGCTTTGGGAGGCTACCCCAAAGCACCCTCCCCATGTTGAGGGCATGTGGTCTGGTACCATTTAGGAGGGGGGCGCTCTCTTGTCCCCCCTCTTTTCCTGTGGCCTGTCAGGTTGCATGCTCAGATAAAGGTCTGGTATGGATTTTTAGGGGGACCCCTACGGCATTTTTTTTAAAAGAAATTGGTGCAGGTTCCCCTTAATATTCATACCAGACCCAAAGGGCCTGGTAATGGAATTGGAGTGATCCCATGCTCTTTTTTTCAAAGAGTTGTATCTATATTGCCGAGACCCGACAATTCATTACAGCCGCGATCAGTTTTAAATGACAATTTTTCCTTTAGAAATTCAATGTTTCTGTGGTACTGTTCTAAACACAGAAAAATGTGCCACTTTACATGCATACTATAGACACCCCCCAGGTACAATATTTAAAGGAATATTTCATTTTTATTGTTTCACTTTAAGCATTAAAAAAAAATCACTGCTCCCAAAAAAATGTCAGTTTAAAAAAAAAAAATAATTAATTGATACATGTCCCCTGGGGCAGGACCTAGGTCCCCAAACATGTTTTATGACCATAACTTGCATATAAGCCTTTAAAATTAACACTTGATTTTTCATGTTAATGTCCCATAGACGTGTTCCGGCAGATTTCAAATTTGCCCCGAACACCACATATTGTTCGGTGTTCGCAGAGCATCTGAACAACCAAAGTTCACCCATCCCTACTTAGAATCTGTGTTTGATGCTGCTGTGTCTGGGGCCTCCTTTCCCCCTGAAATGTTAACTGCCAACATTGTCACCTTACCTAAATTGGGGACTGACCCATCACACGTACAGAACTTTAGGCCCATATCGTTACTAAATGTAGACTTAAAGTTGTATGCTAAACTCATTGCCAATAGAATACTCTGTCTGCTACCTATGTTAGTCAAACCAGAACAAGTTGGTTTGTATCAGGGCGTCAAGCTCCAGACGCCACAAGGCTTGTGATTAATCTTATGTATCATGTGAAAAATAACAGAAGACCTTCTCTGCTCCTTATCTTATGTATCATGTGAAAAATAACAGAAGACCTTCTCTGCTCCTTACCCTAGATGCAGGAAAGACTTTTCATAGGGTCCATTGGGGCTCCTGTCTGCAGTTTTGAAAAGATTTGGTGTTTACGGTGAAAAATTTTCACACAATCTCAGCACCCTATACCATACCTTTGGCTTATTTAGACGTGGATGGCCTATTCTCAAAAAAATTTATGATATCAAACAGGATGAGGCAAGGTTGTCCCCTCTCCTGGCTCATTTATGCTCTTGCAAAGGAGCCGTTAGCAGAAACAAAAAGGTCCCATACTCAAATAAAGGGTATAAATATAAAGGGAAAACCCCATGTAATCACCCTTTTTGAGGGTGGTAGCATTATATCCCTGTCTGACCCGCTGCAATCCCTCCCAATTGTCCACCAAATTCTCAATGCATTTAACCAAATTACTTACTATAAAGTAAATGAGACAAAGTCCAACATCCTAGGCATATATATATATATATATGACACAGATAGACATACCCTACAGCAGCAATTCTCTTACTCATGGGTTACTAAATCCTTACCATACCTGGGAATATCTCCAACATCTCCAATCTCCAACCTTCACAAATGTAACTATGTACCTTTAATTGAAAACACGCAAAAATAACTTAATAGTACTTCCCATTCCAGTACCGCTGTCCTTTTTCAAATCTATGCAGAAGATACTATCTACCTTTCTTTGGGACAATGGTAAAGTCATTTGTGCTCACAACACCCTCAGGAAGCACAGGAAAGCAGGAGGTTTGGGTGTACCTGACATATGTGACTATTTTATAGCAACTTTATTAGCTCAAGCCAGAATTTGGTTCCACCATTCTACTTTTAAACTGTGGTGCTCTCTAGAACAGGAATCAGTTTAGCTGGGAAAAATAAGCTCTCTGCTGTTAGCAAATGCCTCCTCTCACAATCTTAAAATAGGTCAGGACCATCCCACTATATCTGCAACTGTTGCAGCATGGAAATACTTCCTAAAATTTAGCAATTATTATTATTATTGTTACTATACAGGATTTTATTTATATTGTGCTGACAGTTTACGCAGCACTTTACGACATTAGGGCAGACAGTAAGATTACAATACAATTCAATACACAGGGAATCAGAGAGCCCTGATTATTAGAACAATCTAGGAATAATACTTCCGATCAACCAGTTAACCTACCCATCCCATTAGAGGTCTTTCAATTCCTCTTCCCAGGTAATACTCTTAAGACATGGGAAGAGAAAGGGATCCACATTGTTTCAGACATATTCTGTAAGAGTTGTTACCGATCTATGTGATATAAGATGAGATATTCTTGTTAATATCTCCCTTGTGTACATGTTTACTGTTGTTCCATTTTTTTCCCCAAAACCAATAAAGAAATATTTGAAAATAAAATAAAAATTGCATATATATCAAGGAGCATGTACAGGTACAAATAACACAAAAATGCTTAATTAAAAACAGTTAAATCTGTCCCAGACTATACTCATTGCACCAGTCTACAACAAGCTCAATGAATCATTCATGCTTCCAAGGCTGAAGTAACCCCAGTCATTGTATAGTCTACAGCAGTGTTTCTGAACTCCAGTCCTCAAGGCGCCCCAACAGGTCATGTTTTCAGGCTTTCCATTATTTTGCACTGGTGATTTGATCACTTTCACTGCCTTAGTAATTACCACAGCCGTTTCATCTGAGGGAAATCCTGAAAACATGACCTGTTGGGGCACCTTGAGGACTAGAGTTGAGAAACACTGGTCTACAGAATGCTGTATACATAAATGAGAGAATTAAAATGTCATACAATATATTCTACCAGCATCCCTGAGCCTGAAAACCTGTGTCAGTGGGCAGATGGCACCTACACGGCTAACATGCCATCAGAGTATTTAGGAATTTTATAAGACTTGCGCAACTGTGTGAAGACAACCATTGATTCTCTGCTTCTACACATTTAAAGTGATTGTAACGTCTATACACCAACACACTGGTGGTAGTATACTAATACTCAAAATGGAGTTTCAACCGTATCCATGTTTATTAAAAGTCAGCAGCTACAAAAAGTGTAGTTGCAGACTTTTAAAAAATAAACTCACTAACCTGCCCCATGATCCAGCGATGCGGCCGGCCAAAGCCTCGGTTCTCTCCCTCCTCTCTCCCCGGTGCTGGAATCACTAGTGTGGGCACCCCGCTGTGACAGCTTGTGGCTTCACAGTGAGTGCGAGTCGCGCTGCATGTCCTGAATGGCCGGAAATCCTCTAGGACCTGTGACGTGTTACAGAAGATTGCAGGGAGGGAGGGGGAGAGAAGAACTTCCACTCGAGCCGCCTAGGTGGCCCAAGCGGAAGTGAGAGCTGGGTAGTTGTTAAAACTAGGTACTCACTCCCCCCCAAAAAATGACATGCCAAATGGTAGTTAGTGGAATATATTATGTTAGTGACAGGTAGTTAGTGGAATATATTATGGTAACAAAAAAAAAAAAATTATCCTTTAAAACAACTTTAATAATCCAGGTTATAGCAAAGAAAAAAATGACATTCTCAGAATGCTTTTCACACAGTTTCATATAAGCAACTGCCACTCTTCAGTTATACTGTATGATTGTATTGCACACAGTTTTTCCTAATGCTTGACTGAGTAATTAGAAACAACTTCAGAATCCATTTGGCAACATATACTCAGTCCAGGAAGGTAACTTTTAGCTGTCCATTGTACATTTGGCACCCATTCTACTTTGTCAGTTTAGCTATGCGAGCTAAGTGAGAGAAGCATAGAAGCTTCTGTGTTTAAAAGGGACCCAGGTTATATTCTGTGGTTTTGAGGGTGAAGATCACAAGTATTACAGGAACCTGTAGGTGTTCTATGGAGAGACTGAAAATAATACAGCAAGGTTAACTGCTGTGAGGTTGAATGGTAGGGTTTAAATTTGACACCACTATGACATCTTTGTGACTTTCATCTTGATAGCTTTGGAGAATCCATCACTCACAAAAGCTTTCAAGCTGTAAACAAAATATAAACAATGTGTCTGAAAATCTAGCAACTGACTACAAAATGGAGAAACAGAAAAGAACATTTCCATAATAAAAATAGAATGTATTGAAAGGTAAAATGCTTTTATTATGAGAGAAGAAATATGGGTGAAAAAAAACCTTCATTACACTAATAATTTTCTTCTGGTCCATGAAAATCCTAAATACGAAAGGGTCAATAATACCAATGAGTAACAAGGTCACTGGTCAAAATAGGTCATACGTAGGTGGCCAAGACTTGTCAATCAGAGCGATAAATAGGATATTACTGGACATGTTTCTGTATGCAGACATGAGAACACCATACCAACCAACTACTGGAAATATTTAGCTAAAATATAGTTATTTTATATTTCAATGACTGCTTATCCAGTCGTTCACATATATGTTTGTTTAGTGCTGTTTTAACACATTGTTAAAATGTAAATTTTGGCCTAAAGATTATGTAAAACCCCAAACACTTATCATATTAAGATATTATTTTTCAGAAAATTAGAATCTGTACCATAAACGTGGACTTGCTCTAATCCATAGCACCTAGTGTGGATCCTGGCTGCTCTCTTCTTCCGCTGTAATCTGCATCAGTCACGTCTTATTTTTCTTTCTAACACCAGGAAATCCATGGTGATAGCCTGCCCCCCTCCCCCCAGAACACTGCAAGTCCATTCTCTCCACTCAGGTCTCAGATTATACTCAGCTCTCTGTTCTGTACTGTTAAGGGTGTGACATTAAATCCCTGCCCCCTGCCTCCTAGAAGCTAAGAAATACCATCTGATCTGTTTACTCTGTGGGGCTCTGAAGGAGAGTGGACTGCAGACAAAGAGATACAACATACACTATGTTACCAAAAGTATTGGGACACCTGCCTTTACACGAGCATGAACTTTAATGGCATCCCAGTCATAGTCCATAGGGTTCAATATTGACTTGGCCCACCCTTTGCAGCTATAACAGCTTCAACTCTTCTAGGAAGGCTGTCCACAGGGTTTAGCAGTGTGTCTACGGGAATGTTTGATCATTCTTTCAGAAGTGCATTTGTGAGTAGAGATGGCCTTGCGGTTTGCCCAGCGGTCAGTTCGTGGCAAACTTTTCTAGTTTGTGATTCGCCAAACCGGCGGACTTCTGGCGCTGTTCGCGACGGACATATTCATTTACATTCTGAAGAACTTTGACCCTTGACACATCCATCATGGGGTACAGGACAGCCAATTGAGACATTTAAGCACATGGACCTACCTTTTAAATAGACCTGATCTGGCAGCCATTTTACATTCTGTCTTTTGTCAGTGTAGGGAAAGGATGCTGTGTGGAGCAGGGACAGTCAGTCTGTTACTATTAGGTCCACAAAAGTCCTTTTGAGGACTGGTATAGGTGTACAGTATATAGGGTTGTAATACACTTATAATATACTTTCTTTCAAATATAGAAAGCATATTACAGTGCACTGCAGTGCTGAACGATTCTGCAGCTGTCTTTTCTCAGTGTAGGGACAGTTTGGTGTTTGGAGCAGGGACAGTCTGCAATTTACTAGCTACTAGCTAGCTACTATTAGGTCCACAAAGGTCATTTTAAGGACTGGTATAAGTGTACAGTATATAGGGTTGTAATACACTTATAGTATACTTTCTTTCAAATATAGAAAGCATATTATAGTGCACTGCAGTGCTGCTGACCGATTCTGCAGCTGTCGTTTCTCAGTGTAGGGATAGTTTGGTGTTTGGAGCAGGGACAGTCTGCAATTCACTAGCTACTAGCTAGCTACTATTAGGTCCACAAAGGTCCTTTTAAGGACTGGTATAGGTGTACAGTATATAGGGTTGTAATACACGTATAATATACTTTCTTTGAAATATAGAAAGCATATTATAGTGCACTGCAGTGCTGCTGACCAATTCTGCAGCTGTCGTTTCTCAGTGTAGGGACAGTTTGGACCAAAACATAATGTCCCAGAGGTGTTCTTTTGGATTTTGGTCAGGCGAGCATGGGGGTCATTTATTGAAATCAATTCCTTCATCCTCCAGGAACTGGCTGAACACTTTTGCCACATGAGGCCAGGCATTGTCGTGCACCAGGAGGTGCCCAGGACCCACTGCACCAGTGTAGGGTCTGACAATGGGTCCAAGGATTTCATCCCAATACCTAATGGTAGTTAGGGTGCCATTGTCTAGCCTGTAGGGGTCTGTGCGTCCCTCCATGGATAAGCCTCCCCAGACCATCACTGACCCACCACCAAACTGGTCATGCTGAACGATTAAACAGGCAGCATAACATTATCCATGGCTTCTCCGGATCCTTTCACATCTGTAACATTCTGGTTAGGGATGAGCCGAACACCTCCCGGTTCGTTTTGTACCAGAACTTTTGAACAGGAAAAACATTTGTGTGAACACCGTTAAAGTCTATGGGACATGAACATGGAAAATCAAAAGTGCTAATTTTAAAGGCTTATATGCAAGTTATTGTCATAAAAAGTGTTGTTGGATCCCAGCAAAATTTAGATAAAAATCATTGAAAAAACAGCATGGTTCCCCCCCTCAGTCCATTACTAGGCCCTTTGGGTCTGGTATGGATATTAAGGGGAACCCTGTTCCAAAATTGAAAAAAAAATGCGTAGGGAACCCCCCAAAATCCATACCAGGCCCTTCAGGTCGTGCCAGCATTGGAAAAGTTGGACTGTCTATGCAACCTCTATAGAGTCCAGGTATCGCCCCATGCTACCAGTAGTGACACTGGCCCTAGCCAAATGCAAAAATTGTGAAAAACAGTCAGAAAAGATGAGCAAGGAGAAAAAAATTTCAGTGGCCTCCACCTGTAAAACCATTCCTGTTTCAGAGGTTGTCTCATTGTTGCCCATCTACAGTAGTGCATCTGTTGTTAATTTCATTCTTTTGTGCTACTTAACTGACCAGATCAATATCCCAGGAGTTGAATTGACTTGATGCTATACTCATATTATAATTTTTTTGAGCAGTGTATATAGGTGTAACTGTAGACCTTCTTAAAAAAAAGTAAAAATGCCTTTATTCCACAGTTGGGTGAGTTAACTACAATAAAGGTGCATTGGCTATCTAATGTTTATATTGTTGCATTTGACATGCAGAATGAAAAAATATATCCGATTTATTGCTAAAGGCATTAACGCTACGCAACATCTCTTTTTAGAGCAGACCCATAAATAAATAATGTAGACAAAGAAAAACTTTTTATAATTACTCCCTTTACTCATTAGCACTCAGAGGAGTTGCCTTTTATGAATCTCTGTTTTAAAGCTGTAGTAATGTTGTTTATTAAAAAAAATGTCTCCCTGAAAGTTAATGGCATAATGTTCTAGTATACATCGCATACTAGCACATTATTAAAGACTTACCTGTGAAACTGAGTCCTTCACAGCACTCTGTCACGGTTGACAGGGCTTCCATCTTCACCCGGTCTTTCTTCCACCTCTGCGCATTCTCACAGGAGTCATGGGCGTGGCACAGTACTCTGAAGGAATGACACATTTAAGAGTGCTGTACATTCAAAGCATAGTGCGCATGCAACGGTGATGTCACCGGCTGCTATAGATGTGAATATTTCCTAAACAGTGCACGTTTAGGAGATATTCATTGTACCTACAGGTAAGCCTTATTATATGCTTACCTGTAGGTACAACTGAGAAAGTGGACTTTACTACTGCTTTAAGAATCTTACTAAGAGTTATTGAAAGCAATATTACAGTAAATTATTTGCAGCTGAATTTAAAATGATCTATTATGCTCAAAAAAATCTCAACAATATCAACAAAATCACATAAAGTTATGCCATTAAAAGATACAATTATGTGAAGATTGATAAAGGCAATACAATCTCTACAAGTAAATTCAGTGTGTGCTTGGGCACATGCTGAGCATGTGTTTTTATTACTCAGTTACAAAATATCTGAAACATAAAATCAAAAATTAGAAACAGGTCCAATACCAAGAAAAATAAAATAAATAGAAGCCTTTTATATGGCATTGTCCTGCTCAGTGTGGAATTATGTGACTAAAAATTGCATTCTTTTTTATGTCCTAAAGGGACAAATGGAATGCAAGTGGTTCGGTCAGTGATTATAATGACAAATGATGAAAATGTGCAGTTAAATTTGTAATACGGCATATTTTTATATGCGGGACATTTACACAATATGCATTGATTGCTTAAATACATCATGGCCAGCACCATTAAAAACTCCAACACCACAGGGCATGCTCACAAGAAGATAGAGTAACAATCATGAAGCTAGTGAGGAAGAAAAAACAGGAGCAATCTGTAATCGGTAAGCAACAGCCACAAATGTTAAAAATATAATAATATTCTTTATCATTGTGAGGCTCTTGGCTTGAATCCAAACAAGTAAACAATGTGGTGCAGGATACTCAAAGCCACCAGAAGGATGGACACCAGACCTAGTGGTCCTTGGTTTTAACCAGAACCCCTGATTTTAGGGTGGTGGAGAAAACTCTAATGCCCTTTGTCGGAATAAACTGACGGAATTCCACTCAAGCTGTCTTGCATGCACACAATCACACCAAAGTCCGACCATCAAGAATGAGGTGACTAGAAAATGGAAGTTCAATAGCCAGTAGCCAATAGCTTCAGTCTCGTACTTGCTTCAGAGCATGCGTCGTTTTTGGTCCGCCGGAACAGCATACAGACGAGCGGTTTTCCCAATAGGAATTGGTTCCGTTGGAAATATTTAGATCATGTTCTGTTTCTAGGTCCGTCAGAATTTTCGACGTAAAAAGTCTGATGGGGCATACACACGATTGGAATATACGATGAAAAGCTCCCGTCTGACTTTTTCTGTCTGAAATTCTGCTTGTGTGTATGCGGCATTCGACGTTAGTCCTTGGGATGGTCTTGCTCATTTGCAGCCAAGATCCGAACCAGCTAATGGACATACCCAGCACAGAAGTCTTTGACATAGGAAAAGCCAATAAACCACTGGGGGGGGGGGGGGGTGTTACAAAATTATGTTGCTGTGGTTGACTGGTGCCATACATCAAAACTGAAGTGAACCAGAGTACATGGACAGCTTGGCATGCTTAGCCAGCCATACCTCAGGAGGTAGAAAGGACATAAATTCATAAAAGAGAAACCAATATGCTGGGTAGCTGAAGTGAATATTCACATACATTATCCTGTGAACATTCTCAACTCCTTTAGTAAATCATTGCCTCAAATACCTCAAAAAGACAAAAAAAACATAAAACACCATTAAAAGGATAAAAAAAAGTAAAAACTTTCCTCCAAAGGTAACAATACCCGGGTCTCTTTAATGTAAAGTTCATCATATTCCCTTATTTATTTTGAACCAGTAATGTAAAATATGTGCCGCTCAGGCTTCAAGGGAAAGCAATCCTGTGTCCACCACTGTGAGTGCAGGCCAGGGAAGGAGCTTGTTTCAGCTCCAAACAACTTTTGAGTAAAGGATGGTTTCCATAAAGCTGTAGATCAATGCAGATCCATTGATATTGGAATGAATTGCAGTCTCAGAATAGGCTCCTGCCAGGCTAGCATATCTCCCACCTGCCATGCCCCATTGAAGGAGAATTATTAAAAAACAAAAAAACAATTAGTTAAACTTACTGATTTTTTTTACCACTACTATTCCTTTATATTGGCTCTTTAAATTTACAAAGCAATTTAGAAATTGGATGAATTTATCAGATTAGCATCATCAGAGTTATACATTTACAATATGCATAATATACAATATTATAAAGTTAAAATACTAAAGCAAACTATGTTCATCATATATAAAAATGTTTTTCTTGCTCTTTATTAGGTGTAAAATACCTGTATAACTCTTTTCTATGCCATATGACAAAACTTTTTGTATCACCTTTTGTACCAAATAAAAATAATTTGTAAACAAAAAAAAAAAAATGAAATTGGATGAAAGGTTTAGCACTGGGAAAATCTTTTTGAAAGACTATATAGATCAGACCAATATGAGGGGCAAATGAGGATTTGAATGAATGAGGGACAGAGGGACTTAGTTCCAAATCAGGAACAGTCCCTCGAAATCAAGGAAAAATTTAAAATATAATATCACTGGCTAACTTTTACTATGGTAAACACAGAGAATAAGGTTGTTATTTTTTTTTTACTTTTTTCTTTTTTAGGGCATCATTTATTTTAAATGTGGGAGTTTCTTTAAATCCGTTTTCAAAATGTGTGTAGAATATTTAATTACAGAAGAAAAAAAGATTTGAAGGAGGAATACACGACTTAATGCTAGCATGCTCAATGCTGCTTTTAGGCTGAAATCATTTTTTTTTTTTCACGCTGTGCTCCATGACATCACCATAGAATGAAAACGACCAGTGATTGTAAAGAAGAGAAGGCAGACTGAAGTCTGGACTGTGTGGAAAAAAGGAAGCCTTTATATTTCTTCATGCAAACGTGTTTTTCATTACCACAGTAAAACTTAAATGATAATTATGACATGGACATCAAATAACAAAGAGTTGAGTGAGAAAAGGTAGAATGTCAACAATGTGTTTTGCTTCAGGGTGCTAGAACCACCCTGCAACTTTCTGACAGGGGTTCATTTTTATACTGAAGTATTTATTGCATGTTCTGTTATATATAAAAAAGAGGTGGTGAATCTACCACTGCATAGTGATTGCCTGGAAACTATTCACCCATACATTTTGTAATATGGCTTTTTTTCTGGTAGCATTACACAATCAGGCCATGCTAGTCCAGAATGAAAATGAAACATAATCACAAAAATCTTCCATCATCTTTAACATGCTAATTTAATTTCAAAAGTTTATTTCAATCTTTTTAAATCTTTAGCTTTCAGGAGTATTGTAACAGTATGAGGAAATGGCCAAAGGACCAGACACAGGGTTTGCTTTGACTTGACCTTTACTAAACAATAGGATTAGCAATGCAAAAAGCATAAAAATGGCAAAAGCATGCACATACCGTATATAACAATGTTATAGTGATTATAAAGCTGTACAGACAAAAGCTCAAAGTTGAAAATTATGTCTTTGGGACCCGATAAGGATACTTGGTGGTGGTATGGCACAGTCTCTATAAGGCTCTGTAGCCACAGATACTAGAGAAAGACCACTATTACAGTGAACATAAACAGCTACTTGTGCTTAGTTTCGGCATCAGGATCTCTCTCAGTGAATTCTAAGGTAGGTCTGAGTACATAGGCAAACAGCTGGATGGGCCAGTCTAACAGTTCACATTAGGAACAGGGATATACAGTGGTGTGAAAAAGTGTTTGCCCCCTTCCTCATTTCCTGTTCCTTTGCATGTTTGTCACACTTAAGTGTTTTGGAACATCAAACCAATTTAAACAATAGTCAAGGACAACACAAGTAAACACAAAATGCAATTTGTAAATGAAGGTGTTTATTATTAAAGGTGAAAAAAAATCCAAACCATCATGGCCCTGTGTGAAAAAGTGATTGCCCCCCTTGTTAAAACATACTATAACTGTGGTTGTCCACACCTGAGTTCAATTTCTCTAGCCACACCCAGGCCTGATTATTGCCACACCTGTTCACAATCAAGGCATCACTTAAATAGGAGCTGCTTGACACAGTAAGGTCCACCAGAAGATCCTTAAAAGCTACACATCATGCCGAGACCCAAAGAAATTGAGGAACAATTGAGAAAGAAAGTAATTGAGATCTATCAGTCTGGAAAGGGTTATAAAGCCATTTCCAAAGCTTTGGGAATCGAGCGAACCACAGTGAGAGCCATTATCCACAAATGGCGAAGACATGGAACAGTGGTGAACCTTCCCAGGAGTGGCCGGCCACCCAAAATAACCCCAAGAGCGCAGCGACGACTCATCCAAGAGGTCACAAAAGACCCCACAACAACGTCCAAGGAACTGCAGGCCTCACTTGCCTCAGTTAAGGTCAGCGTTCATGCCTCCACCATCAGGAAAAGACTGGGCAAAAATGGCCTGCATGGCAGAGTTCCAAGGAGAAAACCACTGCTGAGCAAAAAGAACATCAAAGCTTGTCTCAATTTCTCCACAACACATCTTGATGATCCCCAAGACTTTTGGGACAACATTCTGTGGACCGATGAGACAAAAGTGGAACTCTTTGGAAGGTGTGTGTCCAAGTATATCTGGCGTAGAAGGAACACTGCATTTCATAAAAAGAACATTATACCAACCGTAAAATATGGTGGTGGTAGTGTGATGGTCTGGGGCTGTTTTGCTGCTTCAGGACCTGGAAGACTTGCCGTGATAAAAGGAACTATGAATTCTGCTGTCTACCAAGAGATCCTGAAGGAGAATGTCCGACCATCTGTTCGTGTACTCAAGCTGAAACGAACTTGGGTTCTGCAGCAGGACAATGATCCTAAACACACCAGCAAGTCCACCACCGAATGGCTGAAGAAAAACAAAATGAAGACTTTGGAGTGGCCTAGCCAAAGTCCTGACCTGAATCCTATTGAGATGTTGTGGTATGACCTTAAAAAGGCCATTCATGCTCGAAAACCCTCTAATATAACTGAATTAGGACAATTCTGCAAAGATGAGTGGGCCAAAATTCCTCCAGGACGCTGTAAAAGCCTCATTTCACGTTATCGCAAACGCTTGGTTGCAGTTGTTGCTGCTAAGGGTGGCCCAACCAGTTATTAGGTTTAGGGGGCAATCACTTTTTCACACAGGGCCATGATGGTTTGGATTTTTTTTCACCTTTAATAATAAACACCTTAATTTACAAATTGCATTTTGTGTTTACTTGTGTTGTCCTTGACTATTGTTTAAATTGGTTTGATGTTCCAAAACACTTAAGTGTGACAAACATGCAAAGGAACAGGAAATGAGGAAGGGGGCAAACACTTTTTCACACCACTGTAGTTTACAACATTTACAAATACATGTGTAAGGTGCAGAGGCCGCAACAAGGCACCTTGGTATTATCTCTACAAATTCACTGGGAAGACCAGTGTACTGCTGTTTTTTCATTCCCAAGCTCTCCAAACTCCTTATGCAGCTGAGAACAGAGGGAATGTGCTCACTTACAAAAAAGGAAAAAAAGTTATTTAGAAATGTTTTTTTTATATGTATGTGTTTTGTATGTATGTGTTTTGCTGTTCATTTCTACTTTAAACTTAATGGGTTGTTTTGCACGGTTCACATACTTTAACATATATACGATAAAGGAGAAGTCTGGGCTTATTAAAAGAAAAAAAACATACATGTCCACCTCCATGCTACAGCATCAGTGTGATGCTGCAGCTGTCCCATGTCAGTGCTAAAGCCCCATACACACCGAGTGATCAGCATTCATGGGATTGCTCAGTTCTTGGTCTAAAGCCCCACACACACTATCAGATTTTCTGTTGATTTTTGTCTTCAGATTTACCAAAACCATATAATATGAGGTCAAACCTTTGGATTTTCAATTTGTATGCAATCAGGCAGGCCCTTGCACTACATGTTTTTGGTAAATCTGAAAACAAAAATAAGCAGAAAATCTGATAATGTGTGGGTCTTTAGACCAAGAACTGAGCAATCTCATGAATGCTGATCACTCGCTTCTCTGTCTTTTCAGAGTGGACAGCAGCAACTGTTAGTCACTGCTCTCAACTCTATCCCTCAAGTGCTCACTGGAGCACCAGGCTGAGGTGGGGTTGGTTGTAGCTAGCTCCAGCTTTCAGACACTTTGATAGCCAGAGCCAGCTGTCAATCAAGCAGCTGGGTGGATCTCAACAAAATAATCAGGATCCTTCTAGACTAGAGCCTAGAGCGTCAGCTGATTCTGGGTCACAGGATTGCAAAAGTAATTTAACTCCTGTGACCTGAAGAGAAGTATAGCGAATACTTTTTTAATAGCTGTCCCCCCACCGGAATTTTCCTGTGTTTGAAACAATTATGCTCCTAAAGATTAATACATATTCCACACTAGACTTTTCCCATATGCCCAAACAGACTTTTTCTATAGTTTAAGTTATTTTCTGATACATAAATAAATATTTCCCACTAGACTTTTCCTTTTTTTGAAGCAATTATATTCAATGCAATTATATTCATATACATAGATACATATGTCATGCAAAACATTTTTTTTTATATTTGAAGCAATTCTAGTCTTATATGAATAAATATTCTCCATAATATGTTTCTTATATGTAAACCATTAAAGGAAATCTATGATCTTAGCGTACACTTTTATTTTATGACATTAGCATTTTAATAGAAATACAAATAATTATTTTTGATAGTCCAATATAAGTTTACATGATACATCTTCTTTCACGTTGTGAGTTTTGCCTATTTGCTGGCCATTTCTTTTCACAAATTCCTGTATTTTCTGCATGCCTTGTAGCTTCTCCTCTGCTGTTTACTTTCAATATCTAAGGCAGTGATTCTCAACCAGGGTTCTGTGGAAACCTAGGGTTCCTCCAGATGTTGCTAGGGGTTCCTTCAGCAATGGGCAATTTCTGCCTCTCAAGTTCCCACTTACACCTTTGATCTTTTTAGCTATCTGTAAGGAGGTAATTCTTCCCAATGACCACAAGTATAAGGACATTCTTCCCACTGACCATCACACTAATGTATCATGAGTTGTAGATTTCTAATTTTTAGCAGGGGTTCCCAGAGACCAGAGAGCTATTTCAAGGGTTCCTCTGTTTTGAAAAGGTTGAGAAAGGCTGGTCTAAGGACTACATATCCCATGGTACCTTGCTGCCTGCCAGCAGTGATTCCTGTACTGACTCCGCCTCTGGAAACTTCTGTCAGCACCTCTGTAGTTCTGAAGGCAGACTTTGTGAATTCTGTGTGACAGCAATGTCTACTCTCAGGGCATAGCGTGTGTGTGTCACAAAATAGAAGGAAGTAAGTGTGAGAGGAGTTTCACAAAATTGATTTTTAAAATTCAAGAACATTCAGAATAATAGGAGTAGGCTAAAAATAATTGAAATACAATGTGAAAATTAATTTATGATTTTACATTTTGACCATACATAAGCTTTGAGCTAATTGAAACATCCAGAATCATAAGTTTCAATAAAATTAATTTGAGAAGATGAATCCTGAAACAATTGGAATGACTACACCATATAGGTAGAATTGGTCTGCATTATTCTTTATGCTATTTTTTTTCTGACAGCTGCACAGTAATGAATTACTATTACAGCCAGTATTGCCAAGGGAGCACATATGGCATATGCAATGCCATGTGGAAAGGTTAATTAAGCTGGAACAAAATGCCTGCACATGCATATACATAACACTATGGGGCCTTTTTATAAAGGATTTGTTGTGCAATTTGCAGAGCAAATGTTTTCTGGACATAGGTCTGTTTTCTATGCCATTCATTTTCAAAGAGGATTCTTATGTTTAATGTGGGATATAGGTAAAATTTGTTGAATTTGAATGAGAAAGACAAATATTTTTATTTAGACTATATTATTATTAACCACTTAAGCCCCGGACCATTTTGCTAGCCAAAGACCAGAGCACTTTTTGCGATGCAGCACTGTGTCACTTTAACTGACAATTGCGCAGTCGTGCGACGTGGCTCCCAAACAAAATTGATGTCCTTTTTTCCCCACAAATAGAGCTTTCTTTTGGTGGTATTTGATCACCTCTGTGGCTTTTATTTTTTGCGCTATAAACAAAAAAACACTGACAGTTTTGAAAAAAAAAACACATTATTTTTTACTTTTTGCTCTAATAAATATCCCCCAAAAATATATAAAAAACGGAAAATTCCTATCAAAATACTTACCGTAATTTTCCTTTCCTGATGGACTCCATGGCAGCAACGTGTGGGTTAAGTCCCGCCTCCACTACCCTATAGGACACTACTCCCATAAATCTTTGCTCCCTGCCCATGGCCGTGTTCGATAACTAGCCTACTCCAGCCATTTTGGGAGGGAACTCCTGCTGCCATGGAGTCCATCAGGAAAGGAAAATTACGGTAAGTATTTTGATAGGAATTTTCCGTTTTCCTGACAGACTCCATGGCAGCAACGTGTGGGAAATAACTCGCCAAACACACTCGGGTGGGCAAAAATGCTGAACCAAGATTTATTTAACACTGTCCACTGACAGCACCTTTAAACCAAAATCCACAGAAGATAAACTGGCAGGTTCGACACAATAGTGAGCCATAAATGTATGAATGGACGACCAAGAGGCAGCCTTGCAGATAACCTCAGGAGCCACATGACGTGAAGCTGCCCAAGAAGTAGAGAGACTTCTCGTGGAATGTGCCATAACCGCCTCAGGAGGAGCCAAGCCCTTCTCTTTATAAGCCCACTGGATCGCCTGAACCACCCACGTGGAGATGGATCTGACCGAAGCCCTAAGGCCTTTGTTTTTGCCATGAAAAAGAACAAAAAGGTAATCCGATTGCCGGAAAGAAGCTGTCGCCTCCAGGTACCGTTTCAGAATAATTCCCATGTCGAGAGGATGAAGATCCTGACTCCCAGCAGAATTAAAGGTAGGAAGAGTAATGTCCTGATTTTCGTGGAAGACCGAGGTAACCTTTGGGTTTGAACCCAGCATTGGCACTAGGACCACTCTGTCAGGGAAGAATGTGAGGAAAGGTTCCTTTGATCCTAAAGACTGAATCTCAGAGACTCTCTTCGCTGAGGATATGGCTACCAAAAAAGATGTCATTAGGGACAATTCTTTGACTGAAAGTGATCTGTCCAGTTGAGAGAAGAAGTCGAGAACTAAGGGTAAATCCCACTTGGGGAATCTGGGTTTCCTCTGTGGTCTAAGTCTAATTGCTCCTTTAAAAAATTGCTGAACCAAAGGATGTTTAGCCCAAGATATTCCAGAAAAGGCTGAAATTGCCGAGACTTGCACACGAAGAGTGCTGACAGATAGGGGAATGTCTAGTCCGGACTGTAAGAAACTCAGAACATCCTGAACCGTCAAATTACCATCGGAGCAAGACCTGGAAGATAAGTGATTTGTGAATCTAGACCAAATCCTCTCATACACCTGGTTGGTACTTTTCCTTCTAGCACTCATGAGAGTAGGGATGGCCTCCTTTGGACAACCCAGAGCCTCTAACCTTCCCCTCTCAAAAACCAGACCCTCAGACATAGATGGGCCGGGCAGGGATGGAGCTTCGAGCCTTGGGACAGAAGATCGGATCTGAGAGGTAAGGGAATCGGATCCCTGACACTGAGGAGCATTAGAAGCGGAAACCATGGCCTGTTGGGCCAATAAGGTATTACAGCTATCACCTCTACTGCTTCTGATTTGAGTCTCCGCAGGAACTGTAGAATAATAGGAGTTGGAGGAAAGGCGTAGGCTTTGTTGAACCACCATCGATCCGTCAGAGCATCCACTCCGTAGGCCTGAGGATCCCGAAACCTGGAATAGTATCTTGCCAGTTTCTTGTTGCAAGGGGAGGCAAATAGGTCGACCTCTGGGATGAACCACAATGTTAGAATCCACCTGAAAACTTCTACGTGAAGGGACCATTCGTTGTTGTCCAGACTGACTCGAGACAGAAAGTCCGCCTGGACATTCTGTGTTCCTGGAACATAAGTTGCTGTAATGTTGACCAGGTTCTTCTGAGCCCAAGACATGATTGGCTCTACCTCCTGAAGAAGGGAGAGACTCCGAGTACCTCCTTGTCTCCTTATATATGCCACTGCTGTTGTGTTGTCTAGTCTGAGTAGGACCGAGGTTCCTGAGACCAGATGACGAAAGGCCAGGAGTGCCTGAAAGGCTGCCCTCAATTCTAGAATATTCAACACCGTCCCCCTGGAAGGGAAGTCCCAGGTGCCTTGTGCTACTTCCGACAAACAGTGGGCGCCCCAGCCCCTGTTGCTGGCATCCGAAGTTATTGTTATCCACGAGATGGGGAGAATGGAATGACAATTGAATAGGTTCACCTTCTGAAGCCACCAGGGCAGAGAGATTCTCATTGAAGATGTGATCCGGATAGGTTGAGTCTTGTCGCCTAGCCATTGGTGAAGAAAACCTTTTTGAAACGGTCTCATCTTCCATTGGGCCCACTTCACCATCGGAATCGTTGCCACCATGGTGCCAATAATTCTCAAGCACTGAAGAGCCGGAAGATGGGAGGCTGAGAGGGCCGGACGGATTCTGTCCCGAATTACCACTACTTTCTCCTCGGGTAATGAGATGGTACCCCTCACTGTGTTGAAGAGTGCGCCTAGGAATACCAGAGACTGGGAAGGAATTAACTGACTCTTTTCTAGATTCAGGATCCAACCGAATTCTTGAAGAGTGGAGATGACCTGCTCCTTGTGCACTAACAGACGGTCTCTGTCCTGGGCTAGCAGCAGAAGATCGTCTAAATAGTGGTGAAGACGAATTCCCTTGGTTCTCAATAGAGCCACTACGGCCAACAACACTTTTGAAAACACTCGGGGGGATGTTGAAAGTCCGAACGGGAGACAAACGAACTGGAGATGTAGTTTTCCTACTGAAAATCGCAGAAACTGCTGAAAATCTTCTGCCACAGGGACATGAAAGTACGCGTCCTTTAGATCTATTGAAATCATCCAGTCGCCTGACTGGACTGACTGTTGTATTGTCGACAAGGTTTCCATCTTGAACCTTTCCTTTCTGATAAAATGATTCAGATGTGTAAGGTCTATGACTGGTCTCCAAGAACCGTTTTTCTTTTGGACCATAAAAAGAGGAGAATAAATTCCTCTCCCTCGTTGATCGTCTGGCACGGGTACGGCAGCGCCTTGAGCCAATAAAGATTTCACGTAGGCCAACAAGATCTGCCTTTTTTCTTCTGAGGCTGGAAGGGAGGTGGGAACAAACTTTAGTCTTGGGGACCTGCTGAAGGTCCAAGAATGGCCTGAAGAGACTGTTCTGACGGTCCAGAAGTCCTTGATTGAGGCCGCCCAGACATGCCGAAAATGTAGAAGACGAGCCCCCACCTGGCCTATCTGAGCGGGCCCAATCTCAAAAAGATTTGGTTGGTTCCCTCTCTCCTGTCGCACTGCTCTTGGCAGATTTCTTGAAGGATGACTGCCTTGATTTCCATGATCTAGAATATTCCCGACCCGGTCTATAGCTACGGGCCTCCCTGGCTTGCTCCTGATACTGTTTTTTAGGAAAAAATCTCTTCTGGCTTTTTAGACGTCTGTCCTGAGGAAGAAACCCCGATTTACCACCAGTGGCCCGGGATATGGCGCTATCCAATTTATTCCCAAAAAGGGAAGAACCTTCAAAAGGGATACGGCACCACACCTGTTTTGAAGCTGGATCAGCCAGCCAGGGACGGAGCCATAGGGCCCGCTTTGCGGTTACAGCCGAAAGCATAACCCGGGACACTAGGCGGATGATGTCAATCGAAGCCTCCCCCAGAAAAGCCGAAGCAAGCTGTAACTCCTGAATAGGAGAACTTTTAGCGACTTCCTCCGAAATGTTTCTGAGGGTATCATCCACACCGTCCGTCCAGACTTCCATGGCTTTGGACATTGCCGCTAAAGCCAATGCTGGCTTGCATGCCATACCGGCAGTGAGGTAGACTCTCTTTAAATCGGAATCAAACCGTCTATCTAAAGCATCCTTAAATGAAACTGTATCCTCCAAAGGAAGGGTCACGTGTTTTACTAGTCTCATCACCGCTGCATCCACAAGAGGAGCCGATTCCAGATGCTTGACCTCATCCTCCTTAAAGGGATATAACCTTAGGACTTTTGAGAGCATACTATTCTTTTTCTCCACTTTACTCCATTCATCCGTGATGACCTCACCAAGTTCAGACAGAAATGGAAAGTTAAGACGCTCCCTTTTAAGTTGCTTAAAATACTTCCTTTGCTTGGAAGGATTAGCCACCTCATCTTCCCAGTTCAAAGCCTCTCTGATGGCCTTCACCAAGGGGGAAAGTAAAGCAAAATCAAAACCCACACAGGGACTATCTTCCTCAGATTCACTGTCTGAAGCAGCAGCTGAATGATGGCTGGTTAAAGAGGATTCCCAGAGCTCTTGAGCATGCGACTCCCTGACTGGTGACTGAGGTGACTCTGGTTGAGGCACAGGGGTCTGATTGGCCCTGATCCCCTTGAGGGACTCCTTCACCACTTTTTCCACAAGGGATCTTAGTTGCTGGTCCGTACCCCCTCTCTCACTAGAGGCTTTGGAAAAGCAGAGGTCACACAGGGATTTTCCAATGGGAACTTGTGATCTGCATCCCCAGCAAGAGTTGATAACTGAGTGGCTGGAATGAGCCCTGATCTAGAGGGTGAGCCGTGATGCTTAGACTTGGAATATGAGTGCCGGTGGTAAGATTTAGAAGAATCGCTTCCTCTGTGCGTTGAGCTGCGTTGCTGTTCTGATCTAGATGGGCTAAGACAGAGATAGAAGAGACATACAGATAAGGAAAGATAACAGACTGACTAATACCGGACCCCTCCCCCCCCCTTACTTCCCCCCCAGACAGTACCTATTATGAGAGGGCTGGCCACATACAGGCGGAGGTGAATCCGTATCTCTAAGGGTCTCCATAACTGCTGCAAAGACATATAAGTAAGGCTGAGGATGCTATAAACACACACACATGCCCACCCCCATCTTCCCAGAAGGCCACCTACCTCCACAGCAGAGAACCTGGACAAGGGGAAGTCACGAAATAACCTGCAAGCATTCCCAAGGCTTGCAGGCTATATCCCATGTTTAAATAAGGCGCCTTAATGACGTCATCACCGCGTCCCGTGCGCCGCTACCGCGTATGCGCGAATAGCGTCACTTTGCCGCTATCGCGCATGCGCGAACCAAGCCTCGATCCTGAGTCGTACTCGCGCATGCGCAGAACGAACGTATTAACGAAAACCAGGAAGTGAGCGACGGCTGGAACGCAGGCTAATCCGACCGCAATGTCTAAACCCATATACCTATACACAGGAAAAAACGAACAGAAAAGAAGGGAAGAAGGCAAAGAACAAACACAAACTGCTGCCATGAAAAAAGAGGAACAATCTTACCGCTCCCACACGAACGTCTCCAGGCCGAAGGTAAGCACAATACATACCGGACTTCTTAGGGCACAATAGGTCACCTGCTATTTAGCTGGGCTATCCGACCAAATGCGCAGCCTGCCTGCCAGTGGCTAGGCTCCTGGCTTTCCTCCAGCGCTTATATCCAACTGCCCACTCCATACCCCGCTAGTAGCTAGGGCTTAACGGAGATATGCGACAACTTCGTCCACAGTCGCTTTTCGGCCAAACCAACGACGGAACCGTGTGGGAGCAATCTTCAGGTAGAAAGACCATACGTCTGGTCCTACGGAGGAGGACAAAAAAAGAACACGGCCATGGGCAGGGAGCAAAGATTTATGGGAGTAGTGTCCTATAGGGTAGTGGAGGCGGGACTTAACCCACACGTTGCTGCCATGGAGTCTGTCAGGAAAACATTTTTCTCCTAAGTTTAGGCCAATACGTATTCTTCGACATATTTTTGGTAAAAAATCGCAATAAGCATTTATTGATTGGTTGGCTAAAAAGTTATAGCGTCTACAATACAGGGGATAGATTTATGGCATTTTTATTTTACTACTAATAGCGGCGATCAGCGATTTTTATCATGACTGTGACATTATGGCGGACACATTGGACTGTTTTGACACATTTTTGGGACCATTGGCATTAATACAGCGATCAATGCTATAAAATTGCATTGATTACTGTAAAAATGTCACTGGCAGTGAAGGGGATAACCACTAGGGGGTGGGGGAGGGGTTAAGTGTGTCCTGGGGAGTGATTCTAACTGTCTGGGAGATGATCTAGCAGTGACATGACACTGATCGCTGCTCCCGATGACAGGGAGCAGACGATCAGTGTCCTGTCACTAGGCAGAACGGGGAGATGCTGTTTACATCGGCATCTCCCCATTCTTTAGCTCTGTGACACGATCGCGGGTATCCCCACAGACATTGAGTCTGCGGGTCCTGCGGGCACGGTCACAGAGCTCGCGGCAGGCGTGCTCATGCGGGAAATTCAAAGTAATATACGGGTACGTTACTTTGCCCAGTCGTGCCATTCTGATGACGTATATGTGCAGGACACGGTCAGCAAGCCGTTAATATTATACAGGATTTATATAGCACCAACAGTTTGCGCAGCGCTTTACAATGTAGAGGGGGGAAATACAATTACAATACAGGTCAATTCAGAAGGAATAGGAAGGCCCTGATTACAATCTAAATGATATATATATATATATATATATATATATATATATATATATATATATATATATACATATATATATATATATATATATATATATATATATATATATATATATATATATATATATTTGTTATATGCAGCTGCTGTCGTTTGAATCTTGTTTACTACTATATATTATTTGGTGAATTTTTTGAAAATTGTGGGTGAATCATCTTTGAAAATTCTAGGTGAATTGGATGAGCCCTCTTTAAAAATGGTGAACAAATTAAAACACGCATGACACAAAATGAATGCCATAAAATACAGACAGGGTAATGTCCATCAAGCATTTTCTGTGTGACTCACACATCAAATCATTTATGAATAGACTCTTAATTTTAATCAACTCAAAAATATGCTTCTTTTTCAGTTTGTGCTTCAGCTTTTTAAATAAATGACTTTTATTGGCAGTGCCAGTTAGGATTCCTGCACAATTGGATATGACACATACCACACACTTTCTGCAACAATGTTTGCTACACATGTGAGAAAACATTCAGTTCTTTGATCTGATGTATCGGTGCTGTGTCACATAAAGAAAGGCAATTAGTCAATCTTGTTACCTAAGCTGTGCCATCTGTGAAAATATGGCAAGAAAAAGAAAGGATTACTTAGAAAGGTGAAAATGGAAAAAAGTGCTGGAAAAGATTTTTTAGATTAATTCATTTTTAAATTAACTTTGTTTTTCTTATACTACATTTCACGTGTCCAGAAAAAAAAAAATTTTTTTTGGTAAAACAGATCATTTTTACATATACATATATTTATTTTGCATTCCTTAGTTGCATCATGATTTAGACATTTTAAAAATCTACACTTAGGCTGGCCATACATTATACAATTTTCTTCTACGAATTCCTTTAGATTTACCTAAACCTTATAATATGAGGTCACACCTAAACGCTTTTAATTTTGTATGCAATCAGGCAGACCTTTGAACTACAGAGCTGAAGGTAAATCTAAAGGAAATTGAACAAGAAAATTGTATAATGTATGGACCGGCTTAAATAGGGTAAACCCAATAAAAAATTATAAAGATCAGCATGCGTAAAAAGCAACTATGGTTTTTCGGATTGCCCCAAACTTAGACCCTTTTGGCAAGAGGAGATCAGCATCATCAAGCAATTGATCTACGTAGACCTAGAGGGGAACCCCGCTACTTGTCTGCTGCCTGCATGCCTAATTGGATGTTATTAAAAATGACCTTTCATTTTCAATCTGCAACTCTGTCATTTTCTGTTAAAGGCAATGCAATATGACTCTTTGGAGGTATTCTGTGCAAAATGTAATTTTTGGTGAGATACTCCCAATAGGAAATCACGTCTAAAGAGATGCAGGCCAGGCCATTTTCCTCATTAGAGCCCTGCAGATGCAGCAGCTGGTTAAAAATGATAAAACCTTTAGATTCACTTACCACATGGATACAGACAAACACACAGAGATTTATTCAGAATAACAAAAGGTAGGAATCTGCAATAAAGTTTGTTAAAAATCCTTGTAATGTACAGGTACATAGATCAGCTAGAGGGCAATGTTTTTTTTTCCCTCAACTAAAGTGGAGTTACTCTTTAACCACTTAAGCCCCGGACCAATTTGCAGCCAAAGGACCAAGTCCCTTTTTGCGTTTTGGCACTGCGTCGCTTTAACTGACAATTGTACGGTCCTGTGACGTGGCACCCAAACAAAATTGGCGTCCTTTTTCCCTACAAATAGAGCTTTCTTTTGGAGGTATTTGATCACCTCTGCGGTTTTTATTTTTTGCGCTATAAACAAAAATAGAGCGACAATTTTTTAAAAAATGCAATAATTTTTACGATTATTGATTGGTTTGCGCAAAAGTTATAGCTTTTACAAAATAGGGGATAGTTTTATAGCATTTTTATTAATATTTTTTTTTTACTAGTAATGGCGGCGATAAGCAATTTTTGTTGTGACTGCGACATTATGGCGGACACATCAGACATTTTTGACACATTTTTGGGACCATTGTCATTTATACAGCAATCAGTGCTATTTAAATGCACTGATTCCTGTGTAAATGACACTGGCAGTGAAGGAGGTAACCACTAGGGGGCAGTGTAGGGGTTATGTATGACGTTATGTGTTTTTTTATTTTAGGAGGCGTGGCCTGGCATGTGACGTCACTGATCAGTCCTTAAGTGGTTAATGTTATGTATATACAAAACCTTTTTTTTTTGGTTTAGGATTAAAACCCGAGTCAAGTTTTAATTGCTGTCTGTATTCCTCCCAGGTAGAACCACTCTTGCTATTTGTCATGGTTTTCATTGTTACATAAACAGAAAGTGATGCCATGTTTCCTCTCCCAGGGCACCTGCTCAGTGTTTTCAAAGATTCATATGCTGGAATGCTGCCGACTCACTGTAAGACCCCATTCACACCTGAGACGCCTGAAGCTACAAAACGCTGGAGGGGAAAAAATCCATTAATCTTAATGGAAATGGTTCACATCTCCACTCCAAGTCGCCTGAAGCCCTACGCCTGAGACCCCATTCACACCTGAGCGTTTTGTAGCTTGACGCCTGAAGCTACAAAACGCTGGAAGGGAAAAAATCCATTATTCTCAATGGAGATGGTTCACATCTCCACTCCAAGTCGCCTGAAGCCCTAGGCCTGAAGCTCAAACAAGTTCCGGACCCTTTTTTGTCGCGCGAATCGGGCTGATTTGGGCATTTTTATTCCCATTGAAACTAATGGAAACGCTCGATTCAAGCGTTTAGCGCGATAACGAGCGTTTCTATGGGCGTTTTGTCGCTGTATCTGCTCAAGAGAAAATATAATTTACATAATTTACATAAGGAAATGACATAAAGGACATAAAAAATACCAGCGGCCAGCAATATGGAAGGAGAACTGGATGAGACAGTATGTCTCCTAGATCAGGAGAGCTTCATAAGAATGGTGAAGGAGCACCCCTGTCTGTATGATACTAGAGATCCATGCTACAAACTGTGAGCGAGCAAGAGGAGGGCATGGAACCAGATTGCCATCCAAGTTTTTACAAACTGGGCAGACCTAACTGGCCATGTGAAGGATGAGAAAGGTAAGAGAAACCCCTGCAAACATAACCACAATAGGGACATAATAGGATGATTAGTACATTATAAGGCTCCTTTCACACTGGGGCAGTGCGGGTGTTGGTGGGTTGGCGCTTTGCCGGCATTTTGTTGGCGGTATGCGGCTGCTAGCGGGGCTGTTTTAACCCCCGCTAGCGGCCGAAAAAGGGTTACAATCGCACACAAAGCACCGCTGCATTAACCTTTTTTCGGCCGCTAGCGGGGGTTAAAACCATCCCTGCTAGCGGTCGCTAGAACGCTGGCAAAGGGCCGCAATCGCACACAAAGCACCACTGCAGCGGCCCTTTGCCAGAGTTCTAGCGGCCGCTAGCAGGGCAGATTTAACCCCCGCTATCGGCCGAAAAAGGGTTAAAATCGCACACAAAGCATCGCTGCAGCGGCCCTTTGCCAGCATTCTAGCGGCCGCTAGCAGGGCGGTTTTAACCCCCGCTAGCGCCCGAAAAAGGGTTAAAATCGCACACAAAGCACCGCTGCATTAACCCTTTTTCGGCCGCTAGCGGGGGTTAAAACCGCCCTGCTAGGGGCCGCTAGAACGCTGGCAAAGGGCCGCAATCGCACACAAAGCACCGCTGCAGCAGCGCTTTGCCAGCATTCTAGTGGCCGCTAGTAGGGCGGATTTAACCCCTGCTAGCGGCCGAAAAAGGGTTAAAATCGCACACAAAGCACCGCTGCATTAACCCTTTTTCGGCCGCTAGCGGGGGTTAAAACCGCCCTGCTAGCGGCCGCTAGAATGCTGGCAAAGGGCAGCAAGCACACACAAAGCACCACTGCAGCGGCCCTTTGCCAGCGTTCTAGCGGCCGCTAGCAGGGCGGATTTAACCCCCGATAGTGGCCGAAAAAGGGTTAAAATCGCACACAAAGCACCGCTGCAGCGGCCCTTTGCCAGCGTTCTAGCGGCCGCTAGCAGGGCGGATTTAACCCCCGCTAGCGGCCGAAAAAGGGTTATAATCGCACACAAAGCACCGCTGCAGCGGCCCTTTGCCAGCGTTCTAGCGCCCGCTAGCAGTGGCGCTTTGCCGGTGGTATAGCCACGCTGGCCCATTGATTTCAATGGGTAGGAGCGGTATTCAACGCTCCAAAGATGCTGCTAGCAGGACTTTTTTTACCGTCCTGCTAGTGCACTGCTCCAGCACTCCTGCTTTCACAGTGCAGTGAAAGGAGTTGCTTTTTCAGGTGCTATACAGGCTCCTTTCTCTCCATTGTGAAAGCCGGAGGGCTTTCACACTGGAGCGGTGCGCTAGCTAGTGAATACACCGCTCCTTCACTGCTTCCGCCTGAACAATGCCTCAGTGTGAAAGGGGCCTATGAGTATAGTATTAGCAGAATGTCATAAATACATGATGACACACTCTGACCCCTAGTGAATATTGTAAGGATACTGCACACAAAGATAAATATATATTTCTAAAAAAAAAAAAAAAACATGGGACTTCTTATCAATACATCAAGCATTTTTATTAATAATTCAGTACAGCATAGTATATGGTCGTATTTACAAAGAACTAAAGTTTTTAATTTATTATATTGCCTCAAGCTGCCTGACCTGTGTCCCTTGTCTGCTTCCACGAACACCGGTTTAATGAGCTCTTTCCATGTTCTCATGTACTGGGTCCTCGAAGTCAAATCCATCCCGCTGGCGAACAAAATTATGCAAGGCACATGCAGCTTTAACAACACAAACTGCATTTTGCATGTTCAGAACAATGGGAGTGTGCAGTACCCGCCATTTGTTTGCCAATATGCCAAATGCACATTCGACAACGCGACGTGCTCGTGTTAGTCTATAATTAAACACACTCCTCTGTTCAGTCAGGTTGTGCCCCGAGTAAGGCCGTAGAAGATGCTCACTCAGAGCAAAGGCCTCATCTCCAACAAAAACACTGGGTAGGGGAGGGCCATTTGTGCCAGGGAGTGGCCTGTTTTCTGGAAGGTCCAGAGAATTGTTGCTCAGCAGGTGTCCAAATGATGAATGTGAAAAAATAGCAAAGTCAGCGCTGCTGCCATATGATCCAATGTCAATGTAGCTGAAGCAATAATTAGCATCAGCCACTGCCATTAACACAAAAGAAAAATATTTCTTATAATTAAAATACTGGCTTCCGCTACCCATGAGCTTTATGATGCGAATATGTTTCCCATCGATGGCTCCAACACAGTTTGGGAAGTTGCAGCGTTGCCAGAAAACATCTGAGATCCTTGACCAATCTTCCGCTGTAGGTTTTTTGAAAACAATATCCTTTAGTATGTCATAGATAGCAGAGCAAGTGTCACGAACTATGTAACTTGCTATGGATTTTCCAACACGAAAGGCATAGTGTAAACTCGATAAAGATTGTCCGGTTGCTAGGTACCTACAAAGAAATAAACATATATATTTTAATGTGTTTTTTAACAGTTAAACTGCTCAAAATAAAGTGGAAGAGTATATGTGATGCCTACACTCGACATCTAAGACTGCAAAGGGAATTTAGGAGTGGATCTGGGGCATGTGCTCCGAGAGATTATCTGCATGCAAAAGAAATGGAATTCCTTTGGCCATTGCTGGCTTTGGGGCGGTAAGCTATCATCTGTACGAATGTCATTAAACAAAATGTAAAGAGAAAGTTATAATAATTCAATTCTATTTTCAGGACTGAAAACTGCTGGGAGGACAGTAATCCAAATGATGATTTGGACACAGATGCTAGTCAGCAAGCAAGCCAAGCATCAGGTGATCAAAGTCAGCAAGCAAGCCAAGCATCAAGTGATCAAAGTCAGCAAGCAAGCCAAGCATCAAGTGATCAAGCAGGCCGAGATCTGGAGAGCCAATTGCCGACTCCAGCACGGTCTACATCTGAGACACCTGTGGGAGATGAGGAGTCCACACCATCCATTTCTGCTCGTGTACCTGCTAGAGCAACAAGAAGGAAGGCTCCTGAACCTGACTTCAACCGCATGCTGGACATTATGGCCAGTATGTCAGAAAAAATGAACAGCAACAAGTCTCATGTGCAGGTTTCTGCAAGATGTCTGGAAGGTCTGATGGAGAAGGTACCATCAGAACTCCAGGCAGACATGTTGGCAGGTACCATATGCTATATTGCGACTTTTATTCCACCAACCCCCACATATAGGCCCTCAGAGCCTCCGACACCTTATGGACCCTATGCAAATCACCCCCCGCCCCATCTGCCAGCACCACCACCCTCTCATTACCTTCCTCTGCCAACACCACCACCTTCAAATTACTTTCCTCTGCCAACACCACCACCACCTTCTAATTGGCAGCAAAATGAGAATCCCTCTACCTCCCCCTGGTCACAATATGGCCATGCAATGAATGTGGTGAACACACCCAATGAGGGAGTCAACTCCTCCCAATCATTCCATCGCCTCTAATTTTTTTTTTTTTTTTTTTTGGTTTATGAGCTACGTTAGCTCTATTTCTTTGTTGAGCTGTATATGTGCAAAACGAACAAATGAACAGAAAAAGTTATAACAGAAAAAGTTATATTTCAGTAATATTTTAAATAAAAAAAATAGTTTTTATTTGGCTTTAAAAATGTGTGATTGGTGTTTATTTTATGCATATAAAAAATTATTCATATTAGGTTCTTCATTAATCTCAGTTAAGCCCCAAACCAATTTGCAGCCAAAGGATCAGGCCCTTTTTGTGATTCGGCACTGCGTCGCTACAATTGCGCGGTCGTGCAACGTGGCTCCAAAACAAAATTTATGTCCTTTATAGGGGATAATTTTATAGCATTTTTATCTTTTTTTTCCTGTAATGGCGGCGATCAGCGATTTTTATTGTAACTGCGACATTTTTGCAGACACATCGCACATTTTTAACACATTTTTGGACACTGGCAGGAAGGTGTTAAGCACTAGGGGGCAGTGTAGGTGTTATGTATGACGTTATGTGGTTTTTTATTTTAGTGGGCGTGGCCTGGCATGTGACGTCACTGATTGTCTTTCCGATCGGTGACAGCCACAGTAGGAAGCACGGGGAGAGGTTTGTCTACTCGGATCTCTCCTCGTTCTTCAGCTCTGTGACCCGATTGCGTGACACCAGCGGCGATCAGGTCCGCTAGTCCCGTGGCCATGGTCACAGAGCTCAGGACCGGGTCAGGAATGCACCACCAGCGGGGCACTCCCGATCCACGGCTGGCCACTGAGCAACATACAGGTATGTGCTTGTGCCCAGCCTTACCATTCTGCCGATGTACATTGGCGCGAGGTGGTAAGTGGTTAAAAAATTAAATAGAAATATGAAAATATTACCTCAGTGTGATAATTAGTCGTTCCACAGGGGGTATACTGTTCCGAAAATATGTGTCCATTCGTTGCAACCGACTACTGAGTAAACCCAGTAACTCATCAAAGCTGTGAAAAAAATAACAAATATGGCGTTTATTAGTGAACGTTATAAAATAAGACAGGAACAATGTCAAACATCATGAATCCAACTATTTTGACTAACCTTTTTATGGACATCCTGGTGTAGTCCAAAAATGTATCTTCATGGTCACGTAGGTCACTGTACATAACCCAAAATTGCCCTCTCTCTTCCCGATCGGCAATTACGGGGTGGATCCAATATCTGCGTGCCCTCTTCTTCCTCCTCTCTCGTTCATGCAGAAAAAATGTGGCAACAGCGGATGCTGCCACAAAACATGCCATCTCATCATCACTCATCTATGTAGTAGATAGTAGATATGGAGCAGGGAGCACAATGCTGAAGTACAATAACCAAGTACAGTACCCAGGAAGCAGATGAAAAAAGAGATGAATATTTTTCCTATTGCCTGAAAAAAAAACGCCGAAGTTAAAAAACGCCGGAAAACGCTGTATGCAAACGCGCGCAAACGCGCGGATACGCGTGACAAAACGCCGGTAAAAACGCTCAAACACGCTCTCTTCCCGATCGGCAATTACGGGGTGGATCCAATATCTGCGTGCCCTCTTCTTCCTCCTCTCTCGTTCATGCAGAAAAAATGTGGCAACAGCGGATGCTGCCACAAAACATGCCATCTCATCATCACTCATCTATGTAGTAGATAGTAGATATGGAGCAGGGAGCACAATGCTGAAGTACAATAACCAAGTACAGTACCCAGGAAGCAGATGAAAAAAGAGATGAATATTTTTCCTATTGCCTGAAAAAAAAACGCAGAAGTTAAAAAACACCGGAAAACGCTGTATGCAAACGCGCGCAAACGCGCGAATACGCGTGACAAAACGCGTGACAAAACGCCGGTAAAAACGCTCAAACACGCTACGCTGAGTTGCGAATGCAGGCTTAGTATAAGAAGCAGAGTGAGCTGAGCTAGCTGACAGAATAACTAAAGGAACATCAATGCTTCTTCTATAACCTCTGAGAATAAAGTGCTCCATAGTGCCTGTAGCTACAGAGGGCAATGAAAGTTTGTTTTAAAGCTCTTTTACTGTGTGTTAGGAAGACTGTGGGGTCAATTTATTAAAACTGGAGAGTGCAAAATCTGGTGCTGCTGTGCATGGTAGCCATTCAGCTTCTAACTTCAGCTTGTTCAATTACTCTTTAACAATAAAACCTGGATGCTGAGTGGTTTCTATGCAAAGCTGTATCAGTTTTAATAAATCAACCCTTGTATGTAATGTATATTTTAACATTGACTGTGAAAGCTACCCTATCCCTGTGCTGAGATATTGATGCTTAAAACCAGGGCTCTTAATGATCCAGTTCTGACTCTCATCATTCATGAATCCTTTTGATTAGGGTAAACATGTGTATTTGGGTATCAGGATGGGAGTTTTTTTTTCTGTTACGGAAAATTAGACATTTTAAGTTTCTTTTTTTCCCTTCCTCTGCATCCCATTTGGGTTTAATATTAAAGCGGGGTTCCACCCTAAAGTGGAACTTCCGCTGATCGGAACCCTCCCCCCTCCGGTGTCACAATTGGCACCTTTCAGGGGGGAGGGGGGTGGAGATACCTGTCAAAGACAGGTATTTACACCCACTTCCGGGCATAGACTCCCGTGGGAGTCTATGCCTCTTCCTGTCCTGCCGCTCTGTCTGCTGGGACACACACGGGTCCCAGAGACAGCGCGGACAATTCCTATTGCGCTGTGCGACTCGCGCATGCGCAGTAGGGAACCGGGAAGTGAAGCCGAGTCGCTTCACTTCCTGATTCCCTCACCTAGAATGGTGGCGGCAGCAGCCGAGAGCCGAGCGATCGATCGGCCTCGGCTGCCGGCATCGCTGGAACCCGGGACAGGTGAGTGTCCATTTATTAAGTCAGCAGCTGTAGTATTTATAGCTGCTGGCTTTTAATATTTTTTTTGTAGGTGCAATCCCTCTTTAAGAATGCTATATTTTTTCCGTTTAACTTGATTGACTTGTATCTTTTTTTAATCTATTAAATGATAACAGTATGTGTATCAATTTAAATCTGTGTGTTGCATTGTGCAAGGCATTTATTTAAAAGGTAGTTTTTGTTAATATGAGATCTTATTAGGCTCTGTGAGATTAACCGCATCACTGAACAAAAAAAAGATGCTACTATTTTTTATTGTATTTTATTTATACTACTACTTTACTATTTTCTAATGTAGATACTACTATTTTGTATTGTATTTTTTTGAAAGAGCAGTAGATACATGAGAAACGTGCACACAGATGTATTAGAAAACAAAATTTAACTAAAGGTATAGCCATATCTTTCGAAAAAATGGCTAATGGTTCAATTGACCTAGTTCTGCAGAGTCATAATATATTTTAACTTATCTTTATAGAATTATCAAATGGTGTCACTTTGCTTTTTAAAGTGGAATTCCAGGCTAACCCCTAACGAATCTTAAACATGTTCCCTCCCCCCTCCTAACTTCTACGATGACTGATCTGTGTAAGAAAGATGCATATACTTACCTATTTTCAGGCTGCTCTGGTCTGATTACAAGATTTTCCCTATATCAGCCAGTAGGGGTTGCAGGGGAGAGGAGAGATCGCTTGACAATGGATAGAAAAGCCTACAGTATAGCAGTGATGTTACCCATATGCTTCTATGGCCCATCTGTCTTTGGCGCTTCCTCCTCTCCCCTGCAGCCACCACTTGCTTATACTGTGGAGCTGGATCACGTAACCATACCAGAATGGCTTGAAAACAAGTAAGTATACATCTTTCTTACACTCAAGGCTCAAGGTTGTTTTACCTTCATGCATTGTGCATGCAGGTAAAATACCTTTTCTGTGCAGCAGCCCCCCCCCCTTTAAACTTTTTATGGCGCTTTGGAAGAGCTGCCCATTCATTGCAATGGGCAGGGGCATTTTGGGAGCGCTATTTACAGCGCTCCCAACCTGCCCCAAAGATGCTGCTTGCAGGACTTTTTATAACATCCCACAAGCGCACTGCCCCAGTGTGAAAGCACTCACTGTAAAAAATGGGAGGCACTTTTTAGAAGCTATTTCTAGCGCTAAAACGCCTGAAAACTGCCTTAGTGTGAGAGGGGTCTAAGGAAATTCAAGTATAGACCAGACTATGATTTTAGGGTTTTATATGATAAATGTGTTTGATAGGAAATAGAATTTTAATTGTAACACATTTTGTTCACAATCTCAATTAAGTAAGAAGGAAGTTCACCATATTCCACCTAAGCCCCGTTCACACTGTCACAACTTTTCATGCAACTTGAGAGTTCAAAGATGCATGACAGATCTCACCCTATTTCAGGCAATGAAACCTTTCTAATTAGTGCAATTCAAGTCGCTCTGACTTAGAAAAAGGTGTCTGCACTACTTTGGTGTGACTTCAACACGACTTGTATTGACTTGAAAAAAAGTTGTGCAGGGATGTCGGATTCAAAGTCGTGCAACTTTAAAGCTGCGGCAGTGTGAACAAGGGCTAAAGGATACATCCATTTTGAGCAATGTTTCTCTAGCAATTCTTTTAAAATGTTTCTAACATTGTAATAATTCAAATGTATAGAGCAAAACATTCACTGCAGAGGTATCAAAACTGAGCTTAACTACTTCAATACTGGGCACTTACACCCCCTTCCTTCCCAAGCCAATTTTCAGCTTTCAGCACTGTCACTGTTTAAATGACAATTGCGTGGTCATGCTACACTGTACCCAAACAGAATTTTTATCATTTTGTTCCCACAAATAGAGCTTTCTTTTGGTGGTATTTGATCACCTCTGCGTTTTTTATTTTTTGCAAAAAAAATAAAAAAAGACCCAAAATTTATTTTGTTTCTGTTATAAAATTTTGTAAATAAGTACGTTTTCTCTTTCACTGATGGGCACTGATAAGGCAGCACTGACAGCCACTGTAAAGGCGGCACCAATGAGGTTGCACTGATGGGCACTGACAGGCACTGACAATGGGCATTGATGGGTGGCACTGATATGCAGCACTGATGGGCATTGGTAGGCGGTACTGATGAACACTCATGGCTGGCACTGGTGGGCACTGATAGGCAACACTGATGGGCACTGAAAGGCTGCACTGATGGGTACTTATGGGTGGCACTGATAGGCAGAACTGCTGGGCACTGATGGCCACTGATAGGCAGCCCTGCTGGGCACTGATACGTGCCACTGATGGGCACTGATATGAAGCACTGATAGATGGCATTGATAGGCATCACTGATGGCACTGGCAGGCATTGGGGATGTGCACTGATTGGCAGCTGCCTGGGCACTGATTGGTATTTCCCTGGTGGTCTAGGGTGGCATACCTTGTGGTCCAATTTGGTGGCATCCCTGGTGGTCCTGGCGGCATCTGTGTGGTCCTGGGTGGGCATCCAAGGGGGGGCTGCGCTGTTAAACAATCAGCACAGACCCCCTCCGTGTCAAGAGAGCAGCCAATCGGCTCTCCTCTACTTGCATCTGTCAGACACTTGTGAGGAAAAGCCTATCAACGGCTCTTCCTGTTTACATCGTGATCAGCCGTGATTGGGCACAGTTGATCACGTGGTGAAGAGCCTCTGTCAGAGGCTCTTTACTGAGATTGGTGTAACCACCAATCGCCGTGATGTGCGCCCTCATGAAGGCGCGCGAGAGCGGTCATTCTGGAGAGCCGTCATATGATGTCCACCCAGAATGAGAGCTTCACTGCCTAACAGTCATTTGATGGCCGGCGGGCAGGAAGTAGTTAAGCAACTAAATGCATATTATAAAATATATACGTGTGGCCTGGTCTACCTGCCATAGGATTTTAATTTCTGCCCAACTTTTCATGAGATTTACACAGCCAAGCCAGACAGTAGCACCAGCCTGGGGACCTGACTTTTCTACTGCAGTTTAGCAATACTCTGCCCCAGCCTGTTGATTAAACAGTGAAAGAAAAGCAGCAGACTGATGAACTCATCCCTCTGCTCTCCCTACTCTCCCTATTCTCTCCTTCTATCTGCTGGTTCTATGGCAGCCCATGTGCAAAAAGCCACATGAATGGCTCCCTAAAGATAGACCTTGCTATCCGTTGGTCTGTACAGGGGGTTACGAGAGGTTGGTACCAAATCAAGAGCAGTTACTTACACAGGTGACACATCTATTTTGATTATACATAGAGGTTGATTAAATCTTGCCTTGCGCAAACAACATTTTTTCACTTGTACAACTAATATAAAGATGTAACTAGCTAGACTCCCTTCCAAATATATGGAAAGTTTTACATTTAAATAGCAGATCTTTGCAACAGAGTGCCAAACAAAAATGAAACATTAAAGTAATACAAGGAAACTGGTAGGACATATTTTTCAAATACTATCAAGGTAGTGAGAGCAATATGAACTGTATTTGAATGTCCTTGTTTTAATTAATGTAGGAAGCCATAACATGACTTCATGCAGTGAAAGGGGTTTATCACACTGTACACCCTTAATTTTGCTTGATGTCTAATACATTAAACAGATATTGAATTATAGAAATTAAACGAAAAACCGTATTGCATATACAAATGTTATAAATATTAGACATCTGTAGCACGTGCCTTATTTGAATTAAGAATAAACCACAAACCTGGGGGATATATGAGGAAAATAATGTGTACACATGTTTTTCTGTGTTCTGGTACACTGCTGTATGTAATAAAAAAAAATAGTAATCAGCACAATGGAGTGGTTGTACTCTTTGCCAAGCAGAAGATGTCATAAGAATACTATTTGGTAGCCTTTTAAGGCACAGATGATCTCCACTATCTCATATAGGCCTTTGGAGTTTTTGATCAAGGAATGATATCTGTAGCTAATTTTGGTCTTGAAAGCATTATTTGGATATATATCCTTTCTATGCAGAAGTCAACTAGAGGTGAATAGAACTGAACTGTAAAATGACCTTCAGCGAACTTCACATGATAAAAGCATTTTTCCTTTTTTATGATTTGAAATTGCACACATGGGAATTGTAACTTAAAATTATAAAATGTAATGATCCATGAGCGGCAATAGTCCCGTTTTCAAAAGTTCAGAAATTTAGATTGGCTTGGTCTGTGACTATTAGTTAATGCTATGCAGGCTTTTACTTTTTTTGTCTTCTAACTATAATGCGATCTCCAACACAAAACTATTAGTCTGCCCAGCTTGCTACCTAGTCTAACTGAGCTATAAGAACTGTACATTACTAACCTTGCTTACAATAGTGTGAGAAAATGTAAAAATGCAAATTACTGTAGTCAGGGCTGCTGTTAGAAATCATGGGACCCTGTACAGCCTACCTGATGGGGCCCCCTTCAATCACACCCTTGACCCCACCCCTGGCCCTGCCCCTGACAATGGCTTGAAACCTCAAGGACTGCTGGAATGCTTCAAAGGTGCAAGGAGACCAGATGGTGTCCATGATGGCTAGGCTGATGCATTTCCAGGGAGACCTCTCTTCCTTAGAAGCTAAAGCTGATAGGCAAGAAGGGAGAAGGAGAGGAAGAGACTGTGGGCTGATGGAGGCGCGTAAACTGACCATGGTAACATGGATCAGCAGCCATGATTACCATGGTTAGCACACCTAGGGGGACACAGCAACAGGCAGAATCAACCAAGTCTTTTGCAGCATATAAAGGGATAAATAACACTGCATAAGCACTATGCAGTTTAACATACTTTAAAAGAATAAACATTTTTTTTTTTTTTATGGTTACAACCTCTTTAGGGTCCCATTCCCATCTGAAATGGATAGGAATTAGAATGATGGACTTTGAAGGGACATATAAAAGTAATATATTTTATTGATCTGTATTAAAAATTCAAAACATACATTTGTATAATGTTTTGAATTTTTAATGTTGATCAATAAAATATATTACTTGTATATATCCCTTCAAAGTCCATTATTCTAATTCCTATCCATTTCAGACTATTTGGGATGTGGCACACTATTACTATGGGTGCCTTATTGCCACCTAAGGATACCATAATTCAATTAATTATCAAATTCACATCTGTGCGTATTGGAGTTGCAGGCAGAATCACGGAATTCCCTTGAATGGGCTTACCCTAAGCTCCAAAATTGCACCTGTACCCTTTTTGGAGCCAACTTTGGAATATGTTTTGAATAGCATGTTTGTGTCTACTTTTAGGGTGTGTTGGTATGTTTGGGGTGTTATTAGGCCCTATTAGTATCTGAGAGTACTGGAATTGTTGGCAGGATCACGTCAAAATCATGAAATCGCGCCAAAATGAGCAATGCGTGCTTGGATGCCATTCATTGTTAATGGTACCCACGCTAAAGAAATGGGACAAAATGTCTGCAAAATGAGCAAAAATGTGCTATCCAAAAAAAAGGGTGCAGAAGGTAATTTAAAGAGTTTTTTGAGCATAGGTTAGCCCATGGGCTACCCTACATATCGTGCCAAAAACACACAAAAAAATTGTGTGAAAAAACAAGATGCTTCTGCATCGCTCAGGTGTAAATGCAGCCTAAAAGCACAGGCCTATTGTCTTCTGGGGAGAATCTTCTGCCAGTGCATATTCATTTGTCAAGATTTGCATAGTTCTAACTTTTATTGCTTTACTAATGTTGAGCAATAGTGTATAATGTACATTAGAACAAGGTATACAGCAAATATCTCAACTGATCCATATCTAGAACTATTTAAAAAGCAGTGAGTCACTCTGGGACCTGAAGTGGTATACCCATACAATATTTATTGTAACCAAATAGCCAAATGATTGTAAAGGGATTTTTTTTAAATTAGAATAAAAAAGATGTTATACTTACCTGCTGTGTGCAAGGATTTTGCACAGAGTATACCTCACCTCCTGTTTTTCAGTCCCCCACCAGTTCCTCTTTTATGTATATTCCTTTAATATAATTTGGGCTGTAATATCCCAGCTCCCTCCTCACAGTTGCTTAACTGACAGCAGCAGGAGCCAATGGCTCCCACTGCTCTTAGTGTCTTTGTGAGACCAGGAAGTGAGAGATGTGGTGCCACAGGTGGGACAGCTCTGTATTGGTGACTTAGTCAGGTATGTGTTTAGGGATGGGAGGCGGTGAATTAGGTAGTGGGGAGTTTTTCACTTTAATGCAGATAATGCATTAAGGTAAAAATCGCTTTTATGTTTAAAACCACTATAACATTTTGTATGTGGGTTGTCGCACGCAATGAGGTAGATTTACTAAAGGGGTAGATTCCTTCTTTCTTATAGTTACACAGTTATGATCGAAAATGTGCATGTACATCTAGTTTTATCCCCCCTGCAAATAAAAATTCCTAAATGGCCAGTTGGATTCAGAAAAAGCCCAAATAAAGCCCCTTATAACAGGGGTCTCAAACTGACGGCCCTTCAGCTTTTGCGAAACTACAAGTCCCATGAGGCATTGCAAGGCTGGCAGTTACAAGCGTGACTCCCACAGGCAGAGGCATGATGGGACTTGTAGTTTCACAACAGCTGGAGGGCCGTCAGTTTGTGTGATCCAATTTCCACAAACAGGGAAAAAAATCTGACAAAGGGATTCATTGTGAATCTAAACTCACTGGGCCATCTTTATTAAATACTTAAAGTACTGTTCCATACATATAATCCATCCTTTTTTTTTTTAAACAAGACCTTACCCCCCTTATCAATACAAATAGTCTATAACCTTCCCTTGCCCACCAACCTATTAAATCTATGAACTATTATATCTGTAACAAGATTAAAACCATATTAGTATCTGGTTGGTCGATGGGAAGCTTCTCTATGCATTTCTTAGCCCTTGTACACATGGTCGGAGATTCCGACGGAATGTTTCCTATCGGACCGTTTTGTCGGATATTCAGACTGTGTGTGGTCTGCATCAGACTGTTTCCGTCGGAATATCCGACGGGCCAAGTTTTCCAACTTGCCGGTAAAATTTTCCGATAAAATGCTCCTATCGGACATACTCTGATCATGTGTAGCCTACTCCGATGGACAAAGTGCCATGCATGCTCAGATCAAATTCCTAGACCAAAGCTATTGGCTGCTAGCCTGAACGTAGTCCCGTCGTAACGAAATAACATCATCACGCTATGTACAATCGTTTTCCGACAACTTAGTCCGACCATGTGTATGCAACATCACTTCCGGACCTCTTCCGGAATTAATCCGTCGGAATTACTGCGACGGATTTGGTTGTCGGAATCTCCGACCGTGTGTACAAGGGCTTAGACCCTTTGATCCACTGGTAGCGGTATGTATCTGAAATGTTGATCAAAATTAGAATGCATCTACGGTTTCCATAGATACATAATACACGTTTTACACATGCCCAACATTTAGTCAGAACAGCATGAACCAACAATCAATAGATTAAAATCTCAACTGGCATTTGTGTTGACTACTCGGTCAGAGTCTTGAGAATGCAACCCAAAAAGGATATTCAGAGAGATATACCTCCTTGATTCCAGCAGTCTGTAAGAGTTTAACATAAATTTGTATCAAACTCCCATCTCAATAATCTAGACAAATTAATTGCATCAATTGGTTTACCCACTCCTCTAAGTTCCACCACCGTTTTATGCTACTATTTAGCAGCCACAAAGCTGGCTTGCCTTATATTTATCTGTGATGCATTAGAATTTATCTGTCAATCAAAATTCATTCACACATGCTCTTTGTCCAAACTACGTCCCAAACTACTTCTATTATCCCTATAACTACCCCAACACATTGGAATTCTTTCCATCTAAGGAACTCCTAGGTCAGTGATAGCGAACTTTGGCACTCCAGATGTTTTGGAACTACGTTTCCCATGAGGCTCATGCACTCTGCAGTGTAGTGGAGCATCATGGGAGATGTATACATACATATATACATACCTATCCACATAGGGTAGGGGTGCCATGCTTCCATCATGGTAGCAGGTGGTAAAGAGAGAAGTCTCTTCAAGAGGCAATTCTTACTTTCCTTCATGCAACTCTCTAAAAAGAGAGTCACTTACTTGATGGATATAGGTGGTGTCTTATTTAGTCCCCCAGTCCAATTCCCAGATTTATGTGAATAGCTCAGGGGACAAGTGGGAACTACCGCCTTTATATATCCCTGGGGTGCACACTCCGCCCTGAGGAGACGCAGCGCGCTGACATCATGCACCCATACCATGATATTACTCCTTTCTCAGTGATGTCCCACAGGAGGAGGTAGACTAGATTCCAAGTTCAGACACCTCCCACTAGCTGACACTACAGATAGCCTCCAATACGACTTGCATAGTTCCCTCTTGCTAGTCCTTAGGGTGGTGACCTGATCCTATCTCTATGCCTCATATAACTCCATGCTTACCTGTGATAATTCCCTCACAGTGAGCAGGGACCCAAATGCCTAGGTCTAAAACATAATAAAGGGCATTGTCACCAAATGTGAAACTTAGTGCCACTCTGGCCACAATGTCTGAAGTAGCAAGATAATGATTGCAGCCATATTTTAGCCACTCTGATGAGGACCATGTATCACTGCAGCAATAAACAAAGTAAACATGGAAAATTACTGCGCTCCTAGTTCGAAAAAAAAAAATATTCCCTCAAATTACTAAAGCTGCAGCTATTAGGATGTGATGCACATCCAAAATATCAATAAAAAACAAAAATGTATAGCTGCGCTACCTATATACTCCAACCTCTTCAAATCTGGTGTTATCACAACCTACAGACCATCACCATAATAAATACATTCAGTAAAAAATGAGTGAATACTTTCCCAATTAATACATCAACATATATAAAAAATAGTGAATAAATAAATATTGCACAAATTCCTAGATAATGCTAATAAATGAAAATAAATAATAAAAGTGTGCTTAGAGCTTATGTAGTTACGATCCCCAACCTGGGTAAGGAACCTACCACTCCCTCCAATTTTAGGCCAATATCCCTATTAAATACTGATGTTAAGGTATATGCCAAGATTCTTGCTCAAAGACTTCTTCCCCTAATCCCTACGCTGATCCATCCAGATCAGACGGGGTTCATGCCTGGCCGGCAAGCCTCGGATGCCACCAGGCGTGTTATTGGAGTTCTTCAATTCGCGGGGACCCGTCGAAACGCCTTCTCTGCTCCTTTCCTTGGATGCGGAGAAGGCGTTTGACCAGATTCATTGGAGGTATATGGATCGGGTTCTACGGAAGTTTGGCTTTGGTGGACCAATCCTCTCAGCCATTCTTGCTCTGTACTCAGCCCCTTCAGCACAGGTCTTCACCTCTAATATGCTATCGTCCCCCTTCTCTATTTCAAACGGCACCAGGCAAGGATGCCCACTATCCTCTACAATCTTCAACCTCCTGATTGAACCATTAGCAGAAAGAATCCGTTCCCACCCTTTGATTGCAGGCATCCCAATGCAGGATGGCCCTCACAAAATCAATTTGTTCGTGGATGATATCATCCTCTTCCTAACCTCCCCAGCCTCATCCTTATCGCAGGCCCACCAGGTACTCCAGGAGTTTAGCCTGATCTCCTACTACAAGGTGAACTTCTCCAAGTCAGTAATTCTAGACACAGACATTGAACCCCCTCTCCGCACTCACCTGATGTCCACATTCTCATATAAGTGGAGTAAATCCACCATCCCCTACCTGGGACTCCAACTGACCAAAACAGCTCGCCATTTAGCAGAGGCTAATTTCCCCCCACTTATAGACAAACTTACTAAAGAAGCAAATAGACTAGCCAAGTGTGAACTATCGTGGTCAGGGCGCCTCGCGTCTTTCAAGATGCTGATGCTCCCTCAAATCCTGTATATGTTTAGAGCACTACCTGTCACCCCCTCTGGGAAACATTTCTCCGGACTTAACTCTTTAATGAATAAATTAATTTGGAGTTCCAGAAGGCCTAGATGTTCCAAGGTACTATTGATAAAACACAGGTTGGCTGGTGGTATGGGCATGGTAGACCTAAAGGACTATTACCTAGCATCCAGGCTAGTCCAACTTACACACTGGTTTAACTCGGTCCAGGAACCTAAATGGTGCTGCATTGAAAAAGCCCTGTGTCATACCCAAAACCTAAAACTTCTACTTCTTACAGACTCATTTAAACCTTGGCCTCTCCATTCACTTCCCGATACTGTTCGGGCCTCCCTGAAGGCCTGGCGAGATCTTCTTAGATTCACGCCTCAGACCTCTAAATTGGTTGCACTTCCTATACCTCTGCAGGCCTTAGACTTCCTAATTCCTAATTTCACTACCAAAGCATGGGTTGAGAGTGGAGTACGGTGGCTGCATTCCACTCTCTAAGGACGCGCTTTCAGCTAAAGCCTACCGACGTATACAAACACTATCAAATTTCTGATTTTCTGAAAGACAGTAAAGTTACCAGTGTCCCGATAGCTGAATCTCTTTGGCACTTTATCGATGCCAATCCCTCCTTACCTAAAGGAATATCCTTATTCTATAACTTCCTCCAGAAAAAGCTTGCCTTCATTAAGTCTCGTCCCTATCTGCGCTGGGAGGAGGACTTGGGATGAAGCTTTTCAGAGTCACAATGGTGCCATGCATTCAAAGCTAACTACAAGGCCTCGAAGTGTGTCAGACATTGGGAGTTAGCCCAAAAAATCGCTCTGCGCTGGTACCTTACTCCATTTAGGATCCCAAAATTTGGTCTCGCTGAGTCCTCCCCCCTGTACTGGAGGAACTGTGGGGAGGTTGGTAACCTCCTTCATATGTTTTGGTCTTGTAAGCATTTAAAAAGCTTCTGGAACACCATATTTCGTGTCATTTCTAGTATAACAGGTTTTCTCTCTGCTCCTGAACCAGGCCTGGCAATTCTTAACTTGGGTATTGAAAAATATCCACCTAACTTTAGAGTTGTTGTATCCCACATTCTCCTGGTGGCTAGGACACTGACAGCTAGATTTTGGAAAAACAATCAAGCGCCCAATGCCTCAGAGGTTTGGCCGACCACCCACTCAAATTTCACTTATGAATCAATCCTAGCCCTCAGGATGGGGAAAAAAATTCAGTTTGATAACAATTGGCAAATTTGGGAAACATGGTACAAGAGTATTCACATGTCGTAAATCCTGAACCTGGAATCTAGCTACCCCTGCTAAAAAGTAGCGATTATGTAGAACCATTCGCATTCTTATCCCTACCTGCACTTCCTTTTGGACATATGACAGACCAGTCTTTGACAGTTCTTTGTTACCTGTTATGTTTTTGTTTGCAGTATGTTTATCAAAATGTTTTATGCTTCTCTCTCCTGTTTGCTTTGTGACATGCTATATACTGTTGCGAAAATGTGGAGAATACATTGAGATTATCTTGTCAATGTACTGTAAATTTTCTTGTGAAAATCTCTCAATAAAAATAATTTACAAAAAAAATAAAATAATAAAAGTGAAAAAAATGTATAAATCAATAAATATTCTAATAAAAATGGTAATAGCAATTACCGTATATACTCGAGTATAGGCCGACCCGAATATAAGCCGAGGCCCCCAATTTACCCCCAAAAAAACTGGCAAACTTATTGACTCGTGTATAAGCCGAGGGTAAGACATGCCTGTCCATCCCTGTGTGTGTGTCCGTCCATCCCTGTGTGTCCGTCCATCCCTGTGTGTCCGTCCATCCCTGTGTGTCCGTCCATCCATCCCTGTGTGTGTGTGTGTCCATCCATCCATCCATCCCTGTGTGTGTGTGTCTCCATCCATCCATCCATCCATCCCTGTGTGTGTGTGTCTCCATCCATCCATCCATCCCTGTGTGTGTGTGTATCCATCCGTGTGTGTGTGTGTGTGTGTGTGTGTGTGTGTGTGTGTGTGTGTGTGTGTGTGTGTGTGTGTGTGTGTGTGTGTCCAGCCTACCTGTGTCCCGAGCCTTTGTCCCGAGCCTCCGTCCCGTGCCTTGCCTCCTTGCCTCCGTGCCTCGCCGCCGTGCCTTGCCTCCGTCCCGTCCCGTCCCGTCCCGTCCCGTGCCGTGCCTTGCCTTGCCGTGCCTTGCCTTGCCTCCGTCCCGTGCCCTCTTCGTCGGCGCCTCGGCGGCCATTGTAAAATTCAAAAGCTGCGCCGCTGCCTTCGCCTGTGATAGGCGGAACACTGAATTTCCCAGCAGCCTGTGTTCCGCCTATCACGTACATCGTATCATCCTCGTCCGTAGTACGAGGATGATACGATGTCCGTGATAGGCGGAACACAGGCTGCTGGGAAATTCAGTGTTCCGCCTATCACAGGCGAAGGCGGAGCCGGAGGCGCGGCTTTTGAATTATAGAATGGCCGCTGTCTGTCTGCTCGACACGCTGATCGAGCGGGCAGACAGCGATGACTCGAGTATAAGCCGAGGGGGGCACTTTCAGCCTCAAAAAAGAGGCTGAAAATCTCGGCTTATACTCGAGTATATACGGTAAGCATAAATAGAGGTGGAACAGTGAACCACAACCCAAAGGGAAAAAAGTCCTTTCAGTGAGAATAATATCTCCTTCCAATAATGTTAATCAACGTGCAATCTTCCTTCACCGACAAACTGTGCTAATCACCAATAAAAATGCATGCTTACCAGAAGGAAGCGTGTAAATGCTCACTTAACATACACAATGTGGTCTGTCGGATGGATCGCAAATCTCCACCAATTCAGACTGGAACCCCCCACGGGAAGCTCATATGTATGCCAATGGTAACTCAGAAAACATAAATATAGAAGCCTCCCATAGTGTAAAACAGGCAAGCAGCTTTATTCAAAATAAAAACAAATTATACTCACAAACAAAAGTAAACTTTAAGTACCAGACGACGTCATTGTATGACAAAACGCATGTCGGGTTACTTAGACGTGCTGACGCTGTCACGTGATTTCTGAGCGAACGGGCGCTTGCTTGTCGGCCAGCATATACGCTGAAATTTTGTTTTTTATCACTGCAGCAATGTTTTTATAATTAGATTCCACCAGGGTCATACAACATTTTTTTACATTTTTTTTATTTTAACCAGAAAGGTAGATTCCATGTGATCATTACAATAATAAAAATGACACGATATTATATATATATAAAATCCAGGTATGCAAGGTGTTTCATACATTCTTAACTATTATTAGATAAACATTCAATTTCCTAAGAAAAGAGTGGGAGCGTCTGACTAGGGATGGGCGAACTGTTTGGCCCGAGCATAAGTAAGAATTTTTGCTGTTCGCACGTTCGACGAACAGCTGAACAAACGGGTCGTTCGACCGTTTGTTTCGGCCCCCCCAACCAACCACAATGCATTGCAGTGCTGAACAGTGCATTGCAAGCCCTGATTGGCTGAAGCAGTGAAAGCTTCAGCCAATCAGGGCACGGAGCACTGTCAGAGTCATGATTGCACACTGTCATCATGACTTTATCCAATCATGGCTCATTCTCGCCCCATAGTATAAAAGTATTCTTTCAATGGCAGCCATTTTCAGTGTGATTTAGGTGTGTCGAGAGATAGAACAGGGCTCTGTTTAGTGCTGTCAGTTATTTAGTGTGTAGGGATGAGCCGAACACCCCCCGGTTCGGTTCGCACCAGAACTTGCGAACGACCCCCCGCGTTCGGTACGAACGTTAGAACCCCATTGAAGTCTATGGGACTCGAACGTTCGAATTGGAAAGTGCTAATTTTAACGGCTAATATGCAAGATAGTGTCCTAAAAAGGGTTTGGGGACCTGCCTCCTGCCTCAGGGGACATGCGTCACTGCAAAAAAAAGTTTTAAAAACTGCCGTTTTGGCGGGAGCACTGATTTTAATGACGATTAAAGTGAAAAAAAAAAGTGAAATATTCCTTTAAATATGGTGCCTGGGGGGTGTCTGTAGTATGCCTGTGAAGTGCCACGTGTTTCCCGTGTTTAGAACAGTCCCTGCACAAAATGACATTAAACGGAAATAACACCATTTAAAACTGCTTGCGGTTTTAATCTTATATCTGGTTCCTGCAATATGGTTGAAAATCATTGAGAAACATGGCATGGGTAGCCCTCCCTGCCCATTACCAGCCTATTTGGGTCTTGTACGCATATTAAGGGGAACCCCGTACCCATATTAAAAAAAGGAAATGCGTGTGGCCCCCAGGCCCTATATACTCAGAACAGCAGTATACAGGCGGTGCAAACAAGACAGGGACTGTGTAGGTTTGTTGTGTTAAGTTGAATCTGTTTGTCATTTTCAACCGGTACATTTTTAAAGTGTAGCTCCAGTCAAAAAAACTATCTTTAAGCTTTTTGGAAAACATAGGGAAGGGTTATCACCCCTGTATAATTTGTTTTGTCGTCCATCTTTATTCATCTCACTTGCTGCTGTCTCCTTGCGTTTGCAAGTAGGAGATGTTTGTAAGTTGGATGTTTGAAAGTAGGGGCCTGCCCTATATTATAGCGGTATGTACTGGGTACAGAGCACGCAGACAGCATGCACTATCTCCTAACACTACTGACTGCAAGCTCTATTATTAACCACTTGTTAGCCCAATGTTTGCATAAAGTGAAAGATGAAGTTATGCTGAGTAAATAGATATCAAACATGTCACTCTTCAAAATTGCACATGCCCGTGGAATGGCGCCAAACGTCGCTACTTAAAAAATCCCCATAGGCGACGCTTTAATTTTTTTTTTACTGGTTACATGTTTTGAGTTGCAGAGGAGGTCTAGGACTAGAATTATTGCTCTCGCTCTAACATTCTCGGCGATACCTCACATGTGTGGCACATGCGAGCACATGGGGACATGGGCGCTTTAATTTTTATTTTATTTTTTTATTGTTCATTTTACTTTATTTATTTTAGTTTGACATTTTTTTCCCCAAAAATATATTTTTGATCACTTTTATTCCTATTACAAGAAATGTAAACATCCCTTGTAATAGGAATATGGGGTGACAGGTCCTCTTTACAGTGAAATCTGGGGGGTCAATATGACCCCACATCTCACCTCTAGGCTGGGAAGCCTGAAATAAAAAATAAAAAAAAGATTCTGGCTTTGATCGTACTGGCGAGTTGGTAGAAGCACCGGAGGGCGGTGAGGGGTGGGGGGGCGTCTATGGCTGGGTATTTCAGGGTATCACCGAGTATGGCTGGGTATCTCTGAGTATGGCTGGGTATGGCAATTTATGGCAGGGTATTACAGAGTATTGGCGGGGTATTGGCGGGGTACTACAGAGTAATAGCAGGGTACTGCAGAGTATTGGGGGGTACTACAGAGTAATGGCAGGGTACTGCAGAGTATTGGGGGTACTGCAGAGTAATGGTGGGTACTGCAGAGTAATGGCGGGTACTGCAGAGTATTGGGGGGTACTGCAGAGTAATGGGGGTTACTGCAGAGTAATGGGGGGTACTGCAGAGTAATGGCAGGGTACTGCAGAGTATTGGGGGTACTGCAGAGTAATGGCGGGTACTGCAGAGTAATGGCGGGTACTGCAGAGTATTGGGGGGTACTGCAGGTTAATGGGGGTTACTGCAGAGTAATGGCGGGTACTGCAGAGTAATGGCGGGTACTGCAGAGTATTGGGGGGTACTGCAGAGTATTGGGGGTACTGCAGAGTAATGGCGGGTACTGCAGAGTATTGGGGGGTACTGCAGAGTAATGGGGGTTACTGCAGAGTAATGGGGGGTACTGCAGAGTAATGGCAGGGTACTGCACTGCAGAGTAATGGCAGGGTACTGCACTGCAGAGTAATGGCGGGGTACTGCACTGCAGAGTAATGGCAGGGTACTGCACTGCAGAGTAATGGCGGGGTACTGCAGAGTAATGGCGGGGTACTGCAGAGTAATGGCGGGGTACTGCAGAGTAATGGCAGGGTACTGCAGAGTATGCACTGGTATTGCAGAGTATTGGCAGGGAATTGAGGGGTTAAATTCGGTGAGCAGCGATGTGGGCACTGCAGATGCAGCCCACATCGCTGCTGACACCGATCTCTTTCCCCTCCGCTGTACCGATCGGTACAGAGAGGGGAGGGAGGAACAGGCGTCATAACATGACGCCGGTTTGTTTCCAAGTGATCACTCCGTCATTTGACGGAGCAATCACGTGGTAAACGGTCGCTATGAGCGGCCGTTTACCGTGATCCGTGATGCGACCCGGCGGTCACGGATGCTCTCGAGTGCGCACACCTCGGGGCACGCGAGAGCAGAATTCTGGGAGGCCGTTAATTAACGGCCTCTCAGAGTTAAACAACCCCCCTGAAGCCGTTAATCGGCAATGGGCAGTTGTTAAGTGGTTAAAGATAGATCACTAGCTATATAGGTGAGGTGAATATAGTGGTGTATACTGCAGTCAGGGCACAGACAACAACCACTACACAGCAGCAAGATAGGAAATCAGCCAAAAACGATTGGTGTGTACTGTGTTGAAGGTACACAGAACACCCACTGCTTCAGATGCTAAGTAACACACTACACGAAGCCGCCTCAAAGGCGGCCTTATATAGTGTGGGGCGTGCACTACACAGCCTGAGCTATGATTGGCCACAGGCAGGATGCCTGTGGCCAATCATGGCTCTCCTCGCTGCCGGCGCTGCGATTGGCCAAGCATGCGGGGTCACAGTGCATGCTTGGCCAATCATGGGGCAGCAATGCACTGCGCCACCGCAGTGCATTGTGGTCCGCGCGCGCGTCACTCGAATTTTGACGCGAACGGCCCAAACGTTCGGAATTCGCCGAACGCCCGAACAGCCAATGTTCGAGTCGAACATATGTTCGACTCGAACACGAAGCTCATCCCTATTAGTGTGCTATACTGTTCTATTTTGCTTCAATTGTCAGTGTAGAATATTAGTTTAGTGTCAGTCTATGAATAGTGTAAGTGTAGTGAGGAGGAACATTATTCAGCTTTGCATAGTGTGCAGCTAGAGTAAGGACAGCTCAGATAGTTTCACTGTAGTGTAGTGATACTGTGTCATTCATACAAACATTAGCGTGGAGTAGGGACAGCTCATATAGTTTCAGTGTAGTGTAGTTAGACCATGTCCGTAATCTTGACATTAGTGTATAGCTAGAGTATAGCTGTCAGTTTAACGCCATTTCCTTCTGTGTGCATTACTGCCTGTTTAACGCCATATGGTTTTGCGTGCTTTACTGTCAGTTTAACGCCATATGGTTCTGTGCATCACTGTACGTTTGGCCCAATGTTGTGCCCAAACGAAATGTGCGTCCTTTTCTTCCCACAAATAGAGCTTTCTTTTGATGGCATTTGATTGTCTCTGCGATTTTTATTTTTTGCGATATAAATGGAAATTTAACGCAATATAGTTTTGTACAGCTAGAGTAGGGACAGTTCAAATAGCGTCAGTGTAGTGACGGTTGAACACTGTCTATTTGATTGCATTACTGCCAGTTTAATGCCATTTACTTCTGTGTGCGTTACTGCCAGTTTAATGCCATATAGTTTTGTGTGTGTTACTGTCAGTTTAACGCCATATGGTTCTGTGCATCACTGTACGTTTGGCACAATGTTGTGCCCAAACGAAATTTGCGTCCTTTTCTTCCTACAAATAGAGCTTTCTTTTGATGGTATTTGATTGTCTCTGCGATTTTTATTTTTTGTGATATAAATGGAAAAAGACCGAAAATTTAGAAAAAAAAATATATTTTCTACTTTTTGTTATAGGAAAAATATAATAAACTCAATTTTAGTCATACATGTAGGCCAAATTGTATTCAGCCACATGTCTTTAGTAAAAAAAGTCAATAAGAGTATATTTATTGGTTTGCGCTAAAGTTATAGCGTTTACAAAGTAGAGTACATTTTCTGGAATTTACACAGCTTTACAAATGGCAGGACAGTACAACCCCCCCCCCCAAATTACCCCATTTTGGAAAGTAGACACCCCAAGGAAATTACTAAGAGGCATGTTGAGCCAATTAAATTTTTTTTTTTTGTCCCAAGTGATTGAATAATGACAAAAAAAACTAAATGATATATTGCTCACACATGCCATGGTTATATGTGGAATTGCACCCCAAAATACATTTTGCTGCTTCTCCTGAGTACAGGAATACCACATGTGTGGGACTTTTTGGGAGCCTAGCCGCGTACGGGGCCCCAAAAACCAAGCACCGCCTTCAGGATTTCTAAGGGTGCAAATTTTTGATTTCACTCCTCACTACCTATCACAGTTTCGAAGGCCACAAAATGCCAAAATAGAACAAAACCCCCCAAATGACCCCATTTTGGAAAGTAGACAACCCAAGCTATTTGCTGAGAGCCATGTTGAGTCTATGGAATATTTTATATTTTGCCACAAGTTGCGGGAATATTACAAACTTTTTTTCTTTTTGCACAAAGTTGTCACTAAATAATATATTGCTCACACATGCCATGGGAATATGTGAAATTACACCCCAAAATACATTCTGCTGCTTCTCCTGAGTACGGGGATACCACATGACTTTTTGGGAGCCTAGCCGCGTACGGGGCCCCAAAAACCAAGCACCGCTTTCAGGATTTCTAAGGGCATATATTTTTGATTTTACTCCTCACTACCTATCACTACCTATCACAGTTTTGAAGGCCATAAAATGGCAAGAAGGCACAAAACCCCCAATATTTTTTTTTGTCCCAAGTGATTGAATAATGACAAAAAATAAATAAATCATTTTTTACAAAAAGTTGGAATTGCACCCCAAAATACATTTTGCTGCTTCTCCTGAGTATGGGGATACCACATGTGTGGGACTTTTTGGGAGTCTAGCCGTGTACACCAAAAACCAATCACCTCCTTCAGAATTTCTAAGGGCGCAAATTTTTGATTTCACTCCTCACTACCAATCACAGTTTCTATGGCCATAAAATGCCAAGATAGCACAAAACTCCCCTAAATGACCCAATTTTGACACCATAAGATATTTGCTGAGAGTCATGGTGAGTATTTTACAGCTCTCATTTGTTTTTGAAAATGAAGAAAGTAAAGAAAAAAACATTTTTTTTTCTTTTTTTAAATTTTCAAAACTTTGTGACAAAAAGCGAGATCAGCAAAATACTCAATATACCTCTCAGCAAATAGCTTGGGGTGTCTACTTTCCAAAATGGGGTCATTTGGGGGAGGGGGGTTTCTGCCATCTGGGCATTCCATGGCCTCCGAAACTGTGATTGGCAGTGAGGAGTGAAATCAAAAATGTACACCCTTATGCCGCATACACACGATCAGACTATCCAGCGGACAATTCGCCCGTGTGTGGGCTCCGGCGGACTTCTTCTTTCCAAAAGTCTGGGGGACTTAGAAAGAAGTTTTGACTCAAAATTGTCCGCCGGACTCGGCAGTCCGGTGGACAATCTGCCCATCTGTGTGCTAGTCCGCCGAACTTTTGAAATGAACGGACTTGCCCACACACGGAGAAAAGTTCGTTCATTTTGAACGCGGCTCCAGGTAGACGGGATTAGCGCAGGAAGTCAATGTCGCCGCCTCCATCGGCGAGTTTGACACCTTGCTAGCCCCCTCACCTGGTATGGACTTAAAGGGGAAGCCCTATGCTGAAAAAATCAGCGTGGGGGTCCCCCCCAAGTCCATATCAGACCCTTATCCTGCCTTCATCCACCCACTTCTAATGATGGGCATACATGCACCATTTATATATGCCAAAGCATGGGGGGCATCCTCCCGCAAACACACGGTTGGACTTTTCCACGGGCAAGCCTCCATCGGAATTTTGACCATATGTACGTGGCGTTAGGAGCAAAATCACTCCTCCGTCCCTGCTTCCCTGTGAAATCACCTCCTACAGCACCGGAGTCACAGCTTTTTGTATGGTGGGAGCAAACGCTGTTGCTGTCAAGATAAATAAATCCACGCTGCAGCTGAATGGCGCACCTGAAAACGGTTGAAAAATGGTTAACAATAAAACACAGTAAACAGTAGAAGTATAAAAAATTATATACCTGAAAAGCAAGCATGATAAAACATAATAAAACATTGCAGAATAGAATACAGTAAAAAAGAGCAACAATAGAGAGACAATAGAGAGAGAGAGAACAATAAAACAACAACTATTTTTGTTTTTTTTATTTTACAGTTTTTTGTGTTTTTTTACGTTTATTTTTTATTTTTTACACTTTTTTTGTAACTGTACTTGTAACAACTGTAACTGTTCGGGTCTCTCAAAATGGGATGGCATCTTGGGAGGCCCTGTGTAAGTGTGTCCTAGTCTGTGAAATGCTGTACACTACGCTAAAACTTCACTAGTGTGTGGTAGCGTTCAAAACATTCACGAATGCAAAGATCAGAGTTGTCAGGACAGAGTGGACAATAATAACGGGTGTCATGCCTATATCCGTGCTTGGTACAGACACAACATCTTCTTTGGGGGGGCTCATTGGGTAGGGGTACTCTCGAGGACATACGGAAAATGCCTCTCATGCAGCCGGCTTACTGCATTTGGTTGGGAATGTTGAGGTACAGAACCGTCTGGATACAGAAGGTCTGTGACAATCTCTTTCTGGAATGTAAGGAAGGATAAAGTCCTGCCAGCTCTGTATAGCACATGAGCGTTCAGCAAAGCCAATTGAAATAAGTAAGCAGACACTTTTTTGTACCAGTGTCTGGCCTTACGGGCAACTAGATACGGTGCCAACAACTAGTCGTTGAGGTCCACCCCTCCCATATTTTGGTTATATATTCGTGGACACAGAGGGGTTTCTCCACAACACCAGTCACCGTAGTAATTTGGACTGTCATGTCTGCATGAAGGGAGGTAAGAACGAAAACATTCTTATTATCCCTCCACTTCATAGTGAGCAAGTTATTACACTGCAAGAAGGCTCTCTGCCCCAGCCTAAGACGAGAATCTACAAGCTGCTGGGGAAAGCCCCGGCGATTAGGTAGCACGGTGCCACATGCTCCAATCTGCTGATCAAACAAATGACTAAACAGTGGCACGCTCATGTAATAATTGTCCACGTACAAGTGGTACCCCTTTCCGAATAAGGGTGACACCAAGTACCATCTTGCCAGCGCTCCCTATGTAATCTGGGAAGTTCTCCGGCTCTACGTAACTATCTTTTCCCTCATAAACCGTAAAGCTCCATGTATAGCCTGTTGCCCTGTCACAGAACTTATCGAGCTTGACCCCGTATCTGGCACGCTTGCTGGGAAGGTACTGTTTGAAAGACAAGCGGACAGAAAATTTAATCAGCCGATCGTATTCAGGGTCTCCACGAGGATGAAAATGTTAATTGTCGTTGAAGTGCATGAACCGCGAGATCTGCTCTTATCGTTTCCTGGACATGGAGGCATAGAACTCATATGCATATGGTCAATTGGGTGTGTGGACCAATACGTCGGCAACGTCATGAATTTATGTATGCCCATGTTGAGGGAAAGGCCCAGAAAGGTCTTAAATTTGGAAACCGTAATTGGTTTCCAATCTCTGGCAAGGGAAGGCAACTGGGGATTAGTGGTGATGTGTTGACCAGCATATAAATTAGTTTGGTCCACAATAGATCTATAGAGATCTTCCGTGAAAAACAGTGAATATAAAAAAAAGTGGCATAAAATCAGCTGTTTCCACCTGAATACCGGGTTGGCCAGTGAATGGGGGAAGTACAGATTCTGCAGAAGTGGTGCGCACCCAATCAGTATTGGCAAATTCTGCAGGAAGGACACTATGGGAATGACGGGCCTGCCTTTGTCTTCTTCTTGGTGGCAGCGGGACACTACTTGTGCTTGCCACCTCGCCAGCTTGAACTGCACTTATGGGACTCCCCACGACACCAAGTGTTACTGCAGTGCTGGATGTATGTCCAGGGTGTACTAGGCTGCTGGTGCTTGCCAGTTCACCAGAAGGAATAGCGGCTCTAGAACTGGCTCTCTGCTCCATATGAGGGACCTGCGGTTCTTGCACCTCAACAACATCAGAAGATCGCCAGAGCTATCTGTCATGGAGCCTCTGTCCTCTACAGGATCGTATTCTGAGCCTGAATCTGACAGATGAGTGACCTCCTCTTCACTATTTGTCATGCTCAGAAACGTGTAGGCCTCTTCACTAGTGTACCTTCGATTTGCCATTTTGGGCTCTAAATTTACTGATACAAATAGTGAGATTCACAGGTAAAAAAGCACCTAGGCTGTCAGCAACTGTATAAAACGCTACCAAAAAAACCTGTTAGTGACTATTGACTCTGCGAACGCTGCAGTTATGTGTGTTGTGTTTTGTAAGTGACAGTGATCGATCGATACTGCACTTGGGTGGGCTGGGCTGGGCGGAGGGGCAAAACGCAGGTGCTAGCAGGTATCTGGGCTGATCCTGCTAATAATGCATTTTTGGAACCCTAAACTGCTGGGGACGCTAGTATAGATCTGATCAAATCAGATATTGATCTGTTCAGATACTATACCACTAAGGGAGTTGTATGCTTTGCACATGGGTGTTAGCGGTACTGGCACTAACCTGACACTGCCTGGGGGCGACGAAGACCCTATCTGACCCCAAAACTTAATTGATATCACCCGCCGGGTGATCAGGGGGTTAAACCTTTATTGGGTAATAAATGTCAGGTGCCCTGATGCTATAAAAAGCAAACTAACTAACCAGCGCCACCCGTAACACTTATACGGTGATCACTGGTGAAAGGGTTAACTAGGGGCAATCAGGGGGTTAAAACCTTTATTGGGAAATATATGGGGGTACCTGACACTATATAAAAACCTGATGGGGAACCTAAATAACTAAATAACTAACTGGCTAACCAGCGTCACCAGTGACACTTATATGGTGATCACTGGTGAAAGGGTTAACTCATGGGGCAATCAGGGGGTTAAAACCTTTATTAGGTAATATATGGGGGTACCTGACACTATATAAAAACCTGACGGGGAACCTAAATAACTAAATAACTAACTGGCTAACCAGCGTCACCAGTGATACTAATGCAGCGATCAGAAAAATGATTGCTTAGTGACACTGGCAAAAGGGAGTAAAAGGGTTACCTGGGGGGCAATCAAGGTGTTAAACCTTTATTGGGGGGTAGGGGGGCTACCCTGGACCTAAAGGGGCCTACAGTTAACTGCCCTGACACTTTTTACAGTCACAAATGACACTAAATGCAGTGATCAGTAAATAAATGACCACTGCAATCGGTGACACTGTTACTGGGGGGGTGGGGCAGGGGGTGATCTGGGGGGTGATTTGTGTGCCTATGTGTGCCTATGTGTGCCTATGTGTCAGTGTACTGTTGATGCACTTACTTGGATGTCTTCTCTCCTCGCTGTTCTGGTCAAAAAGACCGCCACGAGGAGAGTGACATCACTTCCTCCTGCCTGTGTTTATGATCATAACTGGCTTACATTTTGCCGTTTTTTCTAGATCTAAGGTAATATCCAGATCTCGCTCCCATTGTGTCAAATAAGGGAGTTTGCAGTTTGGATCTACTAAAAATGTATAGAGTATAGAGATGTAACCCTTTTAAAATTGGTGAATTTGCAAGAAATTTCAAATAGTGTTAGTGATAGTGGCTTGGTGGCATAAAGGGTTGTTCAGTATATTTTAATATATGTATATTTTAATAGATGAATAAAAAGTATAATCCCTTGTCATCCGGTAAAGTTCAATCCATGCATATTTTTAAGTCATTTCGGAAAAGTAGTTCTGCTAGGCTGTGATTTTGTTTAGGAAGAATGCAATAGGTCACAGTGTGAGATTTTTCCAGAATGTGGTCTCAGGCCAGATATGAGTTTCCAGCTAGAATCAGCTTCCCCTCTATTCTGCAAGTAGGGTAGGCAAACATTCTTGAAAGAACTGGAACTTATTGGAATTTGGAGCATAGTAGACCAAGGAGGGCACTAGAGTATTTCCGAGATAACCTTTGCCTAGCAGAATGCTAGAGGTTCTTAACCACTTTCAGAAAAGAAAACTGCTGTCAGCGAATAGGCCGTGGAAGTACTGGCAATCTTGCAAGTAGAAGAAATGAGCACCATAGATGCATCATGTGACAGTTGGTTCCCCCTGCTGGCCTATATAAGGCTGCCTCTGTCTGACCCAAGTTGCTGGATTGTCTTTAGCTGTTCCTGTAACCTGATCTGCTTCCTTTTGTTCCTGTTGTGACCCGGATTACCCTGTGACCTGCTCTGACCTTCTCTTACCTCCGACCCCGGCTTGTCTTAAGAATCTCACTTCTGCTTTATCTGCCTGACCACCTGTGAATGACCTTGGCTTGTCTCAAGTAGCTTTCAGGAATCACCTGTTCCAGTCTTCTTCACCCTGCTGGCAACCTGTACTTCTTTGAGCATTATATCTTCTGTTCTACCTCCAGGGTATACTGCACTCAGCCGCAAGGGGAGCCCCTCTTCAGCATCTTGGTCTTGGATAAGGTATGTGACAATTGCTTAGACATACAGAGAACTACTCCTCATTTTTTTCCATTGCATTAGCATAGGAGCAGATAGGGATTTGTTTATGGAAATATTTAGGTGCAAAAGATTGAGGAGGGGTGTGTTTTCTGCTATCATTTCTGAACCTATGGACCGATAGTATATGAAAGCCATCTACACTTCAGTAGGGAATGTAAGCCTCTTAGGTGGTGTTGACATCAAAATGTGTGTGAAATGTGTGCCCTGGGGCAGTGTAAGAAGGTTATATAAAGTCCGGGACTGAAAAATGAAATGTTAGATGATGACACAGCATTGAAAAAAGAGCATCAAACAAAGTGAACACCAGGTGAGAAAAAAAACAAAACAAAACAAACAATACAAACAATTGTAGTCAGTAAACTCCAGAAAGTGGTCTGGAATGAAAATGCTAGACGAGATTTACCAGGAAGTTACCCTGGCAGTATTGCTACAGTATCCCTTCAGTATTTATTAGAATAGGCAGAATAGTAAGTAATACCACTTGCAGCAACTTGCAGATTGTGCTTCAGAGCAAACAGACAGATGGGTTTGAAGGCACAAGAGAAGAAAATAAAAAAACTTAAAATTGTACAGGTCAATCTCTCCCCTTCTTCAGCCATATGTACCTCTTGTCAGGCAGATATTGGTAGGCGTAGTAGTGTATTGGGCAGACATGATCCCTCATCTACCCAGAGTCCACAAACATGGAAACTTTCTGATCATCATGACATTTTGTGATTCTTCCCTTGACCCCCACTTTGATATAACCGGCTACGTGGATAGGGTGTGAACCCAAAAGAAAGTTTGACACTGACGATAAGTATGGAGATAAAATAAAGGTGTAGATTGTTGTAAAAATGCTCACATGAGAATAAAAGTAACAGTTTGACTGTTTGGAGTTCCTGGAAAAACGTTTCTGCCCAGGCTATATCATGCAAAGGTAAGAATTTTTAGATTGCTTCCATCTTGTCGCAGGATATGGGGATTTACTTTTCCCAGAGGTCTTGGATCACAGTGGTGTTAAAGAAGTAGATGCTTTGTTGAGAAGCTGATGAGAAATGGAAAGAAGACCCAGGTCAATTAGCAGTTTTTCTCCCTCTTATAGTGTAGAAATTGAGTAATATTTCCTCTTGTATGGGAAGAACTGCTAACTGAAACTGTATTTTTAATATAAGGTCTTAGTATTGTTTTTTAAATAGATAGTTGTAGATAGTTTTTTGGCTTGATATACGGTATAAGCTGTGTTTAAAAAAAAACAAGCATGTACAAGTGAAATAAAAAGAAAACAGGACACAATTTTCTCCCAGGATTCATGCATTTTTCTGACTGAATCCAATTAGAAACATGTATCTCTAATTTCTGTATTTACAGGGCTTATTGTCCCTTTCTGCCTATTAATAAGACCAGTGGCCACTATACCCATTCCTCCTCTGGAACACCAACAGCCCCTTGGACCATGGTATGGGCCTTGGTATGATGGGACTTGCAGTTTGTTTAGCAGCGCCAAAGAGAGAAAGAATATGGTGTCAGCACATAAGTAATTCCTCCTCCTAGTACCTGCACAGAGTTACTCTTTCATCTAAAAAAAATTACATCAAAGACTATAAAAAAATAAAAAAAATTAAAATTGGGTACGTTGAAATTCTTATTTTTTAATGTGCCTGGAGAAAAGAGAGTACTGGGCAAATTTAGAAATTATCCTGGAGTTCAGCTTTAATGGTGTTCCTTTGCCAGTAGTGTGTATAACTGTGGTGTTGAAATCTCCAGAGTTACTCCATTGTATTCATACCTCTATGGTTTCCCTAGACAGTTCAACCCTGCCTCCAGGCTCTTTCATTTACAAGAGCCGCCAAACACCTCCAAGGCTATCAGTCCCAGTTCTAACGCCTAAGAAATTGCACAGCTTTGCTAGATCATATTTCACACTGGTATTTATATGGGATCTTTTCCAAGATCTTATCATGTAAAAGAGTAATTATAGTTTAAGGTTTTTTTTTTCAGACTGATTCTAATACTAACTCCTTTGCAGTTGTCGTTACACATGTTCGAAGAATTGTCTTGTGCTATACCATATTATATTTCTGATGTACTGGAAGCAGTGTTTAGATGAAAAGCTCAGTGCTCTACTGTATCTACTTAATGTAGATCAATGTCATATGAAAGAATATAATGTGTTATTTTTTATTGCAGTTTGTAAGTTTTTAGGTAACACTGCAATTTCATTTAATGAACTAAACTTATTACTAACGTTAACTGCACATTACTTTTAATGTCTCTCCTTGTCAATACTTTATTGTGAAATCTTTCGGTAGCTTCACTAACTATTGCTATATCTGGCACTACTTCTAGAACTTATTTTCAAAATCCACGCTAGTGTTTTTCCTGTAAATAACAGCATCCTCTCCATTTCTTAGATCGTACATTCAAGGCCATTGATTTACTAAAGGAATTATCCCCAGAGGTTAGTAAATGATGTGAAGGTCTGCTGCCTTCCATCATCCATTCATGTGTGAGCAAAGATACAGTATTTTTGTTTTCTTTGCTCATGATTGGGTATTCGTTGCAAAGTGAAATTGCACCATATTCACTAAGCTCTGTGGAAATTTCCCTTCCACAGTACATCTTCTCTTGCAAAATGAACAGCCTATTAGCTTTTAGTAAACCAACCTCAAAGACCAGGATAGGCTAATAGTAAGGCATTACTTGAATGAAGATGTGCTCAGACACCATCTGCTTTAAATCATAACTAAAATTCAGGATTAGAAGCAAGAATCACAATCCAAAAAACTAAGCCAAATTCACATGGAGAACACTACATTCCCTAGTCACTAAAGGGTGATCTATCACAGAGAATAATCATATAAAAATTAGGACTTGTAATGGTGTATGCAAACACCAGCATCTCTCATTGTCTCACTGCGTGATCTAGTTTAAGGATTTCTGGACCAATAATTGCAATATTTGCACCATGTAAGGGTGAGTCACAACTAAAGTCTCTTGTAGCAACTAGTTTTTTTGGCATATCAGAATCCTCCAAATTGAGCAAGCAAACCTTGCATCCATCAGCTGATTTACTGAAAAATATTGAGACAGGAATTAGCGATAAGATGATTGGATGAAGATCACCAGGGTTTCATACATAGGCACATCAAAGCTATCTCCGGCATAGTCATGTTTTGAGTAATAAGGTCACTAGTGTCAACCACAGATACACAGGCCAGTCTCTACACCTGAAGGAGCATACAATATAATGAAAAGTAATCATTTGGAATGGAAAGCAGTGAATCTAACACTGTGGGGTTGATTTACTAAAGGCAAATACACTGTGGACTTTGCATAGGGCGGTTGCACTCTCCAAGTGCAGTTGCTCCAGAGTTTAGGGTATTCTTTGCAAAGTGAATCTTTATCTCATGTACTAAGCTCTGGAGCGACTGCACTTGCAGAGTGCAGCTGCACCTTGAAAAGTACATGGTTTATTTTCCTTTAGTGAATCAACCCCTGTGTTTTGGAGATGTGTGAGAAACCCAGAGCACCCTGAGTAGGGCTGGATATCTACATTGTTTATCTAGGTTGTGATATAAGGTGGCAGGTCTACCAGGGGCAACATGTAGTCACTCACACATTGAATTACTGAATTTTTTCATGTCAATACGTTTTTTATTAAAGTCAAGAAACATCAAAAAAGAGTATATAAACAGAAATGGAAAGAGTGCAATCAATGCCCCTGAAAAGCCTGGCCAATGGAGATAACTACTACAAGTATTGAGGTCCTGTATGTAAGACCCATTAAAGGTTAAACCACAATGCAAGTGCAAAAGTCAAAATGGAACCAGCAGTCAGAGTCATGCCTAACACCATGGGCTAAAAACAAAGTTGATATATGTAGGGTGGTGCTAGCTCACAGTGCAATTTATTCTAACATTTTTTCTGGAACTTTTTAACAGTTCATATCAAAACGTACAGCTTTCAGCTCTGGAGCTGCACACCTAGTACTGCTAGCACAGCAGGACAATACTTTGCCCATTTAGGGCAAAGTGACAGTACTTCTTAATGCCCCCCCCCCCCACCTTTCCAGACAATGTATACTCAAGGTATACCTCATCTCCAGTTGGCAGGAGCTTGCTGTGTTACTCTAACATAGCATAAGAACTCATCCATGTGACATTACTAAGCCAATCACCAAGCTCAAAAATGGTCTAATGACACTGACTGAGTTTTGAGACACTGTCAAGTGCTTTGAATTGACAGATGATAGATATAAGTGTATTGATTAGGAAGTGTACCGAGTAGGTGAAGTGCCTCTGTCAGCCTCTCTTTGCCCATTTCAGGCACACCCTGCATTATTCTCGAATCCCAAGCTCCATGACCTCTACTTGGGCCTTATGCTGTTCTCACTCAGGGTTTGGTGTTCCTGTCATACTAAATTTTCTCTGGCGTCCTCATGTCCCCCCCTTTCTAATGTATTCTTTAATCCCTTGCTCCCTGATAGTCTTTCCCATACTCAGATGTTTTCCTGGGCTAAGGCGGGCCTATTCCAACTCCGACATCTTGTGCACTCTGTCACCCGCAAACTTCGCTCCTTTCAGGACCTTCAATCTACAAGCCAAATCCCAAACCATTTGTTATTCTCATATCTCCAAATAACCCACTATTTAGCAACTCTCTCACCCTCACTTATTCTAACTAAACCTACGCACTTTAAAGTTATTTGTTCTCAGGGTCCATACCAAACACGACTAATATCTGCTATATACCAACTCCTGCAAGAGAATCTTCCACTTTCCTTGGAACCCCACTCATACATGAGTAAATGGTCGGATCTTACACAACAACAAATCTCTCCCCCCCAATGGGCTAAAATTTGGACCTCAAATTCCAAAATATCCCGATGTGTGGCACAAAGAGAGACAGCATTCAAAGTACAATTTTTTTGGTATTTGGTATAGGACTCCTGAGGTTTTACATGGTTATGATCCTTCCCTCTCTCCTCTCTGTTGGAGATGTGGTAAAGTCAGAGGTAGTCATTATCATATATTTTGGCAATGTGAACTGATTGCTCCTTTCTGGTCCATGGTTGTGTCCTTGCTTCAGCAGATTTTAGATTCCTCCATCCCGCTAGATCCAGTACACCTCTTTCTGGGCCTCCCAATCCCTGGATTGCGAAAAGCTTTGAATAAATTGGCCTCCTATGTCTTACTAGTAGCAAAAAGAGCTATTCCTGCATGTTGGTTGTCCACCTCCCCTCCAACTCACGCCCAGCTTATACAAGCTATTAATGATATCCACAGAATGGAGCATATGACAGCCATGGTAGAGGATGCTGTTGATAGATTTGACAAGATATGGGATTCTTGGGATCGCTCTATATACAGTACTTCTCAGTGATATTACTACTAACATCCTACATTTGCCTTTATTTAACTTGTGAAAGTTTCACCCCCAGCTCCCTCTTTGGTTCTGTTATGGTTTTTGTATGCCCCTTACTACCATCTTCCACCTTTTTTATTTATTTATTTATTTTTATTTTTTTATTTCTTTGACCCCCTCCTCTTGATACCTATCCAACCCTCATCTTTTTAATGATGGACATAGTCTCTCATGTATGGTAGCTTTCTTTGTTCGATGATCAACCTATACTGATTTTTATTTGTTTCTATATTATTTTCAATTATTCTCGTTTATATTGCGTTTACCACTGTTTTATATTTTTATAATTTATTTATTATTTTTATTTATTTTTTATTTTTTCAAATGCTTATTTTTCTAATTGATATTTAAAAATACTGTTTGATATGTATATTTCCAAATTTTTTTCAATAAAGATACATTAAAAAAAAAATGGAACTGCCAGCATTTTATTCTTTAGTGTCTGTGCTTTCAGAAAATATATATTGTTTGGGGGTGTTAACTAATCTTAATGCCTAAAATGTTTAATGTTTTACTTTAAGCATTATCAAAATTGCTGCTCACTGCCATTTTATTTTACTTTGGTCCACGTGGACAGTGCCATTTGTTTGACAATCCCTTGACTATTAAAGTGATTGTAAAGTTTTTTTTTGTTTTTTTTTAAACAACAAACATGTCATACTTACCTCCTCTGCACAAGGATTTTGCACAGAGTGGCCCGATCCTCCTTTTCTGGGGTCTCCTGGCTCCTCCTCTTCTCGAGTGCCCCCACAGAGAGCCACTTTCCATGGGGGCAATCTTGCGGGCGCGCTCCTGATTCCTGCTGCTGCATCCATTGACACAGACAGCAGGACGTGGCCCCACCCCGGCTCCCGTTTCATTGGATTTGGTTGACAGCAGTGGGAGTCAATGGCTCCTGCTGATATCAATCTATCCAAAGAGGACCCGAGACAGCGACTGGAGCTGCTGTGCTCGTCTCTGTCACTGGAACGATTGGGTTCAGGTAAGAAAAAGGGGGGCTCTAGGGTGCAGCTGCCGCACAAAAGGTTTTTCACCTTAATCCAATAAAATGGGCAGAACTAGTTTTCAACATTCAGCTCCAATTTAATTAAATGAGGCATGGATTCAGCATCCGAATATCTGTAATGTTCATCAAATGTGGCTGGATATTTTTTTTTCCTGTGCCTATAACCCCTTCTGTAGGGACTACACCATAAGAAGGTGAATGCTAGCCTGCCACATCATCCTAGGGGTCATTTTACACTACCCAGAAATAGCTACAAATGATTAGATTGTATCAATTTTATATGGCAGCACTTTTGAATACATAGTTGGCCATATAAGTATAAAGAAGTGACTTGCATTTCTCCCTTCTATATTTACTGTTTCAATATTTTTATTGAAAAAAGACAAAACACAAAAGCATGTGCTTTTGCAGGATTATTAGTTTGGCAATACAATCACAAGTTACACAATAAAGTTATCTCCCTTCTATCTTTTTATGAAAAATAATAATTAGTACTTTTGATTTCTGATGGAAGTGATTAACTTCTGTTTTAATAAGCCAGTATTACACACATTGCATTTCTAATACCATTTAAGTGTGGTGGAATCCTCCTCCTCATCCTCCTCCCCTCTCAACTCCAGTGTGTTCTGTGACATAGGAATGATGGTGTCTGGATAAAGTGGGTCTTGAGAGGAAAGGAAGTCCTCCTCTTCCTCCTGCTGCTCTGTCTCGAGTGCCTTGTCCATAATGCCACTAATAATGTCTGTTCCAGCAGGAACACAACAGGGATTGTCTACTCATCATCATTGTGGCCTCCTCAAATGGTGACAATACAGTGCATGCATCCTTAATGATCAGCTATTGGCATTGGGATAAAAAGCCGAGGTGGCCTGAGCCCGTCGTTATGCCGTACTGGCACAGGTACTCGTTGACGGCCTTCTGCTGCATGTATAGCCGCTGCAGCATTGCCAAAGTTGAGGTCCACCTGGTGGGCATGTCAAAAATCAGGAGGTTTACGGGCAGGTGGAATTCCTGCTGAATTTCAACCAATGAAGCACTGGCTGTGTATGACCGCCTGAAATGGCAACAGACTCTTCTGGCCTGTTTTAGTACATCTTGCAACCCTCGGTACGTACTTAGGAAACACTGCACCACCAAATTGAGGACATGTGTCAGGCATGACACATGTGTCAACTTTCCCTGTCTAAGGGTTGACAGGAGATTTGAGCCATTATTGGATGCCACCATTCCTGGCTCCAGCTGACGTGGTGTGAACCACCTCTGGGGCTGTCCCTGCAGAGCTGCCAGAATATCTGCTCCGGTGTGGTTCCTGTCCCCTAAACACTCCAGCTGAAGCATTGCATGGCACTTTTTAGTCTGACTCATGGAATAGCCTTTTGAACGCTTAGGGGGTACCTGGTGTTCATAGGACAATTCTGCAGAGGAGGGCATGGAGGTGGCGGAGGAGGAGGAAGGGGTAGAGCTTACAGGTCTGGCATCATCACCACCAGCTGTATGAAGACATGGGGGCACAACAAGCTGCAGCACCGATCCCTGTCCTGCAGCCTTTTGAGTTGCAAGCAGTGTTTGCCAGTGTGCTGTGAACAAAATATATTGTCTCTGCCCATGCTTGCTGGACCACGTGTCAGCAGTAAGGTCGATTTTACAGCTGACTGCCTTGCCCAATGATGCCAGAACATTCCCTTCCACGTGATGGTAGAGAGATGGAATGTCCTTACGTGAAAAGTAGTAGCAACTAGGAACCTGCCATGCCGTGAATTCGCACAATGTGCTGTACCACAATGGCAGTACAGCACATTGTGCGAATTCACAGAAGGGGGCAGAATAAACCAGCCTGAAAGGCAGAAGTTAGAGAGCAAACAGCTTTGACAAGCTTGCATTTAGACACTGGGCATGTGGGTGACAGGGACTGTATTTTTTTTCGCTGCAGCAGATGGGGCAGAGAAATTTGCTGACTACAGTCTACAGCTGGTGGTATGCTGCTGGCACATGTGCTGCTAGGACCTGGGACACCCTGTGCTATACCATCATCTCTGTCAGTGGAGGCTGCTGAGAGGTAATGAGTCGGTATAGCAGGGGCAGACTGAAGTTGGTAAGGAGGAGGGACAGATTTGTGCCCCTTTTGTGTGACTTTTAGGTGCTCTTGCCAATGGGCTGAGTGGTTGAACGTTAAATGCCTTGTTAGGCATGTGGTACCCAAATGGTTGGTGTTTTTGCCACGTTTGATGTGCCTGAGACACAGTTTTCAGATAGCAACCATGCGATCTGCTGCAGATTTGGGGAGTGGCCCAGGAGATAACAGCTGCAGAATGTGATGCAATAGGGTGGCTGCTCCCTACTCTTTATTGATGTCAGCTTCCTTGGGGTTGTGCCACCTCACCTTCAGTTTCTTCCTCTGCTCTATCTGGCCTCCAAGTCGCATCAGTGACCTCATCATCCTCATCATCATCTCCATCTCCCCCATCTTCATCATTACCACTGGAGACAACTTGGCAATACACTGTGGCTTGGGGAACATGAATGCCAATTTGTCCTCCCTCTCTCTCATGTTCCTGTTATCCTCAACCTCAGAACCAACATCTGAATCCAGTAATGGCTGGGCATTATCAAGGTACAAGTGGCTGACGCTCTGGTCAAATAACTCACCTGATTCCTCAATTTCTGATTTTGGGACTATGGCAGGAATAGATGTGGACAAGGAGGCAGGTTTATCCACTCTGGCAACTGCAGGGAACTGCACACGTATCTGTGCTCGTGTGACAGAGGGTGAGGAGGATGAGGAAGGTTTAGTAAGCCAGTCCACCACCTCCTCTGCCTGCTGTAGCATGGGCAAACTCAATAAACAGAGGAAATGATGCCCTGCCTGAAGAGTGCCCACCATGTCCAGCTTTGCCTGTGGACACATTTGTTGCTGCCCCCCTTAAAGTGCTAAGGGAACATCTGCCTTTCCTTGCTGTCCTCCCAGACAGCATGGGATGGAGGAGGCAATGCTTATAAGCAAATGTGAAGAAGAAGTTGAAATCTGTATGTAGATGCACTTTAATCAATGTAAAGAGGTGTTTGGTGCACTTTAATTTGAGTACTCAAGCTACACAGACACACTCCATGGATACACTTTAATATGCTGCAATATAATACGCCAAAAGTACAGTAATGCACAGAACTATATGGCGTTAAACTGGCAGTAATGCCCACAAAACGATATGGCGTTAAACTGGCAGTAACACCCGCAGAACTATATGGCGTTAAACTGGCAGTAACACACAGAACTATATGTCGTTAAACTGCCAGTAACGCACAAAACTATATGGTGTTAAACTGGCAGAAACGCATGCAAAACTATATGACGTTAGACTGGCAGTAATGCACATAAAACGATATGGCGTTAAACTGGCAGTAATGCACGCAAAACTATATGGCGTTAAACTGGCAGTAACGCACACAGAAGTAAATGGCGTTAAACTTGCAGTAACAAACACATAAGTAAATGGCATTAAACTGGCAGTAACGCTCAAAACTATATGGCGTTAAACTGGCAGTAACCCACACAGAACTATATGGAATTAAACTCGCAGTAACGCACAAAACTATATTGCGTTAAATTGGCAGTAAAGCACGCAAAACCATATGTCGTTAAACAGGCAGTAACGTACACAAAAGTAAATGGCGTTAAACTGACAGTAACGCAATCCAGTAGACGTATTCAATTACACTGATGGTATCTGACCTGTCCCTACTCTAGCTATACACTAATGTCAAGATTACGGACGCGGTCTCACTACACTACACTGAAACTATATGAGCTGTCCCTACTGCACACTAATGTATGTATGAATGACACAGTCTCACTACACTACAGTGAAACTATCTGAGCTGTCCTTACTCTAGCTGCACACTATGCAAAGTTGAATGATGTTCCTCCTCACTACACTTACGCTATCCCTAGACTGACACTAAACTAGTATTCTACATTGACAATTGAAGCAAAATAGCACAGTATAGCACACTAAATAATTGATAGCACTGAGCAGAGCCCTATTCTATATCTTGCCACACTGAAATCACACTGAAAATGCCAGCCATTGAAAGAATACTTTTATACTGTGGGACGGGAATGAGCCATGATTGGATTAAGTCATGATGACAATGTCCAATCATGACTCTGACAGTGCTCTGTGCCCTGATTGGCTGAAGCTTTCACTGCTTCAGCCAATCAGGGCTTGTGCTGCACTGTTCAGCATCGCAGTGCATTGTGGTTGGTTCGGGGGGGGGGGGGGGGGGCGAACAAACCGTCAAACTACCCGTTTGTTCGGCTGTTTGTCGAACGTCTGAACAGCTAAAGTTCGGCCCAAACTTATGCTCGGCCCGAACCGTTTGCCCATCCCTAATGACAAGTCTTCATGGTGAATCTTGAATGAAGGGCATGCACTAAGGGCAGAGCTTTCCTCTGGAATGAAGCCAACTCTGAGGAATAACGTGAAGAAAAAACAGAAAAGTGCCTCTAAGTGCAATATTTATTGTATACAATGGCAAGCAGTCACATAAACACTCACATAAGGTTAGGAAGAATATGCTCATCTGGGGAAGAGGGACCCACCGGGAACAGTCCTCGACCTCTCCAGTTCGACGGTGTACTAGCCACGATAACCAGCTTACCCTGAGTTGTTCCGGGTAAGCTTGATGGAACCAGCTTGAGGCGCGCGCCCCAAACATCTTCCTGTTTTACCGTGGTTATTGTGGTGAGTACAGTCTCGGATTGGAGGCATTGAGGACTGTTCCCGACGGGTCCCTCTTTCCCAGATGAGCCTATTCTTCCTAACCTTATGCGAGTGTTCATTTGACGCTTTTATATTGCTGCTTGAGGATCTTTTGTTGTTGGGGGGTTAATTATTACTGGGAGGAATCTACTGTGGAGAGAGGAGTCTATTGTTGTTGTTTGTGGGGAGTCTGTTGGCATGGATCTATTGTTTCTGCGGGCAATTTTTCAGTGAAGGGTCTGTTGTTGTTAGGGGATCTATTGTTGCTGGCTGCAAGAGATCTATTTTACTTCTTTTCTTGTTATCATTAACAAATTCCATACAAATTACTTAGAACCACAAAATTATATCTGATTCTGTATTCTTAACTGTACTGGTAGATGAGTAGGGGATGGAACAGAGGGACAATGCTTGCAAGTGGGTAGGGGCAGAGATGAGGGGTGACACAAAAGGTGGGTGTAGCTACATCTATTCTCTGAGAAATAAAGCCATGTATAATATGTATTCATTTGTTATATGTTGAATTTTAGATCCATTATATTGCCATTTTTCCTACATTCAAGTTGACATCATAGGTGCTGAGTAAATGTGAATATTTGTTTTAATTTGACATCATGGGTGTATATACCATTTTTGCTGTCTGCTGGAATTACTAGTTAGGAGTGCAGAAATATATATAAACTAAAAATTAAAGCGTCATTAAAGATTCATTTAAAAAACAAAGACACACAGAGCCATGGCTCAGCCCTGCCCCACTCTCTCCTTATTGGCTCACTGGTTGTGATCGACAGTAGCTGTAGCCAATGGCTCCCCCTGCTGCCTCAGCCAATGAGGAATGAGAGACCCGGGAGAAACTCAGCGCTCATGCACATTGCTGGATCGTGAGGGAGTTCAGGTGAGCATTATGGGGGGGCTGGAGGGGGCGCTGTGCACAGAATGCATAAAGGTAAAATACCCTGAGCCGTTAAAACCACTTTAGCCGTACTAAGAAAAAAACATTTACAACCAACAGTTAGCACCACTGCAGGGTGGCATCATGGTATTTTGTGACGGATACCCAGGGCTGTCTTGTAATTAGTATATGTAAAAAGTTCTAGCACTCAGGATTAAAATTACACTAAGTAATGAGAACTATAATTATTTTAATAAAGGGAGCATTTGTGCATTTTCCTGGCAAAAGTAGAAAGTCCCTTTTAAGGTATATCAAAGTTGAAGTAATAAGCTGTTTAATTGGTGAACTCAAATTTGGATTTTCAGTGTTAACTTTTATATGCTTCTCTTTCTAGTTTTTTTCAGAGCTGTTTTGCATATCTGTACAAAAGTCAAACTGTGATGTCATTGGCAGCTGCATTAGCACTGCTATGCCTCTCCTATTACACTAAAAAAGTGACAGACGAGTTGAGCCTCTTGAACTGCCAATTTCTCCATAAATGGGCTAGGTCATTGCCTTTTTAAATCTGGAAGAGTAATTCTGGATGACGGAGAGTGCAGGGCCTCAGAAACAAACGGATGCCAGAACATGAACTTATCTTAATTGTTCTCAGCCTAATGCTCCTTAAATCCCATATTAAAACAAGAAAAGCACCCAATTAGCAAGATCTGCAGGCTTTGACTGCGGGCTTATTTGGCCTGCCAAACTAGAAACAGCAGTCTGATTTTTCATTCCATATAATCTCTTTTATTTGTAGGAACTTTATCTGGGGGTTAAAGAAACAGGTCATTTCAGACCAAAATATAAAATGCACGTGGCTGCAAAAATAATCTGTGTTTTCCCGCCACATAAGGGTTACACATTATCTTACAAAAAAAGCTATTGATGAATGTACGAAGAAGTACCTGTAAACAGTACTATACTTTCAAGAAGCCCAACTCTAGCAACTCCAGTTTTAAATGCTTGGTTCAATATTATTTGCTCATTTACACTTTAACTATGTGCCTTTACAACTAATTTAGTATCTTTCCCAGGAATTGCAAAATATTTGCTTGGTGCTGGACCAGGCCCATCGCAACCATTAGTCTCCTCATGTACAAAAACTTCCTACAGGTATCAGTTTGGGTGCCCTATGCACAATGCAGGATGACCTAAGTGTTAGCAGAGGCCTGTTTCTGCTGATGTTTTGTGGATACAGATGTCGGTCTAAACTCCGTCATACCACTATCCAATTGCTAGATTACAAGTGCTCAAGTGAAAAGATCTCCTTGCTTCTACATCAATTATCTATGAATCTGTGTTTCCTCCGTCTATCCTGATGCTTCTTGGTGGATTCCCCCACCATTCATCCTATCACTACTTAATGGGGGGCAGCACACACCTAAAAAAATCAAAGCTCTGCTCCTCTACCAATATGGCTGCTTCCACACAACAACCACATGCTGATAAGGCATGATAAATCAAATATTATTATTATTAATAATATTATACAGGATTTATATAGTGCCAGCAGTTTTCACAGCGCTTTACAACATAAGGACAGCCAGTACAATCATAATACAATTTTATACAGTAGGAATCAGAGAGCCCTGCTTATTAGAACTTATAATCTAAGTTATTATTATACAGGATTTATATAGTGCTCACAGTATGCAGTAACCAGTGCTTTACAACATAAATGAGGACGATTAGATGCAAGGAGCCTCCATGCAATACTGCTGACTAGTCCTTTGCCTTCTGCTAGAAAATCTAAAGCTGGCCATAGATGCATCAATTTTTTTAAAAACATCTAGCCTGCTAGTCAAAAAATAAAAATAAATTATGGATTCCCCTGTCCACACATTTGAGGTGAATGCAGGAATCCTCTTTGCTGTACTATTGCATTCCAACACTGTCAGAATACACTGATCATCACTGCAGCCATTTAGCTGCAGTGCTGATTGAACACATAAAATGCCAAAATTACCACTTGAGAGAAGTCAATTATTGCATCTACTTCTCGTGGACAGGAACAGCCATAGCTGGTTCGAAATTAAGTCAGTCCCTGTGGAACTGAAAGAATTTTGATCCATTCATGGCCAGCTTAAAGTGGTACTAAACTCTTAATTAAGCCCTGATCCTTCTCTTCCTTGGCCCCCTGGCTGTGCTCTGGGCTCCTCCCCCTGTTGAGTACCCCCATAGTAAGCTGCTTGCTATAGGGGCACTCATGCATGCTGACTCCCAAGCCCCTCTCCGTGTATCCATAAGACACAAAGGATGGGGCTCTGCCCTGCCATCACTCACTCCTCATTGGCTGTGATTGATAGCAGTGGCAGTCATTGGCTCCTCCAATGAGAAGGCTGAGAGCCGAGACAACAGCCTCACTCGTGCACATCACTGGAAACGGGACCAGGCTCAGGTAGGTATTGAGGAGGGCTGCGGAGGGTACTGCATACTGAAAGTTTTGTACCTTCATGCATAGAATGCATAAAGGTAAAACAAAACTTCAGGCTTTACAACTACTTTAAGACGGCTATAAACAAAACAGTATACAATGCAAGTGTGAAGTCAGAGAGGTTAAAATAGATAGACAGATAATAGGTTTGGCTTTTCAACATGATTTAATTTCCTTTAAAAAGGAAATTAACAGTAAGTATCAGAAATTATATTGATGGATTTGTGCTTAAGAAACAAAGGCAGGAAAGAAAATTTAGAATTCTGCCCTGGTAGTTTGAATTACGTTCACTCAAGCAGCGATGATCCGTATAACATTTGACTAAATACTTTTCCAGTATATTACATAAAGGCACCTGTTCTGAATAGCCATGAACAGATTCACTGTCAGAATTGGCATAAAGCACAAAGCAAATAACACAAAAAATGTAGATACTTTACAAGTAAAATCTGTTTAAAATATGTAATGGAATAAAAATATTGGGAATGCACCTTTCAGACAAAGAGCTGATAAAAAAAAATTACCAACATGTTTACCAACATTCCTCAAAAATAGTACAGCCGCAAAAAAAATTGTTAAAGCTCATTTGCAAGGCAGATATGAAAACTCATTTACTTCAGTTAGAAAATATAATTTAAAGAGACACTGTTTCTTAACAGTTCAGGGCAAAGTAAAAAACTGTCTGCAAATAGCTCATCCATTACACAGTTCTGCATTGCTGGAGCCCTAACTAACAGACTGTGCTTCAGGGATGAGGGAGCATGTGACTTCCTCCATGAGAAAAGAACTCAGGCCTGAGCAGCCAATAACCAGGACTGAATGCTGGGCAGATGTGACATCGTCTCCCTATCTAGCTTCCAACACCAATCAACACCAGAGCTTAGACAGGGTGGGATACTGCATGGGAAGAAAGACATGTGGCTGAGTAAGTATACATGCCGGTGGGCCCTACACATGTGGCAGGGTCACTCACATTCTTTCCTCCAGGACCTGCCTGAATTAGGGCATACTCAGGCCAACTCACAGGCTACACACAGTCTACAGTATTCCATTGTACCCACACATGTGCATGTATGATGCATCAGAGATATGTAGTGCCTTGTACACCCACTCATCATACTCCCGGACACCTGTGGCAATGGCACTCTTCTAGCTGGGGATACTCTTTGCGCCATGTTCAATATATTCATGTGGTTCCAGGATAGAATTTCTACTCCCCTATCCACCACCATCTCCTAGCCCAACCAGTTTTGCATACAGTTGGTTTCACCAGCATCCTAGAATAGTTCTTCTTGTATGTTCCTATGAGATGGAGTCATGGAACCACCCCAAGGTACTAAGAATTATTACACACACTTGAAACAGCTCCAGGCTCAGTCCAAATTAAGGTAGTCACATTATAGTTCAAATAAATAATTTTCTCTTCATGTAGTCTCTTTCTCTTTCTTTTTGTGGCAGTATACCTTCTGAACTCAACCGCAGTGAGGTCAATCCCTGGGATAGTAAATTAAAAGGTAAAGCTCATCAACCCAGCTCTCTCTCTTTTCTCTTCTGTTCCCACTAGCAAGGCAAGTCTGCCCTGCGCTAATCTCCACCCCAAGCTTCTATATGATCCTGCCAGAAAGGAAAGTAAATCATTTACCTTCCTGAAAGGATTTTTTTTCAATTATTTTATTTATTCAAGGAACACGGTCAAAGACAAATATCTGGGCAATCACATTGTGCTATCTTACGTCACATTACATGTACATGTTGTATACAAGAGCCTTTTATTACATGCAAAGGACAATACAAAATTTTCCTGTCTGAGACTCCTCTTTCATTTTGTGTGATGGGTGTTTAAAGCATCGTCCTGTTACTGTATGTGTACCATGCTGCAATCCTAATGATGCAGGTGTGTTACCCTTCAGTAAGTCCCAGACCAGTCCCAGTCCATTTTTAAGTTTAATGTGCTAGAAGAGTTTGGATCCCTAAATTCCGGTCCGTAGAACCGAGAAAAAGGATAGGAAGAAGGATAGTAAGAAATTATATAGGAAAAAAGAGGATAGAGAGAGAAGAGAAAGGGGGGGATTGGGTGAGGGGGGATAGAAGGGGGTTAGAGGGGGGGTAAGGGGGGAGGTAGGGTGTGGGAATCTGGATGGTGACTTTGTGCAAGCCTGCCGGGCGCGGTGGTAGTCTGGCAAGGCCCCTGGATGCTCTGCACTGTCTAGTCTACTTATTTCCTTAACTTTTCGGATCCACATTACTACTGTCGGGTGTTGCGGAGATTTCCATTTAAGAGGGCTGCAAGCTTTAGCAGTGTCAAGAAGGTGCCGGATAATAGATTTTTTGTATATTTTCCCTGGTATATTGGTGCCGTGTAGGAGGAAGAATGCTGAGTCATTTGGTATTACGCGTTCCGTGAGTTTTTGAAGGATACGTTGGACCTCTGTTCAGAAGTGTTGTAATTTGGGGCAGGTCCAAAAAATATGTAAGATGGTGCCCTTGTCCTCCTTTTATCTCCAGCACTGGTCAGAGGTGTCTGGAAATATTTTCTTCAGTTTCACAGGGGTTCTGTACCACCTGGTTAGAATTTTAAAATTGGTCTCCTGTGCCTTCGTGCAAATAGAGGATTTGTACGTAAATCTTAGGATGTGTTGTTGTTGTGCTGAAAGTTCTACCCAAGTCCCGTTCCCAGTTTTGTATACAATTGAAAACATGAGGTTCCGCAGGAGTAATAAGCAGCTCATAGTTAGCAGAAAGTGTGTGGGGCATTGCCCCCATCTCTGAGCAGAACCCCTCGAAGGTGGCCAGGGGCCTGGCAAGCATCCCCAAAGCTGGAAGCATTCTGAAGAAGTGGGAGAGCTGGAGGGCACTCCAAAAGTCCAGCTGGAAAGATCTTGACTAGTCCATCAGCTCCGGGATCATTGGCCACCCCCCCTGTACAGATCGGGCAGCCTGTGTAAGGCCCAAGTCTTTCAGGTTTCAGAAGTTGGGACTGCCATTTCCCGGGGGAAAAGGGGGTTCCCCAGAATTGGGTATAGGAGTGATGTCTTTGAGGATATGTTGGGGGATAACAGTAGGACTGAACATAGCTTGGCTGTATTACCTATTAGGGGGTGATTCTTCATCTTCCGTGAGAGGGAGGTATAGCACCACGGAACTCCCCTTAGAGGAACATCTGATTGTGCCTGTTCAATACGAACCCATAGCTTGAAATCTGTGTGTCTGTTCCAATCTACCATCCTACACAAATGTATAGCTTGGTAGTATTTGTGTATGTCCAGCACTGCCAGTCCCCCGTATCTCTTAGGTAGCATTAGTTGCTTACACTGCAATCGTGGATGTCTATGTGCCCAGATGAAGTTGAAGAATGTCGCTTGAATATGTTTGAAGTAGCTGGCCGAGATATGGACCGGGAGTGCCTGTAGGAGATAGAGAAACTTGGGGAGGATGCTCATTTTAATAATATTGCAGCGGCCTATCCATGAAGACCAGCGTTCCATTTGTCCAAAAGATGTTTAACTCTACGCAGTAGTGGTGGGAAGTTTAGCTCAAAGATTTTGGCTACGTTGGAGGGGATCAATGTACCTAAGTATATCAGCGCCTTGTCGGTCCATTTAAATTAGTTTTGTAGTTGTTCGATTGATTTTTGTGGAAAGTTAACTGCCATTGAAGGTTCGTAAGGGAAAATACCATGTCATCAGCATAGGCCGATACTTTATGTTGGGTGTCTCTTATCTTAACCCTTTCAATGTCTGGGTTATGTCAGACCGTGCAGAGAAATGGTTCCAGTGACAGGGCAAAAAGGAGGGGTGATAATGGGCACTCTTGGCGTGTCCCGTTAATAATTCCCAAGGTGTCCGATAGAACACCGTTAGCCCAGACTATTGCTGCTGGTTGGGAGTAAATTGCGGAGATCCACTGTAGCATTTTGGCACCAAAGCCAGCATGTCGTAATACAGCAAGCATAAAATTCCAGTTTACCCTGTCAGAGGCCTTCTCTGCGTCAGTGCCAAGGAATACTCATTGTGTCTGTGAATGGTTTACTGCCTGAAGCAGATTCAGTAATTTTGTGGTGTTGTCCCTAGCCTCCCGTGTAGGGACAAAGCCCACTTGATCTAGGTGAATAAGGCTCGGGATAAGGTGTTGAATCCTATTTGGCAGTATCTTAGTAAAAATTTTGAGGTCCAAATTGAGCAGCGAGATCGGCCTATAGCTTCCACAGGATGTTGGATCCTTCCCCTCCTTAGGGATCACCGAGATGTGTGCGAGTAAGGTGTCGGCCTCGAATGATGCAGTTGAGCCTAGTGCATTGAACAACTTGACCATATATGGGGCAAGCGAGGGAAGAAGGGCCTTGTAGTATTGGGCCGTAAGGCAATCCAGACCAGGTGCTTTCCTCTGTTTAATGGCCCCAACCGCTCCCTGAAGTTCCTCTATAGTAATAGGGTCTTCAAGGATGTCGATGTCTGCGCCTGGTAATCGGGGCATAAGCGATGATGATAAGTAGGAGGTTATCTGGTCTTGAGAGGGGGATTTTGTCTTCAAATTATATAGTGAATTATAGAATTGCCGGAATTCTCTTGTAATATCCTGTGGTTTCGTTACCTTTGGTTTATCGGGGAGTGCTAGATGTGGGATATAAGTTACTAGTCTCTGGTCTCGTAAGGTTCTGGCCAAAAGTCTCCCACATTTATTCCCCGACTCATATGAAAATTTCCTGCATATCTGCAGTGTTGCCTTGACCTTAAATTGTAGGATATCTGTAATTTGTGTCCATTTAACAAGGATATCTCTCTCTAGGGATGGGGTTTGTGTTAGTTTATGGCGGAGCTCCAGGGTGAAAAGCTCTATAAGTAGGCATTTAAGTTGTTCAGTTTGTTTCTGCTTGATGCTGGGCCCGTGTTTAATCAACACACTGTGGATAACTGCTTTGTGTGCCTCCCATATAATGCCTGGGTCACAGTCTGGGGTATCATTAGTTCTAAAGTAGCAGTTCAGTTCACTAGTAACGTCTTCCAGAACATCCTTGTCTTGTAAGAGACTCTCATTCAGTCTCCATTGGTTAGTTTTGGTGGTCGTGGAGTCCTGAAGAGTGTAGGATAAGAAAATGGAAGCGTGATCGGACTAGGTAATGGAGCCTATGGACGAGGTGCGTACTGCATGTAGCTGGGCATGGGGAATGAGGAAATAATCAATGCATGAGTACGTCTTGTGGGGGGCAGAAAAGAAAGAGGAGGCTCTTTCCGAAGGGTGGAGAAGACGCCATATGTCAATTAGTTGGATATCGTGTAGGGAGTGAGCAATACACTTACGTGAACTAAGAGGGATAGATGACAGACCCGAGGATGTATCTTCCGCTGGGATTAACGGGACGTTCAGGTCCCCTTCTACAATCAGATGGCCCTCCGTAAAATTGGTCAGCTTTGCTAGTGTCCTACCAAGGAAAACGTCTTGTTGTTCATTCGGGGTGTATAAATTCACAAATGCGGCTTTGACATCGCCAATCATGCCCTTCACAAACAGGTAGTGACCTCCAGAGTCAGTAATGTAATTTATGAGCGACCATGGTACTCATCTTGAAAGGAGAATAGAGACCCCACCTTGACTTAGCTGTTCGGTTGGTGGAGTGGTACACCAACGGAAATGACTTGTTTTTAAGGATGGGCAATTTGTTGTCCCTAAAGTTTGTCTCCTGTATGAAGGCAACGTCAGATTTGAGGCGATGCAAATCATGTAACAGCATCTGTCTTTTCTCGGGTGTCTTAAGGCCCTTGGCATTAAGCGAGGTGACATTTAGGATTTCCATGGGAGAGGGTGGGCTGTGGATGGGGTGGAAGGGGTAGGTAGGGGGAAGGGAGAATGGTAGGAAGCAGAGGGAGAGAAAGGAAAAAGTTGGACTAGGAAGAAGAAGAAAGGACTCTCGTTTGGAGAGAGTGCTGCTGGGAGGTGGTTACCTTGAAAGCTGGGTACCACCGCCCCTGGAAAGAGAAATAAGGTGAAGGTAATAAACTAAATGCAGTGAAATTACTGCTTAAATGCCTCCCAGTAACCGGCTGGGGGTAAGCGTTAGCCTATTTGGGAGTTTGGTCAGCGAAGGCCGAAAAGCAGCGTGCCGCACCCCCCCCCCCAACCCCCCCAACCAAAATGGGTATAGGAGTTATCATGTGGGCATGGGCAGTGTGAATATGTGCAGACAATGTCAATCCTCACGTATTTATCTAGTGCATGTGAACCTCCATGCATTTATCGAAAGAATGTATGAGCAACCAGTGGCAACATACCTGTATTTAACTACATCATGTAAATATGAGCAAACATCGCCAGCCTAACTGTATTTATCTAGAGCATGTACACATGCGTATCATTTCTATCTTTCATGCATTTATCTATATAGCATGTAAAAATTAGCAAACATCGCTAACCTTAATGTGTTTCTCTAGAGCTTGTAAATATGAGCAAACGTCATGTAATTATCTATAGCATGTAAATATGAGCATGCATTGCTAACCTTCATGTATTTATCTAGAGCATGTAAAAATGAGCAAACATCGCTTACCTTCATGTGTTTCTCTAGAGCATGTAAATATGAGCAAGCATTGCTAACCTTCATGTATTCATCTAGAGCATGTAAAAATGAGCAAGCATTGCCTATCTTCATGTATTCATGTAAAACGTGTAAATATGAGCAAGCATCGCAAATCTTCATGCATTTATCTAGAGCATGTGAACATTAGCTGGCAATGTTACCCTTCAATTATTCTGCTAGTATATTCAGATCTGAACATGCATTGTTAACCTCTATGCATTTATCTAAAGCACGTGTTCATATAATGTAAGTAATTCCCTCAGTACATGTACAGTCCATCTTAATATTCAAAGGAGACTCAAGGCAAAGTTGTAATATTGTAATAATCCTACCCCCGCCAGGAACTTCCCCCCAACGTTAGGGTTATTTTACCAGTCCCTGTAGTCTTGTTGTGGTAGTCAATATTATCTCTGCTTCTGTGTCTCCCCCACTCTGGGAGAAAGTTGTCTCCCAGGGAGGGGGAGATACATTCCCTGTAAGACCATCGTCACCTCCCGGTTCTTTCTACAGCAGGTCTGTAAATTCGTTAGTGCCTCACAACTGTCTATTGGGAAAGATGTGTGTATATGGGGAGCTCCCAAGTTCACCCTCGTTAAGGGGCAGCACACCCCCGGTCCACTCCCTCCCACGGTAGATATCCGCACTGGGAGAGAAAAAAAATTAGGGCACTAAGACACCTAGATACGCTGCGTATAAGGACACTGGACCCCCAGCAGCACGTGCCTAAAAAGGAATGCAGCGTTAATTTGGGATACAGTGAGTGTAATGTGCAGTACTCCTGCCTCCAGTGTCTACAAACGGTGACATCCATCATGCCTGTCTCAGAGGTATGGGCTCTGTTCTCTCCGCATCTGGCACTTCTGGATGGGGAATGCCTTTCAAGTCCCGATCCTAGGGAGGAAGAGTCACAGAGGTTCATGGAAGTACCTGACCTCTCGATGTTGCTCCGTGAGTTCTGTAAAGTTCCTTCAGATACGAACTGTGAGGGGGGGCTCAGGCACCAGCCCCAGAAGGAGGGACAGAGGAGCTTCTCCAGTCAGGGTGATAGAGACACCGTTTGTGTTCGGTAGGAGAGTGTCTGGGCGTTCACAGGTTCCTCGGTAGGTGGCATTAAGGGGGCACTGGGAGCAGGACAATAGGCAGTGTTGTGAAGGGGAAATAAGCGGGGGAATAAAGTGCTAATTACCTGAGAATTGGAAGTCTGTGCTCAGAGAGAGGGGATGTGTTTTGACTCACGTGCTTGTTCCCTCTGTGGTTTCCAGGAATGCCTCCTGGATCTCTGAGAGCGGGCAGGCTGGGAGTGTCGGGTTGCTAGGAGGAGACCCGTTCATCTGGCTGAATGATGCAAGGTCTGAAGCCAGTTCTGTACCCGCACAGGTTCAGCATTCATGAATGTGAAGAGTGCTGGCAGATCGGCAGGGGAGCTGAGTGTAAATGATGCCTGTGCCTTCTGGAAAGTCACCGCCAGGGGGTACCCCCATCTGTAAGTGTAGCCATGTCTGCGTGCTGTTTGCAGTACAGGCTTCAGGAGGGCTCTTCTCTGCAGTGTGGTTCTCGACAGATCAGGGAGGATTTGTATACTTGTGCCATCAAATTTGACCAGGCCATGGTCCCAGGACTTGCGGAGTAGGATCTCTTTCTGCGAGTACCTGTGCAGTCTGCACAGTACATCCCGGGGTCTCTCTGGGTCTGCAGACCTGGGTCCTAGGGCTCTGTGTACCCTGTCTATTTCCAGCGTTGGTGGGGGAGCCTCCAGAACGCTGTGAAAATAGCTGTAATCGTGGCAGCCGAGTCTTCTGTCCCTGTAGCCTCCGAGGAATCCCGGCAGCCGCAGGTTGTTCCGATGGCTACGGTCCTCCATTTCCTCTAGCTGTAGTTGCATCTCTCTGTCCAGGGAAGCTTGTGAGGTCTGTGACTGTTCCAGGGCTGACACTCTCAGTTCCAGTGAGGAGATAGCAGCTTCCTCCGTGTCCATTCATTCTGTGAGGGAGTACAGGTCTGATCTCACCTCCACTATATCTCTGCTATATGCCTCCTCAATGCAGAGGATGAGGGCTTCAATATCGGATTTTGTGGGGAGAGCCTGCAGCATGCTGCGGAGATCTTCCTCCAGATGCCCCGGAAATCTGTGAGGGACCAGCCATATCGGATCTAAAGGCTGCTGGAGTCCCAGAGAGGTAATCAAGCTCTTTGGTTAAAACTGGAGAGGTAGGCGCACAGACCTCCATACGAGGTGCACGTGGAGTTTCTGTAATGGCCCCTGGTGGGGCCTGTTGCAGGCTTCGTAGGAATCTCTGTATATCAGTCTGTGTGGTCCTGGAAGGATTTCCATGGGTTGCCAATCTGGTTCTATAATTATTAGGGTTGCTCATGCTGCATTTACAGAGATTAGTAGCTGTCTTTTGGCCGTGGTGAGCAGGGGGAAACCAGGAGCTCCTTACCAACACTTCTTCATTCAGCCATTGCTAGGCCATGCCCCCCTTCCTGAAAGGATTTTAAGAAAGTAACCAAATATTGCCTTTTTCATACATTCCTGTGGATGTTGTCCCTTTGTCCTAATTGGGCCAAACAACGGTTTATCTTCAGAGTATTTTTAAATATAAAATTTTTACATACCTGAATATGCCTTAAGACTAGATTCATATAATTCCCGCACAGCTGGACTCAGACAAGGATAGTAAGTTCCAGCACTTTGAATCAGTAGGGCTCCAGTGTATTGCACAGTGCTGTCATCTAATACTAAGAGCTTACTGTTCAAACCAAAGACCAGAATGAGAAGAGAGATGACATCATAAGTGCTGTGATGACCCTTTACTGTCCAATTAATAGTATGAGGGCAAGGGAGAGTCCATGCGCCAATACTTGTGGACAAAAGGGATCCTTTTAAACTGGCTATACTGTTTGACTAGGGTGCCTGGAGAGGTGTAACAGAATGTAAAATCTTTTGGCATGACAAGGTGTAGATTCATAGTTATTGGTGTTTTTTCATAGTTAGGGATACGTTTCTGAAATTACCTTGAGGTTATCTAATATCGCCATTAAGATGTCGCTAGTGCAATACACAGACACATATAAAACCTACTTCACTGGTAAACTATTGTTCACATGAATTCATATGTCATAAATAGTTAGGATGCCTGAATGTATTTTCCTGTACAAATATCTAATTTTGATTAGTAAACCTAGCCCAAGGCTTATTTTTAAGTGATGTCACTAAACAGTGTGTTACCATGGATATTGGTACAAAGGCAAGTACATAGAACGCAGTAGAGATAAGCTACACAGCAAGCCCCGGGGTTCCATCACAGTGAACAGGTGACACAAGAGTGTCTTTAACATCTGCCTTAAATATATCCTGGCAAGCTTAAGATGTATAGATAGTCATTCAGTTGACATGTTTCATCTCAAGTATATTAAAATGTAACCTATGATAAAATGCATGTAGGTGTAGGTATGCAAATATATGTGGACTTACAACAATTTATCCATTTTAAAGTTTTTAGGCATATTTAAAGTCAACTTATTCTCTTTAAATTCTTCAAGGAAGAAATTGCCAGCATATGTATTTTTCCAACTTTTTTCTATTACAAGTTTACCATATGCATAGTCACCTTCTGAGTGTAGTGTCCTACTTGCTGAAACCTTTACATTAATTCTGAAAAAAGAAGGTCCATGAAACAATTGCAATAAAAAATAAAATAAAAATGAGGGCTACATTTGCCTAAAACATAATAATGTAGATGCAAAATTATATACAAGTTACCTGCCAACACCCACATTTTCTAGTTTTATTGAGTAGTACTCTGTTTAAAGTGGAGGTTCACACAAAAATGGAACCTTCGCTTTTTGGAACCCTCCCCCCCCCCCCCTCCGGTGTCACATTTGGCACCTTTCAGGGGGGAAGGGGGTACAGATACCTCTATAATACAGGTATTTGCACCCACTTCCAGGAATAGACTCCTGCAGGAGTCATGCCCCTTCTCGCCCCCCCCCCCCCCCCCCACTGTCTCCTGGTAAACACACAGGTCCCAGGAGATAGCAGGGACCAGATAGGATGCACATAGCGACTCGTACATGCTCAGTAGGGAACCGGAAAGTGAAGCCGCAGCGCTTCACTTCCTGATTCCCTCACAGAGGATGGCGGTGGCAGCTGCCGAGAGTCGATTGATCGATCGGCTTCGGCTGCCGACATCACTGGACCCTGGGACAGGTAAGTGTCCATTTATTAAAGGTCAGCAGCTGCAATATTTGTAGCTGCTGGCTTTTAATATATTTTTTTTTAGGTGGACCTCCTCTTTAATGTTTTGATGTACTTTGAAATTAAAGCAAAGACCAAATAAACAGTTGAAGATTGAACAAAATCATAGATTCATTTTGTTTAAAAAAGAGCTTCATTTTATTCTTAAAGAAACTGTTTCAGAAGTTACCATAAATGAGTATTATTTTCGTCATGACCCCTAGCATAAACTTCTTAGTAGAAACATCAGGGTTGATTTACTAAAGGCAAATGGGCTGTTCAGTTTACAAGGAAAGTTGCACTTTGCAAAAAAAATTAAAATCCCCAGAGCTTAGTGAATAAAGTGACACTCTGATGACTTCTTTCATGCAATCATTTTTTTTTTTCCTTGCACATGATTGGGTATTGCATAATGAAATTTACCCTCATCCACTAAGTTATAGGGAAAAATCCATTGCAAAGTTAACAGCCCTTTTGCCATTAGTAAATTAATTATTTTGAATTATATTAGACAGACTCTGCAAGTATCCTACAAAATATGTTACAAAATTTCAAAAGTTCAACATTGCATTATTAGAAAGTACCTTCTACAAGCACTAGTGTGAATTATTCAAAGTCATCCAAATCAATGACTTTTAGCCTGGGTTCACACTGAGGGCGGGTTTGAAATTGTGCAAGTTCAGCTGAACTCAACTCACACAATTTCATACCTGCATTTCAGTCTGACTTAGAGAGCGATTTCAGAGACATCTGTGTGAGTTCATGCAAAGATGTCTATTGAAGTCGCCCCAAAGTCAAAAAAGTAGTGCAAGGACTAGTTTTCAGAATCGATGTGGCGCCACAAAGTCGGTGTTGCACCGATTCGGACAGTGTCGGCAATAGGCCGGCAATTTGACATACCATATAGCAAGTTAAATCGGCCCAATGTGAACGGGGGCTCAAACTCTCCTACAATGGATGGAAGACAAAACCTTCTCCTGCTATGCTCCAAAACTCTGGAATTCACTTCCAAAGAACATCAGAGAGTCAACTTATCTAAAGTCATTCAAATCAAATCTAAAAATGTTTTTTTTAGACAAGCTTTCACTTAATTGTCCTTTTGTTTGTTTTATCCTGTATATTTCTTGTGTTTTCTTTGTAAAGTAATTTGAGAAGCTACCTTTAAAGGTGCTATATAAAATAAAATGTATTATTATTATTATTATTATTATTATTATTATTATTATTAATAATAATAATAATAATAAACTCAATTGTAATTAAAACGGTGTACTTTATGAAGTGTTCTCTTACAAGGGACTTCAAGGCTCAACAGTTTACTGTTTAGAAAGTTCTTATGGTTTTCCACAAGTTAGGGTTGAAAGTTGCTGAGTCTTATGTCTAACTAAAATCCAAAACCCCAACATGTATGTTAAAATCAGTGTTGACATTTTTAATATCTACAAATGTACACAGTTAACAGCACTAATCTTAAAATATAATAGGCAGTCCAACAAAAAGTGTCCGATTGAGACAATTGGGAATTGAGAACAGTTCTCAAAAAATTCTAATGTGCACCATATCCAAAATCAATATATACAGTATATAATAAAATACAATTGCCAATATATACAGAACAGTTACATAGTTAGTAAGGTTGAAAAAATACACCAGTCCATCCAGAGTGAGTGTGTCTACAATTGTCCTTATCCCTGTACATTGTGTCTCATTAAGATGCTCATCTATTACAGTATATTATTATTTACTTAAAGTACCCATATAGCGCCGTCAATTTATGCAGCACTCCACACATACCTCTCACGCTCACATTGGTCCCTACCCTCAAAGAGCCCACAATCCAAGCTCCACCAATTTACATTCAGGACCAATTTTTAAAATTAAATAAATACAACAAAATAAGATAAACATAATTGACAGATGCAATCAAAAGACTGTATGATAATGACAATTCTTTACATTATAAAATATGGAGTCTTGGGATCTACTTGTACAAAACAGACATTTCTTAGACCAACCTTTTAAGTCATATGATGCTTTGCATGTTAGGAGATGTATTTTCTCATTTGAATGGGTTCTATTTGTAGGGCAGCTGCCCAAAATAGAATTGGCTAATCTGCCTGGGCTCAATTTGTGGGAGGTTCATGGAAGCCTGTTTGAAGTTCTCAAACCCAAAATTAGCAGAAAATCCCATAAAAAAACAGTGGGGACCTGTTCATGACTCTTCAAGGACAACATGAAAAATAAATAAATGGTAAAATAACAAGTTTGAAGAATGTCCTAAAGCCTAGGTTTAGCAGAAATTAAAAACAGAAAAATCAGCACAAGGGACATAAATTACAGTTAACATGATGTTCCTTGTCCTGATTCTTCTGCTTTCAGTAGAAATGTTCTGTGCTAAACCCCACGTCGCCTTAGTCTACTGGTGCAGCAGGGGTTAATACAGCTAAGGGGCTGTCTGAGCTTTTATCAAGAGAGAACAAAGTACCTTTAAAGTTCCGAGGTTTGTTACCTCTAGTCCAGGGGTGTCCAACCAGTGACCCAGGGGCCACATGTGGCCCACAGAGCCCTCTGATATGGCCCGCGACCTCCTTCTATGGGATGGCAGATTGGCAAGCCCAGATCATGGGTTGCAGACCTGCCATCCCAGAGCATCTATGTTGTTAATGAAGTCGGCAAAGCAAGCAGCTGTGGAGCAGAGCTGTATAAGCTGATTCTTTCTGTATAGCGCCATCTCTTGCCACAGGTGGAGTGATACCAAATGCACTCTGCCGAGTACAGCAACAGCAGGCAATACCTGAATGGAAGACTGTTATTAAAAGTCAGTTTATTAATACAATTGCAGTGTATATATGGGTATATCTGCACAGTGGTTACTGAGTTGCTTTTAAACTGAGTGAGTTACCTGCACTGAGGGATAGACTTCTGTTATTACCTGCGGGTTTGGTGAGATTTCAGAAAGTCCACCACACCTGCAGGATATAATAGAAGTCTATGGCAAAGTGTAGCTAACCCACAGGAAAGACACAGGTACACTGCACTGCATTAGTGTGAAAGGCCCCTTTGACACAATCAGTTCAACTCAATCCCTCCATTCCCCTCTATGAAACGGCAGATGTAAACAGATGTGTGTCCTTTTACACCCACCTACCTCCAATCTGATTTGCTAAAAAAAACAAACAGAAGGGAATCAATCCCCTTCCGTCATGGCAGATCGGAGGACCCATAGAGTAGAATGGGCTGTGTCCATGTCCGCTCTGCACGGACCTGTCATCTGCCTGCTCTGCTCATTGTGGCCCGCGACCAGTTACAAAGTTGCTTAAGTGGCCCTTGCTCTTCAAAAGGTCGAGCACCACTGCTCTAGTCCCTTCAATTTGTCTTTTATCAAGAGAGCTTGACTATGCCTGCCTTTTCCTGTCTGAACCACCATTCATATTCATTTTATATGAATGACACAGGATCTCTGAATAGCAGGGGCAGATCTATCAATCATCCACCTGTCTTCCATTCAGAGATCCTGTGTGATTTATAGAAGCTGTAGTATGACTTCTATGAATGGTGAATTGGACAGGAAAGGGCAGGCATAGTCAAGCTCTCTTGATGAAAGCTCTTAACTAAAGATGGGCCGAACACCCCCCTGTTCAGGGGTTCTGCTGCGAACCGAACAGGGAAGTTTGCCCTACTCTAGTTTTAAGGCTTATATGCAAGTACTTGGCCATAAAAAGGATATGGAGGTCTAGGTACTGCCCTGTTGGACATGTACCAATGCAAAAACTTTTTAAAAAAAAAACAATTGTTTTTAAAGGAGCAGTGATTTTAATGATGCTTAAAGTGAAACAATACAAATTAAAAATTATTTTTAATATAGTGACCGGGGATCCCTAGTCTGCCTGTAAAGTGGCGCATCTGTAGCCTAGCCTGTAGTAAAATCACATTTAAATTGACTCATGTTTGCAATTGCCAGCACCTGGCTATTTAAAATAAATTAAGAAAAAAAAGGCATGGGGACCCCCTGTCCATGCCATGCCAAAACATTTTTATAAAATGGGGTCCCCCCAAAATCCATATCAGAACTTTATCTGAGCATACAGACCAGCAGGTCAGGAAAAGGGGGGGTGAGCAAACGGCCTTCCCTCCTGAACCATACCAGGCCACATGCCCTCAACATGCCTCTTCCTAACAACCCTGGTGTGTGGTTGTCGGGGTCTAAAGGCAGGGGGCTTATCGGAATCTGGAAGCCTCCTTTAACAGCCCCCAGATCCCTCCCCCCTCTATGTGAATGAGTATGGGGTATATTGTACTCCTACTCATTCACCAAAAAGTGTAAAAAATAAATTAAAAGAGTAGACAGGATTTTGACAATTCTAATTTGACAATTTCTAAGCAGAAAAAATGTAATAAAAATGCCAATGTGAAAAGGATGAGCTAAGGAGATGGAATATAAAGAATGTTCAGAAAATGGGTGGAACAACGCTTTAAACTAGCATCTTGCTGCTGATCATGAGTTTCTCTGAAATAATTTATTTGAATTTTTCTAGTGTAGCTATCTAATTTTTAACAAACCAATCCTAAGTGATATAGTTCTAATATTTTTGAAAAATTGGATATACTGTATCAGATAACAACAGGGCTTGCATGCAACTGGAGTAAGGGTGTGCAGTGTTTTGGATGCATTGTGTTTTTAAATTTTTGTTACAATGGATACAGTGTTGCAAAAAAGTAGTTAAGGACTAGACTGTCAGTAACAACTGCCTGATGCGTATATAGAAGACTCCATTTAATTGAAAAAGTAACTAAGGTGTCGTTGACAACACTAGCGCTAGCTATCAGTCACACAGATGTTGGTCCTTAAAAGGATTTTTGGATGTACGGATATGTAATTATAAGGCAGGGTGCATAAGATAATGTGCCCAAGTACTACAATTCAAAAGCGTAAACAAAGTTTGTTAAAATACTTGGTAGGATTGTTTAAAAAGTCCTTTTTTAATCACTAACGTTCATTAAAATAACAGCTGTTGATACTGAAATGAAGGTCTTTGGACAATTTGTATGCAGTAACAATGCTCTGCCCAGTTCTCCCAAGCTACTGCTTGTATATCACCCAGTCACATGCTCATCTAAAGGAAATGAAACACTGCTGTGCTGATGCACATTGTCCAGGCGTATTCCACTGTTGTCACCATTTAAACTGTGTGTACATATTCGCCAGCACACCATGGACCGACAATTTTTCGTACAAAAGGTTTAACGGAAAGAATCACATCTTTTGTGATGTGATTCTTTCCATTAAACCTTTTGGACGAAAAGTTGTTGGCCCATGGTGTGCTGGCGAATATGTACGCTCGTTTGATGTTTCCAGGACCCAACTGGTAATCACTGCAGCACCCATTACTTTATGAGCCACAAATACCAGGAACGTGTGAGATAGGAATATCGATTTGACCATTTAAACTGTGTCATCTGTGAACAAAGCAATTGCAACCACCAATAATTAGGAGATATGTCCTATGGAAAAAAGCATATGCAGTCTGTTATCACCGTAGTGGACATGGGCAAGGGCAGGCTTTAATTAGACTGCACGACATTAGCAGAATATTGATGTGACAAATTATTTAAAAGGTACCTCCCCACCGTCTTATTCTCTAAGATACACATAATTTTGTTACATGATATTTAGTAAGAGTTTACATTGACTTTATCAGACAATGCTAGTGCCTACAACTACTACACTAATCTCTTCCTATGTAATTTGTAAGCAGCATGCCTTATTCTTTTCCTAGCACAGATAAAGTACACTGTCAATATGACTGCTGTGACCTCATTATTTTATAGCGAGGGATATGTTTTGTTCTAAAGTTCTTGTATTGACCTTTCTAAGCCATCTGATTTGTGATCAAAGGTGAGACATGCCTTATGGCTACAAAGAATGTGGTCTAGCAAATTTCCACATTAATTCAGCAGGTATATGAATTGTAAACCCACTGGATCTATTGTAAACTAATTATAGTAGCAAACCTAAACCTCATTCCTATTCCAAAACAGTTAAGGTCTACTAAATATGTAAGCAGTAATGCATATGGGATAATAAATGTGATCTTCTTAAACTGGCAGTCGAGTTGCAAGGGTCTTTTTCAGATTAAAAAGACAGATAAGTACATACATTATAGTCTGAATTTTCATACTTGTCTCCATTCACAACTAAGTCTATAAAAGATATCAGTGAAGTCATAAAGGAAATGATCTCAGTTAACATTTTTTTGTTCTATTCCTCAAAACCATTACCCTTCTCCCATCATCTGCATAAAACAAGATTAGGGCTAAATAAGCTCTGTATTTACAGCAGTGGTTGGAGCATGTGAGATGGATATCATTCTGGCACAAAGCAGAGGGAATTGCAAGGATCTTCAGCTAATAGATCATTAAAATTGATGAGGTATAACCCTAGGAAACTAAAAGTTTGACTGCGTTCATTTGGCAGAACAACTACTTTTTATGTTAAGATTTCCCATAAACCTGGTTTTACAGACCATTATGACCATGAACAAGTAACTTTATCTAACCATTCCTTACGTACCAATAAATTAGATTATTAGCTCCTTGGTGCATTGGCTCACAATAGCTGCTTTGTTTTACAGCTCAATGCAGATCATAAAGAAACAGAGGGATAACATTGATTTCCCTTCTAAATTCAGCAAAGTTCTGCTCACCCAAACTAAACTTCCATTGCGTATAATTTGACATGCTTCCACTGAGGTTGTTGTAATATAATGTACACAAGATTTGCACATTTTAGAAGGCTTAAGCTGTCAAGATGGATTATTAGGTTGATTATACTGTTGTTCATCAGTTAATAATTAACCATACCCTTTGCTGATCAATAAAAAAAAAAATGTTTTAGTAAATGGGACTTAGCATTTGCTGTTTGGGGTTTTGGTTGTGAGGTCTAATTCGAAAAGGATTATTTAATATAAAATAGCAAATAAATCTTCTTTGTTAATGATTATTTTTTTCTTATATTATTGAATATCCTGAAAAAAACACCCAAGTCATAACAATAAAAGTGCAGCAATTGGCTGCATGCTCTAAGTACATGATTTGGCCTCATTTATTGTACGGATGTGACACAGTTCCATGCTAAAAATTTCCCAATAAATGCATAAAATGATTTATTTGCAAAGCTGTAGTAGAAATCTTTGTGTCTTTTAGAATTTCCAACTTTCTTCACCTTAACATACTCCTAGTATAATAAATATATGAAAGAGATTCACAGTTCCAGGCACTAGTCAATAACAAATGTCTTTATGACCTGCTTGTATGCTTTTCATCACAAGTCCTTAGTTATTGATTTAAGACGCTAAAAAGAGATGAGATTGTTTATAACAGCAACCATTTTGCACAGTCACTCATTCTAGCTCATACTTAGTACAGTCATTATCTTTGCTATTTTCTGAGTTTACAAATTTGTTTGGTGTATGTGCAAATTCTAATGATAAGTAGGGATGAGGTCTGGGTTTAGATGGAGCAGGGGTTTGAGAGCACAAAGCATTTGCAGTTCACCAATACGATGAATGAACGCTTGGTTTTTGTCACTATAGCAGCCATCTAGCAATAATGCATTAGAGGTAGTCTAACACTAGTCTAATGCTACCTTCTTGTGTGGTAAAGATTTTGCATCAAATCACCACATCTTAGTTTATGCACAAAAGCATAAATCTTTTTTCCCCCTATTGCTATAGATGACATCAGAATTATGCAATCCCCTTTAATCAAACGCCAGGGAGGCATACTACTGGCCTGTCCACATCACTAGCTGCAGTCACATTTCCTGGTCTGTCACAATTACTAGCTTCTTTAATCTTTCCTGGCTTCTTAGCATATTCTGGGGCTCTGGTTTTTCTGAAGGGAAGTCATCCTACATTTCTCAAAGTCTGCAGCATATCCCAGTGCTCCAGCAAAGTAAAGGTGCCACACAAAGTTTGCTGAACCTCAGCTGTCAAATTGCAAATGCTTGCTAAAGGGTAATTATGCTCTGTCGAGCCACTGTACAATATGTGTGGCTATTGTCTCTGAAAATAAAACAATTTTTTTTAAAGATAAAACCTGCTTCATCTCCAATGAGGGCATGCTTTTCCAGTGTATATGCGTATGTGTGTTTGGGGGACAGGGGAATATGCCTAATCTGGGGTTGAGCTTTAAGAATGCATCCTCATTTGAACATTACCATCTTCGCTTTCATAACTAATTTCTGACTGGGGAACACATGCTCTATATTCACTCAAACAACACCATGTATTGTAATTCCAGCCAACAGTCTTAACTCATATGCAAAAGTAAGAATGGGACCATTGATCATGGCTCTTCTCCTACACATTAGTGTCACTGAGATAAATGAGAGGTAACATGGTCATCATTGTAATTATTACTCTTGCGGTTATATTCTAAAATTCTACTTAAGAAAAGACAGCCCTTATCAGGATAACTTGCAATTCACAGCAATGCATTTAGAATAAATACCTCTATTTGACCCATTTGCATTAGCCGAATTTCAAAATAAATGTACAGTATTTAAACAATAGACAATATATTAAACATATTTTAAGGTAAAATAAACCTATTACGATATTTAAGTTCAATGTGATATAATTTCAGAACAAGGCAGCAAACTTTTGGCACTTAACACAGAAATGTGGCAGAAGTGAGGGAAAAATCATAGCTAAGTTAAAGTAATGCCAAGGCTCACATAACTCCAGCAATTGGCCAAAAGTTTGATTATGTTTCCCAAACTCCAATGCGAGTTTGTTACCCTTCTTTCACAACACTGCCATCATAGGGCACCTAACACATAGGTCATAATGAGTTCACTGCATGCACATCTGACATTTATAAACATATACGCCTCTGCTGAGCTGATTTCTGGGAAGTGTTCTTTTATATTACTGCTATAAGCCCAATCAGTGAATGAACATTTAATAATGTATCTTCAGTGTGAGTCAAGCATTAATACCAGTTTACCTCTTGTGATAGGCTCTGGGAAAATGGATTTAAAATGGACATAGGACGCTCAAAGAGTCAGTTTGATAATCTCCAGCAGAAGTTTTGTGAGCAGATAAAACTATGTTTTAAGCTTTCTCTGTATTTGGTAAGTCTGGATTGGGGCTGGAAACTTGAAGACTCCAAAGAGCATTGGGTGGGATGAAGTCTTCAGTCTTGTGTCCAGGTTTTCCAGAAATTCTGCAGGTTGTATACGTGTGTACACACCCTTTATAAGGCCGATCTGAGCATAGCTCAGAGGAGGTGGAGTTGGTGTTGTACCAGTTTCTGCAGCCAAGAGGGAAGTATGCTCCTGTTTAGGAACCAAAGTAATAACCTCAAGACAGCACTCCATGAGAGTGTGGTTCCAGGTCAGTGGGCTGAGAGAGTTGGGCCAACTGAAAGAGTCTGCAAGACCATAGCTGAGACAACTGGGAGACAGAGTCCTAGGGACCAGAGGAAGCCATAAGTCTCAGATGAATGAGAAAGCCTGGAGTGTCAGGAGAACCCCTTCCTAGAGGCTGGGAGATGGTACTGCGACCGAGGCTGAGTAAGTATGAGAACCAGGGGGCTTGGCATTTTTTTATTTGTTGTATTTTAGCTGGAGAAGAACCCCTGTGTGGGAAATCCATGCATGTATGAACTTTAATTTTATTACTTTGAATAAAAGTGGGCTACCATGCCCTAAAACTGAAGTTCCTGTTTGCTGGTAATTCACTGTAAAACGCATTTACCATTGAGCTAGACATCCCCCATATTACACTTTGTAATATGATTATTCATTGCTATTCTATAACATACTATTAATGTAGTGGAATAAATGGAACATTCTTATTAAACAGGTTTCCCATTTAAAGCACGACTCCAGACAAAACTTTTCTTTTTAGTTTTAAACAGACTTGTTAAAAACAAATACTTTGGGAATTGTAGCAATGCTTTCTCCTACCTACATCAGGCTGCTGGCATGTAGACAAAATCACTTGAATTGAGCTCAATGACTGCCTGTTAATTATCAAAGATGAAACTTTTTTTTATGATACACATATATAAAGAAAAAGATATATTGCGCTCGGTGTATATGTGAATAAATTCAAAAGATGATGATAAAACAGCAGCACTCACAACATTGTACACAGCAACTTCCAAATACATAGAAAAAAAGTGTTACGCTGTCTATTAAAAATGTTAATCAGACAATATATTGACATGTATGAAACAAATATTTAGAACACCAAAGTCCATAAAAGTGATATTGTGCAAAGTCCTTAGATTCAGTGCAACACCCAGTGTTTAGACAGGTCAGACAAAAATGTCTTCTTGAAAAATAAACAAAGGAGTATGGAAACCGGCCTCTGTGAGTTAACAGCTGGTACTCACCCTAATACAGGGTGTGGCTCAGTGGCCAGAGATACATGGAAAAATATATACATCTATACCAAAAGCAGGCATAAAAAAAGATGCCACATATAGAGCCACAGAGATATAGTGGCTAAAAAATACAACTCAGGTGTCAAAAAAGTATACATTTATGTAAATTCTAGATAAAGTATCTTAATTAATGATGAACCGCACCAGAACCTGTGAACAGACCTAAACTTCGTGTGAACTTTAGAACCCTATTAACCACTTAACAACCGCCCTATAGCCGAATACTCTGCAATACCCCCCAATACTCTGCAATGCCCGCCAATACTCTGCAATACCAGCCAATACTCTGCAATACCAGCTAATACTCTGCAATACCAGCCAATACTCTGCAATACCAGCCAATACTCTGCAATACCTGCCAATACTCTGCAATACCCGCCAATACTCTGCAATACCACCAATACTCCACCAATACTCTGCAATACCCGCCAATACTCTGCAATACCCGCCAATACTCTGCAATACCAGCCAATACTCTGAAATACCCCCCAATAATTTGCAATGCCCGCCAATACTCTGCAATACCGCCAATACCCCGCAATACCAGCCAATACTCTGCAATACCCCCCAATACTCTGCAATACCTGCCAATACTCTGCAATACCCTGCCAATACTCTGCCATAAATTGCCATACCCATCCATACTCGGAGATACCCAGCCATACTTAGAGATACTCTGCAATACACAGCCATACTCGGTGATACCTTCAATACCCAGCCATAGACGCCCCCCTCCCCTTTGCCCTCCGGTGCTTCTACCGACTCGCCAATACGATCAAAGCCAGAATCTTTTTTTTTTTTTTTCAGGCTTCCCAGCCTAGAGATGACATGCGGGGTCTCATTGACCCCATATCTCACTGTAAAGAGGACCTGTCATGCCATATTCCTATTACAAGGGATGTTTACATTCCTTGTAAGAGGAATAAAAGTGATCAAAAAATATTTTTGGGGGAAAAAACATCAAACTAAAATAAATAAAGTAAAATGAAAAATAAAAATAATTTTTTTTTTTAAAGCACCCCTGTCCCCATGTGCTCGCATGCAGAAGCGAACGCATACGTAAGTCCCGCCCACATATGAAAACGGTGTTCAAACCACACATGTGAGGTATCACTGCGAACGTTAGAGCGAGAGCAATAATTCTAGCTCTAGACCTTCTCTGTAACTCAAAACATGTAACCAGTAAAAACATTTAAAGCGTCGCCTATTGGGATTTTTAAGTAGCAACGCTTGGCGCCATTCCATGGGCGTGTGCAATTTTGAAGAGTGACATGTTAGGTATCTATTTACTCAGCATAACTTCATCATTCACATTATGCAAAAATTGGGCTAACTTTACTGTTTTGTTTTTTTTAAGCACAAAACATTTTTTTTACCCAAAAAAAGTGTTCGAAAAATTGCTACGCAAATACCGTGAGTGATAAAAAGTTGCAACGACCACCATTGTATTCTCTAGGGTCTTTGTTAAAAAAACGTATATAATGTTTTGGGGTTCTGTGTAATTTTCTAGCAAATAAATTATGATTTTTACATTGGGAGGATGCTTTGGGGGGTCTTTAGGGGATGCTTTGGGGGTCTTGTCCCCATGTTGATGAGGACAAGGGCCTCATCCCCACAACCCTGGCCGGTGGTTGTGGGGGTCTGCGGGCAGGGGACTTATCAGAATCTGGAAGCCCCCTTTAACAAGGGGACCCCCAGATCCCGCCCCCCGTCTGAAATGGTAAGGGGGCACAAAAGTACCCTTACCATTTCACAAAGAAAGTGTAAAAGAATGCTAAAAAAGATACACACATCGTTGAAAAAGTCCTTGATTAAAAATAAAAAAAATGTAAAAAAAGAATCCACTCTTGCTATCCAGCAACGGATGATCATCTCTCCGGGGTCCAGCGATGGCTCATCTGATCCAGCGCAATGGGTGATCTCTCCCTCCAGCGCAGCGCAGTCCATCCATCCTCTGTCTCCACTGGCGGAGACAGTGCGGGGATCCCGGCAGCCTGACATTTCTTATATGAGGAGGGGCGGGGCCACCCGCCACCTGACCCGCCCCCCTCTGACGCAAGTGGGGAAGCCTTCCCCAATAACATGTGGGTGACCCCGCCCCCCTCTGATGTAACGGAAAATGATTGGATCTGATATCTTGCCATGTAAACAGGGACACCAACAAAAATACAGAATAAGACATATGTAATGCAATTCACGATACAGTGAAGTAAGATACAGTTGCCACATGGAAACACAGCAGCTAATATAAAAAGACCTGTGACTTTAGTTCCTTGTTGATTCCATGTGGCACCAAAGTATTACATTTATAAATACAGAATTTTTCTTTCTGGAGGAGCACCCTATCATAATCATTCCATCTTTTACTTAGTTTTAGGGCGTAAATCCCTTTAACCATCAGTCCATTCAGTTTAGATTGGTGGTGAAGGAGAAAGTGCTGGGCCAGTGGACTTTTAGGTTCCTTGTGTTTAATGTCTCCTAGGTGTTCGCCAATGTGTACATAAAGTTGACGTTTAGTTTTACCTATGTAGATCTTGTTGCAGGAACACTGAAAACTGTAAATCACTTTTGTAGTGGCACAATTAATTAGATCTTGTAGATTTTGCTATTGTTCGCATCAAAGAAAACTGTGCGTTCAACATACTTACAGATCTGGCAATGCCTGTATGAGAACATGCCAGCGGTTCTGGGGAAATTCATCAACCAAGAATCATTGGTTGTCTGAATAAACTAAACCAAAAGGTTCGGGGCTCTACATGCCACCATATGTGGATACTCTCCCACAATGCCTGACAAAATAGGGTATTTAGAGAGGGTAGACCAATGCTTATTTCAAATCTCCTTCACTTGTGGCCATTGTGGGCCATATTGTGTGATGTGCGGAATTAAATTTGAAATTGTTACATTAATCCGGTGTGTAAGAGTTGGTGTGCAATATATTAGTGTTGGGATAAAGTATAAAATATAAACTGTGGGTGGGAAGTAAAAACTCAAAAATATATGTGTATAAATTGTTAAAAATTTACCAGCATGCTGGCTGGAAAATAAAGTATTGTCTCAGGTGCGATAAACCTAAATGGGTGATTACCTTATGCACTCTTAATCACATGAGTACCTTAAATATGTGAACTACTTAATAATTCAGGTAAAAATATTACATGTAAATATGAACCATAAACATAATACAATTGTGCACAAATGTGACAAATAAAATCTATGCGTGCAATAATACAATTGTGCACAAATGTGACAAATAAAATCTATGCGTGCAATACTAAAATGTACAATAAATCCGTGATAAATATCAATACCCCACGTGAAACATGCCAAATATTACGAGTGAAAAAAGAAAAAGGAAATAAATTTAAAAGGAGGTGAAAAAATTCCAGAAATAGAATAAAATAAAATAAAATAAAAATGAAAAATAAAAAATATTAAAAATAAAAATAAAGGATTTTTTTAGGTATTTGTCCCAAGTAATAAAAATATAAAAATGTGTACAAAGAGAAAAAAAGGGGGAGTAAAAAAGAAGCAAAAAAGCACAGTCTCTGATGCAGTGTAGTTAATGGGGGATTTCCCGTAGATACAGGAGGGGATGTGATGGATCCAAACAACTAATCTTCATGCATTGTGGGCACTTATAGGATGTACTCTCACCAGAAAAATAACCCCATCCGGGGTGGATCAGCCTTCACAGTATAAGCTACCGTGTCGCTCTCTGGCTTGCTTCAGATAGGCTGTTGAGGATCCCTCGTTATTTCCAGGTGGAGTGTGCCTCAGTATATATATTGAAAGAGAGGACCATACATAGTGTGATACTGTATAAATCACTTTATTAAGAAGATACTAAAAATTACTCACACTTTTGAAAGAAGAAAATGGCTTGAATAAATGCAGTATAAAGGTGCAGTGTGAAAGGTATGGAAGCTGCTGAGAGCGTTCCGTTCGTCTTCCACGCCGTAGTGTAAAGGTACAGTGTTAAAGGTAGGAAAGCTGCTGAGAGCGTTCCGTTCGTCTTCCACGCCGACTGTATTGGAAGTGTGTATTCGATAGGCCACGCCCTACGCGTTTCGTCACTGGGACGTCATCCGGAGCGGCCATCTTTACACACCTCACGCTCTTTATAGGACACAATACACCTATCGCGCATGCGCGGACGACCGCCGCCATTTTTGCTGTGGGAATGCCCATATGTCAAATAGAGCGCGGTGGTGATTGTGTTCCTATAACTATCCTACATAGTGTTCTGCCGTTTTTAGCCCGCTGTTGGATTTTATATATACAGAGCTTATATGTGTATGTATTTGTTAATAAACAGTTACTCTGCTTACTTAAAACCAAATATAGATTACACATAAATATGGTGAATACAGATTGCAATTAAAAACCCATAATAAAGAATCCATGATAAAAAATACAAATAGGTGACATTAATTGCAATTGAAAACCAATAATAAAAGCAATGGTAGAAGATAATGGTAAAAACATACAAATAGGCGACATTAATAATAGCGTACTATAAAAATGGACCATACTATAAGATGTTATTCTAAATGATCAGTGGTGGCAATAAGCGGATAAGATTTGGATTTTTGTTATGTAATGTGGAGGGAAAGAAAGATATATGATAAAAACCTATGTATGTAAAAATAGCTGGGAAAATTAAGATCAATTTAAATAAAATTGGGAATAAATTGAAGATGAGATAAAATTAACATGAATGAAAATCAGAATGAGCTATGGGAATTGGTAATAAAAATTGAAGGATATGTAAAAAAAATATAACTTGGTGTAAGATGTTTTATAGCTACGTAAATATATGTATCCAAAAAAGAGGGATATTTTAATGGTTGAGTATGCCCTTCTTTGATTGTTATTTTTCTGGTTGAAATGATGGTTTGGAATATTCATTGGTTGAATAGATAACATTCGACCCTCGACATTCGACCCTCTGTGCTGTAATTACTATTCGACCCATATTTCTATGCTTATTTTTTCTCAATGACAATATAAGCGAAAATATACTCTTGTAGTATTGGCTTGTAGGCAACATTCGATCCTAATTATTATAGACTACATTCGACCCCAGAATGTTATAAACTGTATTCGATCAGGAGTTTAGCACTGAATAGTGTTATTTTCGATAATCGTGTGGATGGGGTTGTATTCAAAATTAAAATAAAATTTAAAATTTAAATGTGAGGACTTTGTGTAAAAATAAATTAAAAATTAAAAAATTAATTAATTTATAAAAATTTAAAATTAAATTAAAAATTAAAAATTAAAAATTGGTTAAAAAACAGTTCAGATCCAGGTCTATGTTCATTCCTGCTGGATGTAAACTTTCTAAATTAAAAATCCACTTTGTTTCATTCTGTGAAATCTTTTTAGTCAAGTCTTCGCCTCTCCAGTGTCCCTTCACTTTGTCAATGGCATAAAAAATCATTTGATTGGGATCTTGGTTATGAAAATCTCTAAAATGCCGCGAGACACTATGTTTGTCGTATCCCTTCTTAATGTTTTTAATGTGTTCGCCAATTCTTATATGTAGTTCCCGTGTTGTTCTGCCTACATATTGTTTGCGGCACGGGCATTCTATGACGTATGTCACATGCGTGCTCTTACAGGAAATCAATTCTTTTATAAGGAATGATCTTCCATTGGTGACTGACATGAATTTAGTGGTTTTCCTTTGGGTTTTTTTGCTTTTGCGACATGGGAGACATTGTCCACACTTGAAGAAACCTTTTAGATGTTTACTGATTGTTATATATCGTGGAGGGTCGATCGTGTTTTTAACCAATTTATTTCTTAGATTGGGGGCCTTCTTGTAAATGAACGCAGGATTATTAGGTAATAATTTCTTTAGCGTTTCGTCTGTTTTAAGAATTGGCCAGTGTGTTTTTATAATCTTTTCTATTTGTTTATGGTGTCTGCTAAAACCTGTAAGGAAGGCCATTTCTATATTGTTCTTGTTTCTGGCGGTCGTTTTGTCCTCTATTAATTTCTTTCTCTCGGTTTTCGTTATAATCTCTTTGAGGGCTCTGAGATAGGGTTCCTTATATCCTTTTTGTATGAATCTTCTAATAATAACCTCTGCTTGTGCGTCAAAGTCCTCTCTTTTGGTACAGTTTCTGTATATTCTTAGGAGTTGTCCTTTGGGTATGTTGCCTATCCATCTTGGGTGGTGGCAACTTGACGTGGGTATATACCCATTTCTGTCCGTAGCCTTAAAGAAGGTTTTTGTGCCCAATGATCCTTCAGACTTGAAAATTTGTAAGTCTAAGTAGTCTATGCTTTGAGTGTCATGTTTTCCTGTAAATGTGATGCCATAAATGTTAGAATTTATTTCTTCCAGAAAGGACCGTAATTCATCTTGGGAACCTCCCCAGACTATTAAAATGTCGTCTATGTATCTCCTATACATTTTTAAATTCGCTCTGGGGGTTCCGTAGATTTGCTCCTCCTCCCAATGATCCAGGAATAGATTTGCTACACTGGGTGCGTACTTAGCCCCCATAGCGACTCCCTTGGTTTGAACATAGTATTTGTCTTGGTACCAGAAGTGGTTATGTTTCATCGCCAGGTCTAGTCCTTCAAGTACATAATCTATTTGTTCCTGTTTTAAGTCTGATCTTCTATGGAGGGCCCATTCTACCGCATTGAAACCGTCCTTCTGTTTAATATTGGTATATAGAGAGTTGACGTCAATAGTGACTAATAGGTCTTCTTCCTCGACCCTCCACGATATATAACAATCAGTAAACATCTAAAAGGTTTCTTCAAGTGTGGACAATGTCTCCCATGTCGCAAAAGCAAAAAAACCCAAAGGAAAACCACTAAATTCATGTCAGTCACCAATGGAAGATCATTCCTTATAAAAGAATTGATTTCCTGTAAGAGCACGCATGTGACATACGTCATAGAATGCCCGTGCCGCAAACAATATGTAGGCAGAACAACACGGGAACTACATATAAGAATTGGCGAACACATTAAAAACATTAAGAAGGGATACGACAAACATAGTGTCTCGCGGCATTTTAGAGATTTTCATAACCAAGATCCCAATCAAATGATTTTTTATGCCATTGACAAAGTGAAGGGACACTGGAGAGGCGAAGACTTGACTAAAAAGATTTCCCAGAATGAAACAAAGTGGATTTTTAATTTAGAAAGTTTACATCCAGCAGGAATGAACATAGACCTGGATCTGAACTGTTTTTTAACCAATTTTTAATTTTTAATTTTTAATTTAATTTTAAATTTTTATAAATTAATTAATTTTTTAATTTTTAATTTATTTTTACACAAAGTCCTCACATTTAAATTTTAAATTTTATTTTAATTTTGAATACAACCCCATCCACACGATTATCGAAAATAACACTATTCAGTGCTAAACTCCTGATCGAATACAGTTTATAACATTCTGGGGTCGAATGTAGTCTATAATAATTAGGATCGAATGTTGCCTACAAGCCAATACTACAAGAGTATATTTTCGCTTATATTGTCATTGAGAAAAAATAAGCATAGAAATATGGGTCGAATAGTAATTACAGCACAGAGGGTCGAATGTCGAGGGTCGAATGTTATCTATTCAACCAATGAATATTCCAAACCATCATTTCAACCAGAAAAATAACAATCAAAGAAGGGCATACTCAACCATTAAAATATCCCTCTTTTTTGGATACATATATTTACGTAGCTATAAAACATCTTACACCAAGTTATATATTTTTTACATATCCTTCAATTTTTATTACCAATTCCCATAGCTCATTCTGATTTTCATTCATGTTAATTTTATCTCATCTTCAATTTATTCCCAATTTTATTTAAATTGATCTTAATTTTCCCAGCTATTTTTACATACATAGGTTTTTATCATATATCTTTCTTTCCCTCCACATTACATAACAAAAATCCAAATCTTATCCGCTTATTGCCACCACTGATCATTTAGAATAACATCTTATAGTATGGTCCATTTTTATAGTACGCTATTATTAATGTCGCCTATTTGTATGTTTTTACCATTATCTTCTACCATTGCTTTTATTATTGGTTTTCAATTGCAATTAATGTCACCTATTTGTATTTTTTATCATGGATTCTTTATTATGGGTTTTTAATTGCAATCTGTATTCACCATATTTATGTGTAATCTATATTTGGTTTTAAGTAAGCAGAGTAACTGTTTATTAACAAATACATACACATATAAGCTCTGTATATATAAAATCCAACAGCGGGCTAAAAACGGCAGAACACTATGTAGGATAGTTATAGGAACACAATCACCACCGCGCTCTATTTGACATATGGGCATTCCCACAGCAAAAATGGCGGCGGTCGTCCGCGCATGCGCGATAGGTGTATTGTGTCCTATAAAGAGCGTGAGGTGTGTAAAGATGGCCGCTCCGGATGACGTCCCAGTGACGAAACGCGTAGGGCGTGGCCTATCGAATACACACTTCCAATACAGTCGGCGTGGAAGACGAACGGAACGCTCTCAGCAGCTTTCCTACCTTTAACACTGTACCTTTACACTACGGCGTGGAAGACGAACGGAACGCTCTCAGCAGCTTCCATACCTTTCACACTGCACCTTTATACTGCATTTATTCAAGCCATTTTCTTCTTTCAAAAGTGTGAGTAATTTTTAGTATCTTCTTAATAAAGTGATTTATACAGTATCACACTATGTATGGTCCTCTCTTTCAATATATATACTGAGGCACACTCCACCTGGAAATAACGAGGGATCCTCAACAGCCTATCTGAAGCAAGCCAGAGAGCGACACGGTAGCTTATACTGTGAAGGCTGATCCACCCCGGATGGGGTTATTTTTCTGGTGAGAGTACATCCTATAAGTGCCCACAATGCATGAAGATTAGTTGTTTGGATCCATCACATCCCCTCCTGTATCTACGGGAAATCCCCCATTAACTACACTGCATCAGAGACTGTGCTTTTTTGCTTCTTTTTTACTCCCCCTTTTTTTCTCTTTGTACACATTTTTATATTTTTATTACTTGGGACAAATACCTAAAAAAATCCTTTATTTTTATTTTTAATATTTTTTATTTTTCATTTTTATTTTATTTTATTTTATTCTATTTCTGGAATTTTTTCACCTCCTTTTAAATTTATTTCCTTTTTCTTTTTTCACTCGTAATATTTGGCATGTTTCACGTGGGGTATTGATATTTATCACGGATTTATTGTACATTTTAGTATTGCACGCATAGATTTTATTTGTCACATTTGTGCACAATTGTATTATTGCACGCATAGATTTTATTTGTCACATTTGTGCACAATTGTATTATGTTTATGGTTCATATTTACATGTAATATTTTTACCTGAATTATTAAGTAGTTCACATATTTAAGGTACTCATGTGATTAAGAGTGCATAAGGTAATCACCCATTTAGGTTTATCGCACCTGAGACAATACTTTATTTTCCAGCCAGCATGCTGGTAAATTTTTAACAATTTATACACATATATTTTTGAGTTTTTACTTCCCACCCACAGTTTATATTTTATACTTTATCCCAACACTAATATATTGCACACCAACTCTTACACACCGGATTAATGTAACAATTTCAAATTTAATTCAGCACATTAATTAAGTTTCTGATACACAGGTATAGCGCCAGATCTATTCATAGCACTCCTTTATCTAACATTTTCCACCCCACCAGGTGGATAGTAATAGAGGCAGCTCTTACCTACTTTCCTTTTTTATATTTTATGTGGATTCGCTCATAAGTTCCTTAGCGCAACCTACCCCTTTTATTTTTATTCATATTGTGTGATGAATCTTACAGGTTCTTGTTGTCGGGTTTGTCCTGGGTGAGAAGGGGGGGGGGGATTGATTTTGTTGTTCTAAGAGTAAAGATCTGTCCTTATTCATGGCCCTTTTCTTATCTACCCTTGAAACCCCATGGCTATAGCCTCTTTCTCTGAATCTGGCGTACATTTCATGGGCCTCCTTCTTAAATTGAATATCACTTGTACAGTTCCTTTTGATACGAAGGAATTGGCACATCAGGATGTTCTTTACCAGAGACCTGGGATGGAAGCTGTCAGCTTTGAGTACAGTGTTGGCTGCCGTGGGTTTATGAAATGTGGAGGTTAGCAGCCGACCATCTTTTTTCGATATCCTGAGGTCAAGGAAGGGAATCGTGGTTTAGTCAAAGACAAATGTAAGTCATATTATGATCATTGTCCTTAAGTTTGTTTATAAAGTCATACAGCTCCACCTCGGTTCCCCTCCAAACCATCAGGATATCGTCAATATACCGTATCCAGGACCCCACCAGTCTAACAAAGGGATCTGATCTATAGCCCTCCAACTTCTCCCACATCCCCAAATGCAAGCATAAGAGGGCACCCATAGAGGTGCCTAACAGTTGTTGGTAATAAGCATCATTGAACTAAAAAAAATGATTGTGTAAAAGAAAACTAAAAATGTCTTTCAAGGTCTATCAAGGTCTATATTCACAACTGTGAGCTTTGTTACCCCTCACATTAGGTACAGATAATCTTGCCTTATCCAGCCTTGGCACAGGGGACCATTGCTGAAATCGAGCCAGTAATAAAGCCACAGGATAGCCACAGATGCTGATCCATCGCTTAATCGTACGAGAAAAGGAAAACTCCTTGTGCAGTGTCCAGATGTCCAAATGTCCAGTGTCCAAATCCAGCACGGATTATTAGGTATAGGATCTAGCGCAGTGTATGTTATTTTTATTTTTAGAAGACATTTTTGCCTGACCTGTCTAAACACTGAGGCCGCGTACACACGGGCGGACTGTTCGCCCAACTTTGTCCGCTGAACAGTGTATCAGCGGACAGTCCGCTCGTGTGTGGGCTTCAGCGGACAGTTTCAGCGGACAGTCTGACGAACAAAGTTTTTCAGAATTTCCGTAAAACTGTCCGCTGAAACTTGGTTTGAGCGGACAGTCCGCTCGTGTTGTTCTTCAAACTAAGTTCCGCGCATACTCAGAAAGGATTTACACGCCGAAGGTTGCATTGCAGTGTATAGGACGTCGTTTTCTAGTCCCGTCGTACGTGCCGTTCACGTCATCGCGCACGGTTTCAGCGGACTGTTCGTTCATTGTGTGTGGTCAAGTCATGCTAATTTTGAGCGGACTGTTTGACAAACTGTTTGACGAACAAGGTTGGGCGAACAGTCCGCGCGTGTGTACGCGGCCTCAGTGTTGCACTGAATCTAAGGACTTTGCACATTATCACGTTTATGGACTTTGGTGTTCTAAATATTTGTTTCATACATGTCAATATATTGTATGTCTGATTTACATTTTTAATAGGCAGCACAACGCTATTTTTTATATGATATATATTTTGACATATCTTATACACTGTGTATTGTGACAGATCAGGAATGTATGCATAAAAAGTTGGAAAGTTACTGTAACGTCCACATTAAGTTGATATAAAGGGTGACATTTTTTGTCTTGTAACAACTTCCTGAAAGTTTGGAGAGGAATAGGGTAGATTGAAACTGGAATGCACACTCCAATTAAAGGGATTTTCTTTGTTTTTGTGTATTGAAAGTGGAAAACCTTTTAATAATGCATTCTTCCTGTAGCTTCCACTTCAACCAGAAACTGGACAGATTTTAATAATATTTTAATCAAATACAATTATTTTATTGTAGCTTTCATTGGCTTTCTTTGGCAGACCTTTTTTTCAGCATAATAAACTAGGTATTTTAATTCTTCTAACTGCTGGAGAATGTATGTTTTCAGCCAAATTTGATGAAGGGATGTCTTTATTTCATAATCCTTTCCTTTCACTGACTATTCAAGTATAAAAGAATAAACAGAGCTTACACTCTGGTTAGACATTTCATTTGCACATTTGATTTTTTTTTTGTTTAAAAAAAGTATTGTTAATGTTTTACAGTAAAGGCTAGGCTGGACAGTTTTACATTTCCTGGGCATGTTTGGTTTCCTTAGGTAGCAATGTATTAACTTTACTTCCTTGCAGTCTGATTTGCTTCTGTATGTATGTACATGATCCTAAAGTGGAACTTTATTCAGAAAATTAAGTCTGGATAGAGCACTTCATGCTGGTCCCTTTTACAGGTATACAGTAGCTATGTAAAACAGCAAAAATAAGTGCCTATACGGGTTGTAATCCAGGAATACGCTATCTCACCCTAGTCTGCACATGCACAGTTACTCTTTATTCTTGGCACTGTGCCTAAAATCAGTCACTAGAGGTCAATCAACTGACAGCTTTATGATTTAGCCCATTAAGCCCATATCATACTAAACCTAACTAAACTTTATTTTTAAGCATTTGAAATGTTATACTTTGTTAGGTATAGTATTTAAATGTCCAGCTTCTGGTTCTATATAACATCTTGCGGGTTTCCATGTGCTCATGCTGCTCTAGTTGCGGCTCACAGCCTGTGTTTGCGTCTGGAGCAGGTAGTGCCACATTTCTATGCAATAATCCCTTTTGAGTCAGGTATGGCACATTAAAATGTAAGTGCATGGTAAGTTGCATCACACTGTGATAACCCCGAGAGTACAGAGAGCAAGTTAACTGATGGGAAAAGTGAACATGGTTAACCTATTAGTGGCTGAAGGAATTATCCATTGATGTCATCTGATCTGCTGAGGATTGTATGGTGCATGCGATAACTTTCCCAAAAAAACGTATTTATTTATTGTTTTTTGCAAAGTATGATGTAAAAAGATGAAGTAAAGCATCAGCACTTTGATAGATTGGGAGGGCGTCACAATTTAATCATTGAGCATTCTTTACAATGAGAGCTGTGAAAATGTGGAATAGACTTCCACAAGAGATAATTCTAACCAACTTTCTTTTCAAGAAAAGGCTTTATGTGCTTCACATTTTGTGTTTTCACATTATATAACTGGCCACTGATAGCCGATGACTATGTAATTACACTGCAGCTTGTTTATCTGAGGGCAAAGAAGGATTTTTTATTAATTTTCTTGGCAGCATCTTTTTGGAGATTTGAGCGAATGAAGATAAATATGGGAAAATAAGGGGAAGTGGAGCTGCAATTTCAGTGCCACTGCTGTTAAATTTGATGAAATGAAAATGATGAAATGATAATCATGATCAATGTATCATGTGTTTATATATACCAGAGATATACCAGAGATAAGTAATACTGTGGGCATGTAGATGTATTTTTAGATATGTTCCATTCAGGACAAATATTTTGGTTAGAGTATGCCCAGTCAGCATAATTACATTAAACGTTGCTTTTAAATATTTATGTAGGCACCTATGATGCTTGCTCCACTGGTGAGCCTTGAGGACTTGTGGGGGCTAGTGCTTTTCCCCGTGCATAGATGAGCCTTTGTATAACAATCTCTGGTATTATTAAATTGTTAAACTTTTATACATTATCACATTTTTGCATTATTATATGTACAGTACGTTTGTGGTTGCACTATAGCATCCCATCATGTGTTTTTATATCATTTACATGTCATTTTGTGTTTTTTCATCTTGCAACGCCTCACCTCTGAGGACTCTACATACAAAATGCACTGAGAGAGGCCTCATCCACATCTATATATGCACAGTTATCAATAATTGCTTTTGACATGTTGGGAGGCTATATGACAATTTGCCGCTCTAATCAAATTTGATACATTAGAAAGGTTTAGAAAGGTGGCAGGCTTCCAAGACCCTGCTGCCAAAGAAAATAAGGGGGAGTGGAGCTTTAATTTCAGTGCCACTGCTGTTAAATGTGATGATGAAATGATGATCATGATATATCATGTGTTTATATATACCAAAGATACATAATACTGGGGGTATGTAGATTTATTTTTAGACCCATATATATGTTCCTTTCAGGTCTAATATTTAGGTTAGATTATGTCCGATCAGCATCATTACACTAATCATTGCTTTTAAAGTTTTATATTGGCACCTATGATGCTTGCCCCACTGGTGTCTCTAGAGGAGTTGTTGGGGGCCAGTGGTTTCCTCATGCATAGAGTCTTTGTATAACACCCTCTGGTTAAATTAAAGCCCAATATAGAGTATATAATGCTTCATTTATATAGAGGGACACATAACATGATAGCACAATTATAGAGTATAGTATATAGAAACATCTTCCAAACTATATTGAAGTATGTAATTCTTCATAAAAGCAGTGTTTGAAGAGCAATGCTTTGTAGAGGTCACCTTAAAGGGGCTGTAAAGGCAAAGGTTTTTTTTTTATCTTAATGTATTCTATGCAAAAAAAAACGTATGTGTGCAGCTGCCCGTAACACTTAGGTCCCTTTCTGTCCAGCGATATCCACGAATGTCTCAGCCTTCCGATATTCTCGTTCCTGATTTGCTGAGGCACAGCAGTGGCACCATTGGCTCCTGCTGCTGTCAATCTAAGTCATCAAGCCAATCAGGAGAGAGCGGGGGCGGGGCTGGGCCAGGGATCTGTGTCTGAATGGACACAGGGAGCTGTGACTTGTCTCGGGTGCCCCCATAGCAAGCTGCTTGCTGTGAGGGCACTGAACAGGAGCATAGAAGAGGGACCGGAGAAGAGGAAGATCTGGGCTGCTCTGTGCAAATTCACTGCAACAGAGCAGGTAAGTATAATATGTTTTTTATTTTTATAGGAAAAAAATGAGACTTTACAATCACTTTAAATCAAACACCATTTACATGAGTACATTTATTATGTGTACCACTTAATTGTGTAAAGGTGTGTTTCCTGGTAATCTATTAAATCTTTAAATAGCAAAATATACTTACTAATATCTGTTTTCTTCATTATTTATTGTCTATTTCTCAACCTTTTGTGCGTCAAGGCACCCTTTAAAATTCTGCACAATCTTGACGCACCCCATTCTAAAATATAAAAAACTTAACTAATAGTTTTATCTAACACAGAAAAATACACACACATAGGACACACAATGTTGGAGCTGATTTATTCTTCCAAAACAAGCACACCTTTGCACACTGGTACAATGTTTCTCTTGCCTCCATTTCTCCCCTTCACTCAGCTAATGTGACCCCATTGCTAAAGGAGAGGAGCAGGGGAGGGGCAAACAAGGGCGCTGTGCAGACAACTGACATCCTCCTTAACCTCCCTGGAGGTATGATTATTTCAGATTTTAGGTGCTGAAAGCGGTATGATTATTTTGGATGAAAATTTGTCGTTTTATATTGTAGGCCTGTAATTCTTAGGAATAACTCACTTAAAGCGGAGGTCCACCCTAAAGTGGAGCTTCCGCTCATTGGAACCCTCCCCCCCTCCAGCGCCACAATTGGCACCTTTCAGGGGGGAGGGGGTGCAGGTACCTGTACAGTACAGGGATCTGCTCCCACTTCCGGCGTAGATTCTGCAGAAGCCACGTCCCTTTCCGTAGAATCTACGCCCCTTTGCGAAGGTCCCCCGCTGCCTGCTGGGAAACACACGGATCCCAGAGACAGCGGGGACCATCCTTATTGCGCAGCGCGACTCGCGCATGCGCAGTAGGGAACTGGGAAATGAAGCCGCAAGGCTCCACTTCCTGATTCCCATACCCAAGATGGCGGCGGCAGCACCCGAGAGACGATCGAGAGATCGGCTTCGGGTGCCGACATCGCGGGCGTGCTGGGCGGGTAAGTGTCATTATTTTAAAAGTCAGCAGCTGCAGTATTTGTAGCTGCTGGCTTTTAAAAAAAAAAACGGCGGACTCAATACTTCCCACTGACATCACTGATTGTGGAAAGGCTTTTCACATACTTACCTCTTTAACAGTAATTAACCCTACTACGCAGTTTAACCTCCCTGGCGGTATGATTATTTTGGATTTTAGGTGATAAAATCGGTACAATTATTTTGCATGAAAATGTAGCGTTTTATATTGTAGTCCTGCAATTCTTAGGAATAACTCTCTTAAATCTGTCCAAACCAGAGTCTAGTAGACATCCCGGGTATGATAAAGTTTGAAAAATGAAATCATAATTTATAATATAATAAATAACTATAACTAATTATACCAAATAATAATCTAATAATAATAAAAATATTCAATAATGTAATCAAAACAAAAACACTGAAATTTGCTCAGTTGCAGAATTGTCATTGTCCTTACTTTTCAGTATTTGATGACGGATCTCCCCACATATCATTATCGCTCAATTCTGCGAGTCATTCCAATTTATTATCACTGTTTTCTAGCTGGTCTAAAACCATTTTTGATGTAAAGGGACAGTTTTGGTTGCTATGGACAATCTCCAGTTTCCAGGCATAAAGAACCATTTTTATAATATAAAACTGCATGCAGAGCACTGGGGAAACCACTAGGGACAAAGGGGATGTGAAATAACTACATACAGCAATGTAATCTGTAAGATTACATTATGCTGTATGTAATGTGTGTGTTTTACTTTTTGAATTTGACGCCGTTCTCCGCCCCCGTGCTTTGCAACGCTCGCAAGGAACAGAGCTCGGCGATGTAATACATCAAGCGGAGGATGAGCCACTCGCAGTGCAGGGGGATATCGCTGGATCCAGGGGATAAGGTAAGTAAGCTCTTCCTGGATCCAGCGCTACGGTCCCGAGTCTGGCTCAGGGTTACCGCTAATGGTACTAAATTTTCACCCCGAACCAGACTCGGGAATACCGCCAGGGGTTTAACTGATGACATCATTAGTTGTTAAAATGCCAGCGGCTAGAAGGTTGTAATGATGCACAATGAAAACATGTGGCTTTGTGTAACTAAAAGGCAAGCTTACTTGTATTCAATGCCTTTGCACTTTTTAGACACTTTACTAGGGCACCTCTATAGAGATCTGAAGGCACCCCATGATGCATGGGAACTCTGGTTGAAAAAGGCTGCTGTAAATTGCTACAATTAGCTCATTATAAGAAGCAGTAGTAGCACTTGAACCATAATAACCCATAGTGTCTCTCCAGGTCAGTCCACACCTGCCACAGTTATGGCTCGTTCACGTGTGTCTTGATTATGAAGAACAAAGCAATGTTCACTAAAAGCTCCTATAGCAAGTATGATGTATTTATGGTGTGTTTTTGTTGTGTTTATGAGGCATTGAAAATACTTCAAGAATGCTTGATAAATGCCCATGAAAACGATGCTTTTCTAGTGAGAAATGCTTAAAAGGGAGTGATGTTGAGGAAATAAAGTGCTTTGTGACGTGGTTAGGATGTGGTGTGATAGCAAAAATTTTGTAAATTCTCTGCAAGATGGATTCATACAAATTGATCTCTTTGATACTTGGCTTGCTCCAGCTCAGCTTTACTGAAAAAAGAGCTTTGCCACTGGTAATAATGCTCAATGTATCTGCTCCTGCCTTGCTGGCTTGCATGGTGCTTTTTGCCTTCAGACAGAAGCAAATTGTGTTACAGCATGGCTCCTCTGTACAAACAGGAAGTAACTGGAGATGCTTTGTCCCTATTATTTCCTGGTACATTCTGGGAACCTCTACATAATAACACAAACTCTAGGATTTTAAATATGCCTACAATAGTGACCCATACAGAAACAACTTGATACAAAAAGTTTAACAAGACTATTAGAAAATTGCGTAAAAACAGCCCCCTGCATGCTCTTGTTCCCCTCTGTATTTCTGTTTCGGTGCAGGAATTGTGGGACAAGTTAGCAAGGTGGGGAGCTTGTCTGTATGTGTCATGTGTGTTACTTTATGCTCGGCTCCCCCCCTTATCTAAAACCCTTTCTCCTTCCCCTTCCATCTTCCCCCACCCTCCCCCCTATGTCTGCTGTAAGGGCAGCTAAAAAGAAAATAAGAAATGTTAAAGATGGAGAGTGATTATTATTTTTTTGTCATGCTCATTATATTTTTTAGAGTTGAACTTGTATTGTTCATTGTATATATGAGATTGTAAGAGTCCTGGTTAAGCGGGAAATTTGGCAAAATGTGTAGAATTAGTTTATTATGACATACACAGTATATTGCAATTCTATGTGTTTTTAAATTATCGTTGGGATGTTTTTATGCAATTTTGTAATAAACTAGTTAAACTTTTAAAAATGAAGTGGTTTCTGTATGGGTCACTATTGGAGGCATTTTTCAAGTCTGAGTGACATCAGCGGATAGCGGACTTTAGCCTGCTGTCTGCTGAATAGGTAAGAGGAGTGCAGAACTAAGTGTACCCACAGGAGAATTCGGGATAAAAGAGGTAGTCAAGTTGACCATATTTCCAGATTAACACATTATGAGATATTTTGAGATTTCATTTTCACTGCAGGTAACCTCTGCTCATCCATTTTTTAGCATATGCCTGGTTTAAATTGCACAGGCTTGTGACAGAAATAGTTTAATGGAAGAAACTGAAATAGAGATATTTTTGTATTCAAGGTTGGCCATGATATGGTAACTGATATCAAAACCTCTGCCCAGGTAAAGAAAACAGTTGTTTCTACAAGCTACAAATGTTAAACGAGCGGAGCAATGTAATTTTCTGTGCTATTAGTGGTATTACTGATACTCAGTTGGCACACTACCAATGTAAACATTGATTTAGTAATACTGGAAATTATTTACATTAACTTACATTTGTCTAAAAAATCTGCCAAACAAGATTCAGATTTGTTAAAATAGGCAGAATTTATTTATGTGAAAAATGTATTCTTTAGCACAAGTGTTATTTTACTTATTACACTTCAAAATTCCATCTAGCAGTGACATTTTCTGATATACTTATTGTTCTATGAAATGGATATCAAGGATACAAACACCATACAATGTTAATTTGAAAAATAATCATTGCTGTAATGCTCACAAATTAATACATACAAAATCAGAAAAGTAAAACAGAGAGTAAAATCTTACCATCTGTTTGGCAGAAATAGCACTTAACCTGTAAACAAATCATCAGTGTCAAAGTGGTTACTGTTCACAGAGGGGGGATTTACTAAAGGCAAATAGACTGTGCACTTTGCAAGTGCAATTGTACTCTTTTTCTCTATTTCTCTATAGCTTAATAAATGTGGTGAAGTTTCACGTTGTAAAGAATACCTAATCAGGTGCAAGGAAAATAAAAAACTGCAGTTTTTCACCACATTCACTAAGCTCTGGTGAAATTGAGTGCAACTGCACTTGCAAAGTGCACAGTCTGTTCTCCTTAATTCACCCTAAACTAACTAATAGGGATGTAGTGCTGCCTTTTTGCTAGTTTTTGCTATGGCTTTACCAAAAACATGGAGTCAGATAGGCATTTTTCCTTCAAAAGAAGAAATGGCCACACTCTGTGCTCTATCAAAATTATTTTATTCAGAACATCCCAAAGTGTTACCAGAAATCTGGTAGATGCATTTCACACACTCCAAGCGCGTTAATGATTATGCACACTTGGAGTGTGTGAAATGCATCTACCAGCTTTCTGTCAACACTTTGTGATGTTCTGAATAAAATAATTTTGATTGCGTACAGAGTGTGGCCATTTCTTCTTTTGATTATATGTGGAGGCGAGCCAAGGCAGGCACCTGTCCAGATCATCAGGCTTTCAAAACCTCACCTGGAGCATTGAGTCTTCTTGTTTGGATATCAGGCATTTTTCCTTATTGGCATATGCTTTATAGCCAGGTGCTGGGCTACAACAACATGGAGAAGGAGACATTATTTACCTCTCTCCTTCTAATGTGATATTAATGTCATACTGCACCAGCCTCCTCCAGCCAGCAGGGGGAGAGCTAAAGCCAAGGAAGCCCATAGACTTCTATGCAAAGCACCAGGAATGCTTGTAGTTTGAGATGGCAACCATGTATTGGCTACACCATAATGGTTACACTACAGATTCTAATATGCACTGTGCGGTAGGAGGAGTGGAGAGATGATTTTTATTTAATTGTCCAGGAACAGTCTTCCTCTTGTCACAGACGAGAGAGGAACAGCAGATCCCCTCTATTTGAGTATTCACCTGCCAGCTAGATGCAAGTCTGAGACTGAGAGTGAGGACACCAAGGGGCCATGCAGCACCACCCATATCACAGATCCTGCACCTCTGCTGCAGAGACGCTGGAGAGTCAAATAAGTATCTGCTTCCTACCACTGATCACTGAAGGCTTTCAGGGAGAGACTGAGGGGAACCCCTTCTCTGAGTGTCCTCAGCAGCATTCTGGGAACTGATGAGAGGGCTATCCACTCATTATTGACACTGTCAGTAGAGGCTGAGCAGGACACCAAGTGTATCCAACCCACACTGCACTTCTACTGAACCTATACTGCACCCATACCAACCCTTTGGTGCAGTTATACCAAACTGTAACTGCATCTGAACCACATCTGTCTTGCACCTGTGCTGAGACAATACCATACCTATACTGCATGCAGGTTAACTGGGACTGTTGTTAAGTGCAAAGACACTCTAAAAGGGCCCCAATGATAGATGGCAGAAGAACATCTCAAGTACTGTCCAGCCCATAATTATTATTCTACAAACCCCCTCGGTTTCCCTGCCTTTTCCACTTCAATCATCCTTTTCTTTTGGACAGTGCATACCCAGTTGGTCTAGTACCAGCATTGCTGCCATAAATACATTCTGGCAATATAGATCCAGCACCAGATTAAACTTACTACTGCTCACTGCTGCCTTTGACGTGACCATGCTACTGTTTATGCTGATCTGGATGCCAAATGTCACCTTATGCTTAGTCCTTACTGTTAATTATGTTTTATGCTAAATTGTGTTGTTACCATTATTAAAGAGGAAGTAAACCCTGATGAGTTTACTTCCTCTTTCATTCCCTGCAAAGGTAAAACATAATGGACTACTATGCATCACATAGTAGTCCATTATGTGTCACTTACCTGACACAGGAGCCAGCAGAGTCACCACTGTCCCCTGTAGTCCGGGGCATCCATCTTCTCGGTGGGTCTCGCTGCTCTGCCGCTGTCATTAGGCGAAGCCGCGATGATGTCACTCCCGCGCATGTGCACGCTCGTGGCATATCGTGGCATATCGCCGTTGACCGCGGCACGCTCAGTGCTCCTGCGCGCCACTGTCTACGGCGCATGCGCCGTAGACAGCGGTGCCTGTCTTTCTGCAAATATCTCCTAAACCGTGTAGGTTTAGGAGATATTTCTTGGACCTACAGGTAAGCCTTAATCTAGGCTTACCTGTAGGTCAAAGTTGGTTGTAAGGGTTTACAACCACTTTAATCCATGTTATGCTTGCCTAGTTACCAAACATATTGGGAGACAATATATTAAGATTGCCTTTGCTATTTGGTTTGCTGCCCGTTTTTTTGATATAGCACTACTATTGGGTACTTATTTTTACTTTTAATGATTTACAGTGATCTTGTATATTTATATACTCAACGTGGCGTGTCAGACGGGCTAACGTTCTTGAGAAGGTCAAGGCAAAGAACAGAGGACAAATCCTATCTAGTGGCACCTACAGGGGTAGCTCTGCAGTTTAAACATGTTGTTTGTTTTCTTTTGAATCAGTTGTGTTTTTAGAAGTACTGTGTGGGTTGTATACATCATACCTGCCATCAGTCAAAATATAAAAGCTGCTTTTGCTGACATCTTAAAAATGCTACTTGCCTGGCTTTACTTAGCTTCAATATTTTCTGTGGCACTTATCTGAAACATGCATGCTACAGTTGAAGTCAGAGTGAAATTGGAACTTCTCAGTAGCATACTTTTTTTCAAGTCAGTAGGTATTTCAGGAAACTAGTGAACCAGACAGGTTGTAATTACCTCACTTGAAAAATTATTAAGGAGACCTGGCGCAATTAAATTGATTTCTGAATATTATTCTGCGCTCTTTTGGACCCTAATCCAAGATTCTGTGTTGCTTGAAACAGATGGTCTTCTTTAGAACTGCAGCTTACTGATTTTGATTGGACTGAATTTAAGGACACCTATAAGAACTCTTATAGTAATAAGTAGTAATTTCTTTTAACAGGATGGTTCACCTGAAGATATTCTATCACAGTCATCTCACCCCTGCCTGGTTACATAAAATGGGTTTGCTCACTACCACCGAGTATTTTAGAATTGGTGGTGCCAATAATAAGACGTTTAAAGAACATATAGCCCCATTTATGCTTCAAGTGTTTAATTCTATCTCTTTTACGAACCAATTTCCAACACAGACTTTGGAATCTCATATCACTTTAATTCCCAAACCAGAAAAGGATTTAACACTTTGCTCTAGTTATCGACCTATATCGTTGATTGGGATAGATTTAAAGATATATGCTAAACTGATTGCACTCCGTCTTCAACCACTTCTTCCAAGCTTAATACATACGGATCAGGTAGGATTCGTTCAAAGTAGAGAAGCACGCGATAACACGATTAAAACTTTTTTGTTGATGAATTATGCACAAAGGGCTAAAATTCCAGTATGCCTTCTTTCAGTTGATGCAGAAAAGGCATTTGATCAGGTGGGATGGCCCTTCCTTAAACATTCTTTAATGCAAATAGGACTGGGGTCAAATATATTCCATAAGATCATGGCACTATATACTAAACCGGTAGCTAGAATAAAAATTAATGGTTCATTGACAACAAGTTTTAATATACAAAATGGTACCCGTCAGGGATGCCCGTTATCCCCTTTACTCTATGTTATAGTAATGGAATATTTAGCGACGGCTATTAGACGGAACTCTTCTATTTCTGGTATACAGATAAAACAGAGGGAAATAAAAATGGCTTTGTTTGCTGATGATCTATTACTTTATATCACTAATCCACACATTGCAATTCCCTCTGTGTTATCTGAATTCCAGCGGTTTGGGAAACTGAGCAATTTTAAAGTAAATGTATCAAAATCAGAAATCCTTAATGTGTCGCTCGTACCCGAACAGGTTGCAATGTTGAGAGCTAATTTTATGTTTAGGATTTGCTCTGCAGCTGTAAAATTTTAGGTGTTAAAATCACCCCGGACTCAAATCATTTATACTCAATGAACTATGTTCCTCTTCTGCAACGTACCTTACAAGATCTAAAAAAATATGATGTTAAGCAATACTCATGGTTTGGGAGGATTAATATATTGAAAATGGATATAATACCGCGGTTTTTGTATTTTTTTCAAACTATCCCAATTGGTGTCCCTAGATCATTTTTCTCCACATTACAATCGGCTTTTACAAAATTTATTTGGGGACATAAAAAACCAAGATTACAAAAGAAATTATTATCATTACCAAAAACGAAAGGAGGTGCGGGTGCACCTGATCTATATTATTATTATGTCTCGGTTGTTTTGACTAGACTGGTGGACTGGTTTTATTGTTCGGAAATTAAACAATGGGTAAAAATAGAGCAAGGGTTGAATCAATTGGATTTAAAGGTGTTGCCATGGTTAGACTTGTCTGGTAGTAATTTAAACCAAGAGTTATTAGAGTCTATGCCTTCCCTCACATTTCATGTGTTGAATATATGGGGCAAAACAGCTATAAAATTGGAACTTTCCTCCTATGAAGGATCTATGACACCTTTATTTGGCAATCCTTTATTTCCACCGGCATTAAATAGGACACGTTTTCTTATATGGAATAGGGAATCCCATTATAAACTGAGTAATATTTTATGCCAGGGGTCAATTCCGTCTTTATTAAATCTATTCCCTACACAGCGACCATCACTTATGCAAATGTTGGAGTTTTGGCAGTTGCGGTCATTTTGGTGTACAATTCATTCAAGTAAGTCTCTGGGTAGAGATTTAACTCAACTTGAAACTCTCCTGACACAAGATCAAAAACCAAATCATGTTATATCAGTACTGTATAAGATGTTTATTATTAAAAATCACCCGGAGCCCCCAGAATATATAAATAAATGGGTTCATGAGATCAACGCTCAAATTGAGGTTGGGGAATGGGAGAAGGCATTTAATTTCTCTCACTGTTTGTCACCGTCGATTAAAGCACAAGAGACGAATTACAAATTGCTCTCAAGATGGTACTGGAGCCCAGTGACACTCCATCGTATATACCCAGAAAAATCAGATATATGTTGGCGGTGCCATAGAGACAAGGGCACATTGCTCCACATTTGGTGGGAATGCCCCCTAATTTTTAGATTTTGGAAAAAGCTAATGCAATTATATACAACAGTCACTGGGGAGGTAATCCCAAATACACCACAAATCACCCTTCTCTCTATGTTACCAAGAACATATAAAAATGTTAAAAAGAATCTTTTAGGATACTGGTTGACGGCGGCAAGAACTGTGATACCGCGGCACTGGCGATCAACCCAGTCTCCTACGATAAATGAATGGGCTCTAGAAATGGATAACATAGAGAGAATGGAGATACTTTTAGCACAAGAATTAGATACATATGAAAGATGCCTCCTGGTTTGGACTCCCTGGAGACAGCATAGGAAATTGGTAAAAAATTGAGGAATTAGGAGGGAAGAAAGGGGAGGGAGGGATCCGCGGAGGAGAGAGGAGAGAGAAGTGGGGGAGGGGGAGAGGTTAGATATAGATTTTCCCCCTTTCCTCCTTTCTGTTTTTTTTTTTTTTTTTTTTTAGGGAGGGAGGGAGGGAAGAGGAAATAAAATAATAAATGTGATTATTATGTATGTAAGTAATATATATGTTTGAAATTGTTTAACTATGTGTAATGCTTTATAATAATTGAAAATAAAAATAGAATTGGATAAGAATTGGTGGTGCCAATGCTGACTTTAAACATTGCTTCTGGTCTTGTCTATCCATCCAAGCATTCTGGACAAAGGTTAATAATCTTACCTCTTCGGCATTAGGTCTCCCTGATATATTATATCCTAAGAATTGCTATTAAGTGTGTTTGGTGATCTTTCCTTTTTTAAATACGCCAAGCGAATACTTTTGTATCTTATATTTCTACGCAAAAAAGCCATTCTGTTGTTTTGGAAGAAACTTCACTAAATACCTGTCTACAATTGATTTATAATAGTGTCCCTCTGTATATGCCCACTTTTGAACTTAGGAAGAACCCAACTCTGTTTAATAAAATGTGGTACAAATTGATTTCTAGTCCACTCACTCTTACCTCTTTAGATCCAGGATATTAGAATCTATGTACAGTATATAATTGTTCTGCAGTGTAGCCTTACTTTCACTTCAGATTTGTTGTAACTATTTTACTTGCAATATACAGTATACTGATATAGGCTAAGGAGATGTGAGAGATTATTTCCTTTTGCTTGTTTTTCTTTTTGTTTATGGCAATGCACTTATTGTTTATAGCAATGGCAACCCACATGATTTTCTGATGATGATGATAAAGATGCTTTTCAAGTTTCCAAAACTGAATATGATGTATTTTTGATTGAACAAACAATGTATTTACACAAATAGGATTTCTCAACAAGAAGGTTCTTGCTGTTTGCAAAAAAGTGCCCTCGCTATATGCCTATGATATGAATAGCAGGATGGCCCCACTGCAAAGCTAGATTTTTTCTAATCCCTCAAGTTGGACTTTAGGAGCCAAGCAAAAGGCTTAATATGTGATTTGAACATAGCATGTGTTATAAAGGTATGTCTAGGTTGTTGATGAGAACACAATATAGTAGTGAAGTAAAAGTAATCAAGTTCTTGCTCCTGCCCTACTGAGTGACCCCACCACTACTTCCATGTCCTACATTATATTTAAACATTTTGGCCACAAATTCTATTTTTCCCTACAATAAAGATCTAATAACTATATGTATACTCAAAATCCTACTATAGCCCATGGCAGCTAAATGAAAGTGTGTGTGTGTGTGTGTGTGTGTGTGTGTGTGGGGGGGGGGGGTTGACTAAGATAAGCAAAGGAGAGCAGAGCACAATCTCACTATGCTGTATATAATTAAGAACCAACAGCAAAAAACTTTTCTGAAAGGGAATAGCCATTGTGGGTGAGGATTTAAAGGGGTCTAGCCACAAACCCTTCATCAGGGTCCAAGTAGTAGCGTAGCCCTTAGCAATCCAACTCTGCCCAGCTCTGTATAATAGACCTACACTATACAGTAAACATCTGCTTTCTAATTTTTTGTTGTTTATTTTCCCCTGCATACCAAATTTAATTTAATACCAAGAGTAAATAAATCTCGCTCCTCTTAGCAGAAATCTATGAGCACATACTTTCTCTGTTAACTGGCAGGTACTATTTTCTCACCTGTGGAAAGTTATATGAAATGTTTTATGCCGAGCGCCAATGTTCCTTTGTCTTCTAATGGTCATGGATGCTACACAAAGTCAGAAACACAGCAAAGTTCAGCACCAACAGCCCAGGTTGTTGACAGCCCCAGGGTGTAAAAGGAGACTTTATTAAATGTTATAAGTAAAGTGAATTCCCAGAGTTAGTTTGGAAATTTCCATACCCAGTGTCTAGGCTATGATCACAAATAGCTAATATTAAGAGGTAATACACTCAAATGAAATCTTGGCCCTTCAAATAGAATATCAAGTATCCCAGTTACTCATTATGTTGTAATTTACCCCCCAAGGTCTACAAGCTAAGATGTTATCTTATTTAAATGTTACAGATTGAAGTATAATCTGGTTTGAAAATAAGATGACAAAATAAATCCCCAGAGCTAAATGCGACAAAGCAGTAATAAAATATCAATATAATAAAAATATATTATGGGGATAGAGAAGAAAAATAGTAAATATGTTTCATACAGTGAACAATTAGGTTTCATCAGTAAAGCAAAGGGAAGAATATGGAAATGAGTCATATCTGTTATAAGTAAGAGTCAAATGAGCAATTATGGAAATTTTTGATAAAAGACTGGAGGTTAATGTTTAGTAGCACTGTTTGCACTTATCATACACAATTACATTGTTAATATTTTTTTATGAATTGTTTCTTTGCATGCCTTTAAATGCTAATATATTTGACAGGAAGTCTTTGCCAGGAAGCTGTTGAAACACGCTATTTCCTCTGATTGGAACGCAAATGTGTAATTTCCTGTCTCACACTAGTGTTTCTACTTCCGGTTTCTGGAACACCAGTAGTTGTTATCTAATCCATTTCTGCTTTATAATATATATATATATATATATATATATATATATATATATATATATATATATATGTATATATATATATATATATATATATGTATATATATAGAAACTCTCGTATATGAGACCACGGCCCTGATGATGTCTGCTTATGTCAAAACTAGGTGGGAGGAGTTGGGTCACGTGACATTGCCAAGCTCTGCAGTTGTTACTGGATGGAAGCATTGATTGTTTATATTGGATTTGTTTGTGCTTTTTACTGTAAAGTTTGTGCCGTTTGCTCTACTGCAAATAAAATAACTTGTCAGTAATACTGCGCAATAAAGTTTTTTATCCCTATTTCAATGATGTCCTGATGTGATGAGAGTCTGTCTTAGGCCCCTTTCACACGGGAGGGACCAGTAATGATCCACCCCGTGATGATCCGCTTGCTCAGCGGGGATCGCTCCTTTGTCCCCGCTGAGCCGGCGGATAACAGGGTGGTCCCAGCACACTGTGCAGGGACCGCCCTGTCAGCTCTCCGCTCTCCTCTATGGGGGATCGGACGAGCACGGACCGTCTGTCTGCGTTCATCCGATCCGCTCTGCAGACGGATAGAAAAATAGGGTTTTCCTCCGTCTGCAGAATCGGACAATAGCGGAGGCGGACGATAGCGGGTGTCTGTGGATGTTTATCAGCAGACACCCGCTATCCCATAGGGATGCATTTATGTCCGTATTTCATCCGCAAACGGATGGATGAAATACAGACATAATGTCCACATGTGTGAAAGGGGCCTAAGGAGGATCCTACTGGTGTTCGTATAATCTATCTCTCCATGTGTATGGTGATATCCAAGTGGATGAGTCTTAAGCATGTTTGACTGCTTTTGACTAAATGGTCCATTTGTTGGGGTAAGAGTCAGTGTGAACTTTTTGCACTGTGTGACAGATCCTTCTCAGTACTTTCTTTGTGTGGACTTGCACCCATTGGACTGTTCATATGGAGATGTTTCATCATTTTAATATAGGGACTTTTTTTCTAGCTTTTAATGCTGCACTATCGGCGAACTATCGGCCGCGTTCGCGGTCCGCGTTCGCGAAACGTCCCGTCAGGGAAGTTCGTCCATCACAACTGGGGATACATTGTTGCTAGGGAAGGTCTTATGTTGCTGGGAAGGGACCTATTGTTACTGAATGCAGGGGATCAGTTTTAATGCTTTTATCATTATCTTGTTATCATTAATACATTAAATATAATTAGTTAGCACCACAAAATGATACTTGGTTCTGTATTCTCTGAAAGGGGTAAACTGGGAGTGTGTAGGGAGTGGAGACAAGGGGTGACCCGGAAGGGGAGAGTACCTGCACCTATTTTCTGATAATAAAAAAAGCCCTGCATAGTCCGGATGCTGTACAGAAATATTCTGGGTCAGGTACTAAGAATACATTAAAGCCATTGGATCAGCATGACAACCATCATTTTGAATGTAGAGGCAAACAATTTTTCCCCACTATTGGGAATCAGTTTAGTTGCTCTTGCTTGCATGCATGTAGCCTAGATAGTTAATGGTGTATATATGGCCACTGAAACAGTAAAGTAGGGTCCACAACTCTCTGGCTCTACAACGAATTGTCTAAGCAGAATGCATACTTCTTAACCACTACAATACGGGGCACTTCCTTCCCAGACCAATTTTCAGCTTTCAGCGCTCTCGCACTTTCAATGACAATTGCGCGGTCATGCTACACTGTACCCAAATGAAATTTTTAGCATTTTGTTTGCACAAATAGAGCTTTCTTTTGGTGGTAAGAGGAAATGGGAAGTGTGGCAAAGGGGTCTGTTTTTTGATAAGGCACCTCATCCCAAGATTAGATTGGTAAATTTGTAGGGCATTTTGGGAAAGAGGGAATTATTGTGGTGCCTAGCAGTCAAACCAATAACCAAATGTTTATAAAAAACAAAATATATAAAAAAAAAATTTATTACAACGTGATAATCATATTATACACCATTTCTTTTGGTGGTATTTATTCATGACTCCGTTTTTTTATTTTTCGCGATAAAAGCGAAAAAAGAGCGGAAATTTGGAAAAAAAACAATATTTTCTTCTTTCTATTTTAAAAGAAATCCAATAAAATCGAATGTTGTCATAAATTTAAGCCAAAATGTATTCTGCTACATGTTTTTGGTAAAAAAATTCCGTTAAGTGTATAATAATTGTTTGTGTGATCACGAACATATATACGCAAATGATCATGTACAGTGTGATCACAGACATATGGGTGCAGATAATCATTGGGACATGTGATTTTATTATTTGGGGACATGTGTGTTTTGGGGACATTGTATGGGGACATGTGTGTTTACACTGGTGATCAGTGAGTAAAAAGCTGTAAAAAACAGCTCATACTCCCTGATCACCAGCCGGCTGCAGCATGTGAGGAGAGGAGAGCCGATTGCCTAGCAACCGGCTGTTTGCTTACATCACATGACGGCTGTGATTGAACACGGCTGTCATGTGATCAAGAGGGCAATCACAGAGCCCTCCTGCTGATCGGAGATGTGCCGTGTCTGGGTGACACAAGCGCATTAGGATCGCGCAGCTTGCACGGGAACGCGTGCGCACGCGATCCCCCTCCTTCTGAAGGACGTTCAGAAGGAGAGAGCTCCCACCCGGCCAATGTACATATACAGCCAGATGACGTCTGATGATGAAACGCGTAGGGCGTGGCCATAGGACACACACATACTCTCTCTCGAGGCGGCAGTGAATGAACATATTGATATACGGAGCTTGTATTTTTGTATCCTTGTGAGTAAATTTCTTTTAATCTAATAAACCGGATTGTTTTGCAATATTACACTATGGATACTTTTCTTTTTCATCCATCATCCAATTAAATGTATTCCTGTGAGGATAAGCGAAGTACTTGGACCAGCACTATATAGCGACACAGGGGCTCACACTGTGAAGGCTCTTTTACCCCTGTAGGGGCAGGGGAGCTGGTGAGTGCGAAATCTGATTCCTGCACGAAAATCACACCGGGCTTCTATTTCTCAGAACCTAAGAACTACTTGTGCACCAGTCACTTAATCATTGTTTGGAAGATTTTAACACTCATAACATTATTGCTTTATGGATGTTAATTAATGAATATTATATAACTATATATGCTTGATTCTAGCACCGAGTATTTTTAGAACTCAAGAATCACTTGTGCACCAGTCACTTTAATTCTTAACACTTTTAATATTGTTGGTTTATGGACACTAACTAATGAATTATTATTAATATTATTGTTATCATTATTAATATTATAAGATATGTATAAGCTTGATTCCAGCACTTAGTATTTTTATTAGGCACTTATATACACACACACACACACACATATATATATATATATATATATATATATATATATATATATATATATTTTTTTTTTTTTTTTTTTTTTCGCTCTCAAAGGGCTTATCTCATTCCAGACCTGCCATGTGGGTATTATTTACTTTAAAATATACAGTGGTGTGAAAAAGTGTTTGCCCCCTTCCTCATTTCCTGTTCCTTTGCATGTTTGTCACACTTAAGTGTTTCGGAACATCAAACCAATTTTTAACAATAGTCAAGGACAACACAAGTAAACACAAAATGCAATTTGTAAATGAAGGTGTTTATTATTAAAGGTGAAAATAAATCCAAACCATCATGGCCCTGTGTGAAAAAGTGATTGCCCCCCTTGTTAAAACATACTATAACTGTGGTTGTCCACACCTGAGTTCAATTTCTCTAGCCACACCCAGGCCTGATTATTGCCACACCTGTTCACAATCAAGGCATCACTTAAATAGGAGCTGCTTGACACAGTAAGGTCCACCAGAAGATCCTTAAAAGCTACACATCATGCCGAGACCCAAAGAAATTCAGGAACAATTGAGAAAGAAAGTAATTGAGATCTATCAGTCTGGAAAGGGTTATAAAGCCATTTCCAAAGCTTTAGGAATCCAGCAAACCACAGTGAGAGCCATTATCCACAAATGGCGAAGACATGGAACAGTGGTGAACCTTCCCAGGAGTGGCCGGCCGCCCAAAATTACCCCAAGAGCGCAGCGACGACTCATCCAAGAGGTCACAAAAGACCCCACAACAACGTCCAAGGAACTGCAGGCCTCACTTGCCTCAGTTAAGGTCAGCGTTCATGACTCCACCATCAGGAAAAGACTGGGCAAAAATGGCCTGCATGGCAGAGTTCCAAGGAGAAAACCACTGCTGAGCAAAAAGAACATCAAAGCTCGTCTCAATTTCTCCACAACACATCTTGATGATCCCCAAGACTTTTGGGACAACATTCTGTGGACCGATGAGACAAAAGTGGAACTCTTTGGAAGCTGTGTGTCCAAGTATATCTGGCGTAGAAGGAACACTGCATTTCAGAAAAAGAACATTATACCAACAGTAAAATATGGTGGTGGTAGTGTGATGGTCTGGGGCTGTTTTGCTGCTTCAGGACCTGGAAGACTTGCCGTGATAAAAGGAACTATGAATTCTGCTGTCTACCAAGAGATCCTGAAGGAGAATGTCCGACCATCTGTTCGTGTACTCAAGCTGAAACGAACTTGGGTTCTGCAGCAGGACAATGATCCTAAACACACCAGCAAGTCCACCACCGAATGGCTGAAGAAAAACAAAATGAAGACTTTGGAGTGGCCTAGCCAAAGTCCTGACCTGAATCCTATTGAGATGTTGTGGTATGACCTTAAAAAGGCCGTTCATGCTCGAAAACCCTCTAATGTAACTGAATTAGGACAATTCTGCAAAGATGAGTGGGCCAAAATTCCTCCAGGACGCTGTAAAAGCCTCATTGCACGTTATCGCAAACGCTTGGTTGCAGTTGTTGCTGCTAAGGGTGGCCCAACCAGTTATTAGGTTTAGGGGGCAATCACTTTTTCACACAGGGCCATGATGGTTTGGATTTTTTTTCACCTTTAATAATAAACACCTTCATTTACAAATTGCATTTTGTGTTTACTTGTGTTGTCCTTGACTATTGTTTAAATTGGTTTGATGTTCCGAAACACTTAAGTGTGACAAACATGCAAAGGAACAGGAAATGAGGAAGGGGGCAAACACTTTTTCACACCACTGTATATATTCACATTTGCACTTTAAATCAGTGTATCCCACTTAAGTTTAAGGTGGGTAGGCACACACCCATTTATTTTGCAATTAAACTATTGGGTTCTGAGAGAACCTCTGTTTTCTTCACTATAGCTCATTTTTATTCGTTTATTTGAGGTTTATGTGGTTTATGTGGTTTATGTGGTTTATGTGGAGCGCCACAGCTACCTACACCACTTTCTACCTTATATTCCAACCTAACAGGTTGGTACTACCAGGTAGTGGCAGCCCCCTCCTTATCTAGTTTCTTTGTATTCTATCCATAGTGCAAACCCTTTTTCCTTTTGTTATTTCTAAGAGTTTGGCAGTCATATCATTGTATAACCACTTTTAGACTGGACCATTTTGCTGGCTTAAGACCAGACCACTTTTTGCGATTCGGCACTGCGTCGCTTTAACTGACAATTGCGCGGTCGCGCGACATGGCTCCCAAACAAAATTGACGTCCTTTTTTTCCCACAAATAGAGCTTTCTTTTGGTGGTATTTGATCAACCCTGCGGTTTTTATTTTTTGCGCTATAAACAAAAATAGAGTGACAATTTTGAAAAAAAAACACATTATTTTTTACTTTGTGTTATAATAAATATCCCCCAAAAATATATATAAAAAAAGTTTTTTTTCCCTCAGTTTAGGCCGATACGTATTCTTCTACCTATTTTTGGTAAAAAAAATCGAAATAAGCGATTATTGATTGGTTTGCGCAAAAGTTATAGCGTTTACAAAATAGTGGATAGTTTTATGGCATTTTTATTAATATTTTTTTTTTTACTAGTAATGGCGGCAAACAGCGATTTTTATTGTGACTGCGACATTATAGCGGACACATCGGGCATTTTTGGGACCATTGTCATTTATACAGCAATCAGTGCTATACAAATGCAATAAATCCAGTGTAAATGACCCTGGCAGTGAAGGGGTTAACCAGGGGGTGGCAGTGTAGGGGTTAAGTGTTCCTAGGTCGTGTTACTAACTGTGGGAGGCTGGGCTTTGTGTTAGTGAACACTGATCTCTGACCCAATCACATGGAGCAGAGATCAGCGTCACTTGTTGCTAGGCAAAACGGGGAGATGCTGTTTACAATGGCATCTCCCTGTTCAGCCGCCCCGTGAGATGATCGCGGGTATCCCTGCGATGGCAGGGCGGCATATAAAAATGGACGTACCTGTACACCAATATGTCTGCCCGTGCCATTCTGCTGAAGTACATCGGCGTGCGCCGGTCAGGAACTGGTTAAAGTAGTATTCAAAACTATTATATTGCAGCGTATCAATTCTTAGATGTGATGACTGAATTAGTTACCTTTTTAGGTTTTCTTTCTTCTATTTTGGTGATCCAGACAACAAGCTCTCCACCAGAATGTATCAGTTTACATGGATAAGACAAACCACTAAACACTGGCAGGGGTGATTAAATGATCAGCTTGAATTTATTCAGGTATAACCTTTATCCGAAAGGGAAAAAACGTTTTCTGTAACAGATTAGTGTGAGCTGGAGTTTGGCTTCAATTTGTTAGTGTATCTAAAACATTTACCACTATCCTCCCCCCAGATTAATGCCGCTGACTGCTGTGCCTCCTGTGCACAGCACACTTGTGTCTCCCTAATACAGGATGTGTGTTACTGGCCAAATCACCATGTCAAAACAGAGCCAAAGAAAATAAATTGGAGGCAGCCACCACATCTAATGGTCGGTAAGCTGCAATACAATACATTTTTGGTTTTGGGTTTAATACTGCTTTAAGTTTGAAGTGTTTCTCTTCCTATCTCAGAAAGATGGGCTTTATAAGAAAGTACAAAAAACAATTTTGCCTCATATGAATGTATACTATGTCTTTGTACTGTATATACAGCTCAGTCGTCTGTACCAGAGAAAAATGAAAGTGCGAAAGTGTTTTTTAAAAAGTCATTGGAATACTATTTAATAAGAATAGTAAACCCTATAATATTTTTGCTATGTAGTTTTATTGTATAACACCAATGGTAATTCTATTACTGCCATGCCCCACTCCAACCCCTAAACTACTGAAACCAATCAATAGAAGAACCATAAAGCTTCGTTTTTGAAAGCACATCATGAGAAGAGACTCTAAATTGGACCAATTCTGAGCCCAGGACACACATTTATCAGTCATACCTACTGATGTAGAATGCGCATGAAAAGCAATTGCAACATCACATTGGATCTCTGAGACATAATAAAATAAAATATTGAGAGAGATTGTTATTCATAAGGAGAAGTATTAGGACATATTTAGTGGTGCGTGTACCAACAATTCTAAGTATACCCTTTAAAAGATGCAAGGTGAAGAAAGAGTGCAAGCTTTTTTTTTGTTGGATTTGGGACATCCAGTTCTGTGGTAGGAGTTGTACAAGTGAGCATAGAACATGTTTGAACAGTGATGTAAAACCACATCTAACAACTAAAGGAGACAAGAGCTAGGTAGACAGGCTGAGTTTGAAGTACATTGTATTTGGCCTTCATGAAGCACAGTGGCCTGGCTCAAAATCAAAGAGTCCATTCTAGCATGCTGAGGGACCACACTGCTTGATCGAAGCAGCCACAGAAACCACAGGAAAAATTTAACCAAAGCCAAGCAAAACAAAAAGACAACCAAAGTGGTCACTGGACAATGCCAGAAGCACTGCTTTGGAAGACAGGCAATGCTTCAAAAAAACGGAAAATCAGTGCATGCCAACCATTCATGCCTCTTCGGGAATACAAATATAGTTTGATTTATTGTGGATAATAGTACAGGGGAACAAAATGCAAATGGTATTTAGAAGCCCTTGAACAATGCATGTCACATGTAACTGCTGTAAAACTCATCCTTTAACTGGTGATATTTGAAATTTAGTCTAGCGTGGCATTTTATATGAAACAGGCCCAAGAGGTTTTTATAAGGTGCCACTGATTTGAAAAAATGGCCTTCAATATCTGATTAAGATCTATAGATCAGGTTTCAGTATATGGTTTTCTTTACAACAAAATAACTGAATGAGTGGAGATAAGTAGTACTCTATAGCACTGCAGGCAATTGGCTGTCGTGCTGAGCGAAATTTTTTTTTCCAACATTCCCGTTTGGGAGGAGTTGATCATTATATCAACTCCTCTTAAATTGGAACGGCCATAGATGGATTGAAATTTGGCTGGTCCCTGCTAAGTTCACTTTAAAAATTAAAAAAGGATTTGTGTACTTTTTTTTAAAGTAAAAATGTGTGCATTTAATTATATTTTCTCTTAGAAGCCTGCAGAGCATTGCAATCGCGGGTACAACATCAGGCTCCTGCAGACACTCAGTACAGCTGTCTGCCTATACCTCCCATATGGTCAGACAGTTACTGAAGTGCAGGAAGAGTAATGAACTAAGAGGGAGCTCATCAGTGCCCTCTCAGTTCATTGAGAACTACAAGCAGCCTGCCGTGCTGGCAGATGGGACTTGCTGTTCATTCATTCATTCACAAATCCATGTAAATGGATGAATGACACTGTTTACATTTGAAATCCCTCCTCTTTATTTTGCAGTGGAGGAAGGAGAGTAAGTAGTATTTATAAATGAAGTTGTATGAATGAATGGCTCAGCAGCACTACCAGATTAATAGTAAAGGATTTTCACTATTGGATCATTTTTTCACCCTTTCTTCATTCTGTCCACATGTCTACACTGATATTTGGTGAGATTTCACATATTTTGCACATTAATGTTGTGCATATTTTATACATTCTTCAGCACTGCTAGAAAGACTTACATTGCCCTGCACATACAAGACTTCCACACCCTGTCGTCATCTGTCAGCTTTAAAAGGTCGGAAATCTACGGAGCCAAAAGTTGTTCATCAGCCTGCATATTGTGAATTACTGAAACCTTATACATTATGAAGACTTCTCATAGATAACAAGAGAGGGGAAAAGTCAGCTATAGTTCAAGATTACTTTTAAAATGCTGCAGCACCCTCTTGTGTCGTTTTTAGTGCAGAATATATTCCAGACATAATTCATAAAGGTCTACTGTATATTTGAATTGATGTATAGCTTGTGATAAAAAAGTATATGTGAAAATAGATATCTATCAGTAAGAAAAATAAATAAATAAAATGTATCCACTTAACTTTATTTCATGAATGCAAGTGATTCAAGGTGCAAGAAAAACAGTGTATGGGTGTGTGTGTGTGTATCTCTCTCTCTCTCTCTCTCTATAGTGCCTTGCGAAAGTATTCGGCCCCCTTGAACTTTTCAACCTTTTGCCACATTTCAGGCTTCAAACATAAAGATATAAAATTTTTTTTTTTTTTGTGAAGAATCACCAACAAGTGGGACACAATTGTGAAGTGGAACGAAATCTATTGGATTTTTGAAACTTTTTTAACTAATAAAAAAATGAAAAGTGGGGCGTGCAAAATTATTCGGCCCCCTTGCGTTAATACTTTGTAGAGCCACCTTTTGCTGCGATTACAGCTGCAAGTCGCTTGGGGTATGTCTCTATCAGTTTTGCACATCGAGAGACTGAAATTCTTGCCCATTCTTCCTTGCAAAGCAGCTCGAGCTCAGTGAGGTTGGATGGAGAGAGTTGGTGAACAGCAGTTTTCAGCTCTTTCCACAGATTCTCGATTGGATTCAGGTCTGGACTTTGACTTGGCCATTCTAACACCTGGATACGTTTATTTGTGAACCATTCCTTTGTAGATTTTGCTGTGTGTTTGGGATCATTGTCTTGTTGAAAGATAAATCTCCGTCCCAGTTTCAGGTCTTTTGCAGACTCCAACAGGTTTTCATCCAGATTGGCTGCATCCATCTTCCCCTCAATTTTAACCTTCCCTGTTCCTGCTGAAGAAAAGCAGGCCCAAACCATGATGCTGCCACCACCATGTTTGACAGTGGGGATGGTGTGTTGAGGGTGATGAGCTGTGTTGCTTTTACGCCAAACATATCGTTTTGCATTGGGGGGCAAAAAGTTTGATTTTGGTTTCATCTGATTTTGTCTCCCAGGTGGCTTGTGGCAAACTTTAGACAAGACTTTTTATGGATATCTTTGAGAAATGGCTTTCTTCTTGCCACTCTTCCATAAAGGCCAGATTTGTGCAGTGTACGACTGATTGTTGTCCTATGGACAGACTCCCACCTCAGCTGTAGTTCTCTGCAGTTCATCCAGAGTGATCATGGGCCTCTTGGCTGCATCTCTGATCAGTCTTCTCCTTGTCTGAGCTGAAAGTTTAGAGGGACGGCCAGGTCTTGGTAGATTTGCAGTGGTCTGATACTCCTTCCATTTCAAAATGATTGCTTGCACAGTGCTCCTTGGGATGTTTAAAGCTTGGGAAATCTTTTTGTATCCAAATCCGGCTTTAAACTTCTCCACAACAGTATTACGGACCTGCCTGGTGTGTTCCTTGGTCTTCATGATGCTCTCTGCGCTTTAAACAGAACCCTGAGACTATCACAGAGCAGGTGCATTTATACAGAGACTTGATTACACACAGGTGGATTCTATTTATCACCATCAGTCATTTAGGACAACATTGGATCATTCAGAGATCCTCGCTGAACTTCTGGAGTGAGTTTGCTGCACTGAAAGTAAAGGGGCCGAATAATTTTGCACCCACTTTTCAGTTTTTGCAACAATAGGGTCATTGGTTCAAATCCCAACCAGGATGCTATCTGCATAAATTTTTCATGTTCTGTGTTTGTGTGGGGGTTTCCTCCTACACCCCTAAGACATGGTGTTAAGTTAATTGTGTCTATCTAAATTGGCCCTAATATCTGTATGTATACATGTGAAGTAGGGGCTTTAGTTTGTAAGCTCTTTGAGGGTAGAGACTTATGTGTATGTACAATATATGTAAAGTGCTGCTTAAAATTGTTGGTGCTTTACAAATAAATCAAAGTAATCTAGGATCGGAGCATAGACATATCTATACTTCAGTGTTTCTCAACTCCAGTCCTCAAGGCGCCCCAACTGGTCATATTTTCAGGATTTCCATTATTTTGCATAGGGGAATTGATCAGTTGCACTGCCTTAGTAATTACCACAGCTGTTTCATCTGAGGGAAATCCTGAAAACATGACCTGTTGGGGTACCTTGAGAACTGGAGTTGAGAAACACTGCTCTCCTTCATACTGCAGATCAGTGATTAAAATGGCAGGGATGCTTGGTGTTGCTAGATGCTCTAACTCCCTTACATACCTTACCTTACCTCATGTATATTTATTCCTTCTTCAAAAGGATATACATCTCTACCCCCTCTTCCAACGACACTATACATCATCCTTATTTTTCTTCCTGCTCAGACAGGCCTTACAAAACATGGCAGCAGCACAGATTTCATTTACGAAAGGCCTGCTGTGTCTTGTCAGCAAAAATAAATAAAAAATAGCCAGGACCCCCATTATGTGATCTAATGCGATTGCACCTCTGATCCCAAAGAGTGGGGAGCTCTCTCTACAAAGCACTAAATAATGATAACTAGCCAGTTGTTTTTTACTTTCACATAGGATAGTTATGGGCAAATATGTATTCACACAGACTAATTAGCCAGATTTAAAGATATGCTTTGCAATCTAGTTGGCCTTTTTTTGCTTGCTTTTATCTTTTTTTTTTATGAAACAAAATGCATGTAACATATTGATTACTTGTTCACAGAACATTTACTAAATATTCAGTTTTTTTTTTCTTTTCGTTTTGGATAGAGCAAGGGAGGGTTATTATTATAATCCCATCTGTTTCGCATTGTGGAGATTTTCCTTCACTTGCTGTCCCATAGCCAAACAGGAAGTGAGAGGAAATCCCTGCAAAGTAAATGAAATTCTTTGCCCCCCCCCCTCGGTCACCAGAAATAGCGTCCCCATTGGAAGATTTCCCCTATATTACTTTTCTGTGGACAACCCAAAATTTGGGATTTTCTTTTACTTTCTTTTTTAATGATAAAGGTAAACAGGACAAATAGAGAGAGTGAATCTAATTAACAGGGACACAGACAGCAATACAAGTTGCCAGGTGTTCTAATCCATCTCCCTTCTATCCAAAACTAAAAAAAAAAGTTTTGCCTTTAGTTATACACAGCCAGAGTTACAGCATACAAATAATTTTGGCAGAAAGCAAATATGCAAAACTAACTCTAACCTGCTTGTGCTGTTTTGCTATGGTGCTCAGTTGTAAAAAGTGCTTTTCTTTATTTAAGTTTTTAGGAGCCTTCCAAACACAACCTCTTTATAGCAGCTCATAAACCCATCTCAAAATGTTTATTATTCACATTTTCCTGATAATGCTTTTTATTTGCTGTCTTCGGCCATAAGCATAGCATTTCAGTACAAATCCATCAAAACTAAGAATACGCTGGAGGAATTCCATTTGAGGCCCTGTCTACATCTTATATATCAATTTTATGTCAGGTTATTAGGTTAGCTAAGTTTAGTCTATTCATATTGTTTGGCTGCTCATTTTATGTTCCAAACATGCTTTGCAAAAGCCATTAATTATGTTGCTACATATGCACACACACACACTGCCAAATTTTCTTAATCCCCATAATAAAATAAGAACAGATTCACATTAAATAATGAGTGCCTAAAACTGATTTGCTAAATTCTACACACAAAATCTAGATTTCTATTGTTGCAGTAAGTAAATATTTCCTTCTGAAAGTGTAGGATTGCTTTATGGGGAACACTTTACAACTGTTGATATGCTTGACTTGCTGTGTGTTCAGTTCTGTAGCCTCAAGATGCAAAGAAACACCAAGAGGTAAGATGAACATGATTTTCTTAAGGACGTGTTTATCATACCAATGACCTTTTACAGTAACACTATACTTTCAAAGCAACCAGACATTGGGTTTATAGTTTACACTCTTCCTTTACTGTGGCTCCATAAATAATAAATAAGCTACTGTACATATAATGAATGTTGTAGATGTTTTTCTTGTTCAATATGATTATTAAATTATGTCAGTAACAAGCCACATATGTTACAAAGATTACAGCCAGTATTATGGCTAGTGACCTAGCTATAATACAGTGTAATGGAACATCATAAGACAACAAGGGGCAAAGAAACAATGAAATGAAGATTGGGAACTCAAACGAGCATTGGTAACCAAGGTCAACATACTATAAAGAGTCCCGTTAGAGCAGGCAGCAACATAGCATAAGATGAGATGGTCAAGTGCAAGTTTGACCATATCAAAAGGGGGAAAACAAAATGAGCAGCAAGGATAGAAGGGTGAGGAGAGTGTGAGTCCCAAGGGTCTGCTGGAAAGCAAGATTAAAAGAGTCAAAAGGGCAGAATGGAGTCAATTGGAGTAACTGTTAGCATGGGAACAGTAAATAGGCATCAACGTGTGAAGAAAGATAGTGGTCCACCCATGGCTGCCAAACTTTTGCATACTTTGTGGCTCCATCTAATAAACCACTTCACATGGACCATAGCTTGTGTAACCCTATTCTTAGTTTCAACTACATTGAGTGAGGGGGATTTCCAAGCTTTCGCTATGGTTTGCTTTCTGGTTGTAGTCACCTGCAATATTAACTTGAATTGAGTCAATGTAACTCTGAGCAGCGGTTCAGGAGGGCCACAAGAGGATCGGGGATTGTAAATGTTTTTATCATGTATTTTGTTATTATCTCAGTTATACTTGAAACAGTTAGCATTTGATTAAGCTGCAACATCATTTCATTTATCAAACCTCTTGGGTAAAACATAGACGAAAATAGTCTTTTTAAGTACATAAAAATACTGATTGATCCTGCCTGAAATCCAGTGTGTGCCTAACTTCCTGTAATAAGCTGACAGCACTACCGCTGCGGTGCTGAAATCCCATTTAGTATTTTCAGCCCTGACTAAATTCTCCCCTGTTGGATTACAACTTCCCAGTTGGACTAGGTGGGGAGAAAACATGAATGTATTGCAGAGATGTACTGGATATGTTCTGTTTTTTTCCAAGAGATACATTTTTAGCATGGAAGTGTTTTCCAAAGCAAGTACATATATTTTTTCCTACCTGCACTAGAACATTGACAACTGAAATCCGAAAGCTGCATCTTTACTTACCTGTAGTCTTCATTACCTCAACTTTTTAGCTGATTTTACCAATAAATTGAACAATTTTAAATCATACACTTGCTTACACAATTTATGGTAATAATAAAAATTTAGCTGGAAAATATACAGTACAACCTATAACAGTTATATATTTAAATCCCAGTCAAAGCATTCCCCCTTATTTTTGCTATTATTGCTTTGCTTCACAATTTTTTTTTTCAGATATAGAATTCACATTCAGGAGACTGCATCACTAGCATATGACAATGATGCTTTTTAAGAATACTGTGGTTTGACTATAGGATTTTAAACAATTATTTATGTCCCATGTAAATGTAATTTTCTCTTTGCTTTAATAAACTTTATTTTTATGCCGTGCAATTTCCTTGAAGATCTCCTCCAATTTCTGCTGACATGTTCACCTAGTCAGGATGAGATGACTTTATGGATAGGCAGATGTGCTTACTGATCTGTATTTTATTGGAGAAGATTTGGATTGTTCATTGTGAATAGTTATCTGTATGGGTGGTCCTTCAGTTCCTGATCCTGTGGGAATAACACTTTCACTAGCAAATACTGCAACAATACATTTAAATAGGATTTATCATTTTTAAGACAACTGAATATCTCATGAGACTCCTAAATCAATGTCCAAGTCTCCCTGCTGCACATCAATTTTCTTGCTGAACCTTCATTCACTTGCAAAAGAATATTCTTACTGAAAAAACAGCAGATGAAATTGACTGAAACTAGATTTACTTATTGTTCTGTATTCCCTGTTGGGTTATTATGGGTTTGTTTTTTTTAATCTGATTACTAAAACTGATTACATGATTTTACTATTGTATTTACTTGTTTGGGCCACCCAGGGTTGGTTATTTTATTTTTCAGCCAGATGTCCATTTAAAGTATTTTTTGTGAAATGTGTAAATCATCATCACTTTAGGACTATTATAATTTATGCAGAGCTCAGATTTTGGACAGATATGTAGAAATAGGCATTTTGTTTCTGGATAACAATTTCCAATTGCCTGTCTTAAATATTTGTAGTTGAGGGAAATAACTCTATGTTAAATTATATACAATCATTTCAATGTTAATAGAAATAGTCTATGAGCCAATTTAAGGGTTCCCCTTAATATCTATACCAGACCTGAAGGGCCTGGTATAGAGTTCAGGGGGACCCCCACGCATTTTTATTTTTTTTTGGTTCGGGGTTCCCCTGTGGGGAAATCCCATGCCGTTTTTATCAAAGAACTTTTATGTGTATTTTTGAGTAGTTTTAAATGACTTTTTTTCCTTTAGAAATGTAATTTTGCTGTCAGACTGTTCTAAACACAGGAAACGTGCCCCTTTACAGGCATACTATAGACACCACCCAGGCACAAAATTTAAAGGAATATTACACTTTTATTGTTTCACTTTAACCACTTGAGACCCGCGCTATAGCCGAATGACGGCTACAGCGCGGATCTCCTTTTCCGGGACTACGTCTATTAACGTAGTCCCGTGCACGAGCGGCCTGCACGCCCCCTGTGGGGCGCGCGCGGCGCGCTCTGTGATCGGCGAGTCTACGAGACTCGCCTGATCACCGATCCGTGCAAGGGGTCGATCCCGACCCCTTATCACGTGATCAGCTGTCAGCCAATGACAGCTGATCATGTGATATAACGGAGCCGGTAATTGGCTATTATTCCTCCTCGCGCTGACAGCGCAAGGAGAAAAAAAAAAGCCGATCACCGGCGGCCGTGATCAGGACATCAGTCCCGATCGCGGCCAGCCCTGCCAGTGCCCACCTGCCCCCTGCCAGTGCCCACCTGCCCCCTGCTTTGCCTGCCTAAATAAAAAATGTGTCCCCCGTCAGTGCCACCCAGCAGTGCCCATAATGCCACCCAGCAGTGCCCACAGTGCCACCCAGCAGTGCCCGCAGTGCCACCCAGCAGTGCCCACAGTCTGCCTAAACAAAGGTGCTGCACCCCAGTGCCACATATCCGTGCCCAGAAGTGCCGCCCATCAGTGCCCAGCAGTGCCACCCATCAGTGCCCAGCAGTGCCACCTATCAGAGCCACCTATCAGTGCCACCTATCAGTGCCCAGCAGTCCCCTCTATCAGTGGTACCTATCAGTGCCCCTTAGTGCCACCCATCCGTGCCACCCATCTGTGCCACCCATCCGTGCCATCTTATCTGTGCCCGTCTTTGCCCATCAGTGCCGCCTTATCTGTGCCCATCGGTGCCGCCTTATCTGTGCCTATTAGTGCAGCCTTAACTATGCCTATCAGTGCCCACCAGTGCAGCCTATCAGTGCCCACCAATGCAGCCTATAAGTGCCCACCAGTGCAGCCTATCAGTGTCCACCAGTGCAGCCTATCAGTGCCGCCTCATCAGCGCACTTCAATGAAGGAGAAAAATTACCTGTTTGCAAAATTTTATAACAAACTATTAAACATGATTTTTTTTTTTTTTTGCATCTTTTTTTGTTTGTTTAGCAAAAAATAAAACTCCCAGCTGTGATTAAATACCACCAAAAGAAAGCTCTATTTGTGGGGAAAAAATGCTAAAAATTTCATTTGGGTACAGTGTTGTATGCCCGCTCACTTGTCATTCAAAGTGCATCAGCGCTGAAAGCTGAACATTGGTCTGGGACTGAGGGGGGTTTAAGTGCCCAGTAAGCAAGTGGTTAAGCATTATTAAAATCACTGCTCCTGAAAAAATGTCAGTTTTTAAAACTTTTTTTTGCATTGATACATGTCCCCTGGGGCAGGACCCAGGTCCCCAAACACTTTTTCCAACAATACCATGCATATAAGCCTTTAAAATTAGCACTTTTGATTTCTCCCATAGACTTTTAAAGGGTTTTCCTCGCCTTTAGAATTTGCCGCGAACATCCAAAATTGTTCGCTCTTCGGTGAACTGGTGAACAGCCAATGTTCGAGACGAACTCATGCTCGACTCGAACATAAAGCCCATTCCTAATCATTATTTTTGGAAGGTAATGTGGAATTATCTAATACGTTTTCACATAGGTTGCACACATCTTGCTGTGGTCCAAAAGTTATCTGTTTTACAATAAAACATCTAATAATGAACACATGCACGTTAGATTTTTAATGTACAGTATGGTACAACAATACTAATGGCTTGTATTAACGATTATTTGTGCAAATATTTTAATTTGTTTATCTTTTACATGGTAACAATTCACCACCCTGTAAATGCTATATTACAGGATTTTGATTTAGGCAATTTAAAATATTTTTTAGAGATGACTGAATCAAGGAAATGCTGATTTGGTTATTGTGTACATTGTGTTTTCTGTGCAGACTGGGGAAAAATGTATGCAACTTACTCAAATTTGTTAATTTACAGTATTATAATTTGCTGTATCTTCTAATCTGAAGATTGGTTTGCCTTTTAATAAATGTTTTTTTTATTTAGGGAGATACATGCCTTAACTTCCATGTAGAGGGAAATAACTCTGTTAAATTATATACAATCATTTCAATGTTAATAGAAATAGTCTATGAGCCAATCCATTGATTTGAGCAATGACAAAGTTCAAATTTCCATTCTCCAAAAATGTAAGGTTTCCCCTTAATATCCATACCAAACCTGAAGGGCCTGGTATGAAGTTTAGGGGGACCCCCACGCATTTTTTTTTTGGTTCGGGGTTCCCCTGTGGGGAAATTCCATGCCATTTTTATCAAGGAACTTTAATGTGTATTTTCGAGTAGTTTTAAATGACCTTTTTTCCTTTAGAAATGTAATTTTGCTGTCAGACTGTTCTAAACACGGGAAACATGTGCCCCTTTACAGGCATACTATAGACACCACCCAGGTAAGAAATTTAAAGGAATATTACACTTTTATTGTTTCACTTTATGCTTAATGGTGTTCCGCTGCTTTCAAATTTGCCGTGAACATCCAAACATCCAAAATTGTTCGCTGTTCGGCAAACTGGCAAACAGCCAGTGTTCAAGTCAAATTCATGCTCGACTCGAACATAAAGCCCATCCCTAATCATTATTATTAGATTTTTAATGTACAGTATGGTACAACATTACTAATGGCTTGTATTAACGATTATTTGTGAAAATATTTTAATTTGTTTTTCTTTTACATGGTAACAATTCAACACCCTGTAAATGCAATATTGCAGGATTTTGATTTAGGCAGTTTAAAATATTTTTTAGAGATGACTGAATTAAGGAAATGCTGATTTGGTTATTGTATACATTGTGTTTTCTGTGCAGACTGGGAAAAAATGTATGCAACTTACTCAAATTAGTTAATTTGCAGTATTATAATTTGCTGTATCTTCTAATTTGAAGATTGATTTGCCTGTTAATAAATGTTATTTTTTATTTAGGGAGATACATGCCTTAACTTCCATGTGTATGTTTGAAGAGAGCTTCGTTTTCCATAGAAAGAGTGACCTCTAGTGTTTCATATTAATGACATTTATTTTTAAACGAGTGAACTTCACGGTACTGTTTCAAAGAAATATATCAAACAGAGCATTTCCATTGCAAACAAAAAAATCCAGAAAAAGTTAGTAATTTCTTTTGAAATAGAATGTTTGTGACATTTCCAAAAGGAAATATTTTAAGGTTAAAAGCACTGAACAAAACACATTTTTGTAAGGAAATGAAAATGAGGTGAAAGTGTTACAAATACCAATACGTCATATCCGGCGAGCGATAACATTCCAATACCTATGTAGTTAGTTGTTCTTAGGATAATGCCACAATTATACTGGAAGTGAAGCCTTTTCTTCCTTTGTTTGCATCAGGGAACATACTTTAGTCTACACCAACTTGTTACTGAATTCCCCATTAAAATTTTCCCTAAGTCCCCCTGTCTGTGCAGTAAGTTCTTTAGCAAACAAAGCTATTGCAGAAGATTCCTGAATAGTATTATGACTAATCTATTACAAAATACTGCTACTAAAAAAGTAAAGCCTCATGAGAATGAAGCATCTTAAATTTCAGATGATGTAAATATTATTATTTTAATACAGGTTTTGTATAGCGTTGACAGTTTACGCAGCGCTTTATAACTTGAGGGTAGACAGTACAGCTACAATACACTTTAATACAATAGGAATCAGAGAGCCCTGCTCAAAAAGCATGCAAATTCATTGGCAAAAGATGCGAAATGAGCATAGTGTTTATGTGTCAGACCAAGCGCATATCCTTTAAAAATGTAGTACCTTTGGTAGATCTAACATGTAAGGCCTTATAGCAAAGATAACTTAATCCAACATTTTTATTATGTGTTGTTTCCCACCTTCAGCAAAGCCCTCCAACCATCCCAGATTTTGTAAAACAGTATCTGCAAAGTTCCAGAAGTGGCATCACCATAAAGGCAGTGGTACAGGACAAGGATCTCTGCAGGTTAGTATGCACTGAGCGCTAGACATGTGCAGACTGAAATATTTTGTTTGTAAATTTGTCCCTAAAAAGACACGGTGATCCTGATGAGAAAGGGTCTGGAGTAAGTACAAAATCCTGGGGAAGATGTCCATTTTAAGAACATTGCATTATTCAAATAAATGAGGTTTGAGCACATAACTTTTAGTAATGGCAGATTTAAGTGAAAAGACTCAAAATATTCTCCAGTATGTATATATTTAATTGCAGAAGTCGCTCATTTAAATGGGAATGGTTCCTGTAAACAATGGTGCTCCGAATCTGGGATTGCAATATTTAGAGCCTCTGATTTCTGGAAGTCTTTAAACATTGATAAATGTCCATATTTTTGGAGTTTCTTTATTAGATTTATAAAATTGTATTAAACAGAGACAAATGGGTGTCACTCACAGTTGCAGTATGATCATACATTTTAATTCACTGACTTCATCCACTACAACACAATTTTCTTCCTACATATTGCAGTTTGAGTTTTTCTACATCAGGAGTTTTGGAGGTTTTTACCACGACTGCCCTATACAAAATCCACCAAAATGATATAGTTTTCCAGGAAATATTCTTACCTCCTGTAATAACAGCACGTGATGGTATATGTGCCTTAAAATAAGTTCTCTGAAGTTTCTAATATTAGTAACTGTAATAGTGTCATACAAATTATACTGTAATAAAGAAAAAGGATTCCTAGCATTTTCCCCCTAGTCTGAAACTCATTTCATACAAGATAAAGGAATAATCTTTAAACTGAAGCGTTATGGTACAAAACTGGCATCTTGTTCCCGTATTTAAACAAAAGAACAAAATAAACATTGGGTCTTCAAATTCAATGTGAAATTCATTATATTGCCAATCATGTGACCGCTGTAGCTTCTGTTGGCCAGATATGATGTTTACACAACTTAACCTCTTTTAGAAAGATTTATATCTTGGGCAAAAAGTCAGAAATGTTTCTCTTGAAACATGTTTTTTTTTAGTATCTCATCGTTCCAGAGGATCTCAGAGCTTCACATTTAGTTCAGCAAATGCAGACAACTACAGATGTTGCATCTACAAGGCCTACAGAGCTGAGCTAAGGGCTTACACCATGACCAGGGACAACGCTTTCACGGCAGCCTTCTCCCAGCAGTCAATAATTCTTCTCCACGCAGTAGATTACGGCTGATAAAATATAAACCTTAAGAGAATATGTCTAATCCTGCCAAGTTCTGAATGTGGGAGAGTAACCTTTGTATAAAAGCTAATAAAAAAAATTGAGTCCAAAGACTAAACATGTTCAGTTTGCAAGTAACCCAAGTACAAATATTTTATGCTAAATAGCTGGTTCTTCAAGGCAATCATTTTCATAATCTGTCGGTATAAACATACTCACTCTAACAATAAATATAAAGAAAACAATGAGATGGTGGAATGATTGTGAGAAAATCCAGAGCCCAATGGGATGAAGTAGTTGCCTTATGGTGGTTGCCAGTTGGATTAAACAATGCAACCAAGGCACAAATGTAAGCCAAAACTCTGTAATGTTTTCCTTAATATAGATATGATATTTGCAACTAAAATGTGTTTTTTTTCCTAAAGTCTAAAGAGTTTTTTAAAGAGGCATATTTGTGGTATCAGGTCTGGTGGAGTAAAAATATTTTGAAGTAATAACAATAAGTTTACTTTTTTGCAATGCTAAAGCAGCTAAATAAAACTTTCTTTTTATGGTTTTGAATAGTGGGGAAGGGTCAGAAACTCTGTCAGTTTCGATAGGGAGCATAAACACTTGTATATTAAAAAAAAAAAGGACAAACACCCTGACTCCAGAAAAAAAAATACTATACAACAAAGGCAAGAGCTTTAGGTGTCAGTTAAAAGAACCTACATATAAAAAATATGTCAAAAATTTATTTAAAAAAATACCAAATGATGTTTTGAAATATTTGGTCATATTTTTCATACAAAGATTCTTTTGACTGACACCTAAAGCTCTGAACTTTGTTGTATAGTATGGGCTTTTATTGACCTTTGTCATGTTACAATCAAAAATGTAAATGTATTGTATCAGGATTTTATGTGATAGACCAAGTGGCACATAATTGTGAAGTAGAAGGAAAATGATAAATGTTCTTCAAAATGTTTTACAAATAAATATGTAAAAAGTCTTGCGTGCATTTGTATTCAGCCCCCCTGAGTCAATACTTTTTAGAACCACCTTTCGCTGCAATTACAGTTGCAAGTCTTTTTGGGGATGTCTCTACCAGGTTTGAACATGTAGAGAGTGATATTTTTGCCCATTCTTCTTTACAAAATAGCTTAAGGCTCTGTTAGGTTGGATGGGGAGATTCTGAACAGCAATTTTCATATCTTGACACAGATTCTCTATTGGATTTAGTTCTGGACTGCCTCCCCAGTCCCAAGTCTTTTGCAGACTCTTAACAGTTTTTCTTCTAGGATTGCCCTGTATTTGGCTCCATCCATCTTCTCATCAACTCTGACTGGCTTTCCTGTTACTGCTGAAGAAACTCATTCCCACAACATGATCCTGCCACCACCATGTTGCACGGTGGGGATGGTGTGTTCAGGGTGATTTGCAGTGTTAGTTTGCCGAACATAGCGTTCTGCTTTTAGGCCAAAAAGTTACATTTTGGTCTCATCTGACCAGAACACCTTCTTCCACATGTTTGCCGTGTCCCCCACATGGCTTCTCGCAAACTGCAAATGGGACTTCTTATGGCTTTCTTTCAACAATGGTTTTCTTCTTGCCATTCTTCCATAAAAGCCAGATTTGTGGCGTACATGACTAATAGTTGTCTTGTGGACAGATTATCCCACCTGAGCTGTGGATCTCTGCAGCTCCTCCAGAGTTACCATGGGCCTATTGGCTGCTCCTCTTATTAATGCTCTCCTTGCCTGGCCTTGTCATTTTAGGTGGATGGCCATGTCTTGGTAGATTTGCAGTTGTGCCATACTCTTTAAATTTCCAGATAATGGATTGAAGAGTGCTCCATGAGATGTCCAAAGCTTGGGATATTTTTTGTATAACCTAACCCTGCTTTTAACTTCTCCACAACCTTATCCCTGACCTGTCTGGTGTGTTCATTGGCCTACATGATACTGTTTGTTCACTAAGGTTCTCTAACAACTCTCTGGGGGCTCCACAGAACAGCTGTATTAATACTGAGATTAAATTACACACAGGTGGACTCTATTTACTAATTTGGTGACTTCCGAAGGCAATTGGTTCCACTAGATTTTAGTTAGGGGTATCAGAGTAAAGGGGGCTGAATACAAATGCACACCACACTTTTCACATATTTATTTAAAAAAAAAAGTTGGAAAACCATTTATCATTTTTCTTCCACTTCAAAATTATGTGCACTTTGTGTTTATCTATCACATACAATCCCAATAAAATACATTTAAGTTTTTGGTTGTAACATGACAAAATGTGGAAAATTTCAAGGGTACTAATACTTTTTCAAGCACTGAATGTGTCCCCACAGGACAGATTCACACAATTTCTACAGTGTTAACTGTTTAAGTAATCATTGGATAAAATGTAAAAGTCCTAAATTTTGGCATGTCAACAAAACAGGAAAAGGGAAAATCTTTCAATGGGGATAATTTTTGTGGTGACAACTAAGTGAAAATGTTCTCATCTTGGAGGGATTTCCTCTCAATTCCCGTTATGGCTACAGAATAGGAAGTGAAAGGCAATAACCACCCAATAGGAGATAGACAACAGAAAGAAAAAAAAACTGACAGGGGTTTAACTCTTCCATATTTTATCTGATTCAAAAGAAACATTACAGCATTAGATATCCTTTAAAGATCAACTCCAGCCACAACTTTTCTTTTTTTTATAACAGCTCTGTGTTTTTTTAGTTTCTGTTTTAGTAACAGTCAGAGAGATAGGAAGCAATCTGAAAACGGCCTAGTGGGAGGGAGACAGCATTGCATGAAAGTTACATTACTAAAGATATAGAGATTTTTTCTTTGTAGCTAAAATACAGCTTTACCTAGAAATCCAAATTTTGCATCTTGGACACTTGCCCTTTGGATGTATTCCCTTAGATATATTCTGACAGCTCTTTCTTCAGTATAAGGGGGTTACATTTTAATCCTCTGGTCTGTATATGACCATCTGAGCCACATTGCAATAGTCCCCACATAAAATATTCAGCTTCATGCATTAGCAGTTACCCTAGCTTAGCCTCCATTTAAATGAATCCGCATTAACCAACACAACTTTTCATGTTAATGTGCATTGCGTTAAGGCAAATTATTAATTTGTACAGGCTACCATCACATCTTTTTTATTTACACAAAGCATTGTTGTGTGTGGCAGCCCTAGGTGCATTGAAGATGCATTGATTGTATTGGTTTAGCATGTTGGGGTACCTGCAATTCTCATAAGCCAGCTTTACTGTTGAGTATGTAACAGTTTTCCTTTTTAAAAAGTTATTGATCATTTAGAAGCCACTGAAAGGCACTACCATATTATTATGACAAGAATTCTCAAATCTTTAGCTTATAATAAGCTATCGTTAAGGAAATAAGTTTCGCAAGGAATTTCAAATATTCTTTTTTTCTGAAGAATCAAAGACAAGACTTATCTGGGAGTTACAGTAAAGAAATAGAAAGTGGAAGCTTTGGTAAGCCAGTGTGTATACCTAAGGTTATTTACATGAATATTCCCCATCTGGGTTGTGTTACTGCTAAGCGACACACAGCTAGTTTTTATTTAGAAATGTGTTTTGTGTTTATTGTAGTAACAAATAGATTTTACCTAAACTGTAATCTTAGTTAAAACTTTTAATGACAAAACTTTGAAAGTCTTAAACAATTTGTGAGTTTGTAATCAGCTAATATATGGTAGCTGATGCTTGGAATAAGATTGAGCTGAATAATTGAGACAGTCAACAGTAAATGGCTTCAAACATTCTTGGGAAAAACATCTATATTCAGACAATAAAGTTAACAAAATCAACAAACAAAAAAATGGAAAACAAAAAAAAACAAAAATGGGCAAACTCGATGGACTACTCCAGGGGTAGACAACAGTGTGCTGATGTTTTCAAAGAAATTGAGCCAGCGAGTTTATAACAAAAAATGTCAACTTCACACTCTCAATCACAAAAAGGATTTTCATAAAGCAAATGCTGTAAACTACTTGAGTAGTAGTGAGAAATTAACAACTCTCACGTCTCAGATCAGCCCCAATTTCTGCAACTCCACACTTCAGATCAGCTCCAATTCATGCACCTTCACACCTCAGATCACTGTCCCCCCTGCTCATCTGCCCCACCACTGTAACCCCCTGCACATATGCCCCACCACTGTAACCCCCTACACATCTGCCCCACCACTGTACCCCCTTGCTCTTCTGTCCCACCACTGTAACCCGTTGCTCATCTGCCCTATCAATGTACCCCTTTTCTCATCTGTCCCACCACTGTACCTCCCTGCACATCTGTTCCACCACCATATCCCCATGCTCTTCTGTCTCGCTACTGAATCACCTTCTCATCTGTCCTAACACTGAACCCATCTGCTCATCTGAAAATGGATAAATAGGATCAAGAACTTGGACCATCTGCTCATCTGCCCCACAACTGTAACCCACTTTCTCATTTTTCCCACCAATGTACCTCCTGCACATCTGTCTCACCTCTGTAACCCCCTGCTCTTCTGCCCCACCTCTGTTGTCCCTGCTCTCCTGCTCCACCACTGTAACCCCCGTGTTCATCTGTCCCACCCATACACCTCCTTTCCAATCTGCTCCACTGCTCTACCCCCCTGCTTATCTGGCCCAACACTGAACCCCTCTGCTTATCTGCTTCATCACTGTACTTCATTGCTCATCTGCCCATCACTGTATCCCCCTGCTCTTCCATCCCACTGCTGAACCCTCTTCTCATCTCTTCCACCACTGTACCTCCCTGCACATTTGTTCCAGAGTTGTACCCGCCTGCTCTTCTGTCCCACTTCTAAACCCCTCCTGCTCCTTTTCCCCACCGCTGTACCCTCTTCTCATCTATGATATGTGGGATATGCAGAGTGGTGAAAGGAAGCAGAGATGAGACACATCTACTTGTCCTGGCACACTTATCCTGCTGATCCACCTCTCGCATTCCCAGCCCATGTGCTTGTATGTGATGTATGTGATGTCACATACAAGCATATGGAATGGATGCACATTGATGAGCTCAGCTCAGGGGCATTTTCTGAAAGCAGTGGGCCTGTGTGCAGGATCATAAGATGGGCCCCAACAGCTGAGAAAAAGAGCGGTGCCACAGCAAGAGTTGGGTGTAGTTTTCATTGCGCTGAATACTGGCTATGGCTTAAAGGGACATGGAGTGCAGGGGTTCAGTAATAAGGGACACAACGGTTCAGAAATAATTTTCAAGTTCCCAGAAGCTCCACAGTAATTCCACAAACTGTCACCTGATTTTGGTTTTCTCAATCACAGTGAAATCCTTTATGAGATTGGTAGTGGCAGCCAAAGGAGTCATTTTCCTCCAGATGGTGGACGGGGCTAGCAGGACTGTGATTGGCTTTAGCATTGGCCAATGACAGTCATCCTCCTCCTGGAAATAGAGACCGCTTCCCAGCAGAACTGCACCCAATCTCTTCCAGATCACAAAAGCTGACAATCACAGCTACAACAAAGTTAGAGAACCAAACAATATTTCCCATCTTTTAACAATGTGTGGGGGTACAGTGCATCCACCTTAGTGCAGGTGCAGTGTCAGGGCCATCTTACTGAGCAGTCACCCCCGGGCACTACTTCACCTCCACCTGCCACCTAGTCAGGCAGGGCAGATCCTGGGCGGGTGGGGCGGGTGCACCCCACTCAGGCGCTGTGAGCTAAAGCAGAAGGAGGGCATCGAAGCTCAAGTGGCTCGGATCCCCCTCCCTTTTGCTCTCCCCGCTGGCAGGCAATAATAGGAGCGCCACTGACCGATGGGTCAGAGGAGAAGAAACTGTGCTGCCACCCCCCCTTGAGCCGCCGCTGTCAGAAGATGGCTCTATTTCCTGCCTACCTCCCTCCTCCCTCCTTCTGTCAGAAGTGGGGAGAGCAGCTGTGTCTCTGTCTGGAGAGAGCAGCTGGAGGTTTTTCTCCTCCCCCCTCCTCCTCATGCTGCTGTACTCGGAAGTGGAGCCCTCTCCTTCCTAATTGCCAGGTAAAATAAATAAATAAATAAAAAAGAAGCACAAAGGAGGATCATGGGACAATTAGTCCCGAGGACTGGCAAGCCCCAGCAATTCTAAGAGGGAAACTGCAGCCCCCAGCATGCCCAGCTAAAGGGGAGGGAGAGAGAGCCAGGCTATGGGTGGGAAGTGACACACTGCACCTGGTGACAAGGGACGGGTAGCAAGTGGCACGCTGAATCTGGAGGCAGGGGATGGGTGGCAAGTGACACACTGAATCTGGAGGCAGGGAACATGGCAAGTGACATGCTGCATCTGGTGGCAGGGGACATGGCAAGTGACACGCTGCATCTGGGGGCAGGGGACATGGCAAGTGACACACTTCATCTGGTGGCAGGGGATGGGTGGCAAGTGACACACTGAATCTGGAGGCAGGGGACATGGCAAGTGACACGCTGAATCTGGTGTCAGGGGACGGGTGGCAAGTGACATGCTGAATCTGGAGGCGGGGATGGGTGGCAAGTGACACGTTGAATCTGGAGACAGGGGACATGGCAAGTGACACGCACAATCTGGTGGCAAGTGACGGTGGCAAGTGACACTGCATCTGGTGGCAGGGAATGGGTAGCAAGTGACATACTGCATCTGGTGACAGGGGGCAGGTGGCAAATAACACATTGCCTACCCATGGACTACTCAGTCTTTTTCTGCTAACACTTTTCTATGTTTCTAAAAAGTATTTCAAAGGATAACAGCAGACTTAAAGTGCTTTAAGGGTTTACTTTTTTTTCTAAAATAACAAATATTTTATCCTTACCTGTTCTGTACAATGGTTTTGCAAAGAGCGGCCCTAATCCTTCTCTTCTTGGATCCCATGCTAGCACTCCTGGCTCCTCCTGCTTTGCAAGCTGATTGAAAGGGGGGAAGCGTACTCATGAGGGCTCGATCCAGAGCCACACTTTATGTTTCTATTGCATGCATCTGCCCCCTGCTCTGACTGGATTTGATTGACAGCAGCAGAAGCCAATGGTTCCCGCTACTCTCATTGAGTCCAGTGAGGAGGGAGAGCGACAGCAGCACTGCTGCTCTAGGGCACAGCGCAGGACCAAGATTTGGCTCTGGTAAGTATTTAGTGGGGGAGGGAGCTGCATAAATACATTAAGGTAAAAAACCTTTAGTCTTTACAACTACGTTAAGTAAAAATATTGGCATGCATAACCTCCCTGTCTTTGCAGTCAGAATTCAAATTTAGGCGTGTAAATCCTCCCTAAAGCCCAAGAGTAGAGACCATAGATTATCAAGGCAAATATGTCTACTTTCTATTTTCACCTAAGTGTGTGCACCTGCAATATGGCAACATACTCTACGTTAAATCCATCCTCAGCCTAACTCATGCACATTATTGTACAGGGAACTGAAAGCAATGGAATTGCCAGATATTGAGAAGGCAAATAGATATATTTAGATTCTGATTGTAGCATTTGAGGAACATTAATATAGAAGTATGGATTTTGTAAAAGAAACATTTATACTCACCTTTTCTCTGTTACAGCCTGAGATTCTGTAGACCAGCTGTTGCCACATCTACTGAGCAGGCTCCAGTTTCAGTTCTCGTATAAGCTGTTAATTTCTTCTTTTTTCTTATCTGTGCAACCCGCATTACTATAGAGTCACACATATGGGCGTATACAGCGGAATAAATAGCAGCCCATATCCTCCCTCCATGCCCACTAAAAAGTTAAACACAATGGGTCGTGATATTACACGTTGATTGATAGAGGTGTCACCTCCCTGTAATTCTAAGCACATACAAACAATAGACACAGGCTGGAGCTGAGTGAAACAGGCTGTGATTGGCAGAACCTCCTCTTAGATAGCTCACACCAATTTTTCACAAAAATAATAAAGTTCAAATGCATATTTGTATGATGATTTAATATATTTATTTGATATTAATTATGTGTTTCAAAGGCTGTTTTTTTTTTTTTTTGTGACATCTGACCAACAGTAGAAGATTAGAAGTTCCTGCTGATGCTTTCCTGCAGATGGGCTAGGAAAGAGCTGGTGCACATGACAGCTGTATATTGATTATGAAAAAAAGATACAACAATGTTTTTTTTATTAAAATAAATCAGTGTCATCATTCATAAACGTAAAGAGAAGAGATTAAATAAAGTGTAAAACAAATAGCATGTGTTTAATATCACTTTATAACCAAAAATAATGCATGCCTGTACCTAAATAATGTGAGCACCACTTAGTCATGTACAGTACTGTGCAAACGTTTTAGGCAGGTATAGAGAAATGCTATAAAGTAAGAATGCTTTCAAAATATATATTTTAATTATTTATTTTTATCAATTTACAAACTGTAAAGTGAGCAGATAGAAGAAAAATCGAAATAAAATCAATATTTGGTGTACTTTGTACAAAGTCTGGGCTTTTGTAGGATTAGAGTCAGGTGTTTAATTACCAATTATACCAAGCAGGTTCTAATGATCATCAATTTCATATGTAGGTTGAAACACAGTCACTAACCACTGACAGCTGATGACTCATCCGTTGTTAACGATCTCAACCTGTACGCTCACGAAACCAGTCGCGCCCACCTCATGATGTCATCTCTCTCCGCCTGCGCTCCAGACTTCATTCTGCTTTGAACTGCGCTCCACGGCTGGTGCCTGTGCCACTTCCTGGCTGCTAGCGGCTACATCGCCTCAGCTTGACTGTCTATCCGATGACAACATCCATGCTCAGCTTTTAAAGTGACTGAATGCTCATACACCACATCCAAAATGTGATTTGCCTGTATTAAATACGTTTTTATAATTAAAGTGTATATTATCTCTACACCCAGAGGTGCCTCTTCCTTTGCCTTCTTTTCATCTGGCTTCCCGGCCTGCTACTTAACAACCAGCTAATCACAGGCAGCCTCTATTTAAAAAAAAAGAAGAAAAAACTCTGGGAAGAGTTTAGTAGTGTTTAAGAGCTGTCAGCGTTTTTTTCTGCCAAATGCTGCTGCTCCAGAACGTGCTGGCTCTGTTTTTTTTTTCCAGCTTCTAAACGCCTATGCCACTAAAATCTTCTAAAAGCCTATGTGTGCATGGACACATAGAACAACATGAAGAGGCATTTTGAAGCTGTAAAAAAAAACACATGATGCTGCTAAAAGCGCCGTAAAAACACCCTGTGTGCATGAGGCCTTATACTTCAGAAAGATGAAAATTACAACATTGTCATAGCACCTCTTTTCCTGTTGAGCAGAGAGAAGAAATTTATGCCACGTACACATGACCAGACTTTCCGGCAAACTTGGTCCTGTGGACCAGAGTCCGTCGTACAATTCGATCGTATGTGGGCTCCAGTGGACTTTTTCTTCCCCAAAGTCCGGCGCACCTAGATTTAAAACATGTTTTAAATCTTTCCGCTGAAAGTTCGCTGGACCCAGCTCCTGTCAGGAAGTCCGCTGGTCTGTATGCTGGTCCGACGGACTTTCCAAATGAACGGACTTGCCCACACACGGATTAAAGTTCGTCCATTTTGAACGTGACTGCAGGTACAACGGGACTAGAGAAGGAAGTCAATGTTGCCATTTTCATCGGTGAGATTGACACCTTGCGAGCCCCGTCGCCTGGTATGGATTTTAAGGGTAACCCCCTAAGCCCAAAAAATCGGCGTGGGGGTCCCCCCAAAGTCCATACCAGACCCTTATCTGAGCACGTTGCCAGTCAGGAAAGGGGGTGGGGACGAGCGAACGCCTCCCCCCCGAACCGTACCAGGCCACATGCCCGCACGATGGGGGGTGGGTGCTTTGGGCAAGGGGGGCACCCTCCGCCCCCACCTCAAAGCACCTTGCCCCCATGTTGATGATGACAAGGGCCTCTTCCCAACAACCCTGGCCGTTAATTGTCGGGGTCTGCGGGCGGGGGGCTTATCGGAATCCGGGAGCCCCCAGATCATGGCCCCACCCTATGTAAATTAGTATGGGGTACATCGTACCCCTACCCATTCACCTGGGGGAAAAAGTGTCAATAAAAAAAACACACTACAAAGGTTTTTAAAGTAGTTTATTAGGCAGCTCCGGGGGTCTTCTTCCAACTTCGGGGGTCTTCTTCCGACTTCTCCACGCTTTCCGGTTCTTCTCACCAGGCTCCTCCGCTATCTTCTGCTATTTAGCCACTCTTTTGCTAGTGGAGGAGCCCGGCTTTCTCCTTCATTGGCGCCGTCTTCTTCTTCCTTCTTCTGTTCTTCCGATGTTGACACAACGCTCTCTCATGCTGTAATTCTGTGGACACAGTGCGCGACGACTTATATAGGCATAGGGACGGGGTCACTGGGTGATGTCACTCGGTAACCCTGCCCCATATGACGTCACAGTCCCAAGTCTGCCGGAAAGTCCGATTGTGTGTTCGCAGCGTAAGTGTTCTGCAGCTCAATCACAGTGATGCACTGCCAAGCTCACTTCTCTTATAGGGGCCAAGATCTACATTTTTAGACTAATACAGACAAAGTGCTGGAGGACAAAGCACTGAAAAAAATCTACAAAAGCACCAGGAGACATCTTGGTAGATCAATGCCCAATACCTGAGATTCTATAATGAAGGGTTAAAATAAACAGCATAGACCCTGCATAAATCAGAAGAGAGATATGCAACAATGAGTCTTACAAGATGAAAGCTGAACAGGTAGGAACATTGGAAGCTATTTTCCTGCAGGTGATACCTGAGCAGCTTGTCAGCAAATTGTTCCTGTGTGCCACCTGCATTGCCCTAGAGTAGTCTTCTAAGCAGTTTTAATACTCTGCTTCAGCCACTACTGAATACTTCTCACCCAATATCAGTTTATATATCAGGCATTGGTTCTTTGGTTCTTCAGGTGGATTGGTGGGCTGAAGGCAGTCCCCAGCTCTATTTTATTGTTAAACCTGGGTTAGTTACTCTGTTGCGTAAGCGTGTCAAAACCCCATGGGGTAAAGGACCTCGCTACACCGCAGATTGACACCAGCGGCAAAAAGCGCCCTGAGGCGATTCATTCGTTGCCCACTCCTCAGTTGGACTGCTTTTGGATGACCCGACAGTGTCTCTAAATTGTTAAGAAATAAAGAACGAAAAGCTTTTTGTATTCACCAACAAATCCTTTCCTTGGACTCCCTGAAGGGACATGGTTCCCACCCCTATGTGTTTATATTCATGCGCTTGGTACTGCTTGAAACAAATTGAGACTTACCATGCTCAGCTGGCCAGTGTCCAGTCCTCCTGTAGGCGGTGGTATAAGCACAGTATCTAAATTTCTGTATTCCTTTTCAATGCACTCCAAGAAAAAGGTTTTACAATAGTATGAAAATGATATTGTTCTCTTTGAGATTTTTTTTCTGGATCGTTTTATAATGCAGTTGCCACATTACACACACCAGAGATAGAATGCTAAAACAATATATAAGATATTTTCCAGTAAACTTAAATATATTATTATGTATGCTCCTCCAAATTCATCGCTATTGTATATACAGCTAGAACTATCATTCTTGTCTGTAACAGTGCAGATTTAAAATTATCACCCCACTAAGCCCTTGTACACACGGTCGGAGATTCCAACAACCAAATCCGTTGGATTTTGTACGTCGGATTTTGTCCGTCGGATCTTGTCCGAAACTGTTGCATACACACGGTCGGACAAAGTTGTCGAAAAATCCAATCTTTCAGAACGTGATGACGTAATTTCGTTACGATGGGACTACGTTCAGGCTAGTAGCCAATAGCTTTGATGTAGGAATTTGATCTGAGCATGCGTGGCACTTTGTCCAATCGGAATTCTCTACACATGATCGGAGTATGTCCTATCGGACCAGTTTGTCTGAAAATATTTCCAGCAAGTTGGAAAATTTGGTCCGACGGATATTCTGACGGAATGCATACCACACAGATTTTTTTTTTTTTTTTTTTTGCATTTTAGCCCAAATATGAGATCTGAGAACCTTTTGACCCCAGATCTCATATTTAAGAGGACCTGTCATGCTTTTTTCTATTACAAGGGATGTTTACATTCCTTGTAATAGGAATAAAAGTGATCCATTTTTTTTTTTTTTTTTAAAGTGTAAAAATAAATAAAATAAATTAAAATAAATAAGAAAAAAACACCCCGTTACGACGAGCTTGCGCACAGAAGCGAGGGCATACGTGAGTAGCGCCCGCATATGAAAACGGTGGTCAAACCACATATGTGAGGTATCGCCGTGATCGGTAGAGCGAGAGCAATAATTCTAGCCCTAGACCTCCTCTGTAACGCAAAAAATGCAACCTGTAGAATTTTTTAAATGTCGCTTATGGAGATTTTTGAGGCTAAAAGTTTGACGCCATTCCACGAGCGGGCGCAATTTTGAAGCGTGACATGTTGGGTATCAATTTACTCGGCATACCATTATCTTTCACAGTATAAAAAAAATTGGGCTAATTTTACTGTTGTCTTATTTTTTTATTCAAAAAAGTTAATTTTTTTCAAAAAAAGTGCGCTTCTAAGACCGCTGCGCAAATATGGTGTGAAAAAAAGTATTTCAATGACCGCCCTTTTATTCTCTAGGGTGTTAGAAAAAAAACAATATAAAATGTTTGGGGGTTCTAAGTAATTTTCTAGCAAAAAAAACTGTTTTAAACATGGAAACACCAAGTCCGAAAAAGAGGCCTGGTCCTTAAGTGGTTAAATAGCACTGATTGCTGTATAAATGGCGATGGCCCCAAAAATGTGTCAAAAATGTCCGATGTGTCCGCCATAATGTAGCAGTCACAATAAAAATCGCTGATCGCCACCATTACTAGTAAAAAAAAAAATATTAATAAAAATGCTATAAAACTATCCCCTATTTTGTAAACGCTATAACTTTTGCCCAAACCAATCAATAATCGCTAATTGTGATTTTTTTACCAAAAATATGTAGAAGAATACGTATCGGCCAAAACTGAGGAAAAAAAGTTTTTTTATATATTTTTTGGGGATATTTATTATAGCAAAAAGTAAAAAATATTGAATTTTTTTCAAAATTGTCGCTCTATTTTTGTTTATAGCACAAAAAATAAAAACCGCAGAGGTGATCAAATACCACCAAAAGAAAGCTCTATTTGTGATAAAAAAAGGACGCCAATTTTGTTTGGGAGCCACGTCGCATGACCACGCAATTGTCAGTTAAAGCGACGCAGTGCCGAATTGCAAAAAGGGGCCTGGTCCTTTGTCTGCAAATTGATTCGGGGCTTAAGTGGTTAAGGACATATACTTTTTTTTATTTTGGACTTTGTTTTAATAATAGCTGCTCTGTTATTATCATAAGCTGACAACATGCATGCTCTATTATTATTACTATTATTACTTTTTTTAAATACTATAATTGTATCTGACAATTACACTGTAAAGGATAAGTTTGCCATTTATAAGGGCACGAAGTTACTGAATGGCAGTTACTGAATTACTCACACCAGTGCTTTTGCAATTCATTGACAACTACAAGCCATCCATGATTAACAAACAGATCCCCACATGACAATGTTGTTTTTAAATTATGACAGCTGGGGGTAGGGAGAAGATCCCCCAGCCCCTGCCACAGGGAGGGGGGATTGTGGAGAAGACATGGCAGAAGCTGGAACATATTACAGTACATGTTCCATCCCAAATATGGGTGGAAAATATAACATGTTTCAAAGGTGAACGTAACCTTTAAACAAATTAACCCTGCATATACATCTGCAATTCCATCTGCAGGTTAAGGCTTATTTTGTCAAAGGCTTATTGTCATAACTGACAGTGATCATATGATCAGGAACTACGATTGGTTCCTGATCATCAGTGGAGATCAGAGCTGTTAGTCAAAACCAGGATTTAGAGCTACCAGTTAAACAAAATGTCAGCCAGTTGTTCTCAAAGGAAGGATTTCTCCAGCTTTCCATTTAGTAATTGTTTAGGAAAATTAGGGGGTCATTGTCATAGTAATGTGAACATTAATATTGTGCTTAATCCCAAACAGCAAACCTGGACAGCATATATTTTAGAAAATAAGAACCATATCTGCAAATGTCAAGAAAATAAAATAATAACATTTCCCAGTACCTGTTTAATTCAGTCACAAAAATAACAGCATATAAAACACATAAAGCTTATGTTGATCCAACATTTCATATTCCTGATATGTGCCTACTGTACCATGTACTTGTATGAAAAGGTATAATTTTCTGTTTGTATTGCTTCCTTTGTGTGAACTCCCTGGTGTTACTGCCAGTCCTTTACTTTCCTCTTACAAAACTAACCACACTAGGCATGATAACACATCATGGTCAGTTTTCTAGCTGTTCTGGGAACTGAGCCTGCTCTCCTCCAAAGATCAGGCTGGTGCTGATACCCCCCACCCTGCACAGCCATTCACTGCCAGTGTGCTGCTGTTTTTTCCTCCCCTAGCTCTCTGAGCTCCTTATGCAGATGAGAACAGAGGATATGTGATCATTTATAAAGAAGGGGAAAACAAGTATTTACAATGCTTTTTATATGTTTACACAAAAGTTGTATCTTTGATTTTTATTTTAAACTGAATGGATTGCGTTATAAGGTGAGGGTTCTCATAAACTTTAAAGTATTTAGTCATATTTGAGAAGAGACTTTTCCATACTAAATTGTTTAATTCTTTATCATTCAATTAACCTTCATGGGATTGAAGATGTAAGAGGGACGCCCAGATCTGTTATACTGGCTAGAGATATAGAGCCTGATTTATGAGTTTGGAATCTTCGTTAAACTAATTAAGTAAAAATTCACTTCAATTATCCAATCATGTAAAACTCTGTTTATTTATTTTGCATGTTTGGGTATTCAAAGTGAACCCAGATCTTCCCACCTCTTCCTTACTTTGGGTAAACAACATAATTTTGGATGCCAGGGAGTAAAGAGATCACAAAGGATACATGAGTAAAGAAGTACAGGAATTCAAATTTAAACTGATTAAAAATAGTGAATACTGCTGGTAAAAAAAGAAACATGCTTCATATTCTGCAGGCAGTGCAATGTAAACAACTAGGAGCATACAGCTGCCATTAGGGACAAAAATCTAAAACTGTGTCATATTGGAGCTGAGGGTCCTTTTACATTTATATTACTCACTGGAGCTTATGACATATATATATATATATATATATATATATATATATATATATATATATATATATATATATTGATAGCCAGAAGAAATGTGTGTGGCAGTGACCTGGAGAGATGTAAAGATTATTACAACCGTGGCTTACATGTTTACATTTTTACATAGTGAGCCATGAGGCTGGCTTCACACCTATTCACAATGCAAGGTAATGCAGCATGTATGCATCAGTGCAGTGCAGTACAGTGCCATTCATTTTAAATGGTACCCCGCTCTCCTAAGGGAATGCACTATTGTAGTGCCAGCTGTGTTACAGTGCACTGCAATGCACAACCATGCCTTGTGGTGCTGTGCATTGAGAAAAGTAGTGCAAATGCATTTCCATTCAAACCAATGGACTTCCCTAATGCTTGTTAATGCATGACAAAACACACTTTAACGCACTGGACCATACAAATGTGAAAGATGCCTCGAGAATTGCTTTACTATGGATCTCACATGCTTGAGTCCCAGAACTACTAATCTTTACTAGTAGATTGGCAGTGATTGTTGTATGCGATAACTGGCCAAAAAAAAAAATTGCCAGTTTGAAAATCCAGTATTTCTAGAATTTAGTTGAATAAGAATTGGGTTAGGATAGTACTTTTCACATTTCCAATGTAAAAACGTAACCTCTGCAAGGAGATTGCTCGGAACACACACATTGACAGCATTTATATATATTTTGCCTGTCTAATTTTCTGTAGCGAGAAGATTTATGTCTCAGTAAAAAGCACTTCATAAAGCTTTGCAATAAATGAACTCTACAAAAATAACTCATACACTTTTACTGCAAAGTGCAATTAAGAGAAGCAGTAAAGAGAAAATTTACTAGTCACTCTAGTACAACAAGCACCCTGTGGATATGTATAAGAACCTGAGAGTGGAACGCAGCACTACAAGACATATGATTCGTGGCCCTATTTGCCAGCTTCTGACAATAAATAAACTGCTAGTTAATAAACAAGAGATAGTATTTTAATGGCCTGGGATTTGTTTAAGCAATTTCAATCTATTTAGTGGGATAAGCTTGTGATGTTTCTGAGAATGTTATACTAAGAGTCTGTTCATATATCACTTTAAAGACTAAAGATATAGTACCTTTTCAGTAGTTGACATTATAGAATACCACCACTGAGCTACTTACTATAGTTTTATAGAAGTTAATGCATCAGAACATTTGTTGCAGGGAGTTCCTTTCACATACAGTATATATATCATGTAAGGCTATGATTAAAAATAATATGATAACAGCCTTATGATCCAATGGCATCTAATAGGCCTGGTGATGACGATGATGATTTTGACAGAATGGCGAAAGGGGATCTGGGGACATATTGGAGGTCTGGAATAATACAAAAGGCTTTACACTAAACAATTATTACAAAGAAGAACTGTTGAAGTGAAACAAAAAAAACAGCTCCACAACAAAATTTGTATTGGAACCATGGCTCTTCAAACCGTATCTGAAAGACAATCCCGTTATGAGTCCAGTGCCAATCTGAAACAGTAACTAACACTACAACATACCTATTGCTTTCATAGCACTGTGATGAGGGAAGTCTTTTTATACATCTATTCTATCTCAAATGATTAGCTAAATGCTTTTTTTGCTTGCATTATACAGCCAAACCATATGGCTGTGCTGCTTGGGCCCTGTACAATTACATAAGGCTCAATCTACTAAGCTATAGTGCAGGGATATGTAATTAGCGGACCTCCAGCTGTTGAAGAACTACAAGTCCCATGATACATAGTAAGACTCTGGCAGCAACAAGCATGACACCCAGAGGCAGAGGCATGATGGGACTTGTAGTTTTGCAACAGCCGGAGGTCTGCTAATTGCATATTCCTGCTATACTGGTTGTAATTTGCAACAGCGATTTTTTTCAGCATCAAGAGTCATGGAGAATTAAAAATAATAGTCAAAGTGGCTGAAAATAAAGATCATTGTGACAAATAAAACATGCTATGTGAATTAAGTCTATAATTTGCCATTGCTATGGTTATGTCTTTGAACACATCATAACAATTATTGGATGCTTTCAGAACTGATAATTTGGAGCACTGAATGCTACAACACAGTTTTATGTTGCTTGATTTTGATTTGTCCAGTCTCAGGAAACTTTAATCACGATAGTATTGCTAACACAAGTATGGGATTTGTTGTGTTTATTGTCACTGGTAAGATTATCAGTAATGCAATCATCGTTCACCTTAAAGTGTATGTTTAACCACTTGCTGACCAGCGCACGCCAATGTACGTCGGCAGAATGGCTCTGGCAGGCAAAAGGGCATACAGGTATGTCCCCTTTAAGAAGAAGTGTTGCGAGCGTGTGTGTGACCGCTGATCCTGCGGACTCGATGTCTGCCGGGTGCCCGCGATCGTGTCATGGAGAGGAAGAATGGGGAAATGCTTTTGTAAACAAAGCATTTCTCCGTTCTGCCTAGTGACAGCACAGAGAACACTGTTCTCTTTCATTGAGAGCAGTGATCACTGTCCTGTGTGTTGAAGTCCAGCCCGCTAACAGTTAGAATCACTAGGACACACTTAACCCCTTCACTGCCCCCTAGTGGTTAACCCCTTCACGGCCAGTGTCATTTACACAATAATCAATGCATTTTTATAGCATTGATCGCTGTATAAATGACAATGGTCCCAAAACAGTGTCAAAAATGTCCGATGTGTCCGCCATAATGTTGTAGTCCCGATAAAAATCGCAGATCACTGCCATTCCTGATAAAAAAAAATTATAATAAAAATGCTATAGATTTTTATACCCTATTTTGTAGATGCTATAAAGTTTGTGCAAACCAATCAATATAGGCTTATTGCAATTTTTTTTAACAAAAATATGTAGAAGAATGCATATCGGCCTAAAATGAGGAAAAAAAACGTTTTTTTAATATAGTTTTGGGGGATATGCATTATAGCAAAATGTAAAAAATAATGCATTTTTTTCAAAATTGTCACTATTCTTTTGTTTATAGCGCAAAAAATAAAGAGGTGGTCAAATACCACCAAAAGAAATCTCTATTTGTGGGAAAAAAAGGACATCCATTTTGTTTGGGTACAATGTCGCACAACGCAATTGTCAGTTAAACCGAATCGCAAAGGGCTTTGGTCGGAATGGGGTAAATTCTTCTGGGGCTGAAGTGGTTAAAGCGGTAAGAAACCTCAGGTAAAGAAAAAAATCCCCTGCAAGGTCATATTGTGCTAATATGCATTGCTCAATACTCTCTGAGCAGTGCGGTCCGGCTCAGGTGCGAATTCAGGCCCATTGATTTCTATGGGAACGCTTCTGGATCCTACACGTTATTCAGCTATGAACAGGATAAGATCCTGACCTGATCCTGATGTAAACCTGACCTGATCCTGATCAAAAACTGACCTGAAATGCTAAACAACTACTTTGTCAATTAGCTGTGAAAATGGAGCTTCAGTTCACACCACACATGTGTGAACCCAGCCTTATGCATGGTATTCAGGGTTTCTTTTCAGTTGGGGACTCAACTGGAAATAAAAGTATTGTTTCTATTCAGGTCGTGCGACGCTGTATCCAAATAAAATTGATGTATTTTTTCCCCACAAATAGAGCTTTCTTTTGTGGTATTTGATCACCTCTGCGGTTTTTATTCTTTGCAATATAAGCAAAACAAGAGCGACAAGTTAAAAAAAAACAATATTTTTTACTTTCTGCTATAAAACATATCCAATAAAAGAATTGAAAAAATCCAATTTTTTCATCAATTTAGGCCAATATGTATTCAGCTACATATTTATGGTAAATACAATCTGAATAAGCGTATATTGATTGGTTTGCGCAAAAGTTACAGCGTCTACAAATGATGGGATATTTTTATGGAATTTGTATTTATTTTTATTTTTTTACTAGTAATGGCGAACAGGCAGCAATTTTTAGCAGGACTGAGACATTGTGGAGAACAAATCAGACACTAACTGACACTTTTGACACTGTTTTGGGAACCAGTGACATTATTACAGTGATCAGTGCTAAAAATATGCACTGTTATTGTACTAATGACACTGGCAAGGAGGGGGTTAACATCAGGGGCAATAAAATGGTTAAGTGTGGGGGTGCTTACTAACTGTGTGGGCGATGGTCTGACTGACCCGATGTCTGCCGGACCTGCTGATTGGCTCCTCCTCCATTGATACGGCGTGCGTGCAACCCCCCAGTGTCTATTGCACGAAATAACGTATAGGTACGTCATTCCGCGCCATAGAGCCGACCTGCCGCAGTACATCTTTGGTAGGTGGTCAGGAAGTGGTTAAAGCAGTAGTAAACCGCAGTAATTTATTCAGGCTCAGGTAACTTTAATCATGATAGTATTGCTAAAACAAGTATGGGATTTGTTGTGTTGATTGTCGCTGGTAAGATTATCAGTAATTCAATCATAGCTCACCTTAAAGTGTATGTTTAAAGCAGTAGTAAACCGCAATTGAAAAAAAAAAAAATCCCCCGCAAGGCAATGTCATATTGTGCTAGTATGCATCGCTCAATACTTTCTGAGCAGTGCTGTTCGACTCAGGTGCGAATTCAGGCCCATTGACTTCTATGGGAACTCTTCTGAACACGACACTCAGTTGTGAACAGGATTATATCCTGAGCTGATTCTGATGTAAACCTGATCTGATACTGATGCAATCCTGACCTGATCCTGATCAAAAACTGACCTGAAACGCTGAACTACTTTGTCCATTAGCTGTGAAAACGGAACTTCAATTTGCACCACATAGCCTTATGCATGGTATACGGGTGAGTCATTAAAGTTGGGGACTGGAAGTGAAACTAGAAGTAAAAATATTTTTTCTATTCAGAACCCTCTAAATAGCATCAAAAGAGGGTTTTTTTTTTTGCAAAGTGGAGTTCTGCTTTAAAATGTGTGCCCTCTGCCCTTTTAGAATGGTTACTATTATAATTCTGCAAAGGAACTTTGCTAATTGTAGCAGGTTATAAAATATGAAAAAAATAGGATTTATTTTATCCCCTCTGTGAATTATGTCAACGTTAAATGACAAATTTCCTTTAAATGAATGTATTTTTCCAACCTGAAAGTGCGTCCTACATGCATACCTTCCAGCAAACATGCTAACTTGTTACAATGAATTATGAGGATTCCATATCATAAGCGGAGCGTGTGGAGACAAACACATTTTCCTAACACAGATTAAGCGTGACTCTGTCCTTTTTTTTCCATTAGATTAAAATAATACTCTTGAATCTCTTCTTGTATTAAGGAGAGAAATCTAAACGCTACTGTTGAGACAATTACTGTATTCTCATAAATCATTTCTGGACAGAATATGTGAAATGGGTTTATATCATGTTGCACCTTCTTTTCTAATAGCATGCAACTCTTTGTGTCAAATAATTATTCCATATGACATAAAGGTGTTGTAAATCCTGTGTGTAATGCCTGTGGTTCCAGGATGAATTATTTAACAAAAAAAATTGATTTTTTTTTAATATTAAAAACAGGATGGATCTTGTTAAAATAAAAACAGGATTCTGACAGTGGTTTCTGGGGTGCAAAAGTAAAGGACATGAGCCAAATGCTTTAACTATCACATGCTTTGAATACAAAAGACACCCTTGGATTGCTCCACTAAACATACCAGAATGTATCATTAAGACAGTGAACTATATTCTAAATGGGAACATTGTGTGCTGATCCGACCCAAAAGGACTCTGCTGACAATCACAGACATATGTGTAATGCTGAACTGGAGAAAAGAGATGCAGTAGAACAGCAGATAAAATGACCATAGCTTACTGTATCACTCATGTTAAATGGCTTAACCAGCTGCTGTGGACATTTGGATGAGTTTTTGAGAACGCTTCAGGATTAAGAGGGATAAACATGATATGGTTTAAATATACAGTAGCATCCTGTCTTGTCTCTTGTTAAAAAAAAAAAAAAAAAAGCAAGTTTCTGTACTATAAAACAAACAAAATTATTTTAAACCCTCTTTTCAATGTCCGTTTTGGAGTACTGTCTATAGTATAGTGTTAGGACGTACTACAGGTTAATACAGGTTTCTATTTACACTATTAAAGTGCTTCTACAGGCAGAATTTTTTATTTTTTTTACCTTAATGCCTTTTCTGCATTAAGGTAAAAAAGCTTCTGTTTGCAGCTCCCCCAGCCCCACCTTATACATACTTGAGCCCGATCTTAACCCAGAGCTGTGCCTGAGATTAGCGGCTCTCCTCTCTCCCTCCCTCCCCTCCCTCCTCCCATTGTTGTCAATCAAATTCTGTTATGAGGGAGTTGGGGTTGAGAAGCTCTCTCTGTGTCTAAGGGCACAGGCAGTGCAGCTAGGGATTGAGCCTTCATGGTGGCACACCGTGAAGAGGAGGAGCTAGGAGTGCCAACAGGGGACCCTAGAAGATGTGGAACGGGGCTGCTCAGTGCAAAACCATTGCATAGAGCAGGTAAGTATACCATGTTTACTATATATAAAATATATTATTAATATATATATATATATGTATATATGTATATATATATATATATATATATATATATATATATATATATATATATATATATATATATATATATATATATATATATATATATATGTATATATATATATATATGTATATGTATATATATATATATATATATATATATATATATATATATATATCACTTTGATAATAGGCCTGAAGCAATGTTTCAGTAATGTGAAGTATACATTATGCTGCTGTACATGCTATTATACTCAAATGTTACAAATATGTTTGGGAAACTATTGCCCTACTAAGAGAGGAGATGAACAGAAAGCATAGTCCATCTTTTTGATCATATTTCAAACTCATAAATAGGGTGTAACATGAAACATTGGCTCCCCATGGTTCAGCATATCTGGTTCAAAATTCGGCAAATTCCATTGAAGTCTATCTGGGGTAAATCCCATTTGAGCCTGTATTTGTTTTGTTTTGTTTAGCCGGTACCTGTCATGTAAAAGTACTCTGGGCAGCTATGTATCCACCTGATCACTTTTACAGGTCAGACGATATGGCTTACACCACCCCACCCCCTACCCCCCTTTGTTCCCGACTCTCTTGGTCTTCTCTGGAATCATAAGTGCTCAGTTCTGAGTGTTGCTGGTTTCAGAGATGTCATTTCCTGGCTGCTGTTTGAGATTGGGGGGGGGGGGTGACTCCTGCTTCTAAAGGGCCAGAATGCAGGCCTTTCCTGCATTCAGAAGATGAGTGACCAACGATATTCCACATTTACGTTTTGAAAGGTCTGAGAGATGAAGAAGATATCTTGCTGGGTCAGATCCTAAGTAATAATCTGTTACCCGTCCTATAATGTCTCCCACTTTTGGACCAGAAGATATGAAGCATATTACCCTCTGACACTCAACACCGTCAACAAGTATTCATCTTTTCTGGATAGACTTTTTGTAGTAGTGATTGAACTTTGTACCACCTTGTAAGGATTATATAGCATAGCTCTTGGTAATTACTAGCTGTTGAGGAATAGTGGGCAAACTATAGACTATGGCTCTGTTGCTCTTTATAAAATGTAATATGTAAGTCTCTCTCCCATTTCTGAAGGAATATAGGAACAAAAATATTTTATACACCTCAGATACTCCATGGGCACAAGGCTTTTCTATCAGACATAGGTTTTCCAGTGGTGTGTTTAAACGGTCTCATCTCTCCCCACGGATAAGGGAAGTAAGAAAATGGATAAGCTGTTGCATCCGCCATAGGTCCAGTGGCGTATTAAACAGCAACTGTATTTCCACCTTGGTCTTCAACCTTGATGCTTCAAGGAAGTCACTTAATCGAAATTTACCAAATCTCATAGTTTGATTAAAATGGCTGGGGCAGGGCTGCTGTTAGAAATCACAGGGCCCCATACAGCCTACCTGACAGGGCCCCCCCCCCCCCCCAAAAAAAATATCAAATAAAATTTTTGCTAAAATGCGATGGTAGCAATGCCGTTTTGCAGCCATGGCAGAAACTATATCTTTGCTACTACTGCCTCCTGACATCTGTATTTTTTTTATAATTTTTTTAAATTGCTGAATAGTAATTTTTCTTTGCGAGACTGGCTGCAACTGTGAGCAACTCTTGGCTGCAACTGTGAGCCAAGTGTTTGGCTTGCAGTTGCAAAGTGGCCCCATTGAATTCAATGGGAAGTTTGATAGGTGGTGCTGCCTGTCAAACTCTGCAGCCTGTGTTAAAATGTCGCAGCTGTGTAGTAAAACATTGCAACTACATCATGTGTACAGCCCTGTCTGACGGTATTGTTAGGATTTGGGTGTGCAGCTAGGGTGATGATAAATCCACGGCTCAGCCAACCATGTGAAAGAGTTCTTAGGCTGCATTTCCACTTTGTATTTCCTGACCGTGTGACAAAGGGTAAGGGAAACGCATGCTTTGCATGCATTTTAGAAATGCACTGCAATCTCGCATAGTGCTTGTGGTGCCGTTAATTGTTAATGGCACCCCAAAAACAGCTTGCATTTTGTCATGTGACAAACTTGCAAAGCTGCAAGCCTGAAAATGTTCTAGAACTTTTATGGTGCGTTTGTCAAATATAGGGTGCCCATTCAAGTGAATGGGCTGCCCTATGTATAAACAATCTAAAAAAATAAAAAAAATAAATTCAAAATAAATGCAGGAACATGTGTTCTCGCTATGCTAAGGGCCGGTTCACACTGCAGGCGCGGCGAGGCGTCTCCGACTTGCCTCACCGCGACCTCAGCGGCGACTTGCAGAGGACTTCTGTATAGAAGTCAATGCAAGTCGCCCCCGAAGTCGCCCAGAAGTAGTACAGGAACCTTTTTTCTGAGTCGGAGCGACTCAAGTCGCTCCTCTCAGAACGGTTCCATTGTACAGAACGGGGGCGACTTGCGGGAGCGAGGCGAGGCGAGTCGTGTCGCCTCGCATCGCCCGCTGTGTGAACCGGCCCTAAGTGTAAATGGGGCCTCAGGAGTGGCATATAGAAATAGCTGGTGCATTGTGGCTGGTGGAGATGTTTGTCAGCTGGAATTCTGAACTTTCTGCAGCTTCACACCCCACCTCCTCAGTCACCCCTTTCCATTAGAAGCACTACAACATTCAAACCCTATAGCCACAATTCACACAGAGCACAGAGTAGAGGTCAGGAGAGCAGAGCTCAGGACTCATCAGGGAGGAACAGGCAGAGAACTTCTTACCTTCAATCTTTCTTCTTTGCAAGATAACGCTGCAAAGGGGGAGGGGAGGGGGAGTTTAAGGACCCACAGAACACGGGCAGTGTAATGATTTCAAGGCAGAAGCAGAGAGACAGTGTGCAGCTGTCACTGCTGCTCTAAAATCAGGATGCAGCCCGAGAATAAAGCCAGCATGGGACAGCTTGCTAAACAAAGGCACTGTAGGCAAGTAAGTAGAACACAGGGATAAAGCACAGGAGTCACAAGGCAGAACAGCCAGCTCTTCTCTCCTGCACTTGTCCGGGCCCCCTTTTGGACTGATGAGGCTCGGGCCCCCTACTGGAGGGCTGGCTGTACTGCCTTATCAGCGGCCCTGGGCTGGGGTAATGATGGGTTTCCCAAAACAGGATAGAGTCAATCAATTTCCCCATCCAATTTTGAAAACAGATGACTCTGTTGAATTACTCTTAGGGTTGCCCCTATCAGGGGATGATATCTTAAGGTTCCCAATGTTCTTAGCCGTAGCCATGGCGGGCATCAGAGTGGGATCTCCGTACATGATTGTTCAATCACTACCCAGGTTTTATGTCCCTCGTCTCTACACCGAGCTAGTACCCTAGCGAGGTGTACTGCTTTGTGGTATCTTATCAGATCTGGGAAAGCCATGCCTCCCTGGGTTTTTTGGCATAGCCAAATAGTGGAAGGATAAACGGGGATGCTGTTTTTCCCAAATAAATCTAATAAAAGCACTGCGTAATGATTTCAAAAGGACTCTGGAATGGCTATTGGCAAAGTCTAAAAAAGGTACAATAAACTTGGTAGAATATTCATTTTAAGGATAGCATTCCTGCCCATCCATGTGAAGGGACCTTTATTACATCTTTCCTAATCAGAAGAGAGCTCTCGTAATAACGGTGGAAAGTTTGCTTGGTCAGCTCTAAATTGATGACCTGTAAGCCATTGTACACACGTTCGGAGATTCCGACGGAATGTGTTTGTCGGATAATCCGACTGTGTGTGGTATGCATCGGACTGATTCAGTCGGAATATCCGTCGGACCCAATTTTACAACTTCTTGGAAATATTTTCCGACCAACTGGTTCGATCGGACATACTCCGATCATGTGTAGAGAATTTTGATTGGACAAAGTGGCACACATGCTCATATCAAATTCCTACATCAAAGCTATTGGCTACTAGCCTGAATGTAGTCCCATCGTAACGAAATTATGTCCTCACGTCCTGAAAGATCGGATTTTTTGACAACTTAGTCCGATCGTGTGTATGCAACAGTTTCGGACAAGATCCGACGGATTTGGTTGCTGTAATCTCCGACCGTGTGTACAGGGGCTAAAGGCTGTAAATTGTACCAAAAAATGGGTATTATATTGCGTTTGTTTGCACTAAAACAAACTTTTGTGTATTTTTTCACAAAAATATTCAGGATCTATAACAACCATTTTTTTCTTCTTTAAGGCTAAAGCAAAAGTGATTGCTGACTTCAAAATACTTAGGGCCAGTCTTTTTAGCTATGTATCTGCATAGTTTACATTACAAGTGTTACCTGGGAAGCATCCATGTCTCACTTGGAATTGAAATGTCACTTTCAGTTTGCCTTCCAAAACCATATTTGGGGTACAAATTGGAAGTATTTAAAGGGACAACATCTGTAATTAGAAGTGTCCTTAGACAAAGGATCTTAGAATATAGAGATATTCCTTTCTAAGTGTTTTCTTTATCTGTTCTCTCCCTAATTTTGGAACTTTTATTTAAACAGAGTCTTTAGTCTGGTGAATAAATCTGTCTATTCTTTATGAACTCAGCCTTGAAATAAAAAGAGACAGATAGATCCATCAATACAGGAATTTCCCATGCAGAAAAAGTAATCAAAGTATATCTATGACACTATGCTTGTTGATCAACACAGAAAAGGAAAATGGCAATTAAAGTTAAAAAAATGGATTCTAGGTTCAACCCATAAAATGAGTATTTTAGGGATTGAGCAGATGGTATTTTTAGTAGAGAATTTCAGTTATCAAGACTGAATAACCCTCAGAAGTTACCATTAACAGCTATTCCCAGCAACACATGGTCCACACTCTGCTGTCCAAATTCTCTCAGATCTCTGTCATTGTGGTCACAGTACATAGTCCAAGGCCACAACAAGCTCTTTTCTCCTAGGCTCCAACACCCTCATGTCTCCACCCCTGTCCACAAAATCACCCCTGGGCACACAGGGGACACTCCCCCTCCTTCCCAGGACTCTCTTTCCACCATCCCATTTCATCCTGTGGGTGAGGCTTAACTCTCCTGGCTGCGCAGTAGCTAAGCCTGGCTCTCCCAGCCCTACTGCATGATCAGATTTCTCATTTGCCCCAGTGCTAAGGGCAGGTCCAGTCCAGGCTGCACTGCAGCAAAAAAACAGTCCTCAGTCTGGCCTTTCTCTTTTCCTGTCTGTCCATTACCAGGAAAGAGCAACAGAAAAAAAAAAAAAATTCCGCTGCAGAGATGCTAGGGGGCTTAAAGGGACCATTGGTGGTCTGCACCACTCCAGTTTCCTGTCATACTCCAAAGACATGTTGTAATTGTAGGTTATTTTGCTTCTGTCTAAATTTACCCTAATATGTGTATGTATGCATGTAAGATATTTATTTATTACAGGTACTTGTATAGCACTGTCAATTTACGCAGTGCATTACATATATATTTTACATTCACATCAGTCCCTGCCATCAAGGAGCTTACAGTCCAAGGTCCCTAACTCACATTCATACATACACATATAATGGGCAATTTAAACAGGAGCCAATTAACCTACCAACATGTCTTTGAAGTGTTAGAGGAAACTAGAGTACCCAGAGGAAACTCAAGCAAGCATATAAAGAACATGCAAACTCTAGGCAGATAGTGTCATGTTTGGGATTCAAAACAGTGCCGGAAGTGCTGCTAGGCGGCAGTACTAACTACTTAGCTACTGCAGTGCCCATGTTAACCTTAGACTGTAAGCTCCTTGAGGGCAGGGACTAATGTGACTCTACAATATGTAAAAGTTATTCATAAATAGCCAGAACTACATAAATACCTGTAATAAAAATAAATGCTAAACTATTGTTTATACCTTGGGAAGGTCCTAATATGCCAAACATGAAGGAAATTATAACACAGTCCAACGTATTCTAACTATACTTTATGATATTATCCATTACTGCCATCTATTGAGATTAGCCAGACTTTGCTTTGACACATTTAAAAGAATTTAAACAATTGTGTAGAAACTGATGACAGACATGGAATGTACATCAGGCAGTCTTACATGCAAATACTCTATCAGGCAAGGCAAAAAATTTAACTTTTACTCAAAAAAAAAAAAAAAGATAAACATAACTTCTGCTGTAGAAGAAAGGATAAATCAAAGTAGTAGCGCCAACTTTCAGTTAGTTTAGTATTTAAAGAGGGATATGCATATGTGGAAGGGGACAGAGGCGGAACAAAATGATTTGTTTGCTTTTTAAGAGAGACAGAGATTTCCTGGCACGCAATGTTATCAAGGTAGAAGAAAACATTTCAGTGCTTTTAAATACCTGGATTAATTATACAAGCTTTGGTCTGTAATAACTGCAGTTTACTGATTTTTCTACAGGAGCTTTGGGGCTTATCAATCATATATTTTCTCCTGTCTATCCCTCGGTAACCTGGTGGCACATTCTTTGCGTGAGCTATTTTTTTTATGTGCGTCTATGTACTGTTGTGGAATGCAGGAATGTATACAATCATAAAGTAAAACAATTTCTGCTAGAAAAGCAGCAGATCTGAGTTCACACACTAGTCAGGGATTCGGTATTTAGCCAGGTGTCTGACTGAGTAACGTGATGTGTAACACTTCTAGTTAGCTAATGACCCGTGTTTAGCCTTGAGATACACATTAGACAAGCAAATCACAAGATCTCTAGAAAACCCTATTGCCTAAATTAATGCTGTTGACACGCTAAAGAAAATGTTTACTTTGCAACTTTATTAATGCAAACTATGATGTCAATGGTATATGTCATATACAGATGAGTAAAGAAAATGCATTTTTAACTTTGGACAACAGGCAGCCCTGTGAAATCTGCTGCCCGCCACTTGATCATTAACAGCACATTAGGTGATCTGAATGATTGATCTAAAACCAAATCCAAGACAGCAAGAGTAAAAGGGCAGTAAAGAGTGACAGCTGGTAATATATCTCTTAAGAGTTCCTTTTCTTGATAACTTGTCAGCTTGTCATTCTGAAGATGAAATGTTAGTAGCCAATGAAATAATGTGTCCTCCAACAAAATTCACATACCAAAGACTATGTAACATTCTTATTTGACAAAGCAGTGCAAAGGTTGATGGTTTTGTGCAAAGAACATACCTGTAACATACACTTTAATCTCTCTTTAATATCTCATCTAAACTGACTAAAATAATCTAAAATCGCATTGGTTACTCTGGGTAACTGCACTTTGCACAGTCATTGAAAATTGTTCCTAATTATTAAAGTGTTACTAAACCCATAGCAGTAAAATCAGTCTATGACGTAAAGCATGCTTGTTATACTCACTGTTGAATATAAGGGGTTAATCCTGTGTAAAAAGGCTGTCTTCTCTGATCCTCTCCTTCTTTTACTGTCCCTAATCCATCTGCTGATAATACAGAGCCCCAGGAAGCACTCTGCACATGCTTAGTTTGATGTGTGTTGCTAGAGAGTTTTTTTTTTTTTTGGAGGGTGCATGTGATCAGCACAGCACTTTTCACACAGAGGGTTATGGGTTATGCAGCCTCATAGGACAGTCAGAGGAGAATTTATACTCCTAAAAGCGTTAACCAGTGCTCAGCTGAACATTGATAGAAGTCACAAGAATGCTATATACTGCTGATGAGAAAAGGTATTTAGCAGTTTTGTATTTACTAATATAATTTCATTTCCATGTTATGTGTACTGTGGGAGACCAGATAAAGTAAAGAAGGCTCTTGGGTTTAGTAATACTTTAAAGCCCAGTTGAATCTTCAATTGACATTAGCTAAATAAAGTACATGCCATTTACATTTGAAAGCAGAGGACCTTTAGTGCCCGTTCACACTACCGCGACTTGTCAGGCGACTTAGCCACCTGACAAGTCGCGCTCCGTTCTGTACTATGGAACCGTTCTAATAGGAGCGACTCAAGTCGCTCCGACTTAGAAAAAGGTTCCTGTACTATTTTTGGGGCGACTTCAGGTGACTTGCATTGACTTCTATACAGAAGTCATTTTGCAAGTCGCTGCTGAAGTCGTGTGCAGGTCGCGTCTGTGAGTCGCGCTGCAAGTCGTGTCGCCCCTGTGTGAACCGGCACTTAGAATAAAAAGGAAGTGATTGCAATTTGTCATTTTACTTGCACATCTGCTTATTACATTTTCACTTAAAGCTGAACTCCAGGAATTCAGCAACTTGTTAAAATTAGTTAAGTCCAACAATGTGTGTGGCACCTTGTGGACTTAACTCTTTAATTTACATCTGACAGATTTATTGTGCTCCAGGAAGATAGCTTCCAGAGCTCCAACTTAGCTCCTTTAAGTGTAGAGTTAATGCAAGTGTTATGCCTGCTCCTCTCCCCCTTCTGCTCAGTCACAAAGGCCTTTGTATTAAGTGAACTCATCCAGAAAATGAAAAGGCTTCTGTGAATGGAAATCAGAGGGGAGAGGTAGGCATAGCTGCTGTATCTGCACCTCTCCTCTCAAAGTCCTGAGTGTCTCCCCTGGGACTGCCATAAGCCTGTCAGATGTAAATAACAGAGATACGTTCAGAAGGTGGCATGCACCAAGTTGGACTTAACTCATATGCCCTGTACACACAATGGACTTACCGATGGAAAATGTGCAATCAGACCGTGCTGTCGGAAAATTCGATCGTGTGTGGGCTCCATCTGACCTTTACCATCGGAATTTCCGACACACAAAGTTTGAGAGCTGGATCTAAAATTTTCCAACAACAATCCGATTGTTTAAATTCCGATCGTGTGTAGACAATTCAGAAGGAAAAATTGCCACGCATGCTCAGAATAAATTACGTGACGAAAGCTATTGGCTACTGGCCTGTTTATAGTCCCGTCGTACGTGTTCTATGTCACCACATTCAGAACAATCGGATTTTCTGACAACTTTGTGCGACCGTGTGTATGCTAGACAAGTTTGGGCCAAAATCCGTCGGAAAAAATCCCATGGATTTTGTTGTCAGAAAGTCCAACCGTGTGTACAGGGCATTGTACTGTAGTATGCCTGCATGTTTATCAAAGTGGCTGAATTCCTGGAATTCAATTTTAGGTTAATGTTAATGCACACAGACAAAATATTATCTTCCCATTTTCTCTTAAAAATAAAAATGGACTGCTGTAAATAAATAGAAATCAAATCTGTTAAGCATTAAAATTGGGTGCACCCAGGAAACATTCAAAAAATATACCCAAACCTGTTCATAGTCATGCTTTGAAAAACTTGACTCTCCCCCATATATTATATTGGTATAATTTGTCCTAGGTTTTTATACAATCAGGGCTGATGCAAGGATTCTTGACACCCTAGGCGAAGCCTCATTTTACCACCAACATTGGCTCTACCCCTGACTCCACCCCATTTGCCCTGCCCTGCCCATGTGACAGGAGGTGGCGCTATACAAAAAGTATCTGCTCTGCTAACTCTATCGCTGGCTCCAGTGCTGCACTGCGCCTCTAATTACACTACCAGTCAGACAAACCAGCTGCCTGAGACTCAGTTAATTACATGCTGCAGCCTGCAGAGCATGCAGATGCGGAGGGAAACCAGTTGCCAGGTGCCCCCAGGGAGCAGTGCGCCCTAGGCGGTTGCCTAGTTTGCCTAGTGGTAGCTGCGGCCCTGTATACAATTTGAGATGTTACAGATTGTGTTTTTGAAAGAGTGCTTTAAAACAATAATTTTTAGCATGTTATTTATTTTTATATATATGCTGGTATGAAAGGTATGATATATCTTTAAACTGATGTGCTACTGTACATAATTATCTACATTTTGGTAATTCCAGAATAGGACTTGCTCATAAAACTATGAAAATAGTTAATTAAAGTGGCCTGCCTGAAGAGGTAATATCAGGTCAGTTACTTCATCCCAGTATTTCATAAGCGCTCTACAAAGTAAAATATGTGTTCAATAGAAGCAATCAAACTGCAATGTCTCCAACAAAGATCTAAGAAATTGGTATGAATCCTTTGTATTCTCTGCGGGATATTATCAAAGCAGCATAGTTTTGTACATATTCTCTTTGTTTTCAACACAAGGAAAAATTTTACCTATATTTTCCCAAATTGAGTGCCGTTTCTCTAATGTAAAATTTTCTTTGAATGTCTTTTTCAAAGGTTCAATATGTTTGGTATAAGAAAAGATATATAAAGTATAATAAATAGCATGACATACAAGTAGGTCATTTTGGGTGGGATGGAGCTTTTAAAAAGAAAACCGGAATCATGTGGCTGGTTTTAGATGAAATATAATAAATAAATAATAAATAGTGAGACGTCATTAGATGACATGTATTTTGTTCTATATCCTGAATTGGTAAATATTATAATGTCAGATTAATGTCTTGAATAGCCAGTTTTGCTGATATACATACAGTCTGTGGCAGCTAGTGATTTTTTTTTGGGGGGGAGCGGCAAACAACCACACCCCGATCGGTCGGTGGCACCTTTCCCCCCTTGCTGTTTGCAGGTCGGTCTGGCACTTACCCCATATAGGCGGGTAGCGGGCAGCATGAAGCGGCTCCGTGTCCTCTCTTCCATAGGCGGCTTCCAGCATGCGGCTCCTTCCCTCCTCCTAGGCAGCCAATAGGATCTCCTGTCCTTTCAGTCAAACAGGTGACATGTCTCAAAACCCGCTTCCTGATTGGTCAGGAGGAGGATCAGTGTTACAATAGCAAAAAAATAATAATTTAAAGGGATAGTATAAAAAAAACATTTTTAAAGTGCCCCATCCCTCCGTGCTTGTGCGCCAAAACGCACGCATACGTAAGTCGCTCCTGCAAATGTACACCGTGTTCAAACCCCACATGTGAGGTATCGCCACGATCGTTAGAAAGTGAGTAATAATTATAGCACAAGATAATCTCTGTAACTCTAAAGAGGTAATCATAAAACAACTTTAAATCTTTACATATGGAGATTTTTAAGTACTGTAGTTTGTCTCCATTCCATGAGTGTGTGCAATGTTGGGTATCTATTTACTCAGCGTAACATCATCTTTCACATTATACACATTTTGGGCTAACTTTACTGTTTTTTTTTTTAAATTCATGTGATTCTTTCCAAAAAATATGTGATTGAAAGACCGCTGTGCAAATACCATGTGACATAATATTGCATTGACTGCTATTTTGTTCTTTAGGGTCTCTGCTAGAAAAAAAAAAAAAAAATATATATATATATATATATATATATATATATATATATATATATATATATATATATATATATATATCATTTTGGGGGGGTCAAAGTCATTTTCTAGCAAAAAAATACAGATTTTTTATCTTGAAAGAAACAAATGTCAGAAAAAGGCCTGATCTTCAAGTGGTTAAGTAACAGCAGCTCATTGATAAGGCAATTTCTACTCTAACTTTTCAATCAGCAAACTCTATTTACTAGATTTACAGAACTATGCAATGCTATAAAGCTTTAGCTTCATATATAGCAATTGCATCAGTATTTTTCAAATTGTGTGTCTGACTTGCTTTATATACCAATACAGATGATAATTTCAATGTTGAAGACGAGAGTTATGCCAGTGATTAAGCTCATCACATAAACAGAATTAATGAATTTCCCTCAAGCAGACAAATAACAACAGTTTTACCTGAGAAGAAAATGTATCCAAAAACATGACCTGAGCTATGAACAGATGTAGGACATTTTATATAACTGGATTTTCAATGAAACATTTAATGTGTACCTGCTGGTTGTTAAATCGTTCACACAGACATTTTTGACAGAAGGAATTCATTAAATGCATTCTGAAATAGTAAGTTTTTTCTGTAGATGTCTAATAAATTTTAGGTTTAATTTATCATGCAATTAATATAGACCAGCCTTTCTCAACCTTTTCAACACAGAGGAACCCTTGAAATAGTTCTCCGGTCTGAGGGAACCCCTGCTAAAAATGTTAAATCTACAACTCATGATACATGAGTGTGATGCTCAGTGGGAAGAAAGGTCCTTACACTTGTGGTCATTGGGAAGAATTACCTCCTTACAGATAGTTAAAAAGATCAAAGGTGTCAGTGGGAACTTATCTGAGAGGCAGAAATTGCCCAATGCTCAAGGAACCCCTAGCAACCTCTGGAGGAACCCTAAGGTTCCATGGAACCCTGGTTGAGAATCACTGATACAGACCTATAGTGAAATAAATAGCTATATTTAAAGTCTTGCTGGGATAGGTAAATTAAGAGTGACAGATCAGTTAAATGAATCACCTTGCACTGGAAAAATGCTGCCACAGGTTCCCTTAGATGCTGTCTACATGTCTGTAGAATTAGGTGCTTTGGTCATGTAATCTATGTTTAACAGGAGGATCAGTATTCAGGCTGATCGTCTCAATAAATAGAGATCACTTGCCTGGGGCTTCAGATATGTGACCAGCACTTTATCTCAGGGAAAGATACTGTATTTCATCCTTAATGTTGGCCATCCATTATAACCATTATAAAATTTTCCATGTACAATTTTCCATTAGATTCACCAAAAACCATATAATATGAGCTCAAACATGAATAACACTTTCAAAATGTATCCAATCAAATGTATGTTGGCAAAAATGTAAAAATCATGAACCTGCAGGTGGATGCAGGGGGTAAAATATCTGATAGTAGTATTCAAATTATGTTTTCCATGAAGAGAAACATTCCCATATGTCCAAAAACTGGTCATGATAATGAGTCCCTCCCACACCAAACTATTTTTCCACCTTAACCTGCCCACCTTGGCCTTAGTGGGTTCTTTGATCACCACACAGTAGCCTGTAAAAATTTGGTTGTGAAAAGTCAGGCAAACGTATTTATGTATGCATCTGTGCTTTGCCAATTACGGGTCAAAGCAAAAGGTTCACTTCAATATAGCTCTCTGGAGATGCATATATTTATCTTTTTATTTTTCTCTACCACTCTGTTCAGCTGCCTGGGAGTGAAAGCAAAGGGTTCTAATCTTTCCCTAATCCATTCAAAAACGAAAAAAAAAAAAAACTGTACCTGCACTCCTAACTCTTAACCTAAATTCTAACAATTAAAATCACCCTAACACTAAAAACGAAAAAAAATAAATGATTGCCTAAGGCTTCTATCTTATCCTCAAAAGCTTTAAGTGGAGCCTGTAGTTGGGCTTTTTCCTTCACAGAGTCACTTTAGTTTTATTAATCTTAGTAAGTGACAGAGTCACTTTAAGTAGGTATTGTTTATTAGACATGTGCATTCGTTTTCGTCCGAATGCATTTTCGTCCGAATTTCAGCTATTTTCGTTTTCGTTTTGCCAAACGATAACGAAAGCACAAAATCCGAAAAACGAAAGATCCGACATAAATAAATGCTTTATTTTCGTTTTCATTGTTACAACAGTTCGATATAGAATAGGAGATTCGACGTGACTCTGACAACGTGTCTATAGAACCTGTGTTCGAATGTGCCTAACCTTACCTCTATTAGTCCAAGATTATATAGAGAAAATATTCGACAGAGAAAAAAGATTTGACAGAGAGAAAAGATTCTGCAAGATACTGTCCTAAAAAGTGTTTGGGGACCCGGGTCCTGCCCCAGGGGACATGTATCAATGCAAAAAAAAGTTTTAAAAACGGCCGTTTTTTCGGGAGCAGTGATTTTAATAATGATTAAAGTGAAACAATAAAAGTGTAATATTCCTTTAAATTTCGTAGGGGGGGGTTGTCTATAGTATGCCTGTGAAGGGGCGCATGTTTCCCGTGCTTAGAATTGTCCCTGCACAAAGTGTCATTTATGCAGGAAAAAAAGTCCTTTAAAATCACTCGCAGCTATAATGAATTGTCGGCTCCCGTAATACAGAGAACACTCATTGAAAGTCATTGATAAAAAAATAAATAAATAAATTAAAAAAAAAGCGTGGGGGTCCCCCAAATTCAATTACCAGGCCCTTCAGGTCTGGTATGGATATTAAGGGGAACCCTGCCTCAAATTTAAGAAAAAATTTGACGTGGGGTTCCCCCTAAATATCCATAACCAGACCCTTCAGGTCTGGTATGGATATTAAGGGGAACCCCGCGTCAAATTTAAAAAAAAATTGACGTGGGGTTCCCCCTAAAAATCCATACCAGACCCTTTATCCGAGCACGCAACCTGGCAGGCCGCAGGAAAAGAGGGGGGGACGAGAGAGCGGCCCCCCCTCCCTCCTGAACCGTACCAGGCCACATGCCCTCAACATTGGGAGGATGCTTTGGGGGTCTGTGACCCCTCAAAGCACCTTGTCCCCATGTTGATGAAGACAAGGGCCTCATCCCCACAACCCTGGCCGGTGGTTGTGGAGGTCTGCGGGCGGGGGGCTTATCAGAATCTGGAAGCCCCCTTTAACAAGGGGACCCCCAGATCCCGGCCCCCCCCCTGTTTGAAATGGTAAGGGGGTACAAAAGTACCCCTACCATTTCACAAAGAAAGTGTAAAAAATGTTTAAATAAAACAAACACACTTTTGAAAAATTCCTTTATTAAAAATAAAAAAAAGATTCCAGCGGCGGTAATCCACTCTTGCTATCCATCGACGGACGGTCATATCTCCAGCGATGTCTAATATCATCCAGCGCAGCGCAGCATCCTTCTTCTGTCTCCGTGGAGGAGACACTACAGGCATTCCGGCGGCTGACGTTTGTTATATACGGAGGGCGGGGCCACCCGTCACCTGACCCCGCCCCCCTCTGACGCAAGGGGAAACCCGGGGTTCCCCGTGACGTAGGGGTGACCCGCACCCCTCTGATGTAACACAGGCAGGTTTCCGTTACATCAGAGGGGGGCGGGGTCACCCCTACGTCACGGGGAACCCCGGGTTTCCCCTTGCGTCAGAGGGGGGCGGGGTCAGGTGACGGGTGGCCCCGCCCTCCGTATATAACAAACGTCAGCCGCCGGAATGCCTGTAGTGTCTCCTCCACGGAGACAGAAGAAGGATGCTGCGCTGCGCTGGATGATATTAGACATCGCTGGAGATATGACCGTCCGTCGATGGATAGCAAGAGTGGATTACCGCCGCTGGAATCTTTTTTTTATTTTTTTATTTTTAATAAAGGAATTTTTCAAAAGTGTGTTTGTTTTATTTAAACATTTTTTACACTTTCTTTGTGAAATGGTAGGGGTACTTTTGTACCCCCTCACCATTTCAAACAGGGGGGGGGCCGGGATCTGGGGGTCCCCTTGTTAAAGGGGGCTTCCAGATTCTGATAAGCCCCCCGCCCGCAGACCTCCACAACCACCGGCCAGGGTTGTGGGGATGAGGCCCTTGTCCTCATCAACATGGGGACAAGGTGCTTTGAGGGGTCACAGACCCCCAAAGCATCCTCCCAATGTTGAGGGCATGTGGCCTGGTACGGTTCAGGAGGGAGGGGGGGCCGCTCTCTCGTCCCCCCCTCTTTTCCTGCGGCCTGCCAGGTTGCGTGCTCGGATAAAGGGTCTGGTATGGATTTTTAGGGGGAACCCCACGTCAATTTTTTTTTAAATTTGACGCGGGGTTCCCCTTAATATCCATACCAGACCTGAAGGGTCTGGTTATGGATATTTAGGGGGAACCCCACGTCAAATTTTTTCTTAAATTTGAGGCAGGGTTCCCCTTAATATCCATACCAGACCTGAAGGGCCTGGTAATTGAATTTGGGGGACCCCCACGCTTTTTTTTTTATTTATTTATTTATTTTTTTATCAATGACTTTCAATGAGTGTTCTCTGTATTACGGGAGCCGACAATTCATTATAGCTGCGAGTGATTTTAAAGGACTTTTTTTCCTGCATAAATGACACTTTGTGCAGGGACAATTCTAAGCACGGGAAACATGCGCCCCTTCACAGGCATACTATAGACAACCCCCCCCTACGAAATTTAAAGGAATATTACACTTTTATTGTTTCACTTTAATCATTATTAAAATCACTGCTCCCGAAAAAACGGCCGTTTTTAAAACTTTTTTTTGCATTGATCCATGTCCCCTGGAGCAGGACCCAGGTCCCCAAACACTTTTTAGGACAGTAACTTGCAAATTAGCCTTTAAAATGAGCACTTTAGATTTTGAACGTTGGAGTCCCATAGACTTTAATAGGGTTCTAAAGTATGCTATATACTAGCTCCGTCGAATCTTCTTTATACATTCGACAGACACCATAAGCCTTCAAAGACAGATTCGACCGTGATTCATGTGGATTTTCGGACGAATGCAATTTTTGAACGAAAAATGAAATAAATAAAAACGAATTTCGGGAGTAACTAAATAAATTAAGTTTTCAGACGAAAACGAAATTCCGAAACGAAATATTTTACTCTGCACATGTCTATTGTTTATATATCTGATTTTGTGAAAAAATGGCTATTAAACGAAATGTGCACCAAAAACAAATACCGTATATACGCACAGGTGTATAACATCACAGCTCATCAATGCACCCTGCTCAGTGCCCATCTGCAGCCTCTAAATTGCCCATCAATGCACCCTGCTCAGTGCCCATCTGCAGCCATTAAATTGACTAACAATGCAGCCTGTTAAGTGCCTATCTGCACCCTATAAATTGACCAACAATGCAGCCTGTTCAGTGCCCATCTGCAGTCTCACCTTTCCCATCATTGCAGCCTCGCCAGTGTTGGATTATTCCTGCTGTCTCTGAGGGAAGAGGCCGGAGTAAGCACCGTTGAATTACACAGAGCCGCGATCTCCTGTGTACCTGGGCTCTTCGTCACTCACAGCCACACCTCCTGGCTCTGCTCGTATGATAGACAGAACAGTGACCCAATGCAGGGCCAGGAGGCATGGCTTTGAGTGACAGAGCGCTGGGTACACAGGAGATCACATCTCTATGTTATTCAACTGCGCTTGCTCCTCTTCCCTCAGAGATAGCAGGGATCGGTGTATAACACGCACCCACGATTTCCCCCCGATTTTAAGAAAAAGTGTGTGTTATATGCCGTTAAGTACGGTATGTGGGTTTCTACTGCTTATTTTGTTCTAAAAATGCCAGTTACTTGGCTGCATCTGGTATGATTTCAGAATCACTAGCCAAGAACCGATAGCAAAGACAATTTCCTTATCTGTATTTATCTGTCTGTCTGAGGAAGTACTGAAAATGACTCGTGATGACAGACGGGCAGCTGGCATTTTTAGAGGGCTCTCTATTTACTCAGAGGAAACTTCCTTTAAAATTCCTGCAATGAGCTTAATAATGCATCTGCTACAAGTAATCATTTATCTAACGTTAAACTTTAGTTGGGTAACCAAGTATTAAACCCTTGTTTATAAAGTACAGGGAAAACCAGCTCATTCTGTTATCCTTACAATTGTTAATTTAATTATATTCCCACAAGGCTCTAGCCATTAAAAATATTAAACTATAGATAAGGCAGATATAAGGTATTATCCTAAAGCTAAAATGGAATGAAGAAAGTGTGCTGCAATAAATTAGTAATCATGGCTCACAAAAATACAGGATATATAATAAATCTCCAGATTAGACCCTGAATTTTTTTTTAACAAGATGTATGAAGAGGTTTTGGCTATAAAAAGACTGCCTCAAGCCAAACATGTTCATGACACTCAGCTTTAGAGTACACCAGATGACTTTTAAACTTCTGCTTCCAGTATTTTGACAAACAGGTGACAAAATGCGCTATTGCATTCTAACACTCAGAACATATTTTAACTGCTGTCAGTAGATGCAGTTATCCTGCTTTTAACTATTCCAAGTATCTAAAGCACGTTATTTTAATTTAAGCCTCATATAGCAATAGAAATATAAATCCCATGTGAACAAGCACTGTTAGTAAATAGTCAATTTTGACTTGAAAAGACTCTGTTAGTCTTTCCTCTATTCCAAATCTGCACCCTCCATCAGCAACTTTACACGGACACTTCCAGCATTTTCAGTTGTCCCTGCCCTTTACCGTATGTTGTGCTTCTGTCCTCCAGTCATAGGTATGAAAAGCACATCAAGTGTTTTTATGGGACAATTCATAAGTCACCAAACAAAGGTCCAACATTTTGGAACTCCTCCTTAGGTCCTCCTTCAGCTCCTTCCTCAGGCAAACAGTGGCAATTATCACAAAAGCCAAAAACAATTCAATAATGCACTGGGCCAACCAGAAAATGTTCAACCCCAAACACAAACAACATCCCCCATGAGAAAAATGTATATACTCAGTTACATAATTATTATAGAAAATTGAGTTTTTATATGGGGTGGGTCATTTTCTGATCCAGTATACTATTTAATGGTTGCTGGCTTGTATGGTATGACTTACAAACACTTACTGTGACTGTTGGATACACCTGCAAAAACACCATGCTGTTGCTGCTGTCAAGTAAATAAGCTCTGTATTGCTAACTTCTCTTCACCTTCATTCTAAGGTCATGTGACTGCTTTTTTTCTTTACAGAGTAGCATGGCCCGGGCCAGGGGCTGGGCCAAGCTTCAGCATGTCACATGTCCTAGTGATGTCACTTCAGCTTTTGCATGTCCTCCCCCTGCCTATGGCAGAGACAGATTGTTAAAGAGTCACCACTAGTTCACAGATTAGGAAACTGTCTGTAATTAAGACCATCTCTAAAATGGCATACAGAGGTACGCTAGTACTCATAGTTGGGCATGACTGTGCTGTTAAGTGGTCATCATGAATAGCTCCTGCACAGATACCCCTTGTGAAAGATACATTTAATTAAAGGGGCTGGAGTTAAAGGGGTGTCATTAATCAAATATGGAAATGACAATATTTGGAAAATGACTTGTGTCACTGTCTGGCCTACTCATCATTCCCCATCAGGCTCTGCCCATCCCTACTATAAAACTTCTTGGACATGCACCTGTCAGTGTGACAGTCATAGTGGTTGGGGAAAAAAGGGAGCATACTAAGGAAGGAAAGTCAAATATGGATATTCTGACCTCAGTCCTAGGCACTGTCAGACTTATGTACCTGTCTATGACAGGTACTTGAATCGGGACATGAACTGGCTGCAATACCTGTGAATTTTGATGCAAAAGTTAATGGCATTCTAAAGGATGTCTACGACACCCTTTCTAAACCCTCCCCCTTGTGTATAGTGTGACTATAGACCTCTGTCCATGATAGATTTAAGTATATTTACCAAATGCCTGTGCTCTGTGTCTACAAAGTGTGTATATCAAGGACTGCATCACTCTAATATTTGAATTCAGGATATGTAAAAATAAACACCAACATTAGATGTGCTGTCGCTTTAGGTGCTCACAAATTGATAAATATATGATTTAATAAAAAAAGTCTACATAAAGTGCATCAAGGGAATAAATTCATTGATACGTAAGAAAATCTGTGTAAAATAACCAAAATTCGTACACCAAACAAATATCTAAATTCATGCTTTCATATATTCACGTAATATGAATACAGTGCATAAGTGTATAAAGAATAAAAAAATAACATAAAAAAAAATAATATCAACATTTTTGCTTAAAGTCCAAATACTATACCAAAAGTGGTGCTGTAAAATCACTGCAAAACATGTGACGCTCCAAGTGCTCCGCCAACTACAGGTACACAAACTATTAACAAAGCATGGAGGACCTCTAAAGCTATACGAGGTCAATGCAGCCTGGGTTAGATAAATCAATGATCTTAACAGCAGCAGTTTTCAGTGCACAAATAACACCTTCCAACACCAGGTGGCTCCAAATATACCAGGAAGGCTCACAGTGTGGCATCAATTCAGCCAATTAATAATGCCCAGAGAAGAAAAAAACAAAGCAAACCCCATCATGCAGTACTGCTAAATATGTAGTTTATTTTCACAATTAGAGGTACTCCCAGTGTGGACATAAGAAACAAGTTTAATACTGCCACTGCCATATTGGGATGAGCGGGCTTGATGATATCACAAATAAGCTCCACTCAATGCATTTTGTTGCCAAGAAAAGTCTCCAGGGGACAGGAGTCTAACTCATGACATCTGTTAAAGCCTTATAATATGCAATTCAATGGGCAATCAAGCGCTACCAAGAGAATCCACAAGCTCATAATATAGTTACCTATATGGACCATTAATCACATTCATTAATAGAAACTTAGCAGATGGGTCAATATTGTGTAAATAAATAAATAAAACATATAGAAAATATTAAATTGTTCAATTAGACCCAATTGATTATCGGAACCACAATGGGCCCTTCTAATGGTTATACATTAAAAAAGTGCCACATCCAGAACTTGATTGTCCCCAATGAGTGCCCATACATACAGAATAAGAAATAATTAATTAAAATAAAACCACATATAAAGTAATGAAAATGTAAAAAGACCCCAACATTAGAAATTGATTAAATGTAAATGAAAAAAGTCCAATGAAGAAAGAGGACTGAACTATATGTATTTGGAGGGATATTTAACTGTTATTAATGAAACAGTTGAGGTCCCACTCAACGTTCAACCTGTACAGAGTGTAGGACATAATTTCATAAATCCAGAATGTTTCCAGCCGGAATATTTCTTTTTCAATATTGCTATCACAACAATGGGGATATGTTTATCAAGCACCAATAATTTTTTTATTTTGTCAATAATCCCTTTACAGGCTGTGCCCTTTCAATCCTTTCTTGATATTGGGAAGATGGCATCCAATTATCACCTGAAGTGCCCATGTGGTCCTACCCACATATTGCGGGCCACAAGGGCACTCCAGGAGGTAAACAACAGACCTGATGGAGAAAGTAATTTACTCTTGATTGTTATATGTCTATATGTCTTAGCCCTTGTACACACGGTCGGACATTCCGACAACAAAATCCGACGGATTTTGTCCGAAACTGGTGTTGCATACACATGGTCGGACAAAGTTGTCGGAAAATCGATCGTTCGTAACGTGGTGACGTTAATTCGTTACAACGGGACTACGTTCAGGCTAATAGCCAATAGCTTTGGTCTAGGAATTTGATCTGAGCATGCGGTACATTGCCCGATCGGAATTCTCTACAAACGATCGGGCAAAGTCCGATCAGATCATGTTGTCGGAAAACTTTATAGCCCAGCTCTAAAACGTTGTCGGTCGGATATTCCGACGGAAACAGTCCGATGGAGCCCACACACGGTCGGATTATCCGACAACACGGTCCGATTGGACATTTTTGTCACACAAAATGTAACCCCTTCTAAAAATAACAGCGGTATTATTTGGTAATTTGTTCTAAAATGCTATCATTTTTTTTACATTTCCAGTATTTTTGGAACAACCTCTTGACTCTCCCAAATTGATCCAAAAAGGTGATGACAAATGCCCATTCAAACTTTCTATCCAATGGACTATCACTGTTTCTTTGTGCCAACAAGGAGTCTCTCCCAACTTGCGAAACATTATCTATAGTTTTAATCTCAGTGTCTAAAAAAACGTAACTGCACCACTCAGCGTTCAGGAAAAAATGAAATTCCCAAAACATACATGTAGAAAACATATATAATGTATATGATGTATATGACGTAAGTCTATGTACATAAAAACAGCCGCGTAAATAAAACATAAATATATACGTAAGTAAAAAAAAGTCCTTAGTCTACATAGACAAAGTTCTAATACTCAAAGCAGCGCTCCAAATCAAATAAATTAAATCAATTGAACCGTCTCATCACCTATTAACATACTATTGATTTCTCATGTGAATGCTAGTCATATTTCATTTATTTGATTGCTTTGCGTATTGGAACTTTGTCTATATGGACTAAAGACTTTTTTTTACTTACGTGTATATAATCTATAGTTTGTTCCAAAAGTTCTTTTTGACATCCTTTAGAGAGGAAATAAATCCTCCTTGCTGGAATAGTTCTATACGTAGGAACTGTCCTTTGGGGGTGGCTTTTAGCCATGACAACTCCCCATTAGGATAATCCTATGTGATCAGTCTTTTTGAAGAACATCTTGGTCAGAAAGCCATCATTTTCCCTGCAAATAGTCAAATCCCAAAAAGTATTTCATAGCACTGCCCCATTTATAAGACAGCTAGATTCCCAAGTCTTTAGATTTCAGCCTTGCTATAAAGACATATAGGATTTCAACACTACCCTTCCATATAAGGAGGGCGTCATCTATGTAGACGCATCCAGATTTAAATGATTCACCCTTTTTGTGGGGAATATAAATTTAAAGTGATGCCATGTTGGCCTTCATCCACAACAATCACCTTCATAATGTAATTCCTTCAACTACAGCTTATGTAGAACCTTTAAAAAAATCTGGTGTTTTCACTACCAGAAGTTGGAGATAAAAATAAATATATTTCCCAATTCTTGAAGCCACAAAATTGATACCGCTTACAATAGGGCATCCAGGAGGATGCTCTAAATTCTTGTGAACTTTCAGAAGGTAATACATAATGGTTAATTGTAGAGCAACAGGCACTAAATAACTTCTCTCTTTTTTATCAATAATTCCTTTAGTGTACCCGTTTTTCACAGTTTTCTCTAACAGTTCCTTTTACTTATACATGTGATTGCTCCTTAAAGGATTTCCATAAAATTATTTTTTTTTTTTTTTAAGCACAACAATTCCTCCCTTCTTGTTTTCAGAGCAATGAGCATATTACCAAATCCTTGTGTGTTACAAAGGGACTTAATACCCAGCTAAATGTCTCTATCTATTCTTGTCTTATAGGTAATATGGTCAAGATCCTTTATAACAACATCCATAAATACTGACAAACTTGAGGGGAACGTTTCCTGGAGAGAAAGTTTGTGCACCTGTAGATGACAGAGCACGTTGAGCATCATATGTTTGGCAGTGATTTTACAGCACCATTTTTGGGACAGCTTTGAGCATCAATTTTAATATATTTTTTTTAATGTTATATTTATTTATTCTTTATAAACTCACGCACTTTATTCATGTTAAGTGATTATATACAGGAGCATAACATTTGATATTTGTTTGGTGTATTAATTTTAGGTTATTTTACAATAATTCATTCACTTACTAATTAATTCATTCACTTGACAAACGTTATGTAGATTAATTTCTATTATATCATATGTTTGATCATTTTGAGAGCACTTAAAAGGACAGTGCATCTATTTTTGGTATTTATTAACTTTACTAGATTCCATTAGAGCAGTGCTTCTCAAGTCTAGTCCTCAAGGCACCCCAACAGGTCAAGTTTTCCAGATTTCCCTCATATGAAACAGCTGAGGTAATTACTAAGGCAGTGAAACTGATCAAATCACCAATGAAAAATAATGGCAAGCCTGAAAAAATGACCTGTTGAGGCGCCTTGAGGACTGGAGTTGAGAAACACTGCCTTAGAGCTACAAGATGGCCATGGGTGAGTCAGCCATGTAAGTTTGAGTACAGTACTGTCCCTGTAGTCATGCGTGAATAATTCACTTCACAGGCCATGTAATTATGAGCTATTAGGTTAAACTATTTTATTTAACATTCCTTAAACAAATGTTAAACATTTGTTACACTAATTTACTCCTTGCATTATGGTAAAAAAAATGTAGGTAGCAGTATGCCCCTTCACCCCTCTAATTGGCTGATCCAATGCTGTGCCCGCTTATAGTGGCTCTCTCCCTTCTCCCTGATCTCACAGGCTTAATTGAGAGCAATTTGTTCTCTTTGCTGTCAGTCAAATCCTGTGATGAAGGAGCAGGACTGAGCCACGCCATCTGTGTCTATAGACGCAGGCAGTACGACTTCAGATCGAGCCTACAGGTGTGCCATTATAGCAAAACGAGGAGGAGCCATGAATGCTGGTTCAGGACCCAAGAAGAGGAGGATTGGTGCCACTTTTTGTAATTTAATTTCATAGAGCAGGTAAGTATAAACGTATTTGTTATTTAAAAAAACTATAAATAGAATATACAATATTGTTATTTTGGTAAAAGTTTTATTGCAACCTGAGCTCCTTTTGGGAAGATGTCACATAACCTCCTGCTCAGAGTTTTAACTCTACACTGTGCTGCTTCAGTGGTTCCTTTTGGTCCATCTCACAATAAGCTGTCTTGTTATATTTTTGTCATCGATCCCAAAGCCCTAGGAGTCATTATTTACATGTATTGCATTGATTATAGGCAATCAGTCTGAAACAGCTGTATGCAGGTTGAAATAAATAATAAATATCTCTTTAATACACTTGACCTCTGGAAGATTTAACCCCCTTTATCACCAGGCCATATTTTGCGATAGTGAACTGCATTGTTTTAACTGGCAATTGTGCGGTCATGTGACGCTAAGCCTAAACAAAGTTTATGCCCTTTTTTCCCCCACAAATAGAGATTTCTTCTGGTGGTGTTTGCTCATCTCTGCAGTTTTTATTTTTTGCGCTATAAATAATATTTTTTACTTTCTGCTATAAAACATATCTAATAAAAAAATCAAATGTCTTTATCATTTTAGGCCCATATGTATTTTTCTACATATTGTTTGAAAAAAATCCCAATATGCATATATTGACACTAATATGGTAATCAGTGCTAAAAAAAATATAAACTGTCACTATACTAATGACACTTGCTGGGAAGGTGTTAACATCAGGAGTGATCAAAGGATTAAATGTGTGCCTGAACAGTCCTTTGCTACTGTGGGGGAGGTGCTTTTACTAGGAGAAGGCATGGATCGGTGCCCCTGCTTAACAGAGGCACAGGCCTTATGTAGTGAGAGAATTGTGATCTGCCTTGTTTACATAGGCAGGCCACCATTCTGCCTGTGTACCCAAGCATACGGTGGGTCATGCTGGACATCAAGTCCACCCGCCAATTAGCTTTCTCTGTAAACAGGCTACTGGCAGTGTGCGCACACCCGAAAAGTGCAGGATCACTTGAGCCTGCGCAGCAGAGCCGTCTTGCTGCCATATATAGATATACATATACACAATATATGGTTCGGCAAGAGGTTAATATTAGGCTGCAATTGTGTTGTAAACCAGAAGTTACACCTACTATACTAAAATGAGGAATAAAATCCTTATTTTTTTGGATTTGTGATTATGTGTTCTGTTTTAAAAGGGCTCTACTGGTTCAATGGGGGAATTTTTGGTTTCTTTTGAACCATTGCACCATAACCTGTCTGCTTATACACTGTACTGATGAAAGTGCATTTATTGCTGTGTCCCCACCACACATTTTTTATTCTCGGTTCTTCACTGAGCCAGGTCTGTTAGGGCCCCCCCCCCCCCATCCCCCCAAACAGGGATAATAAATAGAAATAACAACATAAGAGTTTTAGGTCTTCTCCATTCCAATGAAAGAAACATGTTTAGGCTGGAGTTCCATAATAATTATTTTCACCTATTAATATACGTTAAATAATGTAATCTTGTGGGTAAAAGGTCTGTATACCTGTTCACAGCAAAAAGTCCTCTTTCAAGCACAGATGTTGTACTAAAAAGACACTGTACTCACAAATGTAACACAAATTACTAAAGGTCACTCAATTAGCTGGCTACAGGGTGAGCTGTAATGACTGCCTTTAGTGTGTCATTAGTTTGTGGAAATTGTGACGTAAATCAAGCAACTAGTTCCTATTACATGCACTGATTAAATGTTATCTGCTGTCTTCCAAGATCTGAAAATGGTAACATTAATGGAAGTGATGATCTCCACCTTGAAATAATTACTATAATGAGGACAAGTGGCATGATTTAACCTCACACTTTTCAGTTCCGTCAGTGGATAGTTACTTGAGTCAAGAAGTAGAAGAGACAGATGGGATGCATCAAAAGATCAAGTAATGTCAAGGGGAGAACATGGTTTCACCTACTCCTAAGGCAGAAACACAATGCTATGAAATTCCCACCCAGCCCTCTGAGGTCTTTATTCTTTGTGGAAAATTGTTGTTATATGTATTCAAACTGTGCATTATCTTATGCTTGGGCATATATTGTAGCTAAAGTCACTGCTAAATAAATGATGAATAAAGCACAGAAATAAAGAAATAATGCTTAAATTGTTAGTTACTATTATGATTCAGTGCCAAGAGAAAAAAAAAGTGTATGTCTTTTATATGTATGTCTGTGCTAGTTTTCATATAAACATTATATCATTTTTAAATAGATTACTATTCCTATATAATAAAACCTCACAGGTTTCTGTTTATTCTTCTTCTTCCAGTTCTTAAACTGTTCCATAGGTCTTTTCACATAACCATTGAAAAGACCATTGGTTGTGTTGTTGATTGCTGTAACGCATGGAATGAGTAAACATGATGTATAATTCCTTACAAATGGGATTGCACAACTTTAAGTCTTCTAGTTGCTGAGTAGATCCAAGTGTGCTCAGTCAACCATCAGGTTATTCTGAGTGGAAGCTGCTGTTTAATGTTATGCCCAAGATAATTCGTGACTTTATAATGGAGTCCTTCAGAGCAATATATTTTATGTGGTGAAAGCTGATTATACAGATTACAACTTAAACACATTGGACATCTTGCTATACAATATCTATATGCATTGATGAAAACTGTATGCTTTAACATAAATTGAAGTATGATCCTGCAATTTTATGCCATAACTAAACTACTGTGCACCCTTCATTATCATTCAGAAAATAAAATTTGCGTCTATTTACACTTCCTTCTCATCCAATTTGCAAAAATTGTACTGCAAAGTACAGATGATGAGTGAACTGATTATAGGGGTCAGTTCACTAAGATGGATGAGCCATTTTTGGGGTCTGCGTCAACAGGTTTTTGTCCACGCCAGAACTGCTTGTCTCTCCCTTTACAAAATCACATTTGAAGCCTGTTGATGCAGGTCAGGAGTAGGCCAACAGCAGGTAAAGTACACCTATCTATGAACTGTAAATGGTCCAAGAAGCGTGTGAAAAAACAGAAGTTAAATGCAATCTGAAAGCACTTTAAAGCATACAACACTTGCCTATCAACACAAGCCTTAACTATGTTTTTTTTTATTTTTCTTCATAATAATTTTCTCATGAAAATATTCAGATCTGAATTCAAAATAAACATCTTACAGGTAAATAATCTGTGTTTTTTCTCATTGATCAGTATTTTATTTATTCACCAATTCATGAATTGACCAATGCAGTTTCTGCTCAAATGATGAAAGTAGCACACAATAAAGAACATAAAGCTGGCATAAGGCTTTGTGAGCTGACTGCACTATTGTCCAGCATAATTAAGTGTATTGGAGGTCTGTGTATTCAGTGGCTCGATCACTAATTAGTTTGACACATTAGTCAACTCTTGTACTTAAAGCTGTAAAACAGTGTTAAAAACCTAATCAGCTTAGCTTCACAATGTGTTTACATTGAGCAGTTTAACAATGTTTTAAACAGATGTTTGCAGATTGTAGGCTGCATTTACAATCTTCTATAAAATTGCCAGTCAAACAGAAGCAAATTTTGGAAACTGTGCAAGTGGCACAAAGATAGTGTTTGTATTATTGATAGGTGCAGTGTCAGTTACTGAATATATCTCTATGTACCCTCACATAGAAACATAGAAGAGTGATAGCAAAAGAAAGATTAAGTGGTCCATCAAGTCTGACCCATTTTTTTATTTTTTTCAAATGTTTTTAGATTTTTTGTCTTAAAGTATAGATCTATGTTTATCCCAACACTTAACTTGTGGGGAATCACCTTTTCTCAGAATGAAGGTCCAGAGTACAGGCATTTTCTTTAAAATCTAGCGGGTGCCAGCTTTATTTACAGGTGGTTTGCAAAGTCATAGAAATAAACAAAACAGTAAAACAAATCCTTGCCGTCCGGCACTAAACTAAACCATACACTGCTCTCTATACGGTGTGGGGCTGGTCCCCGACACCCACAAAACATGAGGTAAAGCAAACCTTTGTTTTCATTCCAAACAGGGCTCCTCTCCCTCAGATTCCCTTCTGAGTCTCAGGCCAGAGCACTGCTGTGCTTTCTTCCTAGTCATTTAAAGTCCACCTGAGCATGGAATCAAGTGGACCACAAGACCCGGAACCAAGCTTGCCACAGATTCCAGTTCAGTCTCTGACAATAGAACAATTGCGAGGGGAAATATATTGATTATCGATGACCTCACTTTGCATACCATCACACAAACATCTTTATATCACAATATCTTTGTGGTAAAAAAATACTTCATAAAATTTGATCTAAATATTATTTATGCTCGTTTGAGGGTATGTCCCGGTGTTCTTGATCTTATCTTTATATTGAAAATACTGTTTTCCTGAACATTACTCACACCCTCAAATGTATTTAAAGGTTTCAGTCGTGTCTCCCCTTCCCCTGTTTCCCCCAAGACTGTACAAAATAAATCTCTGATGTCTCTCCTGATATGTTTTGTTCACCAAACCTTTCACCGTTTTTGTGGACTTGTAATTTTTTAACAATATCTTTTTCTAAGTGAGTTCTCAAAAAACTGGATAAAAGATCTATATAGAATAATCTGCACATCCTTCCACCTGTTGGTGACTCCTTTAGAATTGTATTCACGTTTCCCACTACTACTCTGTTGCTCATTTTGCAGTCATCTAAAATAAATACTCGGAATCTTTCTCCTCTGCAGCTCTGGCCAACACAGTACTCCCAATTTTGAACTGTATCAAGGGAATATATTTCCCTATGTGCATTATTTTGCATTTAGAAACATTAAACTGCAGCTTCCACCACTTTGACCAATCTTCCAGCAATGCCAAATCATGTTCCATGTTACAGACACCATCAAGTATATCAACCCTAGTGCACACCTTTGTGTCATCAACAAAGAAGCATATCTTACCTACCTACATATCTTAACTACCTTTACCTTACATACCTTTAGTTAAATCAATTGCAAGCCACACTCTGATATCTATTCTTTAGTCAACTGCATACCCATTGAACCAGAGAGGAGATAAGGGCCCTCTCCTTTCTCCCCACTGATGCCATCAGCCTCATGTGTCGCACAGTGAACACAGGCTTCCCTGCTGCCTTCTCTCTCCAGCATGTACAAGAATGCTTTACAGCTGCTGGATGGCTCTACACTGCTCTCTACCACGTGTCGAGGATGGACACATGCCACAGATGAGGACTTAAATTTTGCATACTGCACTTGTCTAAAATACATTTAGAACTTTGGATCCTGATTTACTAGTGTGAAGTGGGGTTAAGGGAAGTGAAACCTTGTGCACCTTCACCTATCCAATAATGTGAATATAAAGTTCAAGATTAAATGTTTTACGTGTACAACATTTTACTGAACCTCACTCTGATCCATGTACACATAAACAAATATCTCTCATAAGGGAAATGAGGGGCTATGATGTACAAGCTTTTAACAGAATAGCAGCAACATAATTGCTGCCCTTAAAATTTTTGTTGTTGGAAAAACTGAATTACAGTTAATGAAAAATTTGGGGTGTATACATATTTTGGTACCTTTTCTCCCACATAATTTTATAGATGAAGTTCTGTTCTGTCATTTTCATTGGAAATCTATAATGAAGTGAAAGGGTGCAATTGCCGGATGGAGGAGGAAATTCTTCAGAGGCAGTAAGAGATGGAAGACTTTTTCTCTTCTGGGGAGAGACAGTAATGTCATGTGAGCAACAAGTAAATGTCCTCTCTGGGAAAATGTGGGACTGAGTCCATGTTACCAGGATATTCAAAAAACTGTGAGAGACTTTTTTTTTTCAGAAGAGGCTGGATAACAGGCCTTTTACCTACCAGAGACTGGCAATGTTGTTAATTCAAGCTTGTGCCTTTTACCTACCAGAGACTGGCAATGTTGTTAATTAAAGCTTGTGCCTTATTCTGTGATCAAGACCTGCTACTCTGCATTAGGGATAAGCCAAACACCCGGTTTGAAGCAGAACATGTAAACAGGCAAAACATTAGTTTGAACACGCAAACACCGTTAAAGTCTATGGGACATGAACATGAAAAATCAAAAGTGCTAATTTTAAAGGCTTACAGTAGGTGCCGCCGATATTGTGTTTCAAGCAGGACAGTATCGCGCTGGTTCCCGGCGACAGGCTTCTCTAACCAGCGCGATACCGTTGCGCTGGCTGCAATAGGAAAATGTTATTTTCCTATAGCAGCCAGAGCGAGGCGATAATGTCGCCTCACTCATGAAGCCTGCATGCCTTCTTGGGGCATACCAGGCCCTTAGGTCTTAAGGATTTTAAGGGGAATCCCCTTCACCGAAAAAAACGGCGTGGGGTCCCCCCAAAAATCCATACCAGACCCCTATCCGAGCACGCAGCCCGGCCGGCCAGGAAAGGGGGTGGGGACGAGCGAGCGCCCCCCCTCCTGAGCCGTACCAGGCGGCGTGCCCTGAACATGGGGGGTGCCTTGGGGAAGGGGGGCCGCGCGCCCCCCCACCCCAAAGCACCTTGTCCCCATGTTGATGAGGACAAGGGCCTCTTCCCGACAACCCTGGCCATTGGTTGTCGGGGTCTGCGGGCGGGGGGCTTATCAAAATCCGAGAGTCCCTTTAATAAGGGGGCCCCCGGATCCTGGCCCCCCACCCTATGTGAATGAGTATGGGGTACAATGTACCCCTACCCATTCACCTGTGAAAAAAAGGTACAAAAAAACACACACACAAGGGTTAAAATAGTTTATTGCACAGCTCCAGGAGTCTTCCGTCTTCGGGGGTCTTCTCGCCCGACTCCTTCGCTATCTTCTGCTAGCTCTTTTGCTAAAGAAGAATAGTTCAGCTAATCAGGTTTCCTAAATAAATTCAAAAATTGATATATATATATATACAATATAGACAATGTGCATAAAAAATGTACCCTGAATACAAATTATATAAATATAGATGATGCCAATCTATATATAAAGCAACAATCCTATCAAATGGAATAGCAAAACAAGTATCGTCCCGTTATGTACAATGGAACCATTCTAATCAGACACAAGTCGCTCCGACTTAGGAAAAGGCTTCTGTACGACTTTGGGGGCGACTTGAGGTGACTTGCATTGACTTCTATACAGAAGTCGTTTTGCACGTCACTGCAGTGGTGGCGTCTGGGTCGCCTGAGGCAGTCGCGATGTAAGCCGTGCTGCCTCAGCGTGAACCAGACTTTACAGCTCAGAACTCAGCTCTTGGCATAAAGTGAGGTGTCATTGTTCAGCCAATGCATAGTCCTTTTATTCATACAATGCTATGTAAATGACTCAACATTCACTAAAGGGCATGGATAATACCTGTCATGTTTTTATATGTGTGAAATGTCCATTTCTAATTGTTCCCTTGACACAGGACAAATGTAACATTCCCTAATATTCAATCCAAAAGAAAAAGAACCTTAAAAATGTTAAGTCAGAAAAATTAAAGAACGTTTGACGAATAAAGGAAACAGCCTATCACTACAGGCTAAGAAATATCAACCAAATGGGAAAATAATATGAGGCAGATCCTCTGCACTGTAGGCTGAGATGTTGATTTATAATGAACTTACATAGCCACTCAGTAAAAGTGCTTTTACATTCTTTCTGTGCAAATGGGGCAAAAAAACAAAAACAAATGTCAATTGGTTTGATTATGTGTTGCTCGATTGTAAACTAATTTAACAGAAAACATCCTATTTGGCCACTAGATGGAGCCAAGTATTGGCAGTGTTGAGCATAGGAGATTTCTGTGGTCAGCACTGAAAGAGTAATGAATGAATTACTACAGAGTCTGAACTGCTAAACAAGATTGATACAATGTTGCAAAGACAGAGCTTAGTTGCTTGACAGGTTTACAAGACTGAAACCCTTCACAGATGAACAAGAGCTCCCCTAAGGTAAACAACAGAGTTTTGTCACTACGGTACTGTACCAACTCCATATAGCAGTTTGTTCTCTGCAGTAGATGATTCATTAGGCTTCATGTACACTAGCAGCACCAAAACTTGAGATTAGAAGCATTTTTGCCAAAAAAACATAGTTTAGGAGATTCTGTGGTTAGGGGAGCTACAACCTCCCTCAACCTCCTCAATATTTTGACCGCAGGCTGCGGGAAACTGAAAACCACAATTTTGCGGCGTTTTGCATTTTCCTGACGCCATGGTAAATGTGGGCAGGGCGTACATGAATCCTTACACTGTTGGTGGTGAGCACAGGAATCTCCATATACTCTATACAGAGTGCAGATGTTTGCCTCGAAATTTACTCTTCTGGTTGAATGTTTTTAGCCTATAATATTAACCCATTTTCTCTATTGTTCTACAATTCTTCTGGTTGAAATTTCTTAAAACTATTTTTCTCCTAGGATCAAATTATTTTCAAAGTTACATTTGCCCTGTGAACAGCAACAAATATAAACTGACATTACACACAGATTACAAACATTTTGGTTATTATCTGTTACTATTTCGCAAATGCTGAGACACTTGCACAGCAATCTTTTTATAAATAGATAGATCCCTTAGTGTTCACTTTGAGTGCTTTTAGAATCATCAGAATATGGGCATATTATAACTGTTCTTTGAAATTCATGTTGAAAAAAAGAAAAATATGTTTGTGTATTGGTAAAATAAGTAAGAAAAGATCATTTTTATAATATTACTTGTAATCTTTTTCCTCCAAATTCATACAAAAAAAATAAGATTCAAGGATTGAGATCTTATTTTAGAGAAGTACTGTAAGTTACATAATAAAAGATGCACTCTTTCTATCCAGAAATATTTGTAAAAACCTTGCATGTAGCCGATAATGTAGGACCACACATTACGCTAACATTAATCACCATACTCAACATTTAAGGTAATGAATGTGATTATCTGCATATGTTCTCACACCAATAAATAAGAATTTGAGGACTGTTTCTTTCTAATCTCTTGACACAAAAAATATTATTTTGTGGTACTTTAAGTTTTATTTTTGGTAAAAACAATAAACCATAAATTAACCTCAATAGTACCCTAGCGTAAAAGTTATTTTAATAGGTTTTACTGTACAATGTCTTATAAAGTAGGTTTTTGCAATCAGATGACCTGTAATTGTGTGAATCACAATGCCAAGTTGAAACCTAAAGTAAAGGCCGCCTTCTGCAAATAATTATCTGTGTGAAGTTTAGGCAATGTCAGAAAAAATAACATCTGTTCTGGTTTTAGATAATGCCTTGATAGTCACCCTATAAACAGGATAGAAAGACGTAGGCTAAAATTTTTTAACTAATTCTGCAAATGATCATTACACGTAAAATAACTTGGTAGATCAAAAGCTATGTAATAAAAGCTGTTATTTCCATAGTCAATCTTCACTGTACACTGGTCATTTGGTCTACAGACTACATTTTGCATACATACCATAGAACTAGTGTACACAGAGAAAAACACTATCAGTAAATTATAAAGAATATACAATTGCTTCACAAGCCATATTGTAATTTAATGTTCTTAAAAATTACCTTTATTTTTCAATCTGCAGCTCTGTAATTTTCTGTAAAATTCAATGTAGTATGGCAACTCGGAGGCCTTCAGTACACAGTTGGTGTACAAAACTTCCCTAGAAATGTCCTGCTTGTGTGATTGGCTCACTGATTTTCCTAGATGTCTGCAAGTCAGATTTTAGGCCCCCTTCTTATATAGGAATAATATTTTTGGTAAGATACTCCATAAGGGTTAATTATATCTATGCAGACACTACAACTTTCCTCATTAGAAGACTTGTAAGTGCATCAGCTGACTAAATTAAACACAGACACTCCCATTCAGGAACTAAATTTCCATAGAAATAGAGGTACATATATCTTTTTCTTAAGAACAGAAACATGTAGGACTCTGCTACAAGGTTTGTTAAAATCCTTGCTATGTACATAGAATACCCAGAGGGGATTATTTTTTCTAAACAAAAGTACTTTTTGCTATAATAAACATCCCCCATTTTTTTTTTTTTTAAAAGCTAATTTTTTCCTCTTTTTAGGCCAATATGTATTCTTCTACATTTTTTTGTAATAAAAATGGCAATAAGCGTATATTGATTGGTTTGCGCAAATGTTATAGCATCTACAAAATAGGGGAAAGATTTATGGCATTTTTATTATTATTATTTTTTACTAGTAATGGTGGTGATCAGCAATTTTTATCGGGACTGCGACATTATGATGGACAGATCGGACACTTTTGACACATTTTTTGCACCATTGGCATTTATACAGCGATCGGTGCCATAAAAATGCACTGATTACTGTGTATATGTCACTGGCAGGGAAGGGGTTAACACTAGTGGGCGATCAAGGGGTTAACTGTGTTCCCTAGGGAGTGATCCTAACTGTAGGGGGGATGGGACTGCCTGGGTGAAGAAAGCGATCATGGTTCATACTTAGTATGAACTTAGTATGAACAACAGGTCGCTCTCCTCACCCCCTACAGTGGGAAGATCTGTCTGTTTACATCAGGGGTCTCAAACTGGCGGCCCTCCAGCTGTTGCAAAACTACAAGTACCATGAAGCATTGCAAGACTGACAGTTACAAGCATGACTCCCACAGGCAGGGGCATGCTGGGACTTGTAACTTCACAACAGCTCGTTTGAGACCCCTGGTTTACATTGACATATTTCCATTCTGTCTCTATGTGGAGAGATCGCGGGTGCCCAGCAGGCATTGCGACGGCCTGGGCACACGCATCGGCTCCAGCATCGCTTAGTGGTCAAAAGGCGAACCAATGTACACCTACGTTGGTTCGCCAAGGGGAACCAACCTGCCGCAATACAACTGCAGCGGCTGGCCGGGAAGGGGTTAATGATATAGTCGATAGGCCAGCATAATTAAACTTAAAGAAAACTGTAAATGAGCAGTCTGCTACAGGCATGATACTGATAACCACAGTCTTTAAAATGTGCAGCAGAGAGCATTAACATGTTTAAAATATGAAGCTACTTTCTACCCCTTGTTCTAAACTCCTCACTCTCACTCCCTACATCATTATTCAATGTTAATGTCACAGTTGACAACAAGGGCCCTTTTTGGATAATAGAACTTTGTATTGATGGGGCTCAGCTTCAGATGTGAAGTTTGACCTCAGTGTCAAGCCCTTGCTTACAGTATATACTTATATAATGAGTACACAGAAAAGGGTTTTATGTACATTTCTACAAAATAAATCGCTATAGAATGAATAATATATTAAACTTAAAGGGTATTTTTTAATAATATATATGGTTAGAAAAGATTGAAAATTGTTATGTATTTCTAGGCAACCCAGTCTAACTGTATCATGGCTCCAAGCTTATAAATTAAATCAATAATTGTATATTGATTGAGGAAAAACGCAATTGACTGCAGTCAGCCATGCACCGTTGTTACTATGTCTTACAGTGTTTATGTGGCTCCATATTATTCCACATAAGGTAAAGTATCTAATTCAGTAATTCATTTCTGTGTGCTTTCTAGTGCTTTGGTACATTGCATTTAGGACATGTTCAATCATCTTTTAAGTTACATCCTTTGATCACAGTCAGGTATGAAACAAATGAAAGATGAGGCACATTAAGACCACTCACAAAATGATGAAAGTATTAGGAAGATGTGTTTGACATGTAAACTCACTATACCATGTAAGAATGCTCTTGTATTACTCTTTCAGTATTTGCTAAATTTGCCGTGCTGTATTCAATAGTTTAATATGACACCTATAATGTTGCTGCATAGATAAAATCTGCATCATACTAGGCTTCACAAACATTATCAAGTGACATAGAAAAAGTACAATGAGCTAAATTCACAACATGTTATTTGTATAAAGTTCATGAAGTGTATAAAGTTCTTGAAACACATTGCTAATTATTAAATCAACAGCATCCTATTTTATTTTCATTATGCCTTTTTTAGGTTTTTTGGTGGGCATTATAATGCACACATAATAATAATAATAATAATAATAATAATAGTGAACAAAAGATAATAATAATAATAATAATAATAATAGTGAAAAATATAATAATAATAATAATAATAATAATAATAATAATAATTATTATTATTATTATTATTATTATTATTATTATTATACATGATTTATATAGCGCCAACAGTGCTTTACAATGTATAGGGGGGACAACACAATTACAGTACAGTTCAATACAAAAGGTATAGGAGGGCCCTGCTCATAGAGCTTACATTTTAAAAGGGAGGGGGTGGTACAAAAGGTAATAGATGCAGAGAATGATTTGATGGGGGTGGCTCAGGGACAGTTAGGTGGGTGTCGGATAGGCTTCCCTGAATAAATGACTTTTCAGGGATCTCCTAAAGGTGGAAAGGGTAGGGGCTGATCGGATATACTGCGGCAGGGAGTTCCAGAGGATGGGACAGGCTCTGGAGAAGTCTTAAAGGCGAGCATGGGAGGAGTGGGAGGAGCGGAGGGGACGATTTGGGCGATATCTGCAGATGAGGTTGATGTAGATGGGGGCAATGTTGTGAATGGCCTTGTATGTTACTGTTAGCATTTTGAATTTTACACGGTGGGGTAGGGGGAGCCAGTGAAGGGATTAGCAGAGAGGAGCAGCAGTAACGGATTGGTTAGTGAGGTGTATTAGTCTAGCAGCAGAATTCGTAATAGACTGAAGGGGTGATAGCCTGCTTAAGGGTAGGCCATTAAAGAGAAAGTTACAGTAGTCAAGGCGGGAAATAATCAAGGAGTGAACAAGTTGCTTTGTGGTGTCATTAGTCAGGAAGGGTCGAATTTTGGAGATGTTGCGGAGGTTAAGGCAGCAGGATTTAGCCAGTGATTGGATATGGGTGCTGAAGGAGAGGTCAGAGTAGAGGATTACACCAAGGACCCTGGCATGTGTGGAGGGACCAATGGTTGTGTTGTTGATATTAATGGTGAAGTCACGGGGGGGGGGGGGGTGTGAAGGAGGAATATAACATGCTCAGCTTTAGACTGAGTTTGAGGAAGTGGTGTGACATCCGTATCGATACATCATTCAGTAAGTTTGAGATCTGTGAGGAGATCGGGGGGGTGAGCTGAGGAGTGGAGAGATAGATCTGGGTGTTGTGAGCATAGAGGTGGTATTGGAAGCCATGGGAGGTTATTAGCTGGCCCAGGGAAGAGGTATAGAATGAGAATAGGAGAGGCCCAAGGACAGAGCCTTGGAGTACCCTAAAAGAAAGAGGAAAGGGAGTGGAAGAGATGGAGTTGTAAGTGACACTGAAAGTGCACTTAGATAGGTAGGAGGAGAACCAGAATAAAGTAAAATCACAGAGGCCAAGGGAATGTAATAATAATAATAATAATAAAAAAGAATTTAATCCAGATTGCTAAAACCACAAACATGTCCCAAATAAAAAAATGCTTTAATATCACAAATGGTATCAAATTTGATTATGCCTTCTGCCAACCTCAAGATTAAACCCTGCCCCTCTTAGTGCTACATCTATTTCTTCCCTTCAATTCTCACACCCCAGAGCCTCTACTGCCTGATAAACCTCTGGCACTTGATAATTGACTTACAGGGTACCCCACCCCGGTAACAACTTGAGTGGGGGCTTAATCTCAATTTAGAAAAAAGTAAAGTGCCAATATATAGTCTTGGTCTACGGGGATCTAAGGGGTTACACAAGGACATAGAGATTGATTTAAAGATTAGCTCAGGTACTTACAGGAATCACAGATTTTTCTGTATTTATGTCTGTGCTTTGATGCAGTAATAAAATTACCTCTGACTAGTGGGTGTGTATTTTTAAATGCTCCCCTTTTAAAAATGTACATTATTTTGCTGACAGATGTGATAAAACATAACATTTTCATTGTACATGTAATCTGTATGTTCTGAATAGCGCAAATAATAAAAACGTGATTCTTAGGCACGTAAAACATTTTAAACATCTACTTTGAATTATTATTTAAAATTATAACATTTTAAAAATTCTGTTTATAGTGCCCGATTATATATAGCAGCCTCACACTAGCTGAAGAATTTAGTTGGCAACATGTGTAGAGGTATCCTATTTCAGGTCATACTGTAAAATGGAGATATTGCATCCTCTATATACAAGGCTAGTAAGTGTTATGCTGCAATGACATTTTCTGCACATAGTGACTGCCTGTTTTATCTATTTCTTCATCTAAATATATTTTACCACTTGTTCTAAATAGAAAACAAAAGCTATATACAATGTACCTGTTTAAAACTTTCCAGTTGTCCATCTATGAATATGCATATCTACTACTTTGTTATATTTAGTGGACTAAATATATGTGCAGAGACAAGTGTAGTAATTATAAATAACATGAAGTATTCTCATATAAACTTCTTAATCTCAATAAAGTTTTTATTTGAGTTTTAATCAGACCATTTGGTAAAAAGGAACTCTTCCAAAACAAGTAAAAAATGCAAGCAAGTATTATTGACTTATAGCCAGTTCTATCAAATGCTTTAACTACAGTTGTATGCCAGCTTCCGTACAAATGGTGAGAAGAACTCAGATGTCCAAAATATCTAGTCAGGTTCTACACTTAATTTTTTCAGTGTAGACTAAAAATAAAAGCCAATGCATGTTTAGTTGTCACTTAAAAATGCTTTCCTTTACTTTAGGTCCTGTAGATGAGCTCTTTTGTTTTTTAGCTTTGGCACACAAAGATAAGTACTGACACATACCTTATTTATACCTGAAACATTCTTGTTTATTCAAAAATTAAAGTGTTAAGAACCCTATTAAGTTATTTATTTTTGTTATGTCTGTGTAGCCTCGCAAATGCAACAGGAAGTTAGAAGAAATCTCCCAATGTGAGTTGAATTCTTCTTTTAGACAGTTGTCCCCAGAACACACGCCCTTATTGTAAGATTTACTCTCACCTCTTGTTCTGATGACAACTGACAAGTTTGGATTTCTCATGCCTTTCTGTGTTAGTGATAGTGGTCCCTAGTACAAAAAAGAGGAAAGAATCTCCCAATTAGGACACCAATAAAAACTTCACAGAGGGTCTAATTTTTCTCTTCTCTGCCTTAAACTAAAAAAAAAAGTGGCTATTACATAAACTTTATGATGGTGGAAACTACAATGTATATCTGTATTTTATCTGTGTTTATGTAAATACATATACATAGATAGAGAAAGACATAAGCAGATGGCTAGATACATGTGTTAGAAACAAATGCCCTGTCTGCTGTTTTGGGCAACACAGCTTTTGAAAAAGCTGATCGGCCTGGTCCAAATGAAATATCAAAGTTAAATTTGCTCATCTCGACTTAAAAAATAATTCTGGACCTGTAACTTTTGCAGTTCTCTGAATGCTGTTTGATTACATACGTTATATATTTATATTAACATGTTTCTGATTCATTATCAATTATACATAATTGTTAATATCCAAAAAGAATAAAAGAGTAAATATCTTGGTGGAGTTTTGGCACCTAGGTTTTGTTCTTAGAAGCCAGGAAATAGATGTCCCCCTTCATCCATCCCTGTGTAGAATTGCATTACTAGTAGCTTACAACTGTCACGCCTCATCCTTCTTCTCTACTGCAGTTCGGAAGAAAATAGTGGAAACGAGGATCAAGAGGATTAAAAAAAAGAATAGTTTGTGCACACACCTGCAGTGTGCACTGTTTCGGTATAAACAAACAAAACTAACTAATATACAGTATAGGTAAAAAGGGGGAAAAAAACTCTGTTTGCTAGGAATCCCTTTCGGAAATGTGTAAGCCAAAATGATTTAGTAGAAAGCCTGGCCTTGTATAATCATTTTGTCCTAACTACAAAAACATGTATTTTTGGCAACATCTTAAAATACGAGAATGCATTAAATTGTAGTAACACCTGACAGAAAGCGCATGAACTTTATGATAATATCCTGATCCAGAAATGGCTTTACATTGCTTCACTAAATTTATTATCACACTGTATTACCTAACATTTTATTTTTGATATTTCCAGTTTTATTTTTTCCAGTTGCATAGTATTTCTCTATATAGAGTACAATGAATATTCAATATATATTTATTTAAAGCCACTCACAACCACTCTTAGCTATTCATTAGTTTAAAAAAAACTTTTAACACCCTCTTTTACTCATTTAAGTTCATTGTGACATAACGTTCCACCAAGTCTCACCAGGTAATTGAGAGCCATGATGGCAAGCTACACTCCAGGCTATCTAACCCATCTTGTTGTCACCTCTTGTTTTTGGAAGACCTGAGGGCTCCTTTAAAGTGTAGTGCAAGAGGAACCACCCCACACTACAAATTGGAACCATTTAAGCTAATTGAGACTTTTAGTTGCTTTTTTTAAGCTAGTAATTAGCTAGTGGTTGGCGGAGTGGGTAAGAAACTGTTTTTTTTCATTTTAATTGCATTAGCCAACCATACTATAAATGTATCCATGCCTAGGAACAGGTCATATGATGTTACCAAGATCATCTTTTTTAAAGATAAAAAATATCATTTAAGGGCAACTGAAACATGTGTCTACAGCATGCCTGATTTTTCTTAAAGGAGAAGTACAGCCAAAGCTTGTTTGGCTGTACTTCTCCTGTGGATCACAGCAGTGCAGTTTGTTCTGAAGCCTGCTGTCGGCTGACATCACGGAGCTGGTCCAGGCTGGGGAAAGATTGTGACCATATGGTCGGGATCCACCGGGGGGGGGGGGTTAGGTGGCAAAGCTAATAGTCACCAACCCTCTGCTCACAGAGCACTGAGAACTGAGTGATCAGCAATATTTGATCACTCCGTTCTCAGTCTTAGAGCCCGTGGGGAACATATGCAGCATTGGACCGATGCTTCAACCCCCTAGGTAAGTATGATTTAAAAAAACAAAAAAAAAACTTCTCTTTTAATGCTGGCATATACAGCATTTAGGGGTAAAAGTTGCACACTTCCCTTTACACAATACTGTGTTCTTATTTTCATTTTTAAAAGCAACAGACTCTCATACATTATGACCTAAGCACATATCTACAGATACACATTTAGAAGAGGAGACCTTTTATCAAGATAGATTTATAGAACATTGAGCGGTGAAAGGGTAATGGATATCTGTTTTTTTTTCCTACAATAAATATTATTTTCACTACACCAAATTAAAACTATAACCTGTAAACAGATGTACTTATAATAAATGTGTAATCTGAGGTTAACCAGGTAAAAACTAAAAACTAAAAACAGCCTGGTAAAATTTCAAGAGTCCAAAAGTTACCGTATTTATGGGCGTATAACACGCACTTTTCCCCCCTAAAATAGGGGGGTTTTAGGGGTGCGTGTTATACGCTGATCCCCCGCCGTTCCTAACCTTCTCTGCCGCCCTCGGTGGCTTTCAGGTATTTTCGGCCATTCTCGGGTATATTTGGCGTTCTCGGCTATTTTCAGCTGTTCTCGGCTATTTTCGGCCACATTCGGCCATTCTAATCGGCTTTCGGCCGAGTGCGGCCAAAAATACCCAAAAGCGGCCGAGAACGAGCGCCACCGAGATACACAGGACATCCGCTCTGTATCTTGGCCGTTTTTAAAATGGCAAAGACACTGACAAGCCTGCAAATGACTGACAAGGCTGCAATCAACTGACAAGGCTGCAATGCAAGACTGCAATGGAAGGCTGCAATGCAAGGCTGCAATGGAAGGCTGCAATGCAAGGCTGCAATGCAAGGCTGCAATGGAAGGCTGCAATGCAAGGCTGCAATGCAAGGCTGCAATGTAATGCTGCAATGCAATTCTGCAATGCAAGGCTGCAAATGTCTGGCAAAGCTGCAATGCAAGGCTGCAAATGACACTGATAAGGCTGCATTGATGGGCATTTAAATGTACGTTTTTTTCCTTAAACTTCCCTCCTAAAAGTTTTTTTCTTTTAAATTCCATTGGGGTGCGTGTTATACACCGATAAATACGGTATATAAAGCATAGCTGTAACTTTCTTAATCTTGGTAAACCATTCCTGAAACAAATTACAGAAAGCTCTGGTAACGGGCTTGACTATTGGATCTCTGGTGAAAATGTAGAGTGCTTTTACATTATGAGTGTTTTGGGGCTCATTGGACATGCTACAGGTGAACTAAATATGCGTGGAAGCACCCAGAAATGCCTTCAATCGGCTCCAAGGTTCAGTTAACCAAGATCATAGCTACTGTACATAGTCATATATCTAGTGTAGTTGAAAAAGACAAGTTTTTCCAGTTCCTCCCCAAAAACACACACATAAAAAAACTCCATATACACAAAGCTATACCCACTGTTAATCCAGAATATCCAGTTATATTTTGTGCATTTAGGAAATAATCCAGGCCTTTTCTACTGAGATAGCCAGAGCCAACTTAACTGTATGGACCACTTACTGTATGTATTTATACATGTTGATCATATCTTCCCATTGAAGCCATAAACCTAGATACTGTAAATCTTTTTAGGCCTGTGTGTTTGAAAAAAAAATATTTGTTCTAGCAGACAACTCCAGGGTATTTCAAATGGAGTTCCCACTATATTTGAATATTTAATATTATAAGCTTGTAAATACTTACCGTATATACTCGAGTATAGGCCGACCCGAATATAAGCCGAGGCCCCCAATTTACCCCCAAAAAAACTGGCAAACTTATTGACTCGTGTATAAGCCGAGGGTGAGACATGCCTGTCCATCCCTGTGTGTGTGTCCGTCCATCCCTGTGTGTCCGTCCATCCCTGTGTGTCCGTCCATCCCTGTGTGTCCGTCCATCCATCCCTGTGTGTGTGTGTGTCCATCCATCCATCCCTGTGTGTGTGTGTCTCCATCCATCCATCCATCCATCCATGTGTGTGTGTGTCTCCATCCATCCATCCCTGTGTGTGTGTGTGTGTGTGTGTGTGTGTGTGTGTGTGTGTGTGTGTGTGTGTGTGTGTGTGTGTGTGTGTGTGTGTGTGTGTCCAGCCTACCTGTGTCCCGAGCCTTTGTCCCGAGCCTCCGTCCCGTGCCTTGCCTCCTTGCCTCCGTCCCGTGCCGTGCCTTGCCGCCGTGCCTTGCCTCCGTCCCGTGTCGTGCCTTGCCTTGCCTCCGTCCCGTCCCGTCCCGTGCCGTGCCTTGCCTTGCCTCCGTCCCGTGCCCTCTTCGTCGGCGCCTCGGCGGCCATTGTAAAATTCAAAAGCCTCCGCCTTCGCCTGTGATAGGCGGAACACTGAATTTCCCAGCAGCCTGTGTTCCGCCTATCACGGACATCGTATCATCCTCGTCCGTAGTACGAGGATGATACGATGTCCGTGATAGGCGAAACACAGGCTGCTGGGAAATTCAGTGTTCCGCCTATCACAGGCGAAGGCGGAGCCGGAGGCGCGGCTTTTGAATGATAGAATGGCCGCTGTCTGTCTGCTCGACACGCTGATCGAGCGGGCAGACAGCGATGACTCGAGTATAAGCCGAGGGGGGCACTTTCAGCCTCAAAAAAGAGGCTGAAAATCTCGGCTTATACTCGAGTATATACGGTACATAGGAATTTAATTAAATCCCTAGAATGCTCATGTGTGCAAATTGTATTGACACTGAAAAAATGATTTTCAGGAACCTGCGGGATTGTATCCTTTAGTGCCTTACAGTGGATAGAAAAAGGAAATGTACTGTAGATTGAAATAGCCTGCTATGATCATTCTGCACTCGTATTAGTTGAACGCACAAATGCTTGAAAAAAGCCTATAAAAGGGTCCTAATGAGAACCCGTATTGACATTCTTTACAATCCCAAATCTAAGAAAAAGAAATCTCACCCTATTTCCATCATTACCACCTATACCAACCAACACCAAGCCATCAAACAGACGATTACCAAATATTGCCACATGCTTACTATGGACCCCCAAATTGGTCCTTTCGTGCCCGCTGCCCCAGCTATTACATTCAGGAGGGCACGATCCCTGCGTGATCGTCTCGTCTGTAGTGAATACAGGGGGGGGTGGGCAAAAATGATCTATGCAAAAACAAAGGCACGTTTTCTTGCGGGGGCTGCAATTACTGTAGATTTTTAAACACTTGAGAGTGTGGCCAGTCACCATGGCCGGGCTGGGTGTGGTAGTATACAGCCTCCTGGCCATGGGGTATAATCCAACTACTGCACTAGACAGGTGCCGAGGGGGTGGGGGACCCGTGCCATCAGCCCGGGGGGTGCCAGACCCTCCCCTCTCCTTGCTTTCCCTATTTAGGATCCTCACTAAATTACTTGCTCTGCTGCTCTCTACTCTGCAGGTACCCCACCGCTCTTTCGGACCATCGGTAAGCCAGGTGCCATCTAGGTTCCCCCTTTTCGTTTCTTTTTATCCTTTTTTTTCCTTCATTGGAGCCTCACTTTGCTATATGCCCATTCAGCTGTCTGAGGCACCCCTCCCTGTATCTTATTTACATCTATTTCTCTCCCTATACACTCTTCATTTTCCTGTGCTTTTCTCGCAGGTTTTTTTTGGTCCTGCTCACCGATACCGAGCAGGCCTGCATCCTGGTCATCCCACCCTGGGGGACCGCAATCCAATTGCCTCACATACTGTAGTGTCCACCCTTCTGTGCCAACCCCTACTCTTCAGGCATTTACATCTATTCTTCTGTCTGTCTCCCACTGCATGTTTCCCAATTGAGAGCATAACAGGTAATTATATTATACCTAATTTTTGCTGGCCTAGCTACTCATATACCCTAGCTGCCTCTAGTTGTGTTTCACCCATTGGCCCTTGACCTCTATTAATCGTAATAGAGTTTACCATTGTTACTCCACTAATTTAACCCCTTGTTGCTAGGTTTACCTTCCTAACTGCTGGGAGAGACCTTCTTTCTGGCACCCTTTGTTGGAGACGGTCCCTTCTGGGGTGGTTGCTGGACGGACCTCGCCCCCAGCTCCGTGCCGCTGCGGGGATGCAGGGCAGTGCTACCTTCTCTTACCCTGTTGCTGACCACACCAGGGTTATGTTTTTTTTTTTATCAATAGAGTTTTATTAAGCAAATGTACATACATAGAAACAATATGCAAACTTGTTGTACAGAGATATCATATCGCCAGAATCAGGTGTAAAATTATCATAGTGCTCAAACAAATGAGCTCACAACTGCCTTCTATGAGTAGCCATCTCATTCTGTATGAGCAAAACTGCTTTCTGTGCAAAATTCAAGGAAGCCGTGGCTACTACTTCTCAGCAATACCGTTATTTAGATAATTAGTATAGATACAATGGTGTGGGAAATAGGGTGGGGAATGGGAAGAAGAAAGAGATAAAAGAGGTGTGGGAAGTGAAATGTAGAGAGAGAGGGGACGAGATGTAAAGAAGAGGAAAAAGAGAGAGCAGAGCTTATCGCCCCAAGGAGGAACTGTCAAACGGTAGGCTGTCTGCCTCAGAACATATATTCAATACTTAAGCCCGTTATTGCGTATCAGGGTTAATGCCTCACCCAGTAAGCACGTCCCGGAAAGCCACCGAGTACTTAAACTGAACCCAGGGAGACCAGGTTCTATGAAATTTCTCAGCCGTGTCTTTCGCAGTGGCAAGTGGTTCTTCCAATGCGAAAATGTGATTAACCGTGTTTGCCCATTCTGCTATTGAGGGCACCGTAGGGAGCTTCCAATATCTTGGAATTAGAGATTTAGCCGCTATTAGCAAGTATTTAGTTAAGGATTGATTGTACTTGCTCAGTGGTAAATTCGATATATGCAGGAGACAGCATTCCGGTGTAAGTTTTACTGTGGTGCTTGTAATCTGTAAGATTAGTGTACAAATTTTTCCCCAGAAGCTTTTTAATTTAGGGCAGCTCCACCAGATATGCAGCATATCACCCGCTGATTCCCTACATCTCCAACAGAGATCCGAGGACATTGGGTACCAGCGTCTCACCTTAGTCGGGGTGGCGTACCACTGCGATAGCAGTTTGTAGGAATTTTCCTGAAATCTGGTGCTAATAGTGCCTTTGTGAGCCAGAATGCAGGCATCACGCCATTGTATATCAGTAAAGTTAGTATGAAAAGCAGACTCCCAGCGTTTCCTAAATTTATCTGATCCAGTTTGATCTAATTGTTGGAGAGACGCATACATAAGTGAGGTGGTTTTTTCCACCGGTGCCCCACGCAGACACAGTGACTCAAAGGGGGTCAGGTCCCTGAGGACTGCTTCCCTCCTTTCCGGTGTTAGGAGGTAGTGGCACGCCTGTCTATAGTTCCAAAACGGGAAAGTAGCGGGGGGAAGGATATCCCGCAAATTATCATAAGAGAGGACTGTTTTATTATGTACCAGGTTCGTGGCCAGAAGGGGGTCCTTTTTCGGTCCTGTAAAGGTCTTACCCGACATCCCTGGAGGGAAATCAGGATTGCCCAAAAGGGGAGTAAGTGGCCCTGGAGACGACGTAAAGGGGTGTCGTGCAGCCAAAGTGTGGAACACCTTCAGCGAGGCTCCTATAAGGGGGTGCTGCGTAAGCTCCTTAGGACATTTGGTTCGTGGGATCCAAGGGGAAAATCTCAAAGGTGTCTTTGACACATCACTCTCTATCGAGGTCCAGTCCTTGCTTCCCGTATGGCAATGCCAATCAATGATTCTGGCTAAATGGGTGGCATAATAGTATAGTTTAAAATTTGGGAAGCCCATCCCCCCTGCCTCCTTCGCTTTCATCAGCAGGTGCAGCCCAATTCGTGGACGTTTCTGTGCCCACAGAAATTTCCATAATAAAGATTGTAGTGTAATGTTTAAAAAAGGAAGCCGGAAGCTCGATAGGTAGCGTGTGAAAGAGGTAAAGCAGGCGTGGGAGAGTTATCATTTAAGAGAAAAGGGCTTGAGACCACTTGGATAAATCTAGACCGATCTGCTTCAGTATGGGGGTGAAGTTGCACTTGAAGATGCCACTTACCTGAGGGGTAAGATTAACCCCCAGGTATTTCAACGAACCCGTCACCCATCTAAAGGATGTGTTCAAGTGTGCCTGCGTCAGTGCCTCTGAGGGGAGCGACAGGTTCATTGCCTCTGATTTTGAATAGTGGATCTTGAGGTTGGAAAGATAACCATATGTTGCAAAAGCCTGTACTAAATTTGGAATTGAAATGTGAGGGCCGGTTAGGAAAAATAATAAGTCATCTGCATAGGCAGCGGTTTTATAAGTTCTCTGTCCAACGGTAAATCCCGTGATGGAGGGAGTATTATTGACTGTTCGTATAAAGGGTTCTAAGGTGAGGATAAACAGAAGTGGGGAAAGGGGGCATCCCTGTCTCGTCCCATTACGTATCTGCACGGGCTCCGACAGTGTCCCATTAATCTTCAATTGCGCCGTCGGGTTCTGATACAGGGAGGAAATCCAGGAAAGCATACGAGTTCGTAGGCCAATGTGGGCACAGGTCGCGAACAGAAAGTTCCAGCTGACCCTGTCGAAGGCCTTCTCCGCGTCCGTGGACAGGAGAAGGCCTCCGAACCCGGCACCCTGACAATGGTGAATCAAGTTCAAAGCCTTTGTCACGTTATCCCTGGATTCCCTCCCCGGCATGAACCCCGCCTGTTCAGGGCCAATCAGTTGGGGCAAAAAATTTCGTAAGCGGTTTGCGATAATCTTGGACATAATTTTTAGATCTAAATTGAGTAATGAAATGGGGCGGTAATTTGCACACACCGTGGGGTCCTTCCCGGGCTTGGGGATCACCGTTATGTAGGCCCCCAGGAAAGAGGTCGGGGAACCGGTAGGGTCCGTAAGAGAGTTAAGGGCTCTCAGGAGAGGTTTTTCCAACAAGCCCGAGAAGACCTTGTAGTAATGTGCCGTCAGTCCATCAGGACCGGGGCTTTTGCCTGGTTTGAGGTTCCTAATTGTCTCTACTAACTCCTCTGAAGAGAATGGACTCTCCAGAGAATCCGCCTCCTCAGGGGATAGAGTGGGCAGGCCACTCTGGGCTAAATAGTCCTGTATAATTTGCTGTCTGTCACCCAGTAGGCCGCCCGGTCTATGTTGGGGAGGAATGTTATAGAGATTAGAGTAAAACTGGTGGAAGGCATCTGCGATTTTGTCTACTCGATTCGTCAGATGGCCGTCTTTTGATTTGATCGCTAAGATGTTAGTAGATAGGGAGGCCTCTTTAACAGCTCTCGCCAAAAGTTTACCCCCTTTGTCTCCGTGTTCGTAATAGATTTTTTGTTTTAGGAAAAGTGCCCGTTTACTCCTAGCCTCCATAATACCCTTCAGCTCTGTTCTTGCCTGGAGCAGGTCCTGAGCTGCAGAAACAGCCAGGGAGTGCTTGTGCAGGGACTCTAGTTGCGCTATTTTTGAGACCAAAGTCGTTACCTGAAGTTCCGCCTTCCTCTTTCGCGATGCCCCTGCTCTAATGAACTCCCCTCTCATCACACATTTATGAGCTTCCCATATAGATAAAGGTGGAAGTTCGTCCGTGACATTTTCCTTAAAATAGTTGCTAAGTGCTTCCGTCAGTGACGGGAGAAGTTCTACATCTGTTAGTAGGGATGGATTCAGTCTCCACATACTAGTTTTCGGTCTCATGTCAGGGTGTGTCATCGATAGCGAAATCGGAGCATGGTCTGAAAGGGTCTGGTGTCCAATATGTGAACTATTAACTTCCAGCAGGTCCCGTTGTGAAATAAGCGTGTAATCTATGCGTGTGTACTTGTTGTGTGGAGCTGAGTAACAAGTGAAGTCCCTACCGTCCGGGTTTAAAGAGCACCAGGTATCTATCAGGGTCAATGACTGCAGCAACTGTTTAATTTGCTTCAGTGTACGGAAGGGCAAACTCGATTTGCCCGTGGAGGTATCTTGGAGCGGGTTAAGCGGCATGTTGAAATCCCCCCTAATAAAATACACCCTGTGGCAAAGCTCTTCAGCTCCGCTACTACAGTCCTACAAAATGATACGTGGGCACTGTTAGGGAAGTAGACATTGGCCAGAGTCAGCGGTGTATTGCCCCATCGCCCCTTCAGAAACAAGTACCTGCCCTCAGGGTCCGCCAAGTGTTGGGTTACCTCAAACCCCGTCGACCTGTGAATGAGAATTGAAACCCCCTTCGTCTTGGCAAGAGGGTTTGCTGCGTGGAACACCCGTGGAAAATGCTTATTAAACAATCTGGGGATTTGGTCAGCCCGGAAATGCGTCTCCTGCAGATATACAAAAGAAGGTTTTACCTTATTTAGCTCCCTAAGAATGGAGGTGCGCTTTTCCGGTACGTTCAGGCCTCTCACATTATGCGATATCAGAGTCGGGCAACGACCCAACGAAGAGTACGCCATGTCTAGTATATCAGGTCCCTCCTTGGGGGATTCAACCTGTAGAAAGAAGAGTAGTGAAAAAAGGATAAAAGTTTCAAAGCAAGGGTACCAAGAGAGGGCAAAGGAATAGTAAAAGCGGGGAAGGGAGGGTATGATGGTAAGGAGGGGTAGGGAAAACACCCTGATCTCAAGGTGTATCTGAAAACAGCGGTTTCTGCCTGCAGGATATTATACTGCAAGCTAATGAGAGGGTAGGGACGCGTCCCCAGGAATAACCCGGAGACACCTCCCCACCTCGTTTGAGGGAACGCAGGAGGAGCACTCCCGAGGCGATGGATGCACAGAATAGCACAAATATGCAAAATAAAATTGAAACAACAAAGGTAAACTAGTGGAATCACTGATTAGAGCAAAAGTAAAAACCAACAATTGTGAAAAATTACTAAAAAATGAAACCAAAAACAATGAAAACAAAAACCCAGAGTCACCAAAAAGGGGAGACCCACTCGCCCATAGAGGCGTAAAACAGTGCTTATACTCTCACTCTGGCCAAAAAAGAAAAAAGAAAAAGGAGACCATAGGTAGTAATTAAACACGTTTAAGGCAACTCCTGATCTCCAAGTCGGGACAGTCAATCTCAACCTAGTACAGACAGCTTGCCGAGGCTAGCCACGAAATCAGCTACAGAGAGGCAAGTAATGAGGTAAGTCAGTGAGAAAAGGAACAAACAAAACAGAAAATAAAATAAAAAAAAGCAAAAAAATGTCCCGTAACAAAACTTGGCCATAGGTAGTGTAAAGATCCGCGATCATATTGGGTAGACTAGGCAACCATACGTCGGCATGCTTCAGATGCGGTCACGCCTCCTAGATTGCCGTGCAGACAGGAAGAGACGGTCTCCCGAGCCCGAATGCGGCCTTCCCCCTCTACTTTTCTTCATTGGAGGTTTCGCAGGTGATGCGTGGGGAGAAACGTCCGGACTGGGGTCAGGCAAAGGGGTCTTGAACTCCGCATACCAGTCAGGGAGGTTTACGATCGGAATGTTCAGAGCGGTACAAAAGTCAGGGAGTTCCTCTGGCAATTTAAGAAGGAATTGTTTCCCATTTACTGTGGCCTGAAGCGCAAAAGGAAAACGCCATTTGTAGACTATTCCCCTCTCTCTAAGTACTTCCAGCAGCGGGCGAAGGGCCCTCCTGTTCTGTAAGGTAATGGGCGACAAATCTTGAGAGAGAGCAAGTTCACTGTCGTTGAACTGGATCCGCGCGTTCTTTCGGGCCTGATTAAGTATTTCCTCTTTCAAAGGAAAGCTCTGGAGGCAACAAATAATGTTCCTTGGTGGTGCAGCTTCAGCAGGTCGTGCTCTCAGAGCCCTATGTGCACGTACAAACTCCATGGGGGTATCAGCTGGGTTCTCCAGTAGGTTGTTAAATATGGAGCGAAGTGCGGATGGTATTTGGTCCGGGGCGACTGTCTCTGGAACTCCTCGCACTCTGATGTTGCAGCGTCTGCCCCTGTTATCAAGGTCCTCTAAATGTCTATTGATGTTAATTAAGTGTGCGGTATGAGAGGCCATCGTTGCTTCCAGCCCGCGTACAGCCCGGTCTCTCCTGTGTTCCGCCCTCTCCACTGTGGCCATTTTCTCATTTAGGGAAAGCAGATCTGCTTTAAGATCCGTGATCGCTGTAAATAGCGTATTTTTTATGTCCGAGGCTATGGAATTCATGTCTCCTAGTGTGAGGGGCTGATCCGGGTTCCCTGTCCCGCTTACCAGCTCATCTGCTGCGCTCTGGGAGCCATCGCTTAGCTCGTCCTCCTCACCTCGTGGCAGCGCCATCTTGCGCGGTGTGTTGCGGCCTGGCCGGGCCTGAGTCAGGAAAATATCCTGGATGCTGCGGGTCTGGGAGGACATCGATTGCTGCCGTGATCTGGTCCCAGCAGCCTGCCTCATTTGTTTGCTCATCGTGCGGCGTGAATGTGGCCAGAGAAGCGCTAACGGGCCGTGGGTCTCCGGGAGCTCTGGGTCTATGCAGCCATCTCCTCTGCGCGCCAAGCCACGCCCCTTATCTATGGTTTTTAATGTTTGGATGCATTATGACCAACTGAGCTAGATTACAGGGTCAGTATGTACTTACAAATTTTCCATCATCATTTGTGTCCCATATTGCAAACACCTTCATTTGTGTATATTTGCCACATGCATGTCTCATACTGCTTTTTTCTTATAGATTTATATGTACACATGCTGATCCATTTTCCCTGAAGAAGAGTTGAATATACTGGAATCGCGCTTGAATACATACCTGTATTTGCTCTTTATGTTCACTATTCACTGCATCCTTTTTCTTTTTATACATTTGTTAATGTTGTGTATATTCATGTAGGTCGATCTTCCTACACACCCTCTATTACCTGTATGTAATACATTTTCAATAATGCACTTTACTACTCAGTAGTTGCCATTTACCTTAAAAGTCCCCGAGAGGTATATACTGTATATACTACTGTTTTTGGGATGTGGGTTAGACCAACTCCAAACCCACTGCAGCACTTCCCCTCTTGTTCTACGTGTATTAGTTGAAGGGAATTAACTTATTTTAATCATTTGGTGACACAATACATTTGTGTAAAACACATGCTGACTAGATAATTACTACACATTTCCATAGTAGTTAATTAGCACCACAAAATCAAAGGAAACAAATGGCAAATACTATCAAGTTGTTTTTTGTGAATAAAAAAGAAGAGCCAACTTTCAAAGCTGTTGTACAAATTTATAGACTCATAAAAATCTAAAGTAATAATGAACAGAGTGCAATAAATTCACAGGAAGGATCAAGAATTCCTTTATCTGTAATGCTCTGAAGGACACAAAAGAATGTAAGTGTGCAGGTTCATATTCTTTGAAATTACTTTTTCCAAAGAGAATATTGGACTTGAAAAACGTGTGTAGATATAGTCATAGCAGTTTGTATTTGTGGGAATGTGCATGGAGCTGTTAAGGGATTTCCCTTCTTTGACATGAGAACAGAAGAGTTTCAGAAGGTCACCAGGATCAGCATATTGGAAATGTTCATATATTTTTAAGCACAAGCACTAAATTCCAGATAATATATGTGATAAAGTGGAAGAAAAAGTCTCTTACATAAATTACTTGTAAATCCAAAGCAATATAGTTTTAGTGTCCATGTAAAAACAGCACATCACTGTCCTTTCCATTGCTGTTTTATACCAGAAACTGTATTCCCTGAACTGTTTATTTCATTTCATGTGGTAATTTATACAAACAGTACATCTTAATTTTACAGGTTTATTCAGTTAAATAAAAACATACCAATGTATGCTTAAATGCTTGCTAATATTACATTTTGGGATCTCCATTTGGCATTTGTTTCCATTTAAATGGTGGCACCTGTTGTAAATTGCATACAATATACTGCACATAACAGGTTGGGGGCACTGCATATGTTGTACCTATTATTTATAACTATTATTGTTAGAAATTCACATTATGTGCCTGTTCCCAGTCAGCAATTGCCCACACTGTGGTCTGCTGTTGGATGTCAAGTAACTATCCTAAAATCAGACTCCATTGCTTAACCACTTCCCGACCGGCGTACGTCGGCAGAATGGCACGGGCAGGCATATTGGCATACAGGTACGTCCAATTTTAAATGCAGCCCTGCCATCGCGGTGTGTATGGGTGCCGGTCGGGACCCCCGTGAGTCCGGTTGCGGGTCCCGCAGACTCGATCACCGCGGGCATACCCGCGATCGTCTCACGGGGCAGCTGAACTGGGAGATGCCGTTGTAAACAGCATCTCCCCATTCTGCCTAGCAACAAGTGACGCTGATCTCTGCTCCATGTGATTGGAGCAGAGATCAGTGTTCACTAAAAGAAAGCCCAGCCCCCCACAGTTAGTAACACACCCCTAGGAACACTTAACCCCTACACTGCCATCCACTGGTTAACCCCTTCACTGCCAGTGTCATTTAGACAGAAATCGCTGCATTTGTATAGCAGTGATTGCTGTATAAATGACAATGGTCCCAAAAATGTGTCAAAAATGTCCGATGTGTCTGTCATAATGTCGCAGTCACAATAAAAATTGCTGATCGCCGCCATTACTAGTAAAAAAAATTATTAAAATTATTATGTCATAAAACTATCCCCTATTTTGTAAACGCTATAACTTTTGCGCAAACCAATCAATAATTGCTTATTGCGATTTTTTTTACCAAAAATATGTAGAAGAATACGTATCGGCCTAAACTGAGGGGAAAAAATATTTTTATATATATTTTTGGGAGATATTTATTATAACAAAAAGTAAAAAATTATGAGTTTTTTCAAAATTGGCGCTCTATTTTCATTTATAGCGCAAAAAATAAAAACCGCAGGGGTGATCAAATACCACCAAAAGAAAGCTCTATTTGTGGGAAAAAAAGGACGTCAATTTTGTTTGTGAGCCACGTCGCATGACCGCGCAATTGTTAGCTAAAGCGACGCAGTGCCGAATCGCAAAAAGTGGTCTGGTCTTTGGCCAGCAAAATGGTCCGGGGCTGAAGTGGTTAATTCTGCTTCTGCCTTAGTTCTGTGTGTCCATATTTCCTCCGACTCATCTCCAGAATCCACACTTTCATTAGTGTTATCCTTATGCTTTCAGGCAATCTGTCCAACAGTAGGGTGTGGTTGAGCATCCCAAGGAGTCACATAAACAGGGTGACTATGCCAAAAACCAGATTCAAATCACATATAATTCAAGTTCCTTATAGTATTCATTCTCCTACTGGAATGAAAATATTAGTATTGACACTCCTGGCAGGTGACATGGGCTCACCTAAGTCATGGAATCTAAGTGACCACTTGGATTTTCCAGAGCATCCTACAGGCATGATAGGCCAGGGACCCTAGTGAGTTGCTTTGCTGCAAACAAAAAACTGTTCACAGCTAGTGATGGACGAACGTTTCGCCCGGCGGTCGTTTCGCGGCGAATTTCCGACATTCGCGGTCCGCACGTTCGAACGCCTTTTTCCGTCGTTCGCCGCGGCGGACTTACGTGTTTAATGTATACAAGAACTTTAACCTTTGGTGACACGTTTATCATGTGATACAGGACAGCCAATTGAGACATGACAGCACATGGACACTTGGACATTCCCCCTAACCTATAAATACACCCGATCCGGTGGCCATTTTACATTCTTTCTTCTGTTACGATAGGGACAGGTTCCTGTGTGGAGTAGGGAGAGATAAACCACTAGCTATTTGGTACACAAAAGTTCTTTTCAGGACTGGTATAGGTGTTAGGTGTTGATAGGTTTGCTGTGCTGCTGATTCTTGCAGCAGCCTGAGTGTCTTTTGTTAGTTTAGAGAAAGGGAAAGGACGGTGTATGCTACAGGGACAGCCAGATTAGTCTTTCATCATCATCATCATCATCATCATCATTAGCTGTTACTATCAAGGTCCACAAAAGAGCTGTTCCAGTAACCACTAATCGTTCTCTTTTTTTGCCAATTTGTATAGGGACAGGAAGGAAGCAGTGTTGTCAGGCAGTGAGGGTAATTTTAAAGACTTGCTGTTATTATTAGTTCCACAAAGGTTCTTTTCAGGACTGGTATCAGTGGTACAGTAATAGGCTTGTACATGTATAATATTCTTTCTTCCAAATATAGAAAGGATATTATACTTGACTGCTGCCCTTCTGCTGCAGTCTGCTAAACATTCACAACTCACTTGTTCCACAAAAGTTCTTATAAGGACTGGTAACTTGGTATAGGGTGCTACGGTACATAGGCTTGAGTGCGGTACAGTCTGCTGTTCTGTAAGGACCGCTATCGGTCCACAATAGATAGGGTTGACGTGCACCACTGCTGACCGCTGCCCTATACTGCAGCAGTCCTTCAGCGGTATAGGGACTGACGTACAGTCTGCTCACTTCCTTGACCCAAAAAAGCACACCGTACTATATGCCCCTACCCTCCTCTTTGAAGAGGTTGAGCGGTGTCATATTTCTACTGGGGCTGCTTATGATATCCCTGTGCTGTGCTGACTTCCTCCTGGGGGTTCTTATTATGAAGGGATCACACTATCCCTGTGCTGTGCTGACTTCCTCCTGGGGGTTCTTATTATGAGGGGATCACACCATCCCTGTGCTGTGCTGACTTCCTCCTGGGGCTGCTTACGGTGCTGCTGTCAGTGCTGTATGTCACGGTGCTGCTGTCAGCGCTGTATGTCACGGTGCTGCTGTCAGCGCTGTATGTCACGGTGCTGCTGTCAGCGCTGTATGTCACGGTGCTGCTGTCAGCGCTGTATGTCACGGTGCTGCTGTCAGCGCTGTATGTCACGGTGCTGCTGTCAGTGCTCTGTATTACGGTGCTGCTGTCAGATGCCTCTATCACGGTGCATGTGTCATTCCGGTATGTCACGCTGCTGGTGATCATCTCCTGCACCCTCTTCTTTGCCTACCCTGGTCCCTGACCTTCCCTCTCCTCCATTGCCTTCATTAGCTCCATAGTCCTGAATTGTTAGAACAATTTCCCAAATAAAATAAAAATGCTTGTAGTTATCGATCCCAAATTCACCTCATACATGTATTATGTCATTGTCCAGATGGTGGGACTACGTTTTACCCCCTAATAATTACCACGTGGCCGCAAATTCGACATGAAGGTTTGCAAAGTTCGCCTCCCATTGAAGTCAATGGGGCCCGCGGCGAACGTTCGGTTTCGCGAACGTTTGGGTCCGTTCGCATTTCGCTTTCGCGAAACGTCCCGTCGGAAGTTCGTCCATCACTATTCACAGCCACCAGGAATATGCCAACAAGGAGTGATATGAACAGAGTGGCTATGCTGTGGAGACAGGGTAATGACATAGTGGAGTAATCAGTGGCCAGGCAGGGGTTGAGGCAGTCAGCAAGTAGAAGAGTAATTGTGTCCAGGAAAAGGTTGAGGAAGGTGACAGTCAAGAGAGTAGTCGGTGTCCAGGCAGAAGTCAGGGCAGGAGGCAGTCAAGAGGATAACAGGTATAGGGAGCATGAGACGTGAGGCAACAGAGCCAGGATGAGTCAAGCAATCTGAATCAACAATGAAAAAGGCTGAACAACAGTGATCTCATGATTAGATTAATGCTATTACACACACAATGACGCACATGTGGCAGCACGTGCACACCCATTTTTACACTAGCCATAGCCAAAAGGCCATGGTCTGGAAAAGGACAGATCAGGTCTTGGGGTGAACTGACACTCACCCTGAAAGTATTGTAACATAGTGTTAAGCCTGTTCCATCTAACCAACAAACTAAGCGATATTTTTTTTATAGCTTTCCTTGACCAACTGTCTTGTGCCATCCCATCCTGTCCAACAAGCTAGCCTTAAGGCCAAACTAAACCCAATGATTTAACAGTTTCTCAAAAAAGTTACATTCAAGATATGCCATAAATGATAACTGTCACATTTGCTTGTTCTCTCAACCAAACTGTCAATCAATCTAATGGCTGGTGTCATAATTGATCAGATGCAATTCTGGATCAACAAAGGCCGACGAAGATGGCAACTTTCTTGGCTGCAAAGGAGAGGAGGCTTTAGTTCCGCTTTAACTGTGACTAGGGTCTGGGAGGTGAGGCAGTTTAAGTGTAATTGTAAAAATAGGAAGATAGTGTGATATATTAGTTCTAGAGAGTAAAACAACCTAACAACTTATCAGGTCTCCTGCGGTCCTGGATCAGTAAACCTGATGTGACCATTATGAGGGGAAGCCATACTCCCTGTTGAATTTTCATTTGTAATACATTATGTGCAATACAAATGGAGCTTGAACAACAAAAACTTCTATGAGGAAAAAAGCAATTATGCTAGAGAGATCTTGCTGTTGGGGTATACAGGACATATAAAAAGCAAGGAGCTTATTAAAACCACCAGGATCCCCTTATAACGGGTGGGTAGACCCTTTAAAAAGGAACTCTGGGCACTCCAAGCCAAAACAATACTTTTAATATAACGTACATACTGTATTATCAACTATTGTATCTATCAAAGGATTTGTATTACTGTTCAGCAAATGCACAGCCAATTAGATGACACCTCTATTCAGATTAACTGCTTCCTGGGTCACCTCTTTGATAACGAGTTTGAGGAGATTATGCTGATTAATTGTCCAATGAGTAGGCTGCAAATGATGAAATGACACTTGTAGCTGTAGGTAATACTGGTTACTCCTACCTGACAATTCAGTATGTAAATCACATAACTAGTTGAAAGGTATTTAAACCCCTTTTGTAGGTAAATCAGTTCACATGTATGTATTTACGTCATGTATTCTTATGCTAGCCTGGAGTTCTGCTTTAAAGCCACATAAATGTTTTACTCACTTTTATTAAAACCATAGAGATAGAATATATAAGTTTATGTTGATGAATTGGATTGGTTACCTGGTTTTAGTTGCAGTTTTTATTGAGTCCCAAGCCTGGTATAGCAAAAATGGGTACCATCCCAATGATAATATTTTTGTTTTAAAACATCATTGCTTAATTACACTAACATATTGTGCTAATGTTTTCAGCTTTGGCTAGTGGGGTAATTTTTGTGTACAGAGTATGTTTTCATCATTGAGACAACTTGGCTATTCCTGTATGTTTTTTGCCAGAATAGACGCTAAGGGTAAAAATCATACGCGCATAAGCATTTGAGAAGTGTTCAATCTTTTTGTTCTCTAAGATTTATCAAGTTTCACACATTTGATTCTAGAGCCATTTGTGCTAATGGAACACATCATAAAGTGTGTTACACTATTTATAAGCATTAGGCATGCCTGGAAATATTGTTTACATCAGTCTGCTGAAAAATCACAAACTCAACTACCTGTGAGATTTGAAATCGCATTGCAGCAAAATTAACCCCTTACTGATATCTGTCTAATTTTTATCACACTAAAATTAATTTATTGAAAACAAGATAAATGTCATGTTTGTAAAGGCTAATCTCATAATACAAAGGCTCTGTATACACCAAAAGTTTTAATTTACTAGCAGCAGGCAAACCTGAAGTAATAAAATTATCCACACTTTGGCTCTTCAGAAGCTGTTGATCTCTATGGAAAACAGAATGTGCGTTACTCCCTGCAGTGCTGAAAAGAGCAAAGAATTTAGTGCATGCTTTCATTCCATTATTATAAACAGGAAAACACATTTACGCTGGTTAAATATTCTGGACCCAAATGCATTCTGAATGTTATATTGTTTTGAATGTACGAAATGTGCTTTTGCACACCGCTACTGTGTATGAGATAACTTGCACTGGAAGCCATCCAGTACATCTCCCCATCCATAGCAATATGTGGAAGGCTAATTTGTATCAGGGACAATGGAAGATCATGAAAGTACAGAAAAAATTACAAACTAGCAGACATTAGAGTTGCAAGAGGGCTCGGTGTACTTGTATCCTCAGAAGCTCCTGTATTTACTCCAGTAATATGAACTAAGGAAGGTGCCAATCAAGTTGATATTTTGTCTTTGGTTGCTGCAACATCGCATCACATTCCATATTCTTTTATCTTTTAATCTACTTTATTTACTGCAAAGCCAAAAGATGGTGTCACACTTTCCTGGTGGATTCTTCATATTGAAGGAAAACAAATGAAAAGGCAAGGCAATGGGGGTTATTTACTAAAGGCAAATCCACTTTGCACTAGAAGAGCAAAGTGCTCGTGAAATTGCACTGAAAGTGCACTTGGAAGTGCAGTCGCTCTAGATCTGAGGGGGACATGCAAGGAAAATAAAAAACAGCATTTTAGCTTGCACATGGTTGGATAATAAAATCAGCAGAGCTTCCCCTCATTTCAGATCTACATCTTAGATTTACAGCGACTGCACTTCCAAGTGCACTTTCAGTGCAATTTCAAGTGCACTTTGTAGTTTGCACGTGTAGTGCAAAGTGGTTTTCCCTTTAGTAAATAACCCCCAATGATTCCTTTGATCTGGCTTTGTAGAAACATGTGAGATACAAACTAAAGGAGCCCGGTCTCACCAATACTGAGTATTTTTGAAAGATATAATAAGCCATTAACCTCCCTGGCGGTATGATTCAGTCTGGAATAAGGTGCTGAAAGCGGTACAATTATTTTGCATGGAAATCTGGCTTTTATTTTGTAGTCCTGTAATTCTTAGGAATAACGCTCTGAAATCTCTTCAAACCAGAGTCTAGCGGACATCCCGGGTATGATAAAGTTTATAATATAATAAAGAATAATAAAAATTATTCAATAATGTAATCAAATCCCAAAAAAAATGAAAAAGGGACATGTTTTGGTTGCTATGGACAATCTCCAAATTACAAGCAGTAAAAAACAGTATTTATAATATAAAAGTGCATGCAGGGCATTGCACAGACCACTAGGGACAAAGGGGGTGTGTATTTTTTACTACAGCACTGTAATCTGTAAGATTACAGTGCTGTGTGTCTTTTGTGTCTTTTTACATTTTTGAATTTGCCGCCGTTCTCCGCTCCCGTGCGCCGTAACGTCGCAGGGAACGGAGCTCGGCGGCATTCGGCACTGTGAATCGAGCGCAGGACGGCTCGATCGCACAGCGCGGCGGACATCGCTGGATCCAGGGGACAAGGTAAGTGACGTTACCTGTGTCCTCCCCTGCATCGAGCGGTGCAAGCCCGAGTCTGGCTCGGGGTTACCGCTATTGTAATGAAATTCCCAACCCGAGCCAGACTCGGGATTACCGCTAAGGAGGTTAAGCAACCATATCTGGAAATTCAAACTGAAAGGCTCAGTAAACCATACATTTTACATGGTATTGTATTTGAAAGGTCAGTTCCCCATGCATTCCAGTGTCTCCAGGACATTAAACAGACAGAGAGCATGACAGACAGAGAGCATGTTCAGTTTTTGAATGAGCCAATCATTGCTGTGATCTCCTGCTTGCAGCTCCTTCTCCCGCTACTCCCAGGGTTTCTAAATATGCACAAGAAAGTTTCTCTGTTTCCCTTTCCTCGCCATCTCAAAAAGGACATACCTTATCAGGCAGCGGAAGTTGTGTGAGTGCTCTGCAGCCAGATGAGAGGCTCTCACCTTAACAAACTACCAAAGGGTGACCCCATAAGGTTTCTGTTGAAGAGGGGTATAGAAACATTTCCTCTACTGGTTTCGCGGTGAACCGCTTCTTCAGGAGGATAGTCTACAGAATAAATAAAAATATTTACAAATAATCAAATAGCAGCGAATCATATAATGACATAACAAAAGATTTACAATAATTTAAATAGTGAGGCGATCAGCTCACCCACAAAAGAGGAAGCAGTAGATCACAGGACCCATCGGTTTCCTCACACGGCAGATGCGGGGGATTGTAAAGGACTCTTCAAATTTAAACAGATATATATGATATGAGAGTTATAGTAACTCGGTACCAAACGGTATGCTTGGCTTTCAGCTTTCACTCTTATTTCACTTATATTCTTCTCACTCTATTCTTTGTGGTGGTTCCACTTTTTCCACAATTTCCATATCTCTTATTCTCTTTCTTCCTAATTTGGTTAGGTTCTTTGGTAATCTTCATACGTTTACAACACCTTAGGATGCACAATTAAGCACACCTTTTTCATAGGCTCTTTCGGTAGCCCTTATACACACAGTCTATTTTTCATCGCTTTTCACCTATATATTGCTCTTTAGGTGTGTATAGGTTAGTGTCTCATCTTACTATAACTCTCATATCATATATATATATCTGTTTAAATTTGAAGAGTCCTTTACAATCCCCCGCATCTGCCGTGTGAGGAAACCGATGGGTCCTGTGATCTGCTGATTCCTCTTTTGTGGGTGAGCTGATCCCCTCACTATTTAAATTATTGTAAATCTTTTGTTATGTCATTATATGATTCGCTGCTATTTGATTATTTGTAAATATTTTTATTTATTCTGTAGACTATCCTCCTGAAGAAGCGGTTTGCCACGAAACCGGTAGAGGAAACGTTTCTATACCCCTCTTCAACAGAAACCTTACGGGGTAACCCGTTAGTAGTTTGTTAAACTGCGGTGTATATGATTTTAGCAATATGGAAGTTTTGATGGATTTAATTTTTATCGCCTTTATTAAATTATTTGTAATTTTTTTTATAATAAAGTCTTCTGTGTATTTTCTATCTAGAACCACAATAGTCCTTATAACAAACATTTTTGGGTGTTTATACCAAGGGAGCAGCCTCAGCAACTGCCCCGATATTCATAGAATTCCCATTTCTTGACAATTATCAACTGGGATGATGGTACTCTTATGCGTATTACGTATATTTTGTATTTGAGGCTATACTCAGTATATGGCTACTTTCTACCATGAATAGACAGCCTGGACTTTTCAGTAATCATCCCAGCATACAATGCTCCAATGAGTTCATTAATGCACCACAAAAATCAATCAACTAATCAATTATTCAATCCAAAACAATCAGTTAATGATCTGCTTCAGTCAATGACTCTATTGATACTTGGATACCCAATTTAACAATTCAACATACATCTCTGGTATCATATGAGAGCACATGCTATATACAGACTCACAGATTTCAGTTTATTTTATTGACATCATCACTCTGAGCATCTGTATACAGTATTAAATATAGACACATCAAAGCCCCTTTTAAAAGAAGTGTAGTTGTTTTTTTCCAGAAATTCTTTGCAGGTTGTGATGTGTTTTATTAGGCAAGCATGGAGATGGGTATAGTGAGTACTATAGGGATTATTGCACTTGCTCCCTTCTTCATGTGACAGCTACCTTTTATGTTCTTTAAAAAGTACACGAAGAAATGTTTCATCATTAAGTTGAAGCCAAGGATCTTATTACAGAGGAATACACGCAAACCTCACACAGGAGTAATATAATCTCTAAAACCTTTATTTCAACTGTAAATTCATTACACCATACTTGTTGCTGAAAGGTTTAAGCTGGCAGTTTGATGATTTTTCTCATTGTGGTTTTCTCTTAGTGATGAATAAGCTGTTAAACTCTGGCTATGGCATAAAGCACATTACTTGGCATAATATGGATTATTATGCTTGAGCTTTGTCATTTACAAAGATAACTACATAAGAATAGAAGAGCTATATGCTGTAAAACATATTTAAATACAAACGTGAATATATTCAGTAGAAAGAGAGGTATGTATGTGGACTTTTAAATAAAGGTACACATGGCATTTGGTGATTTTATGAATTTCAACCATTAAGCCCTTGTACACACGGTCGGAGATTCCGACGGAATGTGTCCGATCGGACCGTTTTGTCGGATATTCCGACTGTGTGTGGTCTACATCGGACTGTTTCCGTCGGAGTATCCATCGGACCAAGTTTTCCAACTTGTTGGTAAAATTTTCCGACAAAATGCTCCGATCGGACATACTCCGATCATGTGTAGAGAATTCCGATCGGACAAAGTGCCACGCATGCTCAGATTAAATTCCTACACCAAAGCTATTGGCTCCTAGCGTGAACTTAGTCCCGTCGTAACGAAATAACATCATCACGTCGGATTTTCCAACAACTTTGTCCGACCATGGGTATGCAGCAGTTTCGGACAAAATCCGTCGGACAAAATCCGTCGGACAAAATCCGACGGATTTGGTTGTCGGAATCTCCGACCGTGTGTACAAGGGCTAAGTCTGTTTAGGAATATTTGCACTTGTTCACACGTGTCTATGGGAATGTTTTACCATTCTTCCAGAATTGCATTTGTGATTTTAGGCACTGATGTGGACGAGAAGGCCTGGTTCGCAGTCTCCACTCAAATTCATCCCAAAGGTGTTCATAAACATATGGATGAGCAAGCCTGGGGTGGAGAAACTTGACTGGCCTGAGCTCAATCCCATACAACACCTACAGACTACGAGCCAGGCCTTCTTTGTTCACATCAGTGCCTGACCTCACAAATGCGCTTCTGGAAGAATGGTCAAACATTTCCATATACACACTCCTAAATCCTTGTGGGCCAACTCAATATTCAACCGTACAGACTAAGAACGGCATGCCATTAAAGTTCATGTGTATGTAAAAGCATGCATCCCATTAATTTTGGTACTATAGTGTATGTCATACTTACCTGCTATGTGCAATGATATTGCGCAGAAGGCACCATCTTCCACTTTTCTGGAAGTCCCACACTGGTGTTGTCATCTTCTTCCTGCTCTGGGTTCCTCCTTGGCAAGTCGGGTGCTAAGGAGGCACCCTTGCATGCACACCCCTGAACCAGGATTTGTGAATTCATAGGCACACACAGCATTTGTAAGCTATGCACCTGCTCTCTCCTATGGCCTTTGGCCCCCTCTGCACTCCATGTCTCCTGTGAAAACAGAAAGTGCGGGGAGCACTGCTACAGCTGAGACAGCACCAAAGTGATGAGAGGTGTCAAGGAAGTGTTTAGGGATGCTGGGGGCTAGGAAAGGTTGTGGGGTGTTTTACATGCTCTGCATTCAGGTAAAACAAACTTTTATGCCTTGTACACACGGTCGAACATTACGACAACAAAATCCATCAGATTTTTCCAACGGATTTTGGCTCAAACTTGTCTTGCATACACACCGTCGCACAAAGTTGTCAGAAAATCCAATCGTTCTGAATGCGGTGACATAGAACACATACAACGGGACTATAAATGGGCCAGTAGCCAATAGCTTTTGTCTGGTAATTTATTCTGAGCATGCGTGCCACTTTGTCTGTCAGAATTGTCTACACACAATCAGAATTGAAATAATCGGATTTTGTTGTCGAAAAATTTTAGATCCTGCTCTCAAACCTTGTGTGTCGGAAATTCCGATGGAAAAAGTCAGATGGAGCCCACACACAATCAGATTTTCCGACAACATGATCCAATCCAAAAATATATTTTTTACTAGTAATGGTGGCGATCAGCGATTTTTATCGTGACTGCAACATTATGGTGGACACATCGGACATTTTTGGGACCATTGTCATTTATATGGCAATCAGTGCTATACAAATGCCCTGATTCCTGTGTAAATGACACTGGCAGTGAAGGGGTTAACCACTAGGGGGAAGTGTACGGGTTAAGTTTATCCTGGGGAGTGATCCTAACTGTGGGCGGAGCGTGGCTATGTGTGACACATCACTGATCTCTGCTCCCGATCACAGGTAGCAGAGATCAGTGACACTGTCACTAGGCAGAAAGAGGAGATGCTTGCTTACATTAACATCTCCCGTTCTTCCTCTCCATGAGGCGATCGCGGGTATCCCCGTGGACATCTATGTCAGCAGGACCCGTGACCCGACTCATGGAGCTTGCCGCAGGCATGCCCGCAGGCCACCTCTTAAAGGTCAACGTACAGGTACATTAGTTTGCCTGTACAAGCCCTTCTGCCGACATATATCGGCGTGAGGCAGTCAGCAAGACAGTATGTACAATTTTCTATTTATGTTGATTTTAAGAAGAACGTGATGTTCCCTTAAACTTTGCAATGTAACAATGCAATCCCAGGGATTTAATATTTTAAGCCTTTAAATGATAATGTGTCAGTTGTTTGCCTCTCTGTATTCCAACACAGATGGATCAAGAATTATGTTACCCATGGGCCTATACAGGGAACAAAAATGAACCATGTAATAAGGCCAGCTATTGGCCTTCTTTGACAGAATACTAAAAACATAAATGCTGCTATCCATTTGGCAGTCCTAATTGGCTGAAAAAGGATAGCTAGAACAACATGGGTCTTGCAAAATGTAATTTCATGTGTACATTTTTGTAGTGTTTGAAAACAAAAATCATTAACAGAACCAAAAAAATTGTATTTATTATGACAGAATTACATAATTAGATTCAGCAGTTTGTTTTTTTAGTACAAAAAGGGTTGATTTTTTTTCAATTCTTTATTTATGGGTATGCAGTATACAGTAGTAACATGACATTACAAAATATTCCTGATAAAGGTTTTCCAAGTACTATAGAATAAGAATCCCTACCTAACTAAGAGATCCTATGTCTATAAGGTAACGAATCATATCAAACCTTTTGAATAATAGTTAACTGTGAAAAGTAGAGTTTTAAACAATGGGAAAAGAGTGCTAAATAGAATAGATGCTGCGTAAACAAAACAAACCTTATATTGCACAATTACACTCCAAGTTATAAAGTAGAACTAAATTTACTAAATGGCTAGGAGTAATTACTAAAAGTCATATATAAATCATTAAGCTTTCCTATAACCTGGAGAGTAATTGTGTTAACTAGATTTAGGTGGGATATTTTTAATCTACTAACTTTTTATTCCTTGCAACATATAATGGGCTGGTTAAAAGCCTGACAAGTAAGTGTACTTGTATTCCCTTCAAAATACTAGTTAAGAGAAATGAAAACATATCTAAACCCCAAAACATATTTCAGCTCACCATATTTCAGCTCACCGTGTGGCTAAACATGGTGGCTTGTGGGCACTTTCTTCAATAAAAAGTAAATTACCCCCAATTACCACATTATTCATAGAAAACCAAACTGCAATGTTTCTATAAGAGTTATATTGTTTCCTTAAATTTAATACAAAAAAAGAATATATACTCAAAAACAAATTAATATGAAATAACCACTGTGTCATTTTCACAATACACAATACATTATGTGTATGCTAAAAGGTGTTGGTTATCTTGAGCAATAGAACATTCCAAATAGACAAGGACTGGTTTTGCCATCTATGTCAATGCCGACCTTCTATGCCACCATATTAATAAGCATAAGCATTTATTGAAATCAGAATTTATATTCTGATACTCCACCCAATCTATGCTCCCGACCCCTACATGCAGGACGCATGGATTTCACTAGGGGTTTCTTTTTTTGTAGCACATGAATAGAGGCACTGCGCCCTGAGACCACCCAGTTGTGTGGCAAAAGTGAATTAATATTCACTATTATCTTCCTGATTCTCCTCCCAGCCAATCATGATGTGGCTTCTGAGATCCGATTGGCCAGGGAGTCTTAGGACTCCCGTCCAATCTGGTCTCTGGAGGACCCACTTCCTATTCGGCCGGGAGGAGAAGTTACGGCCCTGACTCTTCCCTGGAGCAAGCAGCCCATTGATTGCTGCTGTCCATCTCCCATGGGGGGTGACTGATCGCCACCGTCTGTCTCCCATGGGGCGGGGGGGTTGGGGGGACTGATCGCTGCCATCTGTCTCCCATGGGTTGTGGAGGGGGACTGATTGCTGTTTGCTGTCCCCCCAAAACATTAAGCACCAGCCGCCACTGCTAAAATGTAAAAGTTATGCTCCATTAACAATCAGGCTTGTACTACCCACCACAGATTTACATGTCAAGGCCCTTCCTAGATTTCTGATGGGCCTATGTTCAAGAGAATTTGTATATTTCAGAATTGTTTTATCCCCCTACAAGTCCATGGGAGTATGAAAAGCGACTTTTAGCTGGCTAATACAGCTTACAATGCCAAATAAAAGTAAATAGGTGGTCAGCTGCAGGTCAATTGCACCTGTCAATCAACTGTAAATGATCTTAAAGCATCTCAAAGTGATGCCAAATGCAAACAAACTGCACCTGAAAACAAGCTGCATTTACTCATTTGGGATTTAAAGATTTCCTTTAGTTTATAGAATCTATTCAATAAAACACAACAAAAAGAAAAATGCAATGCCTTTTAAGTTTAGACATTGCATTCACTTCAGTTAAACTAATTCTGATTTCTTGCTGTACATTTGTGCTTAGTTCTTTACGTGCTTTTCCAGAAAAAAAACATATTAGAAAAACCTTTACCATACCTTCTAAGGCCTGATTCACACCTATGCATTTTTAGTGCTTTTTGCATTTTGCAGATTTGCACTACAGTCCATTTATCATGGTTTTCTATGAAACACGTTCTGTAGAGCCAATCTGCAAAATGCAAAAAGCACTAAAAATGCATAGGTGTGAATCCAGCCTAACCTGGAAGATGACGTCAAGTGGAATGCATGACATGGATTGAAAGAACAGAAGCTCAGTGCTAAGTAATAATACCACATCTGCTTCACTTCATCCCCCCACTCAGAATCTTAGTGGAATTTTCCTTGAACTCTTCAATGGACACATGTTTACATACAAGTACCTTTGTTTATTTCCTCTAGAAATCATCACAAGGCAAAAGAAACATTTATAACAATGATTTAAAAATCTGTTTACTTTGTATATTCATTTGGGAAATGTAACTAAAGTTTGTAAGGAATACCCTTTAAGTCATGTTATACAAAGTTTATGGAAAATCAGACCGTTTTTTTTTCAGATTTAATGCGAACAACAAATTCGTTTTTACGTTAAATAATAAAACTGTATGTCAGCTGAAGTAGAATTCAAATAAATATGAAAAGACTTGCTTTATTCTCCCCTTGAGCAGTAACATTAGTAATTATTTGCAGCTGTTTCCTTTTTATTACTGTTTTATCACTCTGTGTGTTTTTGTTGTTGGCATGTTATTATTTACTCTGGGAGGTAACCCTTTGGAATGAATTTTATTTTTGCACAAAAATACATTTTTGTAATTTTCTGTGTTATTTTTATAATTTAATTTCATAGTTTTGTAGCCACTTGTTGGTTATATTATTGACCTGACTTCAAGGTAATAGTCTTCAGATGTGTTGTTCTAGCTGGAAGCATTGGCCCTGATGACCTGTTTTTGCTTCCTGGCTGCCCTTTGTCATTATGAGTTATAGTACAGTACATGCAGCTGCGAAAGGATGTTTTGTTCTTTCTCAGTAAGTGCAACAGATGTGAAGGATATGAGGCTACTGGAAGTACAATAATGTGAGAGAGAACACATAGACGAGACCCAACAATTAGTCCATAAATTGTTGTCCATCCTAGAGGAATTTAAATTTGCTTAATACATATTAACCTAGATACACAAATCTATTTATAAAGCGTAGATTCTTAAATTTTCTTATTGTTATGGATCATCAAATAATGTTTATACTCTAACTGTTAAATTGTGACTTTCTAATGTAGGTTTATATCTACCTTGGTACCCTCCAGAAAAAATAGAAAGGCCTTTGATAATAAGAATTAACCATAGTATGGGGCAAGAACTAAAACTAGGGAAACAAATACTGTACAAAGGTTTCACCTTATTTTTTAAAATCTTAATTAAACCTACTCAAAACTCAAACATACTTTTACTTCACACACTGCCTTCACATACATGAGCATACATGAGAAACTCCATTTACAATAATGGATAGAAATTGAAATTACCCTCCTAACCCTCTTGTATTAATTTAAAATGTATGTGCAAAATGTTGTCGCTATATAAATTCTGTATAATAATAATTATAATAATAATAATAATAATAATAATAATAATAATAATAATAATAATGATAATAATAATAATAATAATAATCTTGTTTTTGGGAAATCTACAAGAATAAAGAAGCCCCTTTCAAATGGTTGCAAATAAGGGATACATTTTATGTTTGGGTTAAATAAGAGTTCAGCCCAAACCAAGTTTGTCTGCAGTTCAGCAAACTGCTAAACAAACTGGCCAAATTCAGACAGTTTGCTAGCATGAATCCCTGACTACTGTCTTTAGATCTCTCATTTATTGGTAGTAGCACTATCACCACTAAACAACAGGTTCCCAGCCGGCTCCTGTTTGTAAACAAACCAGATGAGAATTATAGGTGACATTATTAACAAAAAATATGGCCATGACCATATCTGGACAATAATGTCACCAAGCATGCCTGGTAGGTTTGTTTACAAACAGAAGCTGGCCAGGTATCTGTCATCTTGTGGTGGCAGTATGGAGAGTTTTCATAACATCATCATCAAAATGACCAGGAAACAAAATTACAAGATTTGTCTTGCATAGATTTCAATGGGGTCCAGCGCTATGTTCTACCCACCAGATTTGCCAAATGTGAAGCAAACTTAAAGCGGGAGTAAACCCAGTTTCAAAAAACACTTACATTCCCGGCATGCCGGAAATGCTAACTCTCACATTGGTTGTGCTCTCAACCAAACTTTCAAACCATCCAATGGCTGGTTTCATAACTGATCACATGTGCAGCATTATGGCAGTTGAAGAATCATTAGAGGCCAAGATGGCAGCTTCCTTGACTTAAAACGATAGAAGGGTTTACTTCCACTTTAAAGGGGATGTCCACCCTAACCCTAAAATCGAAATCTACAGGCATCCACAATCTAAAGCCGCGTACACACGGGCAGACTGTATGGCCAACTTAGTCCGTCAGACAATCCGACGGACAGTCCGTCCTACTTTCGAATGAACGAACTTGACCACACACGGATGAACAACAGTCCATCGAAAGCTTGCGCGATGACGTGTACAGCACGTACGACGGGACTAGAAATAGGAAGTCCAATACACAGCAATGCAACCTTTCGCCGTGTAAATCCTTTCTGAGCATGCGCCATACTTAGTCCGTTGAACTAGCCTACTCACGAGCGGACTGTCCGCTGAAACCAAAGTTGGACGGACAATATTACGGAAATTCCGAAATACTTAGTCCGCCAGACTGCACGCTGAAAAAGTCCGCTGAAGCCCACACACGAGCGGACTGTCCGCTGAAATGTGTTTTGGCCAGACCGTGTGTACGCGGCTTAAGAGTAACCTATCTAACCCTGTAAAGAAGAAATCACAATACATACCTTTTTTGAAAGCACTTTGGTCTGGTCTCCAGCGACTGAAGCTCTGAAGAGGACACAGCCGACAACGCCTGGGAAATAAATGGAAAGTGAACATCACCCATAGAGTTACTATGGGGCTTCTGTTGTTGACTGCCTGTTCTACACCCAGCTCCACATCGAAGCTGCCGCTGACAGTGCAACACCGGACCGGAGCGGAAAATGTATGTATAGTGATTTCTACTTTACAGGGTTTGATAGGTTAGTTTTAGATCATAGGTGCCTGTAGATTTCAGTGTTAGGGCGGGCTTTCCCTTTAACTTTGCCTGATTCAATCATCCCTGGTTGCAAAGGAAGAGATGGAAATTGGAAATGTTGCAACCAGTAGATCTGTATAACAGAGCTTACATCAATGCATACAACAAGTAACTATACCATACTATAAATACATTTATAACTACGAGGTTGATTTATTAAAACTGGAGTGTGCAAAATCTGGTGCAGCCCCGCATAGAAACCAATAAGCATCCAGTTTTTTTTTTTGTCAAAGCTTAATTGAACAAGCCGAAGTTGGAAGCTGATTTGCTACCATACCCAGATACACCAGATTTTGCACTCTCCAGTTTTATTAAGTTAATCCCTGTGTGGCATATTGGGGTGGAATTACTAAAGTCAAATAGACTGTGCATTTTGCCATTGCATTTGCACTCATTCTCCCCAGAGTAAGCCTAGGTTTACATTGATGTGATTTGACACATCAATGTGATTTGAGATGTCAAATCGCATTCCAAATCAGCGGCTGTTGCCAGCAATGGCACCGCCTGAATCTGTGTGACACCGCTTTTGCTGCACGGCATGGCACCGATTCCCAAAAGTAGTTTCTGTACTACCATTGGCGACTTTGGGAGCAATTTGTATAGAAATCTGTGCAGGAACGCACACAGATGTCTCTGGATTTGCCCCCGAAGTTGGACTGACATGTGGGATTTAAATCCTGCGAGTTCTATTGAATGTGCACGATTTCTAACCCGCTGTCATTGTGAACCTAAGTTTAATGTGGTAAAGCTCTACCGATTCCCATCATCCAATCACGTGTAAGCAAAAATTCAGTTTTTTTTCTTTGCACCTGATTGGTATCCTTTACAAAATGACCTTTTAGCACATTTACTAAGCTCTGGGGAAAATTAGTGCAACTGAACTTGCAAAGTGCACAGTCTCTTTGCCTTTAGTAAATCCACCCCATTGCTCAAGTGATATGTTCCCTAATATGTTCTTGGAGCTCATCAACAGTATATGTTTTGCAGATTTTTTTTTTTTCTAGAAATTCTTAAATATATTTAACCTAATTAAAATTTCATGGAATGTCCTCTCAAGAGGTATGGAACAGTTAACTGGAAAAAAAAGTTATTTTGTTTCAGTGGTTGGGTTTAAAGAAATAAGACTTGGTTTAAAGTGGCATGCCACAAATCTTTCAGTCCTGCAGACACTTACATGGATACAAGGCATTATGTTTGTGAAAACCCATCATATATTTGCTGCCCATGAGATGCAATGAAATAAAGGTGCAGGGTGGGAGTGGGAGTCAAAGCCTTTGCTGGTGACAAGGTATTTATTGAATAGTTATGAAATTCTCCTTTACAGTATCCAAGGGAAATCAATGCACACAAAACTACAACCTTTAAAGTGTGTTGTTTGACCTTGCATTCAACACTAGCCACTGAGTTACTGCAGTAATGTAAATGTCTTAGCCTATTGTTGAAGTCACACTTATGGACAGTGAGAATATATCAGTACTCTGTAAGATAAACACCAATGTACCAAGATAGGTTTGAAGGACACATTATATATGATGTAATATCATGACAATCTATGACTTCATTGTGGTTTTAATAACGTTAGTGTCAATTCTCATTCTATGTAGATCTAAACAATTTTAAGATATAGAAAAAAAGTTGTGAGATACAGTAACAACCTTTTAACAATGAGTTACAATACACTGTTCCACATTTATATCCCACATTTACATTACAGGTTAGCTGTTTTTGCAAAAACAGATGTTTAAACACTTCAGCCCCGGAAGATTTGGCTGCTCAATGACCAGGCCATTTTTTGCGATACAGCACTGCATCGCTTTAACTGACAATTGCGCGGTAGTGAAATTATGTACCCAAATTTCCCCACAAATAAAGCTTTCTTTAAGTGGTATTTGATCACCTCTACAGTTTTTATTTTTTGTGCTATAAACAAAAGAAGAGTGAAAATTTTGAAGAAAAACACAATGGGGGTTATTTACGAAAGGCAAATCCACTTTGCACTACAAGTACACTGCGAGTGCACAGTTGCTGTAAATCTGAGGGGAAGATCTGAAATGAGGGGAAGCTCTGCTGATTTTATCATCCAATCATGTGCAAGCTAAAATGCTGTTTTTTATTTTATTTGCATGTCCCCATCAAATATACAGCGACTGCACTTGAAAGTGCACTTTCTAGTGCACTTGCAGTACACTTGTAGTGCAGTGTATTTGTTTTTTGTAAATGACCCCCACTAGCTTTTACTTTTTGCTATAATAAATATGCCAATTTATAAAAAACAAAAACAATTTTTTTCCTCAGTTTAGGCCGATATGTATTCTTCTACATATTTTTAGTAAAAAACATAAAAAAATGCAATAAGCGTATATTGATTAGTTTGCGCAAACATTATAGCGTCTACAAAATAAGGGATAGATTTCTGTCATTTTTATTATTATCGGTGATCAGCGATTTTTATCGGGACTGCAATATTGCGGCAGACAAATCGGATACTTTTGACACATTTTTGGGACCAGTGACATTTATACAGGGATCAGTGCTATAAAAATTCACTGATTACTGTATAAATTACACTGGCAGGGAAGGGGTTAACACTAGGGGGCGATCAAGGGGTGAATTGTGTTCCCTAGGTGTGTTCTAACTGTAGGGGGATGGTAATGACTAGGGGAATACAGAGATCTGTCTCTACTCCCCTGAAAGAACTGGGATTTGTGTGTTTACACACACATATCCCTGTTCTGTAGTGAGCAATCACGGGTGCCCGGTGGTCATTGCACCCGCCGGGCACTCACATCAGTTCTGGGGACACGTTTTACGTGTGCACCGCAAGAGGCATCTCAAATAACCGGCATACAGCTACGACGGCTTGCGCAGGGAAGCCAACCTGGGGCGGCTGTTCTGGAAGAGGTTAAAGCTGAACTCCATACGCTATCATTTTTATTCACTTAGGGGAGTTAGCAGCTGGTTAAATCTGCCATGTAATAATTCAGGGTTTGTTTTCTATATACAGTGTAAGTGGCTTTTGATTGCACCAGATAGTACCCCTCCAGTTGTACTTCCATCTCCCCACCAACATCAGTGCTACAGGTATGATAGGCATGACCACAGGTGTCAAATCTTTGTCCTGCCTATGCTTGGCAATTCACAAAATGCATGGCATTTTTTGTGCAGCATCATCATAAGACTTGGTTTTGTGAATGTGCAAGCATACACATGTATGAAGGGTAAAATGTCCTTAAACCCAGACTATGAAAAACTTTCATTGCATGCTATATAACAGGGTGCGCATACTCACAAATTCAATAAAGCATTTATTTTGCCCTGCAGGTTCAGATTATGTAGAATAGCTAATGTCCTCTACAGAGCATTCTCAATTTCAGTTCCCTTTTAAGCTTTTCATTTCCTCCTTTTTCTTATTTATGCAGCCCACATGACTATAGAGTCACACATGTGGGCATATACACAGTGGTAAATGATACTCCCCTTCCTCCCTCCTCCTCCATGTGCTCCTATTGCTAAACACTATGGGGGTGGGGTATAGTATGCTGATCAATCCCATTCACTAAGAAATGCAGAAAAAGCTTAGTTTTTATTATAAATCAGTATATATAAGATCACATTGAATTACTAATACCTGTTAAGTAAAAAAAAAGAGCCTTGGATGCAGATGCCGTCTGAACAAAATTAAAACTAGTGTTAAGTCATCTTTGACTCTGCATATACCATATTAATACACAAAAAATATATATTTGATAATCAATAAAGAAGTATTAGGAGCTGTAAAACTGTTTTTGGATATTTATCATTTAATTTGAATTGCTCATCTGAAACTGCTTCTTTTTTTTCTTTTTCTTCACGCGACTGGCACAGCATCAATTAGGGCTGTGCAGACACTGTAGAGAGCATACATCATACATCAACAGAGTAATAGAAGCCCCTCCTAAAGATCTTTCCTGCAGATGCCAAAAAAACAGGAAAATATTATGTGACCACACAACAGCGCTGCGGGAATATGGTACTTATAGGGGGAAAAAAAGAATACAGTGGCATGATATGATATGAAACTTCTCTGTTTAGTATAACTTTTACCAGCTACTAACCCCTCTAAAGCTATTAAAATGATGGTATCTAGATTCAGTTTTAAAACTGTACATTTCATACAGTTCTAAAGAATACATTGTAACACATGCTTCATAATTACACAAATCCAGATTGATGCTGAAGTAAGTGATGATAACAATTTCTGAAACAGTCCCCATTCTGGCTCAGTTGTCCCTGAGTACTTGCCTATGTCCTTGGAAATGAGAATTGATTTCCGACTTCATAAAACACAGCAGCTAGCTACCAGATAACAATACTATTACAACGATGAGTTGGAAGCCAAAAACTTACCAGTCAAAGGTCATCTTGGGGCCAAAATTGACCTTTAAAGGAAAAGTTGTGATTTATCTTGATTCACATTGTTGCTATGCATTAACACATGCACATTAACACACATTATTTATTAGGGAAGCCTATTCATTTAAATGACTCAAAAAAAACGTGAAAACATTCTTTTTTGGAGTGCAGTGCACTACAAATCACGTTAGTGCAGTACTGTGCATTGTGGTGTGCCACAATGTTGCAGCATTGGGATGGGCATTAAGAAGTTTTGGCACTGCACCAACATGCATTATGCCCTGTACACATGACCGGTTATCCCGTCGGAATAAACTCTGAAGGTTTTTCCGATGGAGTTCCGACGGAATTCCTTTGAAACTGTCTTGCGTACACATGATCACACCAAAGTCCGACCGTCAAGAAAGCAGTGACATACAACACGTACGGCGGGACTAGAGAAAGGAAGTTTAATAGCCAGTAGCCAATAGCTTCTGTGTCGTACTTGCTTCAGAGCATGCGTCGTTTTTGGTCCGTCGGAACAGCATACAAATGAGCGGTTTTCCCGATAGGAATTGGTTCCGTCTGAAAAACGTAGAACATGTTCTATTTCTAGGTCCGCCAGAATTTCCGAAAAAAAAAGTCAGATGAGGCATACACACGATCAGAATATACGATGAAAAGCTCCCGTCTGACTTTTTCTGTCGGACATTCCGCTCGTGTGCACGTGGCCTAACAGGCAATTTTATGTTTTAGTGGCGGGGCATGTTGCTGCAGTGCAACAGTGGGAACCCAGCCTAGCACACAACACCTATAACTCTGGATCTACAAGTTATTTTTAGTGTGGTTTTCACTGATAAACACCTAGGCCACTGTAGTCTCTAGTCCAAATTTCTGCTAGAATTATCCATGCTACTGACAGGTGAACTTTAACTTTACAGTTTTGGGGGAGCAATTGATTATCGTTGTAATACTGAGAAACATTCTTGTATCATGTAAGGTTTTTGTTTAGGCATTGGAGATGCTGATTCGATTCACATTCATCTTGACGTTCAATGAACGTGACATGTAATGCAAATTATATATGCCAATAGCATTTAGTAGATAGGGTTGAAGTTAAAATTAATGAATTACAATGTATGTCCATATAGTCCCACTGAGCAGGTTATAGGTCATATATTTCTGCTACACAGGAAAAGCATACCAAACACATCGACACTCACCACAGCATAGTCACTCCGGCACACAATTTGCCACATCCTGCCACCCCACTCTAAAAATATCCTAGCTGCCAGAATCTTTGCTCCAGCTGGCAGTGCATAAATAAATTCCACTAGCATACCTATTTAGAGGGGTTCTTTCACCCCACTGTAACTTTTGCTGGTGTATTACTTGTTTTTCACTGTTACTTCAAATCACGAACCTTGAATTTCAAGATATATTATAATCACCATTTACCTTAGAACATCATATTTATATTTCTGTTGCAGCAGGAATTAGAAAAAAGAGAGAACGTTTGGGAATTTTAGCCACATATGTCGCAATTGCAGATACATGAGGACTGGAGAAAAAGAGTAGGGGAAATATGCAATATAGGTGGGAATGGAGGAGCAATACAAAATGTATAGTTGGTGATGATGAGCATTAAGTGTTAGGGATGGGATACTGACTTTTTTCTCTGGTAAAACTGACATCATAATATCAAGAGATACAGGGCTTAAACAAGAGTAATTTGGATATAATTGAATAGGGTTGTAACTGCCCCACAAGTTAACCTTGATGACTGTACAGCTGAAATTAAAACCATATGTTCTTCATGCTTAGCGAAGAGTACATCAAAACTATGCCAGCAAATTGTATTGTCTGAACTCCACAGTAACAAATATGAAGCTGACCCTAAAACCTATAGTGGGACATTTATTATTTTTAAACCATTTACACAAATTGCTGTCAAGTAAAATGCAAAATATCCAGGAAGTGAAAAAGTTTAAATTGTATGACCAAAATAAAGAAACATGAGTAAAAGGATGCTAATTTCTGCATGTGAATGGTAATGTTTATCTGTCAGATGTTAACAGATTAGTATATAAATGTGTGATTCTTCAACTAAAAAACATCAAATTATCCACCAATGTCCAGGGAGATTTCACAACTTTACAGTCAGGTCATTTCATTCAGGTGGCATGAACTTTTTGTTCCATTTTTTTCCTCTCAAGTGTGTAAAAGTAGTATGGCACAGTGTGAGGCATCTCTGTGTCTTTCTGCCCCTTGACAGAATTTTTTTTTTGAGGTGATGGATGTCAAATGAGAGAGCTCGTCATCTGTAAGCTGATGTGTTTCCATAGGTGTGTATATACAGTATCTCACAAAAGTGAGTACACCTATCACATTTTTGTAAATATTTTATTATATCTTGTGACAACATTGAAGAAATTATACTTTGCTACAATGTAACATAGTGAGCGTACAGCTTATATAACAAGTGTTGTCCCCTCAAAATAACTCACCACACAGCCATTAATGTCTAAGCCACTGGCAACAAAAGTGAGTCCAAATTGGGCCCAATTAGCCATTTTCCCTCTCCGGTGTCATCTAACTTGTTAGTATTACAAGGTCTCAGGCGTGAATGAGGAGCAGGTGTGTTAAATTTGGTGTTATCATTCACACTCTCTCATACTGGTCACTGGAAGTTCAACATGGCAAAGAACTCTCTGAGGATCTGAAAAAAAGAATTGTTGCTCTACATAAAGATGGCCTAGGCCAGTGATGGCGAACCTATGGCACGCGTGCCACAGCTGGCACCCAGAGTCATCTCGGTGGGCACGCGAGAGGGTCCTGGTTCACGGTGGGGAGAACATGGCAGCAAACAGCGGCGAGGTACAGGAAATTAACTGCACGAGTGAGTGGGTGGCTCCGCAGCCTCCGCGCGGAAGGCTACAGACCTGAGAGCACGTGAGGGAGAGAAGCAGGCAGCGGCGAGGTGTGGGAAACTGTCTGCACGAGTGAGTGGGCGGCCCCACATTCTCGGCGTGGTAGGCTACAGGCCTGACAGCACGCACGGGAGGGAGAGAAGAGCTTCACTGCTTCATTGTATGGCTGAAGAGGGGCGCAGCATCCCTGGCGCCTTCCAGAGCTTGAACTCCTCAAACCTCCTTCAACAGTGAGGCCCGGAGAACAGACTGACTGTGGGCCCAGTAGACAAGGACAGGCGAGAGGCACAGGCTGTGAGGGAGCCGCTGGATGGAACAGGGATGGAGACAGGTACCGGGCACAATTATACACTGAATACCTGCAGACGAAGACTGGGGCAGGGAGGCAGAGCAGGGATTGCAGATAAGGACATAGCTAGAGGTCTCCCTTTCTCTCAGCTCTCCACTTTTTCAGCCCCCGTGTCCCCCCCTCTCTCTCTGTGTCCTCTCTCTGTTCCCTCTCTCTCTCTCTCTCTCTCTCTCTGTCCCTCTCTCTCTCTCTGTCCCCCCCTCTCTCTCTCTATGTGTCCCCTCTCTCTCTCTCTCTCTCTGTGTCCCCCCTCTCTCTCTCTTTGTGCCCCCCCTCTCTCTCTGCCCCCCCTCTCTGTACCCTCTTTCTCTGTGCCCTCCCCTTTATCTCTGTCCCATATCTTTCTCTCTGTCCCATCTCTCTCTCTCTGCCCCCCCTCTCTCTCAGCATCTCTCACACTCCTCCCCCTCTGTGTGCCCCCATCTTTCTGCCCCCCTCTCTCTCTCTGCCCCCCTGTGTGTTGCCTATCTCTATCTATCTGTCCCCCCTCACTCTCTGTCACCTTTCTCTCTCTATGTGTCCTCTCTCTCTCTCTCTGCCCCTCTCTCTCTCAGCATCTCTCACACCCCTCCCCCTCTGTCTCCCCTCTCCCTCTCCATCCCCCCTCTCTCTCTGCCCCCCATGTGTCCCCCCTCTCTGTGTGTGCCCCCTATCTCTATCTATCTGTCCCCCCCTCACTCTCTGTCACCTTTCTCTCTCTATGTGTGCTCTCTCTCTCTGTCCCCTCTCTCTCTTTCACTGTGCCCTCCCCTTTATCTCTGTCCCATCTCTCTCTCTGCCCCCTCTCTCTCTCAGCATCTCTCACACCCCCACCCCCTCGCCCTCTCTGTCCCCCCTCTCTCTCTGCCCCCCGTGTGTCCCCCCTCTCTGTGTGTGCCCCCATCTCTATCTATCTGTCCCCCCTCACTCTCTGTCACCTTTCTCTCTCTATGTGTCCTCTCTCTCTCTCTCTTTCTCTCACAGCCCCCTTTCTCGCTCTCTCACAAACGCCTATCTCACAACCCCCTCTCTCTCACACACAACTCCCTCTCTCTCTTACACACACCCCCATATCTCTCACACACCCACTCTCTTTTTCTCAGCACCCCTCTCTCATGAATTGCCGTGTTGGCACTTTACAACACAAAACCAACTTATTTATTTCAGTTTGGGCACTCAGACTCAAAAAGGTTCGCCATTACTGGCCTAGGCTATAATTAGATTGTCAAGACCTTGAAACTGAGCTGCAGCACGACAGGTTCCACTGTAGTGATGCTTTGCGGGTGGTTTTAACCCTTTTCCGGGCTCTAGCAGGGGTTAACCCCCCTGATGGTCTTCCCGAGTCTGGCTCGGGGTGGAATTTTTATACCAAAAGCGGTAACCCCGAGCCAGACTCGGGACTGCATCGCTGGATCCAGGAGGAGGTTTACTTACCTTCTCCCCTGGATCCAGCGTTGTCTCCCCGCTGTACGAGCGAGCCGTGTCTCGCTCGATCTATCACATCACCGATCTCCATTCCCTGCGAGCGTTGCGACGCACGGGGACGGAGATCGGCGCCAAATTCAAAAAGTGAAACACACAGTATACATACAGTATACTGTAATCTTACAGATTACATTGCTGTATGTAAATATTTCACATCCCCTTTGTCCCTAGTGGTCTGTCCAGTGTCCTGCATGCAGTTTTATACTATAATTATATTAATATATTCTTTATGCTTGGAAACTGGAGATTGTCCATAGCAACCAAAACTGTCATTTTACATCAAAAATGATTTTAGACCAGCTAGAAAACAGCGATAATAAATTGGAATCACTCGCAGAATTGATCGACAGCGATTTGTGGGGAGATCCGTCATCAAATACTGAAAAGTAATGATAGTGACAATTCTGCAACTGAGCAAATTTCAGTGTTTTTGATTTGAGTACATTATTGAATAATTAGTATTATTGTTATATTATTATTTGGTACAATTATTTATAATTATTTATTATATTATAATTTATGATTTCATTTTTCAAACTTTATTATACCCGGGATGTCTGCTAGACTCTGGTTTGGACAGATTTAAGAGAGTTATTCCTAAGAATTACAGGACTACAATATAAAACGCCAAATTTTCATGCAAAATAATGGTACCGCTTTTAGCACCTAAAATCCGAAATAATCGTACCGCCAGGGAGGTTAAAACTGCCTCGTTAGCGGCCGCATAGTGCCACTAAAATGACAGTAAAGCGCCGCTAAATATAGTGCCGCTTTATCGCCAGCGCCCACAACGCCCCAGTATGAAAGTAGCCTTACAAAAAAAAACTTTTGACAGCATTACGCTATCTTCGGATGTGGCTCACAGCAGAGGTCCGATGCGTTCCATTTCAGGTCCCATTTTAGCCCTAATTTTTATCTGAATTCGGACCTGAAATAGACCAAAAGATGCACAGGGCTTCTGTGTAAATTCGCACCAGAGCCACAGTGGATATATGAGAACTGCCTCCATAGAGAGCTGATCAAAATCTCCTGCTATCGTGAATTGGATGTGGGGAACCCACATCCAATTCGCTATAGTGTGAACCCAGCCTTAAGCACATTCATGTGACCCTAGCCTAATTCTAGCAGTATTTGTTTATAAGTGAAATCTTAAGAAATCTTAAACTGTGTTGGGAACAAAGCCATTCAGACCTGGGATTGCTTGAGTCTTTTTAAAGAGAACCGGTCACCAGATTATTCATTTCAACAGAAATCTTATCAAAAGATTATATGTGCATTTAACATGTTATTTACCTTTTAAAGTCTCCCATGTATAGCCAGCCAAAAGCACCTGCTGTTGGGCACTGCTATCTTGGATGTGATTTCAGCTGTCCCAGCAGACTCAAGTGACAATTTATAGCATTCATCTTTGTTCTTCCCCAAGTAGCTATAAAAAGGGTTATGTAGGGGGGAAAGGCGAAGAGATGCTTTTTCAGCACAGAGAGTATTTAGACCCTCCCAAAAGGAAAGAGAGCTATGGCACATGAGGAAGGGGACTGTGTCAGGGAGTTGACTCCCAGTATTCAGATTTTCAAGCAAGTTCAATGAACATTTCAAGTAAACAAGAACTTATTTATGGGCAAGGAAATGCTACAATTAAGCATTTAAAATATGTGATTTTCAGTGTTTTACCTTTAATACTTAATTGTGCCAAATACGGTAAGCAGAGGACAAAGGGCTAGTTACCAGTACTGCCTGTAGTCTCTCTTCTTCCCATTGCTAATTTACCATGTCTTGTTCCACACTGTGACTCAGGAAACCACCATGGTAGAGGAAGGGCTTTTTTTCATCATTTAGGAACTAGTCTTCTGGTAATCTCATAATTAGCAGGGTAATATTGTATAAAGTACTCTCCTGGTAATCGAATAATTAATAGGGTAATATTGTATCAAACAGAAGCAAGGAGATCCTTGCATTGTAAGACCATGGGTACAGCTTTTTCTCCAGCAAGGAGAACAGTGAGCAGCACTGTAGTGGCATCACCAAATATCACTTCAAATCACAAGAAACTAGAAGTAAGAGGTCTTAGATTCTTAAATCTCCAACCGCAGATATATTTATAATATGTACAGGGGTTCCTAGGCATAGAAAGTACACTGCTTTTTTCAGGAGAAATTCAAGATAAAATTGTACTGTTTAGACACAATTAATATGTTGTATGCTATATTTTCCCTTTAATATAACAAGGTCTCAGTCAGATGCACTTTAAAACAAATAATTACCTTTAACACAATACCATAGGGACTACATGGTAGTGGGTGGAGCCATGTAGATCCTTGCTTTGTGTCCCTGGGCCAAACGGTTATCCCCAACTGTTGGTTAACAAATCTGATAGATCCTTATATTATAAAAACTACTGTATTGATTCCAAACACACACATTAAAAAAAATATATTATTTGCTTCTGTCTCTTTAATTTTGAAATAGGAGTTTGAAAAACTCACAAATGTTTTCTGTGTATTTACAATGCTGCATATTTGTCAAATTTTTACACCAGTGGTTTTATTTTATAATTTTGATTTAGTGACCATTTTGTACATTTAGCTTTCAGTGATTTTATTATTATTATTTTTTTATTTTTTTATTTGTAACAGTAATTTAGAAAATAAAGTGGCATATTGTGATCACTATCTAAAATAAAATTCTACACTCATTGGACACACTGGAATTTTTTCCGATTCTCAGACGAATACAAGTCTTACATTTAAATACCTGTTTTGGGAGAAATTGAAGCATAGGGCCGTCGACCCTGCCAGAACCCTTTACCCCCCCTCCCCAATTGCCTCCCCCCTACCACTTCTCCTTTACTTTTTATATATATTTTTCCCTTTGACACCCGTGATGTCACCCACTCTACTTCCCTATTAAAGAGAAAATTCCTTTGGATTGTGGTAATCCTCTGATATTGCTCCGGCGAAATCAGGACCGAGAGTCACTTAGTATATCAGGTACATTACTCAAGTTTAGTCTGCCAAAGTACAATGGTTTGGTTCCTGCCAAATAGGTAAAGTTCAATTTAACTCTCAGGTTATCTCTCTCTTACCTTAATGCCTTTAATCACTGGTCTATATAGGCATATTAAAACTAACCCTATTTTAGGACTGGAGGTTCCCTCTACTGTTCAGGTTGAATTACAGGTTGCTATTGCTGTAGCGTCATTAGACCCAGACTCCTGATTTAATGTAATGGCTATGAAACCATGTCTGTTTCCTCCCTAATCTAGGTAGACCTCTTTGAAGAGTTATTTTTATTGCTTATTACTGAATTTTGTAGGATAACATGTATGTTATTCTGTCACTCTGTACAAACCTCATTCCTTAAATAAAGATTTAAAAAAATAAAATAAAATAAAATTCTAGCACATGTATCCAAAAGCTAAATTACATTAAACTGCTTTAGTATATTCTCACGGTTTAGGCATTCCCCTTGTTGATTCCATGAAAAGGCAAAACAATAAATGGAAAATGTCAAACTATTTTAAAGCAATGAAAAACAATGCATACTGTATAAGTAGGATAATCAAATAACCATATGACTTTTTACAAGAACATTTTATTCTATATATCATACTATGTTGTCATGTGTTAACTATAAATATGTGTCTTTGAATGCTTACTATTCAAATAATATGAGACACTCCCAAAATATGAAGTATAGATAGATACAGTAACAGGGTACAGTTAAGTATTTTTATATATTCTACTGTATTGTAAAAATAACTCCTGACAATAATAAACTCTCATGTTGCCATTATCCAGCAGAACTCCTAGTATTGTATATCTCTAAACTGGCATCACCAACACAGTCATCTAATGTGTTCTAATACAGAAACAGTAGAAATACATGAGTTTGTCCGATTTTGCAACCTTATTTTATTAACAAGTGACAAGAAGTGAAGCAGGAGATTTGTGCCTGTCTATACCACACTTTTCATGCACAATAGAAATATTACGCTTTAAGTACCAGATGTGTTCATCGCTTGTTCCAAACATGTGCAGAGTGCTCCATTTAGGCAGTCCTTGTTTTACTGTGGCCCTAATGCAAGAGAAGTACTACAGGCATACCCCACTTTTAAGTACACAATGGGGTTTATTTACTAAAGCTGGAAAGTGCAAAATCAGGCTCACTTCTGCATAGAAACCAATGAGCTTCCAGGTTTTATTACCAAAGCTTAATTGAACAAGCTGGGGTTAGAAGCTCATTGGTTTCAATGCAGAAGTGAGCCTGATTTTTCACTTTCCAGCTTTAGTAAAAAAAAAACATTGTGTACTTAAAAGTGGGGTATGCCTGTATTTAAATGTCAGCTCTAGATGATAACAGAAAAAGATGTCTGTAATCCAGAAAAGTTCAAATGCTGGCAACTTTATTGTTGCAGACAAATAAGCAAAGAATACTAAAGGAGATGGTCTCATGCAAGGACGATTTGCTTAATTGACTGGAACAATTGCCCAGTCTGTAGTTCCAGCAGGAAAGGGACTTTGGAGTTGATTTACCAGAGGCAAATAGACTGTGCACTTTGCAAGTGCAGCTGCTCCAGAGCTTAGTGAATGAACCATCATCCAATCATGTGCAAGCAACAATGCTGTTTTCTTTTTTTCATTTTCCTTGCATGTGATTGGGTACTCTTTGCAAAGTGAAATTTTACCTCATTTACAAAGCTCTGGAGCAACTTCACTTGCAGAGTGAAACTGTACTTTGCAAAGTGCACAGTCTATTTGTCTTTTGTAAATCGGCCCCAAAGTGTCTGTGTTGCCCAGGAAACGCTTACACAAGCACAGCCATAGAAGAGACTGTTTTTATATAACACTGAGCAGCGGGTGTTTTGCCATTCTCAAGCCATTCTCAAGCCAATAGGTAGCAAACTGAGTACATAATCTTTTGAGGACCTTTTAGAGGAAACGTGGGGAATGTAGTTTACAAAGAGACTCCACTAGGTTCATTTTAAACCACAATTCTCAGAGGAAGACACTAAGGAGAAGAGGTTGAGGAACTTTTCCTGTGCAAAGAGAGAGGAAGTGCTCTCTTTCTGCAGGGAACAAGAACTGTTATAGACCTGCTGCATATGGGTAGAGGAGAGGTGTGATTTCTGCCTGAGGAATGAAGGCGGTGAGTGAATGGTGACACCTGAGAGCAGTGTAGGCTGAGTGCCCACTATTCGCTGTAGTGCAAACTTTTGAAGAGTGAGGGCAACATAAGTGATTTGGTAACTGGTTGTGGGCCATAATGAGCTATGAGGTTTTACTGCCCCCCAAGCCACAAATGTGAACAAGCTGTTACTGTCCTGAACCTCCTATAAGGCTGCTTTCAGACTGATGCACTGCTGTTTACCCACACCACAGTTGCAGCGCAGGGCACCTGCAACTTTTGTGCAGTTTAGCTGCAATTTCTGAAAGTGCACCAAAACTCCTGCATGACTGCAAGGGTCTCAATGGATGTCGGGTTTGAAGATGATATTGTGTTTGTAAGAATTTCGATGAGTGTGAGGCTGCTGAGATGATATTGCGCTTGCAAGGGTCTCAACAAGAGTGTCAGGTTGCTAAGATGATTTGTCTGGCTGCAAGGGTCTCAATGAATGTCAGGTTGGGTGAGACTGCATGGTCACAATGGTCTTAATGAGTGTGAGGCTGCTGAGATGATATTACGTTTGCAAGGGTCTCAACAAGGGTGTAAGGCTGCTGAGACAATTTTGTGAGGTTGCAAGGGTCTCAACAGGTGTCAGGTTGCTGGGCTGAGATTGGCCGAGATTGCATGGTGACAAAGAGGGTTTTTATTTTTTATGTATTTATTTTTTTGGCAAGTGAAAGGTTGCTGACACGATGTTGTGTTTTGCAAGGGTCTTAACAAGGGTGTCAAGCTGCTGGGATGATTTGCATGGTTGCAAGGGTCTCAACAGGTGTCAGGTTACTGGGTCGAGATTGCGTTGTGGCAAAGGGTTTTTTTTTTTTTTTTGATGAGTGAGGGGTAGCTGAGACAATATTGCAAGAGTGACAGGATGCTGAGGTGGTTTTGATTGGCTGAAAGGGTCTCAACAAATAAGAATTGGGTTACTGAGAAAAGGATAGAAACACCTGGTTTGTTTGGTGGCTTACCGTACCCTTAAGTGAACAGTATAAGGGATAAGGACAATGTCCATTTGATTAGTAGGTTCTGTAGAGGGAACTAACAAATGATATGGGAGGCAACGAATGGTAACGAATTTATAGGACATAAAGAATGTGGTAACGAATCTTGCTTGCGACAGTGGGCCATGCAAGTGAGTTCATGGCGGAGTGTGGCTGGAATGCAACATATAGGGAAGGTGTGGCGTCATGCCAGGGACGAGGCAAAAAGAATGCAAGTGCGTACGAATGATTCGTAAGTTCCACTGCGGGAAACGAACACATGGTACAGGTGACACCATGAGTGGCTACGAATTTTGACGTGATAAAACACGGTAACGAATCCTACTTGCAACAGTGACCGTGCCACTGGGTTCGCATTGGACTAGAGCGGATGCTCAACACATCCAAAGAGTGTGGTGTGGCGCCGTGTATGCCGCACAGAAAATTTTGGTTTGGTAATTAAATGAGAGAACAATTGTGTACAAACGATTTGTAAGTTCCGCTGCGGGAACTAAAACACACAGCATGGGGATACAACAAATGGCAATGGTAGAAAGTATGCAATGTATCTGATACGAATCAGTTGTAAAGAGAAATTACTCTGATACGAATCGGTTATAAAATGTATGAAATGAATCCGATACAAATTGCTTGTAGAGTGTATGCCACCCCTTACTCTGAAACTGAACACATACCAACCACCCAGCCCCCCAGGCTAAACAAAGTGCAGACAAGGCACCAGGTGGGTCTAATTACCACCTCAATCAGCCACAGAACCTGTGCATACAATACATGCTCATCTCCAAATGGATGAGACGGCGATTCCACGGACAGTGAACCTTATCACCAGTGAAGCCTGTGTCGAGTGATATCGGAGAACCGACCGTCAGCGGCTCGGAGGCCTGGATTTACAAATGAATCGTGTTTGGCAGAAGGAACTTACGAATGTACTACGCCTGTGCCGAATGATGTCGGGACATGACCAACAACAACTCCTAGGCAGGTTTTTTATGAGATGCAGGATAGGAAGCATGCTGAATGTCAAGATTGCACAAAATACAAAAAGGTTTGAATACTACTTGCGACAGTGAGCGGGAACCGCCAATGAAGAGAAGCTGCAATGCACTTGTGATCGAATGCTCATGAACATGAGGTGAGCTGGGAAGAGTCAGCCCAGTGATGTGTAGTATCGGAACTGACAAAGAGCTCCTCCCATAAATTCAGACAACCATAGGGGCCTTCTTATATATATATATATATATATATATATATATATATATATATACATAAACATACATACATACCGTATTTATTTGCAATTGATATTACCAACCCAGTCAGGTGTATCAAAGAGTGCAGAGCTGTTCGCAGGGTCACAGGTACAAAAACAAAGCACACTGCACATCAAGCAGTTCCTTCGGGGGTAAGACAGAATAAAGTTGCCAGTATTTGAACTTTCCTGGTGTGCAACTGCCTTTTTCTTCTTGCTAGACTCACATGTTTGATTTTTTTTTTCTTAGAATGAACCTATCTATGGTGTTTAACACCTGGGTCTTTAGAAAAATGACCAGACCTAGGGCTTGGAAACAGAGCACTCTAAGCTCTAAATAAAGCCAAGCTATGGGTGGGCTGCAACTGTAGACAGTCTATCTTCTTTGTGTTGAAGAGTCATATAAATTCCTCATACAAGCTGATATTTAATTCTCTTGAGAGTTTAAATTTCATAGCTTCAGCATCACTAAACTCATCCAAAAGCCAAAAGCATCCTGGAATGAAATACTCTTGCAGATATCATCACCGCTGTTCTGTCTCCTTTATCTTTTCACTGTTGCTCAACATTGCAACATTGAAAAAGATAAGGGAGAAATCCACTCAGTCATTGTCAGAATCACCTCTTAGCCAATCACCTTGAAAGTGTAAATAACCTCAGAGGGATGCTGGTGGTATGCATTTCCTACACGAAGACATGAAAAACAATGATAAATGTGTAATGAAAACAATAAAGCACTAAACTAGCAGTAGAAGAACTATTTAATGTCCAAAACAACACGTGTTATTTTTAACTTAAAAAGTTTCACTTTGCCAATTGAGGGCATTTGACAGGTTCTCCCAACCACTGGTATTTCCTTGCTCATGCTCCCCTACTGTTTCATTGCTCTGTCTTTACTCTAGCCACTTGCCAACCACCCACAGTACATATACGTGATTACTTTGACGTTTAATACCAGGGTTAAGGCAGCAGCTAGCTGCCATAACTCCGGTACCATTCTTTTCTGTGGGCGATTCGGCGTCAGATAAAAGTGATCATGGGGCAGAATCGTCATTTTTAGAGGCAGTGAGAGAGGTGTCCCCCCACCACTTACCAGTGATTTCCGAGCTTACTGGAGCTGTCAGTGCGGAAGTCAAGTGAGGGCAAGATATCACCAACTGGGCTCTATGCCCTTGGAGGTCAGAAGCAACCTTCAATGTCAGTGTCAGCTTTTTTTCTTTTCCTTTAAAAGTGTTACTAAACCCACAACGGCATTTTTTTTTCTTTTTTTCTTCCTTCCCTTATCCCTCCCCTTTTATTTATATATATATGTGTGTATGCATGTGTGTGTATATATGTGTGTGTATATATATATATATATATATATATATATATATATATATATATATATATATATATATATATATATATATATATATATATATATGTGTGTGTATATATATATATATATATATATATTTTTTTTTTAGGCAGGAGCCCCTGCTTTTGCTTTTGTACTTGCAATAGTACAAGAACTCCTCCTCATTAGGGCTCAAGCCTGGATGGATTTTTTCCTTCTCCCCTGTATACACCTTCCTGCGGGAAACAATGTTTTTTTTTTTTTTTTATTTATTTTTTGTTTTTTGTGTGTGTATGGGTGTATGTGTGTGTGTATGGGCGACAATTTACATGTTACTGCTTGATGCTGTTGTATTATTTTGTTTATGTCTATTACAGTACGATACGCTTAAGAGATCAACTGAATGTTGGGCTGGTCAGGTCTGTAACTCTTCAAATGGAGGAAGACCGTATAATGACTTACTGTTGTATGGTTTACCGTATTTTGGGGATCATGTGGACAATATGGGCACCATGTCATGTGTGTGTATATATAATTATTAATGGATAATAAGATCAGAATATGGTCATGGAATATTAGAGGGATTAAGAACCCTATTAAAAAGCGTGCTATGTTCAATAAACTGGTCCAGCATGACCCGTTGATTGTTTGCTTGCAGGAAACACATTTAACTAAAGATACTGTTAGCTTATTACAGAATAAAAAGTACACTACTCAATACCATTCAGTATATTCAGCTTACGCAAGAGGAACAAGTATATTAATTTCCTCAAAGGTCCAGTTTTCCTGCAAGCAAGCAAGGATAGATCCACAGGGTAGGTTTGTTTTGCTGGTATGTACACTGTTTTCTACGCAATGTATTTTGGGGTCTATTTATATCCCTCCTCCATATAACAGTGAAGTAATGCGACAGATAGGGATGATATTGGCTGATAATCCAGGGACCCCCATGTTTATTATGGGGGATTTCAATAATGTATGTAATCCCAGCATGGACAGATATCCAGCAGGCCCTAATGTGAATACTACATTCTACAATTATATTCAGGAGCTTGGACTGTATGACATATGGCGGCTTAGGAATCCATCTTTTAAAGAATATTCTTGTTGCTCTGGTACTTTTCAGACCCTATCAAGGTTAGATATGTTCTTGGGAACAGACTCAGCTATTGTTTGGGTTTCTGATGTTTATTATTTAACGAGAGATTTATCAGATCATTCACCGTTAGTAGTAACAGTAGATAAAATAAAGCCTAAAATTAGGTCTAACTGGAGAGTTCCTGCTTTCTGGTTTAAAGTTCCCCATCAGGGGGATGAAATGAGGTTGGCCTTAGTTGAATTTTTTCAAATTAATAATAACTCAACATCACCTCAGGTAGTATGGGACACCATGAAGGCATTTTTGAGAGGATTATTGGTTAAGGCCATAAGCGTCTACAAAAAAGCATGTAGAGAACGGGAATCGCTGTTAGCAGCAGAGGCGCAGCAGAAAGAAGTTCAGTATATTCAGAGTCCTACTACCTCTAATCGTAGGGTGTGGAAGGATGCACAATTATTATATAAACAAACTTCTATGAAAAAGGCTGCGCGGTCTGACTTTTTGTCTAGATGTCGCAGATTTGAAGAAGAGGAAAAATCAGGCAGAATGCTATCAGTAATAGCTAAATCCCAAGAAGATAGTAAAATTATTTCTGCTATTCGTACAGTGGAGGGAGATATTACTTATGACCAGAAGGAAATAATGCGATCCTTTGTTCATTTTTATAGTAATTTATATCAAAATAAAGTTAATTGTTCCGAGACAAGACTTAGAGAGTTTTTAGAACCTTTAAAACTCCCCTCTCTTTCTGAAAATGATAAACAAGAACTGGGTGCTCCTCTGACATTGGAGGAATTGATTAAGGCAGTGGAAGAAAGTCCAAATGATAAAGCCCCGGGTATTGATGGGTTACCCTCAGAAGTATATAAACAATATGGTGAGGTTTTGCTTCCAGAATTATTGAAGGTTCTTAACCAGGCTTTGGAATCATTCAGGCTTCCTGAATCTATGAGGGATGCTTGTATTATTGTATTAGCAAAGCCGGGAAAGGACCCTTTGGCTCCGGAATCCTACCGCCCGATATCATTGTTGAACTCGGACGCTAAGATTTTAGCCAGGGTCCTGGCTAAAAGACTAAGTAGACATATGCAGGGATTGATTCATCGTGACCAATGTGGCTTTATCCCAACAAGGTCTACAGCTATTAATATAAGGAGGCTTTATTTGAATATGCAAATACCAACTGATAATATTGGGACAAGAGCGATTTTGTCACTCGACGCTGCGAAAGCTTTCGACAGTGTCGAGTGGACATATCTGTGGGAGGTGTTGGGTTTGTTTGGCCTGGGGGACAAGTTTATAAGGTGGATCAGGATGCTGTATGCCACTCCGAGGGCATGTATGCAAATAAATGGCACGGTTTCAGAATTTTTCCCATTATACAGAGGAACAAGACAGGGGTGTCCCCTGTCTCCTTTACTATTCGCACTGGCCCTTGAACCACTGGCCGAGGCCGTTCGACAGGCAGAATCTATTTGCGGATTTATTAGAGGAACGAGGATTGAAAAAATCTCCTTGTATGCTGATGATGCATTACTGTTTCTTGGGGATACAGAAGGTTCTTTAAGCTCCTTAATGTCACTAATAAAACAATTTGGATCGTTTTCTGGTTACATTATTAATTGGGATAAATCCGTACTACTTCCCTTAGACAATCCTAGTCTGTCCAGGTTAAAAGAGGCCCCTCAAGTTAAAATAGTGTCATCATTTAAATACTTGGGAATAATTATAAACTCTAGAATAGAAAACTATTTAATGGATAACTTGTCACCTATTCTTAACAAATTTCAACTTAAGAGCATGGCGTGGACCAAATTGCCATTATCGGTGGTAGGCCGTGCAAATCTCATAAAAATGATCTGGACCCCTCAATTGTTATATATACTCCATAATTCACCGATATGGATAACTTTAAAATGGTTCAAAAAAACAGAATCAATATTTCGTAGGCTATTGTGGAAAGGAAAAACCCCGAGAATTAAGTTATCAATTCTCCAGAGGGCAAGGGATTGGGGTGGATTAGCGGTACCACAGCCAAGACTCTACTTCATAGCCTCCCAGCTTCAGCATTTTGCAGGCTGGGGGGAAAGTAATTGGGAAGACCCCATACAGGTTTTACTGTTAAATAACAGTTTTCGATATAATCTTGTGGCTCAGTTGGAATCCGGAGCCCTGGGTAACACCGGTAGGGGTCTAACAACGACACTTATGAATAGAGTCTGGAAGGAAATGAGGAGTATAATGAAATTTGAAGGAGTCTCAAAATACTCCCCGCTTTGGGGGAATAAGCAATACAAAGAACTATATAAATTGGAGGGATTCGAAAGCTGGCACTCTAAGGGGCTTCAATATATAGAACAGATGTTTACACATAACGTTCTGCGCTCCTTTCAGGACCTGCAAGAATCCTTTCAACTGCCTTCTAGTCACTTCTATAAATATTTACAATTACGGCATGCGATTCAAACTCAGTTTAGAAGGGAAAAGATAGTGATAAAACCTACCCCACTTATAACATCATTAGCAAGGGGGGAGGAAAAAAAGGGCTTGATCTCGTCTTTATATGGTCAATTGATGAGACTATATCAGGATAAAGTTGTCAGCCCGGGTAGAACAGGCTGGGAGAGAGACATAGGGGACATCTCAGATGAAAACTGGCAAATTATTTTGAGAAGGGTACCCCTAGTATCATTATCACCGGCTCATTGCCTGACGCAACTATTTATAATATATAGGGTATATAGAACACCAGTTAAATTATTTAAGTGGGGCAGACGCGATTCTCCAGAGTGTCCTAGATGTCAAAAGTCTCCAGCGGATTTAATACACATGATGTGGAATTGTCCAAAAGTGGCTAGATATTGGCAAGAGGTGGTAAATACAATCAATGCTACATGTAATACGCATATCGACAGGACCCCTATGACATGTCTACTGGGATATTTGGACGAGGAAGGTTTCTTTCCCAGGGAGGTGATGATATTAGTTACCAGACTACTGTTTATTGCACGTAAGTTAATTGCTCTAAGGTGGATATCTTCGAATGCACCTTTACTTGAGGACTGGCGTCTTCAGGTAAATGAAAACATCTTGAAAGAACAACAAATTGGTTGCAATAGGGGAGAATCCAATAACTGGATTAAAATATGGAAACGATGGATATCGGATCCACGGGTAGCTCCACCCTCATTGGTAATGGGGGAGTCTGTATTGAGTGGTTAGTATAGTTTTTCTTTTTCTGTTTGAGTGGGACAGTAAAAGCAGTATTCAAAGGAAGATGTGGGTATAAACATTCTCCTCCTTTGTCAGCTTGTGATATATAACTCACTATGGAAACTACGCTATGGATTTTTCGCCCGGAGAGTGCGTGTGTTTTTTATATTTTTTTATTTATTTATTTATTTTTATTTTTTTTTGTTTTTTTTGTGTTTATGTCTGTGTGTATGTTTGTAAATACTTGTGTCTAAAGGATGGTTAGGTAGTATATATGATAGTGGCAAGTAAGAATAAGAGAAAAATATAAAAAAGTTGTTTTGCACGGATCAATTGAAATAAATAGGAAAACGAGAATATGATGTATTAGCGGTATAAGGAAACAAAACTGTAAAATATAAAACTGATATTGTAACTTGGTCTGTTATAACTTGTAATATGTCAAATAAAGAAATAAACAATAAAAAAAAAAAAAAAAAAAAAACCCACAACGGTAAAATATATCTGTATATGGCAGGGGTAGGGAACCTTTCAGAGGTTGCGGTCTATCTGGACAACATGTAGTCCTGTGCCCCCCAAACCAGTGTCCTCTGCCCCTTCCCCCACTGTAGTGCTCTCTGCCCCCCCATTGCTGTGTCCTCTGCACCCCCCACACTCACCCCACATATGTAAATGGTGTTCAAATCACACACGTGATGTATCGCCACAATCATTAGAGCAAGAGCAATAATTCTAGTACTAGACCTCCTCTAAAACTCTAAACAGGTAACCTGTAAAAAAAAAAATTTTTTAATCGTAATTTTTATTGAAAAAAGAAAACATTGTCATATATACAAAGATTTGCGCTTAAACAATTAGGTTTTGTATACATTACATACCGTATTTAGGGAAAGAATATAGATAATACTGTATAAGGAAAAAAATTGTTCAAAACAATCACATCGCTACCAACACCGCAGAGATCCTGACCATTAGGTAAATATTACAGTGACGATATAGGTAAAAGAAGGGGAGTAATTGAAAAGAGGACAGGGAATCAAATCGATAATAACATACAGAGGGCATTACGCAGATAGATAAATAGCTTTAGGCATGTAATATTTCAGCGGATGGAATGGAAGTGATACCAGGATTAAAGGGATTGTAAAGAGAATTTCTTTTTTTTTTAAATAACAAACATGTACTTACCTCCACTATGCAGCTCGTTTTGCACAGAGTGGCCCCGAACCTGCTCTTCTAGGGTCCCTCGGCGGCTGTCTCGGCTTCCTCCCGCAGGTGCTTCTCACGTTCATACGAGCTCCCTCGCATGGTGAGAAGCATCTGCGGGCGCGCTCCCGTGATACAGCCGGCGGCTATAGCTGCTCGCTGTATCACACGGCCCCGCCCCCCGGCACTCCGCGTCAGTGGATGTGATTGACAGCAGCGCGAGCCAATGGCTGAGCTGCTTTCCATCCATCCACTCCAGCCAATCAGCGGCCAGGCTGAACGGTGGAAAGGACGCCAGGGGACGAGCGCGGGACTTTCGGGGGGTGAGGTAAGTAAAAAGGGGGGGGGGGGCTGGGGGCACCGGCACTGTCAGATGTTTTTTCACTTTAATGCATAGAATGCATTAAGGTGAAAAACATTTACCTTTAAGGTCTGAATGATCCCAGGTTTTAGAAAATTGCGGAAGAGAATCATGTATTATTGCAGTAAGGCGTTCCATTCTACATTCCATTCTACATATCTGTTCCAACATCTGTAGGACTTGTGAAAGAGAAGGCTGGGAGGGGGAGAGCCACCGTAAGGGTACAGCCCTTTTTGCAGCAAGTAGAATAAAGGTAGCTAGCTTTTGGGTATGTTTGGAGAGTCCAGGGATCGGCAGACCTAATAGAAAGTGTATAGGGTCTAATGGAAGAGAAATATTGAACAGATCTTGTATGTACAATATCTCACAAAAGTGATTACACCTCTCACATTTTTTTAAATATTTTATTATATCTTTTCATGTGACAACATGTGTGAACACTGAAGAAATGGCACTTTACTACAATGTAAACTAGTGAGTGTACAGCTTGTATAACAGTGTAAATTTGCTATCCCCTCATAATAACTCAACACGCAGCCATTATTTTCTAAACCGCTGGCAACAAAAGTGAGTACACCCCTAAGTGAAAATGTCCAAATTGGGTCCAATTAGCCATTTTCCCTCCCCGGTGTCATGTGACTTGTTAGTGTTACAAGGTCTCATGTGTGAATAGGAAGCAGGTGTGTTAAATTTGGTGTTATCGCTCTCACTCTCTCATACTGGTCACTGGAAGTTCAACATGGCACCTCATGGCAAAGATCTCTCTCAGGTATTGAAAAAAAGAATTGTTGCTCTACATAAAGATGGCATAGGCTACAAGAAGATTTCCAAGACCCTGAAACTGAGCTGCAGCACGGTGGCCCAGACCATACAGCGGTTTAACAGAACAGGTTCCAATCAGAACAGGCCTCTTCATGGTCGACCAAAGAAGTTGAGTGCATATGCTCAGCATCATATCCAGAGGTTGTCTTTGGGAAATAGATGCATGAGTGGTGCCAGCATTGCTGCAGAGGCTGAAGGGGTGGGGGCTCAGCCTGTCAGTGCTCACACCATACGCTGCACACTGCATCAAATTGGTCTGCATGGGTGTTGTTTTAGAAGAAAGCTTCTTCTAAAGATGATGAACAAGAAAGCCTGCAAACAGTTTGCTAAAGACAAGCAGACTAAGGACATGAATTACTGGAACCATGACCTGTGCTCTGATGAGACCAAGATAAATGTATTTGGTTCAGATGGTGTCAAGCATGTGTGGCGGCAACCAGGTGAGGAGTACAAAGACAAGTGTGTCTTGCCTACAGTCAAGCATGATGGTGGGAGTGTCATGGTCTGGGGTTGCATGAGTGCTGGCAGCACTGGGGAGCTACAGTTCATTGAGGTAACAATGAATGCCAACATGTACTGTGACATAGGGAAGCAGAGCACGATCCCCTCCCTTCGGAGACTGGGCCGCAGGGCAGTAATCTAACATGATAACAACCGTAAATACACCTCCAAGATGACGATTGCCTACTAAAGGAGCTGAGGGTAAAGGTGATGGACTGGCCAAGCATGTCTCCAGACCTTAACCCTATTGAGCATCTGTGGGGAATCCTCAAATGGAAGGTCTCTAACATCCACCAGCTCAGTGATGTCATCATGGAGGTGTGGAAGAGGACTCCAGTGGCAACCTGTGAAGCTCTGGTAAACTCCATGCCCGAGTGTTAAGGGAGTGCTGGAAAATAATGGTGGCCACACAAAATATTGACACTTTGGGCCCAATTTAGACATTTTCACTTAGGGGTGTACTCACTTTTGTTGCCAGCAGTTTAGACATTAGTTGTTGTTTGTTGAGTTATTTTGAGGGAACAGCAAAATTACACTATTATACAAGCTGTACACTCACTACTTTACATTGCAGCAAAGTGTCATTTATTCAGTGTTGTCACATGAAAAGATATAATAAAATATTTACAAAAATGTAAGGGGTGTACTCACTTTTGTGAGATACTGTAGGTCTAAATAGCCATCCAGAATGGGCGTATCAAGGGGCAGTCCCAAAAGAGATGGAAATGGGAACCTATGTCCCTCTGGCATCTCCAATACACCCAAGGAGTCTTAGGATCATATTTGTGTATAATTTCAGGGGTTTTATACCAGAAGAGTAATATCTTATAAGCTGTCTCTTTTTGTTCCATACATTGTGATGACTTGAAGATAGCTTCCCAAATCTTCTGCCATTGAAGAAGGGATATAGAGCGGTGTATCACCTGAGACCATTTCTGCATATAGGAATGGGATGTGTCAGTGATATGGGTAGCATTATGTAGGAACTTATAGATGTCAGTAATGAGATGGGTCTGGTATGGTCCTTGAGCACATAAGAGTTCAAATGGGGTAGGTTTATCCAGGCTTAAAGTGCAGGATTTAGAGGCAACATAGTGTCTAATTTGAAGGTAGGAATAGAATAGTTGTTTAGGGATCTGGTATTTCTTTTTCAATTCTGCAAATGACAAAAGGGGATGCACAATATTTTGAAGTTGGAATATTCCTGCCTGCGTCCATGGAAGCATTCTGTTGTATGATAGACTGTCAGGGATAACGGGGTTGAACAGTATATTCAACAGCAGGGGACATGGGGAAGCAAGGGAAAACTGACGTGATCATTTCTTCCATGTGTCAAGAGAGAATAGCATTGGGCCTAGGTATACGCTTCTGAGTTGATACAAGGAAGAGCTTAAATCTGTCCATACCATGGCACATATGTGTACTGGTCTAGTGATGCTCATCTCAATCTCCGCCCAAATAGTAGGTGCCATTCTGGATGACCAAGTGATAATTGTTTTAAGATGCGTAGCATAATAATATTTGATCGTGACTTGGGGGCCAACACTACTGAACTTGCGATCCTATGTGTCTTGTATTGCCATATAAAGTTGAGAAATGTTCTCTGCATGGCCTTTAGATGAATGAAGGAAATATTTGTATAGCGCACAAAGCGAACCAAATCGCTTTGAGGCGATCAAATCGCATTCTGATATGGGAACAGAATTTGGAGTGTGTCGAACAAGTAAAGGAGTCTTGGCATTATAGAAATCTTTAGGACATTGATGCGGCCCAACAGAGAGATGGGGTAGGCATCCCATTGCCGCAGAAGTCTATCAATGTCCCGAAAGGGTGGGGGGTAGTTAGCTTGGTATAGGGTTGAATGTGAGGAGGTTATGTTTACAGATATTTGAGACCATACACAGTGGGAAGAATAGTTTTGTTTGAGGCTGGTAAGGTCTGAAGGCTGGATATGTAAAGGAAGAACTTCTGTGTTATTTGTATTGATTTTATATCCAGATATAGAGCTGAAGTCCTTCAACAAGGCTGTGAGTTTAGGAAGGGAGATATCAGGCTTCGTCAGGGTCAAAAGGATATCGTCTGCAAACAGGGACAGCTTATATTCTTTTTGGCGTAGTAGAACTCCCCCAACATCAGGGTGTACACTGATGGCTGCAGCTAGAGGTTCTAGACAGAGAATAAAAAGGATGGGGGATAGGGGGCATCCCTGTCTGGTTCTATTACTCAACGAGAAAGGTGACGATAAATAGGAGGCTAATTGAACTTGGGAGGAAGGTCGGGAATAAAGGGCGCTTAGGACTGCTATGAAACTGCCATCAAATCCATAATTGGAGAGGGTAGCAAACATATATGGCCAACTAAGCCAGTCAAAGGCTTTTTGCGCATGGTGACCAGGCTTTGTGTAATAGCTTTGAGAAGTGAGTGGAAAAACAGTTCAGCAAATTGTGAGTCAAGTCTGTAAGGAATATAGGAGCTGTAGCCTCCTTGTTGCTGGGTGTAGCAAGATGGCTGCCAGATAAAGTTATAGGGAGAAGGCCTTGGCTGCTTCAGGGGCTATTATAAATCTGAGGTCTCTTTTAACACACTTCCAGGTCAGCCCCCCCCCCCCCCCCCCCAGTGGCTAGGCTGTTTTAAGTTTGGAAATATGTGTTTATCTGGAGCAGGAGGGCTGGGAAGGCAATTATTAGGCCTGAGGTGTAGCAAGATGGCTGCCGCTCACCTGTGTCTTTGCAATAGTGATCCTGGTATGCCTGGTATGCCCTCTCTAGCGTCCATCCGACAGCCTATTCAATGTCCTCTTTAGCTGAGGAAACTGCCGGAGGTGTGCACAGATAGGGTCTTCCTGCAGAGCGCTGTGGATGAGCACGGAGGCCGGGGAGGCCGAGTAGGCCTCAAGTTGGTGGCGGTGTGTGAGTGGATGGGGCCAGCCGCGGGTCAAATAATCCTTCTGGAAGCCGTCCGGGGCACTCAATATCGGTGCCGATCTGCATCGGGTGTACCCAGGGCTGAGGATGAGCGATTGGGAGGACTTTTAGAGAGGCGCTGGCTCCGGATGGCCATGGATTAAGACGGGCTCAGCAGAGCTCCACTACGGCGCGTCCTTCCTCCTTACGCAAAACATTTTAAAGTGTCGCCTATGAAGATTTTTAAGTACCATCGTTTTAAATTGTCACCATTCTATTCCTCGTGCAACTTTAACCACTTCCGCCCCGGAAGATTTGGCTGCTCGATAACCAGGCCATTTGTTGCTATACGGCACTGCGTAGATTTAACTGACAATTGCGCGGTTGTGCGACGCTGTACCCAAACAAAATTGACATCCTTTTTTTACCAGAAATAGAGCTTTCTTTTGGTGGTATTTGTTCATCTCTGCGTTTTTTATTTTTTGCGCTATAAACAAAAAAAGAGCGACACATTTGAAGAAAACGCAATATTTTGTACTATGATAAATATTCCCATTTTTTTTTTTTTAAAGCTGATTTTTTTCCTCAGTTTAGGCCAATGTGCATTCTTCTACATATTTTTGGTAATAAAAAATGCAATAAGCGTATATCGGTTGGTTTGTGCAAAAGTTAATGCATCCATATAATAGGGGAAAGATTTATTGCATTTTTATTATTTTTTTATTTTTAGTAATGGCGGTGATTAGCGGGACTGCGACATTATGGCGGACAGATCAGACAATTTTGACACATTTTTGGGACCACTGACAATTATACAGCAATCAGTAGGGATGGGTTTTATGTTCGGGTCGAACATGAGTTTGCCTGTTCGCCGAATGGTGAACAATTTGAGGTGTTCGTGGCAAATTCGAAAGTGGAATATATGGGAGAAATCTAAAGTGCTAATTTTAAAGGCTTATATGCATGGTATTGTCTTAAAAAGTGTTTGGGGACCTGGGTCCTGCCCCAGGGAACATGTATCAATGCAAAAAAAAATTATTTCGTACCTGGGGGTGTCTATAGTATGCCTGGAAAGTGGCACATGTTTCCCATGTTTAGAAAAGTCTGACAGCAAAATGACATTTCTAAAGGAAAAAAAGTCATTTAAAACTACTCGTGGTTATAATGAATTGTCGGTCCGGCAATACACATGAAAGTTCATTGATAAAAACGGCATGGGATTCCCCGAACCAAAATTTAAAAAAAAATGCGTGGGGGTCCCCCCAAATTCCATACCAGGCCCTTCGGGTCTGGTATGGATATTAACCTCCCTGGCGGTATGATTATGTCAGGAATTTTGTACCAAAAGTGGTACAATTCTTTGCATGGAAATTTGGTGTTATGTATTATAGGCCTGCAATTCTTAGTAATTACTTACTTAAACTTGACTAAACAAGACTCTAGTAGACACCCCAGATGTGATAAATTTTGAAAAACAAAATCATTAATTATAATCTAATAAATAATATAATTGTATTCAATAATGTAATGTAAAATAATGAAATTTGCCAAACAAAGAAAATTCAATAAACATCCTGAGTGTCATAAATTTGGTACAGCACACAGTCCGATGTCACAATCCGGACAATGGAACCTGCTTTCTTTTCGGACTTTCTTTCCATTGCTATCTCTCTTTGAACAGCAAACCATGCGCATTCTGGTAGGTTCTGCCTTTTTTGTGGTTTGCGGTATGCAGTCCATAAAGTGACAACCTGTTAGGCATTCTGGGTTGGCAACATCAACAGCACGTCATCCAGGTCTGTTCACAGCTACTGATGACGTCTGATGTTTGACAAAAATCTGCTCAGCCACCTTCCAGATAAAGTCAGAATGAACAAGAGGCTTGTCACTCTTTGCTCTGTACAGAATATATGAATTCCAAAGGCATTGTTCCAGAAGATGCCGTAAACACTTTTTATAATATTTTTTTTGCTGTTTGCGCATAGCCAGATAAAATGTCATTGCCTGATCGGCTCTGTCGTCACCTCCCATAGTGCAATTATAGTTTATCACGACTTGCGGCTTCAGCACATCTTTCCCACCTTTTGTGTGGGCCATGGCAGTGGAGATATTGTGCACATTACTCATGAGACACACGTCCTTCTTGTCTCGCCATCGCATTGCCATCATCTTACCCTTCTGCCAGGCAACCATTTCTCAGATTTTTTTGTTTTTTCTTGGAAAACATAGATGGCATGTCACGTCGGTTAGGCCTAACAGTACCATACCCATCGGTCTTGTTTTGTAGCAAAACCTCAAACGGTTCCCAGAGACATGTAGAAATTGTCCATGGTCACAAAATATCCCTGGTTCAGCAATGGCTTCAGCAGTGTAAGGACAGATGATGTGGCCATCCCATAGCCGCTCTATGTGGGGTTGAACTTCGTGCCTTTACTGGTGTAAATGACCAAATTCCAGATGTACCCAGTGGATGACTCGCAGAGCATGTAGGATTTCATGCCAAACCACGCTCTTTTGGATGCAATAAACTGTATCCAGCTTAGGCTTCTTTTGTAGGCCATCAAACTTTCATCCACGCTGATGTCCCTTTCTGGCACGTAGGTCCACTGGAAATTCATCACGATAATTTGGCATACCTCCCAGATTTTTTTTAGTTTGGCCTCATGAAGCTTCATTGTTTGTGAAGTGGAAATACTTCATGATGAGGGAAAACTGATATTCGGACATGACGAGTGGCCAGTCATTTATTGGTGGTCCAGTACCATTTCTGGAGCAGTTTCCCCACCACCCCCTGAAGAATGATGAGTCCCAGAAACTGCCAGATGTCCTCTTTGGTCAGCGGTTCCCACTTTCTGCTTTGGGAAAACCTGGTATGCAGCGTAGCAGATTGATGCTCTTGACAATTTTTTCAAATACCTCCTCAGTGAGGAATAATTGCAGGTATGCCAGAGGGTTGTCACATTCAACATCTACCTTCATCCCAGGTGATCCAGTGAAGGGGAATCTTGGCGACGCTACCTGGTCCATATCGCAGTCAATAGGGCACCAAATGTGCACATCGCTGAGGTCAGGTGCAGGATCATCACCGCGGTCACTTGCCAGATCAGTGTCAGACGACAAATCTCCCCACCACTCACTATCGCTCAGGTCTGAAAGCAACTCCATGTTGCTGTCGCTGTCACTGAGCTGATCCAAAGGAGATTTTGTAGCGAAGTGGCGCTTTTTTGATGCCATGTTAGAAATATTTTATTGGGAAAAATTGGAGGCAAGGGCCACTGTACATTTATCAGTCAGATCTGAGATGATACAGTGTACTCCTCTCAGATTACAGTGTATCACCTCTTTTTGTGTGTTTGTGTTTATGTTTCACTTTTGAAATTCCCGCCCAGTTCAGCTCCCATGCGCCGCTGCTGCTAGCAGGGAACGGAACCAGGAAGTTAGATGCCGGTGATCACAGCGGAGGACGTCGCTGGATCGCCAGAAGAAGGTAAGGTCTCTGCTGGCAGCTCTGCAATGTTACCCCGAGCGTGACTAGAGGTTACCGCTCCTGGCAGAGAAAATCAACCCCGAGTCACGCTTGGGGATACCATCAGGGAGGTTAAGGGGAACCTCGTGACAATTTTTTTTTTAAATGGCATGAGGTCCCTGGCAGGCCGCAGGAAAAGAACAATGAGAGAGCACCCCCCCTCCTGAACCGTACCAGGCCCCATTCCCTCAACAATGGGAGGGTGCTTTGGCATAGCCCCCACAAAGCACCTTGTCCCCATGTTGATGGGGAGAAGGTCCTCATCCCCACAACCCTTGGCCGGTGGTTGTGGGTGCTAACGGGGGGCTTATCGGAATCTAAACCTCTTCTTGAAAAATAGCCAGGAACAGGTCGGTTTAGAGGAGGGAGGAGAACACCACCTGTGGAACATCGTTGGCTTGCCCTATCCTACGCTGTTTTCTTATAGCTGGATAAGCTTGGTGTCGGCTAATAGAGACACTGAAATATGAGTGCAATATGTTTTTAATGATTTTCTATTAAAGATGAAACGGTTTTAAACTATATTGGTTCTATTTAATTTTGTATGAACATATGGACATTGAGGAATTGCTAACGGGAGAAGTGCATTGAGGATTGGTTATCCGTTGAATGAACCGAAGGCTTACTGGTTGGTGACGTCTGGTGAGTGGCCATTCTACTAGGTCATGGTGGCACAGATCTGTTTTTTTCTTTGGTGACACATGTGGATTATCCATTAGAAGATGAACGGGTATTGAGATGACACAGTTGGAGTTGTTGAAATAACCATTGCATATGAAGGACTATGATTTATTTAAAACAATAATTTTGCACATATATTTGATGTCATAATACATTGTTTTGTATATATTTTGGGGAGTTTATATGGTACTAAGGTGGCATAGTGATCACTTAGTGGGTTTAGGCACTTGCATATTCAAAATTATTTACATTGGTTGGGGGGATTAGTGAGTGGGAGGCGCAATCCCCCAATATATATTGTAGATACTGAAAGGGCTGGGTATTTTTAGAAGGTCCTGATGGAGCAGCAGGGGAGCCCAAGAAACAGGAGCATTATTGGATAGGGTCTTTTTACAAAAGATGCTCTCAAAATTGTGTTTTTAATGCTGCATGAATTGAAATATATGTTACAATATGCAAATAAAACATGCTAGAGCACATAAGGCATCCTTTATTTCTTAACAGCTAACATCTATTGATTGCAAGATACAGTACATAGGTATTATTTTCACTGTACATTCTGGACTTGTTTAAACAAATCAATAAGAATTTGATCCAAAGTCTATGAATTTTTTTTCATGTCATTCCTGTCAGCTCTAGAAGTGAAAATTATATTTGATATCTGAGAAGTAAGCTACTAATTTGTAAGAATGTCAATGAGTCCTAAAAGTAAGACAAATTAAATGTCAATTTAAACATTGCTATTAAATCAGGCTAGTCTGTCTTATAGAGGTATGACCAAGATACAGGTGATACATTCTGCTTTCCATTTCAGAAAGTTTTTGTAAAGTCCAAACCAACCAACATGGGAACATTATGTGAAGCACATTACTAAGTTAAAATGGACCAATCAAAGTAAACATAGTTATTTATTACAAAAGGTATATATATATACACATAAAGAAGGAAGTATCAAATAGATAAAATGATACAATGCAGTATTGGGTCTAGATGGATAAAGTTTGAATAATTCATAGTGTATAACAATTATCTCAACATAGTTAAGTAGAAATAAAAAATTACCAAATGGATAAAATGATACAATGTAGTATTGAGTCTCAATGTATAAATTCTGAACAGTTCATAATATAGAACAATTATCTCAACATGGTTAAATAGTAATAGACCCTGGGCATGTAGACCAAATTGCAATGGTATCATATAGGCATAGTAATAATGAAAATGTAATATGGTACAAAAGGTAGCCATAGAAACTGTGACGTAGCATCATAGAAAATCTCTACGTGTTTAGTGGTTACATTAGCACTCATCAGGAGCAGATGCACAGTTTGGGGTATCTATAATAGAAATAGCAAAATTGTATGATGCTGGAAAAAAAGTATAAAACACAGAAGAAAGAGGGGGAGCATGAAAGGTCCCAAACACTCTCACCTATCTGTAGTGTATAGGAAGGACTGTTGGTAGTATCAATGGTAGAGGGCACTTTAAAAAATGCTATCCCGGGAGCTGAGACGGTAACATCAGAGGCACACAGCTGAGAAATTGGTGTTTGATGGTGTGCATATTGCATATTTTATCTGATTCCCAAGAGTATCTATGGAATTCAATATTAAAATAGTAGGCTAATTCCACAACTAGTAAACTGGAGGACAGGAAACACCCAGATTGGTGTGTAGTGAACAAGATTCCAATAGGGTGAAGGCGTGAATATTGAATTTAGATCAGAATCATAACCTTAAAACCAAAAAAACAATAAGGAAAAAAGAAAAAAAATGTAATGAGATGGGTAGTGTGTAGGTACCTGCAAGGGTATATAGGGGGAGTCCAAAGGAGTGCAGCAGTGACTTTAACAAGTAGATAAGACTAAAGTGTAAGCTCAGTGTGTGTAGTGTAAGTACCAGCCATAGACCAATGATGACCGGCAACATCACACAGCATAATGAGGGAGAGACGGTGCCACCACCCGGGCAGCAATGTGTGCTCGGCGTTTGGCACCAAGAGTTCCCTCGTGGAGTACACAGAGTGGACAAACATGTCAGCGATGTGGCGTCATGAATGATGTCAGTCGCTCGACGTGTGGGTGTGGTACCTGCCCCACCCCACCACCAATATAAATTCCCAAATTTAGCTTTAGCCTAGTCTTAGTTCTTTTCTCAACATGGGAACATAATGTCCAATATCCAGTACCTACGATCAGTGTTTCATATAGTAATTTTCTGAGATGAATGGTTAAATAAAAGAAAAAAAAAACAAAGGATAATCAAAACATGCATCATCTTCTTTTTTGTGGATATGATAATAACATCATCATAACTGCAACAGGGAGTGCCTCAGGCTGTAAAATGTTCAGATAATTTGAGAGATCATTAAACATGTGCAATGATTTAACTGTTTACTATGATATGAAGGAGTGCATTCAGGCCATGATATATTAAAGTAAAAATCCAGAAATTGTTTTCCTCGTTTTGGATAGAAAAGGGAAGGGTTTGAACCAAATGTGAAGAAAGTCTGGCTGGCCACACTTCCATAAATCACCTTTATTGATACAAAATTCACAACGACAATTCACAATGTACAGATGCGAGATATAGCATACAGCAAGTGTGTTTCATTTTTTTTTCTCTGCGCTTACATCACACCTAGAATGGCATGAAACACATTAGCTGTATGCTATATCCCTCATCTGTACATTGTGTGGATTGTCGTTGTGAATTTTATATCAATAAAAAGTGATTTTATGAAAGTGCGGCCAGCCAGACATTCTTCTCATTGGGATTCCTGTGACATACAGGGCCAGCAACCACCAGTGTTCAGTGACGGTGGTACCAGTGAAGACTCACCTTGAGCGGTGTTTCACTCTCTCAAAGCGTTTGAACCACTGTAAAATTTTAATGTTATGTCCCCATCCAGGAGGATTTCTCTCGCTTCCTATTCCTAAAGACAAGGCTGTACATAAAAGCAAATCTTTCCAAACTAAGTGGAAAGCCACTTTTAACAATTACTTGAACAGGTACCCCTGTTCAGAGATATTTTTTCAACTTCTGTTTCTGTCACCAGAACAAAAAGCTATAGTGTATTTCCCCAAAAGGTAAACAGACAGCAATAAAAAAACGTACATAAAAATTAGACAGAGGTTCTGTGTCCTATATGACCACATCTTCAATAGTACATATAGATCTTCAAAAAGTTGTAGAAGTGGACTTTTTAGGGTATATAGTGATAGGCACAAAAATACATTATTTGACAAAACTTGTTTATTATACTTATTAAAAACATATATACTGTAGCCCCATTTCCAATATTTTCATTTGGGGTTCACAGATTTTTTTATCCATTTTAACAGGCACATATCAGCTCTACACATTTCAAGTGGTTAAACCTTTTCATCAGGAGACATTGTGAACAGCGTTCGCGTAATAGAACCCTATCTCAAAAAAATCGCAAGTTATTTGTGGTGTGCTGGAACAAAAAAGTATGCATTCCAAGGAAACACTTCTGGGGGGCAAAAAAAGCAGACAAAGATTAACTTATCTTTATAAAAGGAACACCAAAGATTATGTGTTTTATGAGTAGGTAGTTGCGAGATAACTAGCTCAATCTCGTCTGTTGAGATGGGTGATTCCAGTTCCCCGCTCCTGTGAAGGGACAGGGAAGGGAGGGAACATCTGAGTCAAGTAGGCAGACAATTGTTAATCAAAATATTGTACTGACGAGGAATTCAGTATAGAATAGAAGGGCACAAAAGCATCCAGACTCTTACGAGGGGTAGTACTAACATGGCCAGTAGTCTTTTATTATAATGGAAAAAAATTTATAAGTATAGTATTACTATTACTTTAAGGTGATATCAGGGCTGGGCTCCGCCCTTCCTTCTCTGAGCTGGCTAATTGCCAGCTCCTATCTCTCCACAGTTACTCAGCTGTTGATGATATCCTGCTAGTCAGTCCTGCCTACTTGAGCACCAGTCCAGAGGAGCTCTGCCTTCGCCTTGGTCAACATCACAGAAACTGAGACACTGTTCTGCAATCTTGTTCAAGACTTGCTTTGCTGACATCTCTTCTGGCTCCAGATCCTGCTTGCTGTTCCACTACATTGATCCCTGACCTCTGACTTGGCTGACTATCTGTTCTGGTTACTGAACTTTGGCTATGTTTTGACTACGTTTGTTCTTTTTACTTTTATTATTAAACAAGTGTGATTTAACTGTACTTCTGCCTCGGCCTGATTTCATGGTTTCTGACAGGTTTGTATATATATCTACAGTAAATTGAAAAGAAAATAGCTTGGAATTTCTGACTATGGTGGTTACAACAAACAAAACCATAACTGTATTGTGTGATTCTCATCTTTCAGCCTTTCATTAAACCAGGTGTGAGTTAGCTCATCAGTATAAAACCACTATAGAAAAAAAATATATATAAAGAAACTGTATTATGCGGGAACATAGGAGTGAGTTTTGGCTGTCACTGTTCTTTGTAATACTATAGAACATGAAATGCACTTCCACTTTTCAGTTGACAATCTCAATTATCTTCATCAAGCGAACCTTGGATTCATCTCTCATTTTACATTAACCACTTCAATACCGGACACTTTCACTCTCTTCCTGCCCAGACCAATTTTCAGCTTTCAGCACTGTCACATTTTGAATGACAACTGCACAGTTATGTAACACTGTTTCTTAAATTGTAAACTGTAAACTGTAATCTTAAATTGTTATAATTTTATTTCACAAAAATAGAGCTTTCTTTTGGTAGTATTTAAAGGGATTGTAAAGTTGTTTATTTTATTTTTTTAAAATAACAAACATGTTATACTTACCTCCACTGTTCAGCTCGTTTTGCACAGAATGGCCCCGAACCTGCTCTTCTGGGGTCCCTCGGCAGCTGTCTCTGCTTCTTCACGCAGGTACTTCTCACGTTCATGCGAGCTCCCTCGCATGGTGAGAAGCACCTGCAGGCATGCTCCCGTGATACAGCTGATGGCTATAGCCGCTCGCTGTATCACACGGCCTGCCCCCCGGTGCTCCGTGTCAGTGGATGTGATTGACAGCAGCGTGAGCCAATGGCTGCACTGCTTTCCATCCATCTACTCCAGCCAATCAGCGGCCAGGCTGAATGGCGAGGAAGGACGCCGGGGGCAAGCGCGGGATTTTCGAGGGGTGAGGTAATTAAAACAGGGGGCTGGGGGCGCAGGCACTGTCAGATGTTTTTTCACCTTAATGCATAGAATGCATTAAGGTGAAAAAACATTTACCTTTACAACCCCTTTAATAACCTCTGTTTAATCACCACTTTTATAACAGCAAATAAATAATCTTTCTTCATAAATTTACACCAAAATGTATACTGCTACATTTCTTTGGTGAAAATAATCCAAATCAGTGTAAATTATTTAGTCTGTAGTACATTTAGTGTCAACAAACTATGGCATATACAGTATATCTCAAAATCAATCAATCCTCATGTACTGACACCTCATTTCTTGAGGCCCAAAAATGCCAGGACAGTACAAATATTCCCCAAATGACCCTGTTTAGAAAGTAGACAGGCCAAGGTATTTAGTAAGAGACATGGCATGCTTTTTGAAGTTGTAATTTTTTGTCACAATTTTTTGGAAAAATAAGACACTTAAAAAGAAAATGTTTTTTTTCCAAAATGCTTACATTTTTTTTTACATACTGTCACCAGTGCAGTACAGCATCATCATATAGCTGGTGTGGCTGTGATCAGGGAAACTGACTGGTGACAGTATGTAAAAAAATTATAATAATTTAATTAATTTAATTAATTTGGTGTAAGCCTGGGAGGCCGCCATATGACCTCCTGCCAGGATAACAGGATTCCTGCTTGCCTGTCATATTACAAGAGGCCGGGTGGGAGGGGGTTAAGGAACTAGTTTACGAAAGATGAGAAAATGTATTTCACTGTTTCCTTTTTAAATTCAAATCATTTTTAAAATTTTAAGATTAACAAATGAAACAGCAGTTTAGAACAAGGAAATGTATAAAACAAGCATACAAAAATACTAGTTTTATAAAATTATTCAAGTGATTAGTACATGTACGTACTATATACAATTCAGATTAGTATGTTTGGTAAATTTGTTCACTGAGAAAGTTAGAATGTACAACAACTTTTAGACGCCTTTCACACCGAGGGTGTTTTGCAGGCGCTATAGCATTAGAAATAGCGCCTGCTATCCGCCCTTAAACTGCGGCTCCATTGTTTCCAGCGTGAAAGCCAGGGGGCTTTCACACCGAAGCGGTGCGCTGGCAGGATGTCAGGAAAAGTCCTGCCAGCAGCTTCTTTGGAGCGGTGAAGGAGCGGTGTGTTTACTGCTCCTCCACCACTGCTCCCCAGTGAAATCAATGGGGCAGCTCTGCAATACCACTGGCAAAACGCCGCTATTGTGGCATATTGCGAGCAGTTTTAACCCTTTCTCAGCCACTAGCAGGGGTAAAAGTGCTCGCTAGCGGCCGAAATGCGCTGCAAATCGGACGGTAAAATGCCACAAAAAATACGCTATGGGTGACTTGATGTGAAAGCCGTCTAATGATAAATGTAAAAAAATCAAAAGGAAAGAATATAAATAAGTGACAATGGGTATAGATTCTTTTAGGCGTCTTTCACACCAAGCCGCCCATAGCGTTGGTGATAAAACGCTGATATTTTTAGCTGCGTTTTACCGGCGGATTTGCAAGAAACGGTTAAAACCGCCCGCAATACGCCGCAATAGCGGCATTTTGCCGGCGGTATTGCAGCGCTGCCCCATTGATTTCAATGGGGAGCAGCTGTGGAGGAGCGGTAAACACACCGCTCCTTCACCGCTCCAAAGAAGCTGCTGGTAGGACTTTTCCTGATGTCCTGCCAGCGCACGACTCCAGTGTGAAAGCCTTTGGGCTTTCACACTGGAGACAATGGAGCAGCAGTTTAAGGGTGGATTTCTAACGCTATAGTGCCTGCAAAACGCCCTCAGTGTGAAAGGGGTCTTATAGTTAGTATCTACCTCTCCTTAATCCTTAAGTCTAAGTTAGCTAAAG